>NW_027271836.1:1785000-2445150 GCF_040938485.1 Diadema antillarum | reverse complement strand
TTATTAATACAAACTTTCAAAGCAGTAGCACTATCCTTTCAAAAGTTATTAGAGTTGAAAGTGAAGAGCGTGTACAAGGTTTTTCAGAAATGAAAAGGGGTCTCTAAAGACACACCTAATCACACTATTCTACCAAAAATATTCGAGATAAACTGCTAAAAAACACACTTTCCCGCCCTTTTCATGATACCAAAATTAAGCATAATGTAAAAGAAGACCTGCTCTTTCAGAAAATAGGAAAAAGTCAAGATAGGCTAGGTTGACCCATTTCACTTATTTTTAGTCCTCATGCAAAATCAGTGTGTGCGACTTTATGTTCGTTTTGTGGTGCACGGTCACATATAGCTCTCCCCATATGCAAAACCATTCCAGGATTCCTTACCAAATACCTTACCAAATGAGAAAATGAACATATGCCATCCACAAAAATATGACTGAAAAATATCTCATTAAATCTGTCACTGACATCCAACTCATTAAGCTTAGTTTTGTTTTGCAATAAAATATGGGTGATTTTATGGTAAAAGCAAGACTATTCACATTCAATTCCTTTTTTCAAATGTCATACTCCTTAATGTGGTCTTAGGTGTTCTGTACTTTTTTTTTATCATCTTATTTCTCTTTCATTATTATCTTGAGTTGTCAGAAGATGATACAAAGCTAGCAGTTTTGCTAGCAGTCTTCATTTTCAAGTTCTACTATTCAACAGGTATTTGATTGAGGGATTGCAGTGTCCTGGATTTTCTTTCATATCTTCTCTTCTATATGTGTACATTCAAGTCAACTTTGGCCTGATGCGCATTAGTGGCGAACTGCCTCAAGATATCTATGATTGAGAAGAGTACTGCTTCACATAGTATAAACTCCTAGAGTTAAATAGCTACTTTATTTGCTGCAATTTTGATAGCCAGCTCATAATCAATTTTTGAACCCAAGTACAACAGGTGGGCTATAGTTATCTACAAAACAAAAGTAAAGTATTAAAAAAGTGAATTGAGACATTTACATTTCAAAATGCTCATGTTCTCCTTACCTTTACAATTGGACAGCATATACTAAAAAAAAAGAAAGATAATAATAAAAAATTACAGCATAGGCCTATAGATGGAAAAGTAGCATTTATAACAGCAACAATGACATCATTGCTAGTTAAAACAATGCAATAGAGTATGATTTCAAATCAGTCAGTGCTGTCAGGATTATCCCACTGGATTTTTATTTTATCTTAATCCTCCTGGAAGATTGAATTTTGCATTTCTTATACATGTTTCTTAGTGGGAGAGGATGGGGGGAATGGCCAGGCTTCTTGGTATTAATGCTAGTGGATGTAATGGATGTCTTCATGATCATCAGCTGGTCACCAATCAGCAGTTGAGACATGGAATGCCTTCAGGGAGGGAGGATGCAGCACATCGAAAGCCCAGATTGCAGGCAGAGCTATCCGGGCTGTTCTGACTCCTTGCCTCACAGCGGTATCTGTAGCAGTAGGACTGTGGGGGTAGGGGTGGAGTGGGGGCAGGGGCGGGGGATGTGTCAAGGCAGAAGAGACAGTGGAATTACTTGTCACAGTATGCACAGCGGCATGTCTAGGTGCAGACATCAAGTACAGTGCACTGCAAAGTTCATGCTGAGAGGTTTCAAAACATATTCACATGTTCTTATATTTTGCGCTGCGTAATTGCTTTAACTATGTATATGCCTTCATCCAATTCACACATAAAGAAAAGGTTAGGATAATTGAATTTGACATTCCATGCATATGAATCACTGTACTTCACAACTGCCATGAAATCTATACAAGAATTTAACTACTCCAGTATGCATTACATAGATACACAAGATTGTTGACAATGGAATAACATTATTGTGTTTGGGACAAGTCCCAAATATACTTGGGCTAGCATCTGTAGGAATCAGTCCATCTTCAACGGGTTACAGTACTTACAACAGTGCTGATCAAGAAATAAAGCAAAACATGCCATTTGCCAAGCTATGCACATCTTAGATGGATGAATAATTCTGTTTATTCTGTGCACACATGACTGCCGAGTACTGTTATATTTCTGCAGGATAGTACTCTTAAAGGTGAGCCTTGTTACAGTGAGGACACTATGTTAATATTAAATGTGTTAGGCAAATACGGATTAGTGATTGGCTAAACACAGTCATGTGATGGAGGAACATTGGTTATGTTCGCCCATGGGAGAACATTTTTCTCATGTTCTCCCATGGGCGAACATTTTTGCGTAACAAATGACAAACGATACCAAACGATTGAACGATCATATTTTTCACGCAATCGATAGGATAGATTTGCCTATTCCATACAATGTGAAAAAGTAGATTTGACTAACCCATATAATATAACAGATGATGACTTTTGTTGTCGGGAACATGTACCAAACGTTCCACCCTCAGGGTTTGAAATGCTATTTTAGGAGGCTATAAGTCCCTCAATTGCATTTCAAACCCTTTGGGGAAAAACATTTGCTATGTTCCCTCCCCCGCCAGTCATCATCTATATATTGCAAGATTCCTATAACAAGCAATTTTGCAGGTCACCCTCCTTTCATATTCCTCTGTTTCTATCCCTTATATCACACTGAGTTACTCGAGGAGGAAATTTCAGTGGTTAACACTGCTTGTTATAACAAGGTTCCATTGTGCTCGGTGCACTGGAGCAATCAGTTGATCAGTGAAACATACCTTGTGACACATGTATGAGCCTCCTTTCTTCACTTTATCCTTTCCAGTCTCTGGGCCAACCTGGAGCAATCAAAATGGGCAAAAATGCTGCTAAAATGCTGCATAAAAAAAGGGGGGTGTATGACATAAATACAAAAATATAATGTTCTGGAGGGTTTCGAGATCATAAGTGTAATATAATTTTGATTGGAGTACACAGTACATGGCTTTCATTAATCGCCCCCCCCCCCCCCACCATCCCTGGCCCCCAGTTTAGCGGTGGGTATGTGGAAAATTACTAGTACGCGATAATCGAATCATGTCCTAGCAGTAGTAACAAGCTGTGATTGCTCTCAACTCACGTGCTATGGATACTGCTATGGGATGGTCTGATATACTGTAAACAAATATAAAGCATCATGTACATGTAGCAACTATGATCGGACATGCTCTGAGAATGAAATACATCCAGCATACCTGTTTGGGTAAGACATCTATTAAAAATGTTCATTGTTACCCAACTGAAATAATATTATCATAGCATCATTTCACACATTCCTTATGATTATGTCTCCTTTCCAGACAAAAATTCAACAGTTTCTGCAGGTGAATGAGAACTATGTTTGCCTTTAACCTCAACTTCATAGAATAACATAAACTACAAAAACACTCTGGGAGCGCAGACCTCCGCCAGGCAGCTACTTTCCACCGACGATCTTGCTCTTCCCAAAGAGATTTTTCTCCTGTCCACCACTAGGGAAAGAGCTCTTTGGGCTCTTCCATAGAGATCAGTGATTTCTACCCATAGGTATACACGTTGTACATGCTGAAAAATCGCCCGATTTCCCAATATAAAAACCTTTGTTACGTCATAAACCCTCAGCTGCGCGGCGAGCTTCGCGCTAGCAGAAACTAGAGCACGCATTTTAGTGCGCATTTAAAACCTCAAAAATGCGCAGCTTGAACTCCAAAGTTCATTGACCTTACCTGCCAAAATATCAAAAATCCTTCATAAATTCTCCCAAAATTCTTGGATCACTACCAAAATTTAATCATCTGTTACTTGTGTCATTCTAAACCTTTCCTGCAAGTTTCATCCAAATCCATTCACTACTTTTTGAGTTATTTCGCACACAGACAAACTAACTAACAACCATCGGTAACGAAAACATAACCTCCTTCCTTGGCAGAGGTAACTAGACTTACAGGATTATCTAAGGGTTCCTGACTGTGCACAGTGTTCCACCAGTCTGCAACCCACTCCCAGGCATTCCCCACTGTGTTGTACAGACCGAAGCCATTTGGCTCAAAGGAAGTAACCTGTATGTACACAACCATAAACACAAATTAAAACACATCGAATGAAAAGGAAATGAAAATCTGGTACCGAGGCAGGTTTGTCCACAGACAATACACTGGCAGCTTGGCAGGTGATTACTGGTAGTACTTACAAGTGTATAATGAGCTTCAAGGACAAATAATCAGAAATTAGGTAACATTAACAACAACAACAACAACAACAAAACACAAAAAACTTATAAACACAAAACTATCATATTGAAATTAGCTACTCAATCTACAACTAGTCACTGGAAATTTTCCTCTGCTGAAAAAAAAAATTAAAATTAAAATTAAGAATTAAACCCTCCCAGAGATTCTTCCTATTTGACCCCGAACACACACACACACACATACACACACACACACACACACACACACACACACTGTTTTACAAGGGGGGAAATGTTCTGCAGCCCCCGTGGGCCCTATAGGTCATCTGATCTGTCACATTGTGAAGCGTTCTCTTTCCCCTCACTTTTTTTTTCTTTAAGGATTATTCAATGAAAAAGTTGAAATAACAAAATCCATTAAATATTTCCTTCGAGATTCAATACATTTTAATACAAGAGTGGCAATTCCTATAATCCCATCCCACTACTTCCCCCCATACTTTCCCTCTCTCCACTCTGCTTTTATCATTTAAATGGAAGGAAGATTTTCTTTGTCCAGCTGGTTAACCCGTTGAGGACTGACTGAATTTGCTACAACACACATTTCCCATAGATATTTGCCTGAGTATACTCGGGACTCGTCCTCAACGGGTTAATACTATTATTTGTCTGTGTAACCACCACATGCAATGCTACTTGCCTCTATCTTTGTATCCATTACATTCTTTCTTGTTTCCTTGCTTTCTCTCTCTCTATCTCTCTCTCTATCTCCTCCCCTCCCCTCTCCTCTTTCGTCTCTCTGTCTCTATCCTTACAAAGATGTTTGTCCATCAGACCAGTCTGCCACTAACACCAACCAGCACAAGTTATCTACATATTGATCTTGGTTTCACTTACAACGTATAAATTACACCTTTTACAGATTTTCTTTTTCTTTTCCCAGGGGGTATTCCATGAATTACAAACCACTTCATCACAGAATTGAGTGACAAATTGCATGAGATGCAAATATATTTTGCAGAAATGAATGCACATTTTATGAGGGCATCAAACATACCATATGTTTCTTTCACATGTACATGTGAACTTCAATAAAATTCAGCCATATGTAATACAATGTAAATGATTTGTAATATTTGTTTTTGTTTTGTATTATAGGTTGATCTCATTGTGCAATGGTTAGGATGAATAAGATTATTATTTTTAACAGAGTGTGGTTGGAAATGACAAATTCAAGCATTGTCAAGTTTTCCCAAAATTCCGTTAAAAACCACAAAAATCCTCCACATGGCCACAGTTTAGTCCAAGAGGTAAAAAGTGCTGAAATTACACAGCAAAACATGACAATCCCCTTGATTTTCCACAATTCTTGAACGGAACACTCCATTTGCATCAACAGTTTTGCTGTAATTTCAGCCAAACTTAGAAGTGCATCTAGGAGGGTACTTACTTCTGGAGTACTGATATCAGCAGAACAAGTATTGCTGTAATTACAGCAAATCTGTTGGACCGTTGCAGATGCACAGTGAACACCATGCAGGTGGGGGTCTTTCCTTGCACACTTTTTTTTTGTGGTCATGTGTTGAAAATAATTGTATTTGGAAAAGACTCCTGAATGTATTAAAAGAGACTTAAAGGAAACCAAAACCCAACGAGAAATGTGGATTGAGTGAAAGCACTTGTAGAACACATCAGTGAAAGTTTGAGGAAAATCAGAAAATCTGGTGCGAGTGATGAGTTTTTAAAATTGTTGGTGTTGGAACCCCTGGATGAGGAGACTACTAGAGGATATGATGTCATACATGGACAACAATATGAAGAAACTGTAAAGGGAATTCCACAAAAAGTCATTTCTCATGAAAATTACTTATTTTATCAACTTGATACTGATACATGTATATTAAAGCGTTTATATACATTATATCAAGGGTTTAAAATAGTAATTATTCTCCCCTGCTTCCTGAAAGGGTTAAGTCAAGTGCTCTTTCATTATGCTAGAAAAGTGAGTTTATGTGTAATTCCCTTTATATTTTCTTTATTGTTGTCCACACATGACATCATAGCCTCTAGTAGACTCCTCATCCAGCGGTTCCAACACCAAAACTTTAAAAATTCGTAACTTTTGCATCGATTGTCCAATTTTCCTCAAAATTTCATTGATGTGATCTACCTGCACATACTACACAATCAGACCAGTCACACAACTAGAGAGGCAAGCCGGTTCATGACTTGTTGCACGACTCAATAATGCATACTATGTATGATCAAACTACACATACATGTATATAGGCTTACGGCCGTTATGGTTTCAGTGCTTTATAATGTAGCATGATTCACAGAAAGCCCATGACCCGTTGTGAAAATTGGGCATGTCAAATCTCTCCACCTGGCAATAAGACCCAGTCACATGACTGAAAACTGGCAAGACTGGTACGCTTCCAGTCTTAAAGGGGAAGTACGGTTTGGTTGGCCATGGCACATCTTTCTGTTATTTAGCGGTACCGGTATTAGCAGAATACGTGATAACATTGTGTTAACCGGTAAATTGTGGCAAAGGCATGAAGTGTGTGGTCTGACTTAACTGCATAACAAAAGAATGCAAGAAACAGAAAAGTTTGCAATCACAATTACATCAAATCATTAGAGGATATTGGACACTCATTTCAAGAAGTTATACATGTGTTCCTGGAAGAGCTATTCCAAATTTCAGTTCTGCCTACACTTGTTCATCTTCTCAAAGGTCTATAGGTCACCTATATTCCAGATGATCACAATGCACATGATCAGTAAGATAGTGTGTCCACTAGATGTTATGGGACCGCTACTTTAATTCCATATCAGATCTGCCAGTTGTCATGTCGCCAAGTCATAACCAGCACCTTTTTGGATTCTAACACTCAATTCCAGAATCCAACAGAAATTTCACACCTTTGCATTTGGAAATTCTTTACAAATTTTTCACACTGCCAGTCTGATGAAAGTATCATTCCAGTATCATCCAGTGAAACACCATTAGCCATCAATGGTTCCTCTAAAGTCCCATCCTGCTCTTGACACCATTATACCAACTGTTCATGCTCATTCTGTGTGAATGAGATGAACTGTACAACTGACGGCTTCCATGTCACCATAATATCTTCTTCGTCAGCAATACGGTATTGCCATAGTATGCTGGTTAATTGATGAGGAGCAATACGTCTTGTGGAGTGGCATACATCTCAAAGAAAACGAAGTATACAGATTCCCATATCTGCTAACGCAGGCATGAGGTAGTGCCACATTATTAGTCAACCAGTACTTCACTGTCAATTTTGGCAGGCCAGAATGTGGTATTTTCTCCACGGTAAATTTGTCTTCAAAGTCACAACTCCATGTAACCAATACTCTGTACTTGTAGCTATGTGGGAACAGGATTGTACTACAAAGTGTAGTCTGCCCAGTTTGGCTGCTATGCATTTGACTACATATCAAGTTCAACTTGCACAGTCTTCATCCAAGTTCAAGTAGAAAGGCCTACTGTGTAGTTACATTGTACACAGGGATTAGCTCCTCCACAAACAATCCCTATAAGGATGCAAACATTTTCCTGTTGAAGCAACTACACCTAAAATGCAAGGCCTGGCCTCAGCTAATCCAAACAGTCAACACGTAGGGCCTACTTCATAATATGCTGGATAGGCCTACATGGATTAAAAGTGTACATGTGAAAAGTGTTGTTACAGTGAAGGGTACTCTCTTGCATTCTGTGTTGTGTGTGTTTTATAATGAGCAGGGAGGTGAGGCATGTGTCTCACCTGCCTTGTGCAAGAGGACAATAAATTGTAGTTTCCAACTATATCACCCTAAAATGTTACTTAGATAATATAATACATTTATGAAAAATATACAAAAGAATAATAAATGCTCCTTGAAACTTTGTTGTTGTCCAAGTAAATGATGTAATATAGAATAGAACATTTCTAAACAGCTCCAAAAATCTGTTGAAAATTGTGTTTTATAGCATTTCTAAACTAAGTTTAACAAAATTACATTGCACATACAAAACTATTCTTTATCGCATTTTTGTTGGTCTATGTTGCATACATGCACTGTACACTACTGTGAAAACTTCAGCTATAAAATGCAACTTTCAATAGAATATTAGGGCTGCTATCTTTTCTAACCAATGATAGGCTATTCAGTTGAACAACAGCATAGATGCCAAGTTCAAAAAATTTTCATGAGTGAGATTTTCATGACTCAGCATCTCGGTGCGCGTGCATGTGCGTGAGCGAGGGAGCGAAGCGACTCGCTGAGCATGGGGAGGGTGTTGAAGGGGGGTGTCCGCCCTCCCACGGTAGAGAGCTTTTTCAATTTTTAGCTGGTCCATACTTAAGTGACTATTTTTTACTTAATAGGCGTGTCTTCATCAGCCCGAAGTTTCAAAATAGCGCGCTATCTTGCGGTTACCAAACTAGTCCGATGTCAAAATAGCGCGCTATCTGTGTAGTGAAGACGCAGATAGCGCGCTATTTGATCGGGAAAATTTCCCCCAAAATCTTGGTCTAGTTCGTCAACTAGAGCGCTAATTCGTGAAATAGCGCGCTATCTTGGGTGCGTCTCCATCAGCCCGAAATTTTCTCGATCCCTCCACGCTTCTGGTTAGCCAGCTGGCAATGGAAAGCGCATGTACAAGCAGCTAGTGATTGTGTGTAGTACATTACATGCACGGTGTATTCAAGGATCACATGTGTGTACTATAGGCCTACTGTTGTTGTCATCTGAACCAGGGAGGTGATTTCTCTCACCTCCCTATTAAAACAGAGCCGTGCATGCTGGCTGTTCTTTTGTAAACTTCTTCTTCTGGTCCACTCTACCTTAGCTGAAGATTCTTGCAGATTGTGTGCATTTTGGATTTGTTTAAACATTTCAATTCGTTAATTTCATACACGTGTATAAGATGCCTCACTGGACAGAAGAAAGAGCAGCGTTATTAATATCCCTTTGGAGAGAATTTGCTGTACTGCTCACCTCCCTGGTTGTAGAATCGTACATACGGTGATATGGGAGATTTTGAGCGGGGAAATCCTCTTTCGAACCGCGAGCCAGGCAGAGTAATATTGCAAAGTGCGCATGCGTCAATTTTCGGACTAATTTCCCGAAGCAGGCTGTTCGAGCTGATGAAGACGCACATTCGCTGTATCGGGCTATTTTCTAAGACCGCAAAATGTCCCGCTAGTTTGAACTTCGGGCTGATGAAGACACGCCTATTTTGAAATACAAAAGATAGATATGCCTTCAATTGCAGCTCTCACTGTAATCCTTTAAGCTATGCTCCCAATGCGTGAGAAAAATGGGTGTCATGTGTGAGATCGTGAGACAGACCCGAAATGCTTGAGTTTCACTCACAATGTGTGAGACTTGGTAGCTCTGCAACAGCAAAGTTTCAATGAGCATTCATTATTTGACCTTGGTCTGCATGTGTTATGCCAAAAGTTTTATTCTACTGGCAAAAATTTTACTACATTGCTTCTTTGAAGCAATTTTGGGACAAAGTTATCTGTCATTCAAGTGTTCTACAAAAAGTTTGTGTGATATTGGGGTAATGCATTGTGGAAAATAAAGGGACATCCCCGCAGTACTAGTGTTTACTGTGAAAGCGCCCATATAGATTTGGCTCAAAAGATATCAAGAGAACATGTCTATAAGCTTGTCTTGTATCAAAAGAATGAGTTGATATACTATTGGTACATATGTATAAATCCCCCCAAACTATACCCAACTAAGGCCTCCTGTCAATGATGACAAGTCGTAAAAACGTGCTGACATGAGTACAGGTATATAATAAGAAAACATGACTTAAGATGATTATACATTGCTTGAAATTTAAATTGCTTGATCATTATTAGCATGGTCATGGATAATATTCTTTATTGATATATCTAGCTTACCTTAGCACCAACCATGTGTATAATTATGGTCATTTTCTTGTGTATGTCATGGTATTAAAGATAAACACATATTTTTTAATAGAATCCACTGGGAATAGTCTTTACTTTAATACTGTGAGAAATATGAGTCTAAACTACATTAAGCAAATATCTACAGGCTTTTATTTCTACATCACAAACATTCTTTCCTGATTGGTTTGACTGCAGTTCAGTTGTTACATAAAATTTCAATCATCTCTAGCGATAATAATAATATTCCACGATGACTAGTTGAATGACATAATATATGTGTGCACGCTACAGTTTGCACTGTTGCCTTCAACTGGACCGGTTTGTGAAGCAATCATACCAGATGCCTGTACTTTTGATGGCTACATGTTGTGAATATAGCTACTCCATGAATACGCTGTTTTCATTTTCTTTGTACAGCAGTCTTAGCAAGTACAGTCAGGTTCATTCTGTGCAGTTTAAGCCAAGATCAAACAAACTTGCCAACTTCAAGGACAATAGCTGAGGCAGGAGGGAAGTTTGATTTAACCCTGATTGTGCAAACACCAGTCTCCTTCCATAGATGTACAGTGTATATTCAGCTCTCTTTCATTAGCTCATGGAACAAGACCAAACTTTTTGGAATGCTTCATAGTACTGAACATGCTATGTGGGGAGGTATTTGGCTGCTGTCTGCTCAAACCGCAAAGGCCCATCAGGTGAGACCACAGTAATAGTAATAGTGAATGATAAATGTGTTGCTTTTATCAGTGTCAGGCAACAGTATTTCTATCTGAATGAAGCAAGAATGTTAATGTTGTTAGCTGACATTTTACTTTTTGCATACCCCTTTGAACTAGTTTTGTTGCATGCAGAATCACACACAGTGTATTGTACTTTGTTTCCTCCACCAAAGGGGGAGGTTATGTTTTTCGTTACCGTTGGTTTGTTTGTTAGTACCAGTTCGTTCGTTAGTTTGTCTGTGTGCAAAATAACTCAAAAAGTAGTTAACGGATTGGGATGAAACTTGCAGGAAAGGTTGAGAATGACACGAGTAACAAACGATTAACTTTTGGTAGTGATCCGAGAAATTTTGGGAAATTTATGAAGGATTTTGATATTTTGGCAGGTAGGGTCAATGAACTTGGGAGTTCAGGCTGTGCGTATTTGAGGTTTGCAGCGCACACTAAAGCGCGTGCTCTAGTTTCTGCTAGGGCGAGGCGCGCCGCGCATCTGAGGGTTTAAGACATTACAAAAGCTTCTATATTGTGAAATCGGGAGACTTTCAGCATACTACAGTTGTATAAACACTTCAGCATGCTGTGAGTACGTATATGGGTGGAAATCGGGGGCCCGTTGCATAAAAGTTACAATGGTGATAACTTTGCCATCCAATGGTAACCTCCATGGCAACAATACTCAACAGCCAATCACAATCAAGAATTCCATGGAAGTTACCATTGTATGGCAAAGTTATCATCATTGTAACTTTTATGCAACAGGCCCCAGTTATCTCTATGGAAGAACAAGATCAGTGATGGAAAAGGGCTGCATGCTTGGTGGAGGTCTGCGCTCTCAGAGTGCTTCTCTAGTTAAATTTGTTATTGAATTACAATGTAATGTGTTCATATCCATTCAATTTCCAGGTTGAGTAATGAACTTGTATGAATTTTTGAATGATTTGGAAATATATAGTGTGCACAAGCCTCAATGATGGAGCATATCACTTTCAGCACTTACACGAAGTTAGATTATATTTGTCTCCTAGACTAAGTTTTTCTTCATTCAAAAGTATTTGGGGGGGGGGGGTGAATACAAATGGATTGAATGGATAATAATGAAGATCTGCATTTCCAATGCATTGATAAAAAGTGCTACTGTATTTTATTACACAGAAATGCAGTTGATATGTAGTTTGAAAAAAGAGTACAATTTATTTAGCATAACATTGATTTTTTTTTTGTCAAAATGAGATGAAAAATATGGAATGAATGGTATTTTAATCCTATTCCCACCTAGGGAGGCATTTTGGCCCCCCTTGACGTTTCGCGTGATCATTCCGCAACGCATGATGCTCTCACTGCGACATTTTATAACTTTTTGCTTTCAAGTATCACATAACTTATGAGACCAAATTTGTCGCTCTCGGACATACCATTTTGAAGCCAACCTGTACGCCCCTTTGAAAAATATTTGTTGACCCAAAAGTTGCTCAAAAACATGATTTTGTGTACAAATCCAATGTAGATTGTGTTTTTGCATTTAATTCATACAAAAATACATATTTTTACTGTCAATGGCTGACAATTGGCTGAAAATGGCTGAACATTTATTTTAGGCTGATGCTTTAAAAAGTTTCTGCGACAAATTTTGACAAAAAACAACAAAGAAATAAATAAGACATTCAATAAACAACAAAATTCGAAGAAGTAATTATTAAGCCAAATTTTTGCTTCAATATCATTGTTAAGGATATTGAAAATTGTATATTCACCTAAAAAAAATTATTTATGTGCAAAAAAAAGCATAAATTAGCATTTATTCATTCAAAATACATGAATCAAAATGTGAAAAATCGAACCATACAGTCTTGTAGATTACATTGGCCTCTACCTTAGTGCAAATTTTCGCGAGGATCACGTGATCCACAACTGAGATCTGAAGTGGGGCCAAAAAGTCCCCTCCCCCCGATGGTTTTAAGTCCCTCAAAAAACCAGGTGGGTGTAGGGTTAAAGTTCTTTAACAGTCAATAATGAATATGCAAACAATGAAGTGATGTTGCCATACCATCACAACTTGCCATACAATTCAAATTTTGAATTTTCAGTTATTCATTCAAAGGCAAACATGCATCAGTCTAAAATCCTGATAGATCGACCTGATCATTGAAGTTATTTAATCAGGAATAACATCACTTCAATAACAGAAAATTGAATCTTTAATCACTTCAATAACAGAAAATTGAATCTTATCATTTCTTTGGACATGATCAATAGAGAATTGTAAGGTTATAGACAACATCAGCTCACTCATTTGCATATTCATGTCAAATACATGTACATAAAAATGTATAAAAACTGTTCTGCAGTCAACAGTTCTGCTTTCAAATGTTTGAAAACTGTTCTGCAAAAATTAGCAAAACTTCACAATTTCATAACTTCCCTATTTCACTATTTATCCAATTCTGATAAAAAAATTGTCACTGTTCTCCTCCCAAGTTTTTACTCTTATCATACTATACAGGTTGATTATACTGAGCATGTGAACCATTTGCAAAGGATGTAAATGTCAAAAAATGGCAAAGTCCAACATTCTGAAATTTTCACTTTCTTTTTTTATTTGTTGCGACAATGGCACTGAAAATAATTCTCATCATGTGTAACACACAGCTAAACATTTGTAAGTAGAAAAGCACTCTGAGAGCGCAGACCTCCGTCAAGCAGCTCCCATTTTCCACCGTGATCTTGCTCTTCCATAGAGATCAGTGATTTCCATCCACTGAAAAAATCGCCCGATTTCACAATATAGAAGCTTTTTTAACGTCGTAAACCCTCAGATGCGCGGCACGCCTCGCCCTAGCAAAGATTAGAGCGTGCACTTAAGTGCCTGCATGCAAACTTCAAATATGCGCAGCCTGACCTCCCAAGTTCATCGACCCTTCCTGCCAAAATATCAATAATCCTTCATAAATTCCCCCAAAATTCTTGGATCACTACAAAAAGTTAATTGTTTATTACTTGTGTCGTTCTCAACCTTTCCTGCAAGTTAATCCGTTAATCCCAATCCCAATCCGTTAACTACTTTTTGAGTTATTTTGCGCATGGACAAACTAACTACGTAACAAACAAACCAATGGTATAATGAAAACATAACCTCCTCCCTTGGCGGAGAGGTAGTGTAATAATGCCTCAAAAGGTATGTGAATAATTTGCAGATATGTTGTAAATGATCAGAAAAACTTCACAGATTTTGCTATTGACATACACGAGATATTCTACAAACTGTTGAGTTCCATAATATAGAAGTTCACGAAGTTTTCCAGAGCATTATGCACGTCTTGTGAAGGTTATATATGCACACATATGACAAGGCTTTAACACCCTTTTTCAGAGCAAATTATGAGCAGATCACAAACAAATGTGCAAATGCACAAGAAATTGTCCTATTTTTTTTTCAAAAACTAAAAGTGACACCCACAAATATTTCACAACACTTTCAATTCCCTGCTTAGGTTTTGCAATCATTTGCAAACTATTAAAAATGTGAATGTTGAAGTTTGCTAGTTTTTCATCCACATCCTTTGCCAGGTTTACAAGCTCTGAAATCAGCCCTTAATTTGCTTGAACCTGGAATGGAATTCCTGCTTAATAGCAAATGTTACAAAACAGTGTAACAAGGCACCAATATGTCATATGTGGTAGACTTACCATTATTATGTAGGACTTAAAGATTTGAATAGAAATAATATTGTAATTAATTAAGGATACTTGTAGAAAACTTCTCAAACAATTAGGAATCTAAGGAGCAAGCATTTTGTATTTTGTTTGTTTACATCTTTGTTTAGTCTCTGGCATCAGAGCAATGTTAAGCTTTAAGGGAAGAAATGAAAATGAAAATTAATGTAAGAATATGTTGCAGTACATTATTGTAAGCTTTACAGAGCAGCACACTGTTGCTTTGTGAAAGAATACATGCTGCAGTTTTTGCAGAACTCTCCTCCATACAAATTTTAACTCTTCCGATTTGTTCATTTCATTTGTAGGGTATCAGTTTGATGGATTCCAGCTTCACGCAACATCACCAACAAGCAGCATCAGTCCAAAGTTTGATGTAAATCCAGGGGCATAATGGTTGCACCTTCAAGTATCTGGTAGTTCAACAGATGCATCAGTTATCACAGAATGCATACTGGTGTGCCAAATGATTTAGGGTAGTACAGATCATTATAACATAAGAGTTTAAAAAATCTATGACTGTAACTTAAAGGACAAGTTCACCTTCATGGACATGTGGGTTGAGTGAATGCAGCAAAATAAAATAAGTAGAACATATCAGTGAGAGTTGGACGAAAATCAGACAATCCATTCAAAAGTTATGAATTTTGAAGTTTCTGCTCAGCCACAGCTGGATGAAAAAACAATAGCTTGTGATGTCACATGTGTACAACGATATAAAGAAAGAATAAAGAAAATTAAACATATTCCCATTTTTCTTGCATAACACAAGAACACTCAACTTCTCTCTTTCAGAAGACAGGGGGAATGATATTACCTTTAACATACTTCAGTAACAGGTCGAAGAAATGCGCACTTTATTCAAAAAGTCAAGTTTTGTGAAATTCTCTTTTTTATTTTCCTTCAATCGTTGTATGCAAGTGACATCATACACTGTAGCAGTCTTAACATCCAGCAGTGACTGTGCAGATACTTAAAAAATTTCATAACTTTTAAACAGATTGTCTGATTTTCCTCAAACTTTGTGTTCTACTAATACTGCTGCATTCTCTCAATCCTTATGAACATGAAGGAGACTTGTCCTTAATTGCCTTATCACAGAATGATACAAAGTGTGATTTATAAATCCAAGTAGGTTAAAAAGAATGGAGTCACGACCATCTCTAATATCCTTTGCCAGATGTTCGATGCTGCCACTCAAAAATATTTGAACCATGTGCCAAACAGGGTCTGCCGCGCAGATAGGTATACAATGGACTCGTGTCTCATTGTATCACCAGCCACTCTCTGGGGAAGATGTGTACATCTCTGTGATGGTAATTACTTTTTGCTATCCCTTCTTATTAAAGACAGGTGATATAATTATGATGGTTAAGACACAGGGATGCGCAAATAGAAATTAAAAAAAAAAGAAGAAAAGAAATAAAGATGAAAATTACCAGACTGCACAAGTGTCATCGAAACCAGATATAAAACTTTTTGTTAACATGTAACAGCGATTTTTAACGCCATACCCTAAATCCTAACTGTACTTGGTCTCGTTTTATGAAGAGTTAGAATTTATTACAGAATTGACTTCTATCATAAGTCTGTGGCAGCAATTTAAAATCAATTATATCTTTTGATTAAACAGGGTCCTAGACTATTTTGACCCATGGAGATACAAAGGTAGATGTACAAGACACCGTTTTTGTTAGTATCGCATAATGTGTTGCCATGGCAACGGCAAATTTTCATGAAAAATTATTGATTGACCTGACTTTCATTCTTTGAGCAATTAACCCCAAATGTGGCATGTGTAACTCCTATCAAAAGAAGATGTGCAAGACACTTTCTTCATTGGTATCGCCTGGTGCATTGCCATGACAACAGCAAATTTAAAAAAAGAATACAGAATGTTGTGGATGGAAGTACTCTTTCATTTTTTGAGTAATTGACCCGAAATTTGGCATGTGAGACCACTTTCAAAGGAAGATGTGCAAACGCTTTTTGTTAGTGTTGCATAATGCATTGCCATGGCAACAGCAAATTTTGACAAAATCTTATACATTGTGGTTGATCAAACTACTCATCAGTTTTACAGCAATTCAGTTGAAATTTTGGATATAAGATGCAGTCAATGTAAGGTGTAGTTGTGCAAGATGCTATTTATGTATGTGTGAACAAATATGTTGCCATGGCAACAGCAGTTTTTTGTACCAATCATACAAAAAAAGAGTGGATTGACCTAACTCCCTGTGTTTTTGGAGTACTTGACTTGAATTTCGGCACATTTATGACTACTGTGTGTAGAAGTGCAGAACACATCTGCTATCTAGACGTTTATCAATACGTTGCCATGGTAACAGCATTTTTTCACTAAAAGCATTACCTTTATATGCTTTTTAGCTAACTCCCTAAATCTTAAAGCATTTAGCTCGAAATTTTTAGCCCATGTGACTGCTATGATAGATGTGAAAACTTCATCTTTGGTTATTGTTGAATGATGCATTGCCATGGTAACAGCATATTTTGAATGAAAATCGTCCAAAATTAGTGTGGATTCAGTCAACTTCCTCAGTCTTTGAGCACTTGGCTTGAAATTTTGCATATGTGACCACTATACAGGCCCGTAGCCAGGATTTTTCAAGGGGGGGTGCGGTCACTAAAAAAACGGACCTTCGGTACCAATACCAATGATGACACACACACACACACACACACACACACAATTATATATATATATATATATATATATATATATATATATATATATATGTATATATATTCTTTGGACGACCGAACTACAAAAGTTGTATAAGAATTTGCGCGCGAAGCGCGCCGCAAATTGTGAATTTTGACTGTTTTAATGACGTTTTAAAGTCTCGAGGAAATTTGTATTTTTGTCTGTTGCATGCAATCGCGTTACGGTATTTCATCTAGGAAATAGTAAAAACTCATTTTGCCAGGAAGTTGCAAAGTTTAATTGTGTTCGAGACTCTGCGCGCGTAGCGCGCCGCAAAATTGAGAATAGTGATTTTCCTGGTGTTGTTTTAACTTTTATTTTTTCTATTGTATATACCCGCGTTAGCAGGCCTGAAGCCAGGATTTTTAAAGGAAGGGGGATTGCGTTAATTAACAAAACGGTCCTTTGATACTGTCCCGGGAGGGTAGCGACAATTAAAAGTTGGACACCATGCTCATACATGGACTTTCAAAATGGCCCCTAAACGAGTAATGATCATATGATTTTTTGGGGCCTTAAAAACAAGTATTCCTTAAATGTTTCCTTCACCCTAAAGAAGTACTTCATCATGATTGAACAATATACCATTTTCCCAAATTTCGGCCTTTTTGATACCCTTTGATTATATACGCTCGTACATCACACTTTCCATCTAATCCGTGAGAAAAAACGACCCCTATTACGCGTTTTCTTTAGCGAGTATGGTCACGGTGTCCACCTTTCAGTTGGAGTTTTCCATCCCATTGGATGCTGTTTGGAAGATGAAACATTCACTTTACTATACAGTATATCAGCCGTTGGTATGCGAGTTTGTCAAAAACGAAAATAAATAAGAAAATTTGTAAAACAAAATGAATTGTAAATGTGAACCATTTATATTTTGCCTCCTTGTGGTAGGATATTTCCAGCATTTCCGAACTTTCAAATAATCATTTTAGATTTAATAATATTAAAGGTAGTAGATCCGATTCGCAAACATCTCCAATATCAGTCAAATGTCATATTAACCATGCTAAGAAGGTTTTCTTTGTGAAATTTGGAGGTCAGTGAAATTCAAAAATTAAACATCCATTAGCCATTGGAAGAAGTATATAAGCGCCCGATTGCAGACAGCAGGTGGCAAGGTGACCGTTGCAACTACGTACATTATTACCACCTCCGAAGGAAATGCACCAGTCCGACTACAGCCATCATCGAAAAATGAGATGGAATGCGGAATGTATTTGGTCGTTTTTGCTCCCAAACTTAACAGTTATGTTGTCAATAAGGCTGCTACGTATCTAGATAATGTCTCACATATAACTGTATCTGGATATTGCGTTGAAAATGATATTTGGCGAGAAACAAAAGCTTGAAATCACAGGAATTCACACTGCTGACAACGGCAGACAGTGAAGGTCAACGGCTCAAATTTTCGTAGGTAGTCTCGTCACGTGATAGTTCTGTATGGATTGTACACGTTCCCTATGACAGCAATTGTGAATGGGTAGTCTAGCTTTACTGCAAATTTGCGTCAGGACTGCTCAACCAATGGACAAGATTCTTATGTCACAAAAATGGGCAGAACCTCTACTTTCTGAAACCGTGCGCCCCAAGTTTGTGCGATCTTCCGTTCTGGAGATATCCCGTCTGGAAGAATTGCAAGACGGCAAAATATGCTCAAATTCGTCAAATTTGGACTGTTCGCCATAGACAATTCTACTCATAAGGTACTTTTCTGATCTAATTTGCGTCACTGCTACAAATGTTACAATAAAGATATATACACATAAATAATCCCTAAAGTGTCCACTTTCAGAATCCGGGCGCCCCAAGTTTGCTTCTTAAACAGTTTAAAAGTTATGGCAGATTTTGTGGAAAAATGCGTCGATTTTTGACCCGTTTTACGTGTTGTAGCGTTCGCGCGGAAGCGCGGCTTCGCAGATGACCGAAAGTTTTCAATATGTAATAGCTCGCACAAATTGATACATAACATTTGTGTTTGTGTGCATGGGGACGATCCGATGGTTCATACAACAAAAGGGTTTCGTACAATTATTTTTAACATTGTTAAACGTACTCTTCCACATTTACGTAGCATATAATGTGTCTTTATATTTATTTGGATTGTTATCTTGAGAATTGCTAAAAACCGTTATTATGAAAAAGTGGACCTTTCAGAATTTGGGGGGGTGCGTACGCACCCGACGCACCCCCCCTGGCTACGGGCCTGCTATAGTACGTAGATATACAAACTTAATCTTTCATCATTGTTGAGCTATGCGTTGCCATGCTTACAACATTTTTTCATTAAAAAGCATACAAAAATACTGTGGATTCAGCCAACTCCCTCAGTCGTCTTTTAGCATTTAGTTTGAAATTTGGCCCATGTGACCACTGTGGTATGTACAAAATGTGGATGTGCAAACTTAATCTTTTGCTATTGTTGAACAATGAATTGCCACGGTAACAGCATATCTTGAATAAAAGTCCTACGAAAATACGAAAATACTGTGGAAACAGTTAACCGTAACTTCCCTAGTCTTAGAGCATTTAGCTTGAAATTTGGCACATGTGATTGCTGTAGTACAAAAATGTGCAAATTTAATCTTTTGTCATTGTTGAACTATGCATTACTAAGGTAAAAACATTTTCCCCTATAAAGCATACAAAATACTGTGGATTCAGCTTACTCCCTCAGTCTTTGAGCATTTAGATTGGAATTTGGCACATATGACTGCCATGCTACACAGATGTGCAAACTCAATCTTTGGTCATTGTTGAATAATGCGATGCCAATGGTAACAGCATAATATTTTCAATGGAAATCATGCAAAAATACTGTGGAAACCTCCCTGAGTCTTGAGCATTTAGGTTGAAATTTGGCACACGTGACTGCTATGTTATGTAGATGTGTGAACTTACAGGTGTTTTAAAGGTGAGTGAAATAATATTTCTACAGGGTCATTGGCACCTCCATGCCTTCAATTGTCCCTGATGTTGGGAACTTAATTAATAATTTCATGAATTTTTACATGCAAAAATAGATAAATAAATGAATAAAATGAATAAAACACTTAAAATATGAGAGAGAGCAAAGAAATCATTTGCAAAACTCATCAAATATTTTTGAATGAAAAAAAATGTATTCATTTTCCTCCATTTTTATTTGTTTTTGAGTGGTTCCCTTCTGTGTTTTATTGTTTTTCTATAAGTTTGTTGAGTAAGTCTCATAACCATGTGAAAGTATAAAAACAGCTAATTATCTCTATTTAGAAAGACTTACCACCTTTCTCAGAAGGAAACTTTTGTGAGGTAATTTTTTGTTTTGTTTTATCTGTTCAATCAATCAATGGGAGCAGTTTTATAAAATTTGTACAATTATTATTCATAAGGCCTGACTGTTAGTCATTGAAGCTATTTGAAAATTAACAATATGACATAATTTTGAATGAAATTGTGTATGTCTTTTATTTATCCTAAGTTTGTATCATCTGAGCGATTCATATCCAAGATGCCATAATGATTGCAGTGTTTTTGAAATGATGAGAAAGCACATGAAGCATCCTAGTATTTTGCATGAGTTCTGCCTGTAAATGTACATGTATATTGCCTAGATTTAACAACTGTCAGTATTCTTCTTTTCTGATACAGCATTTTTTTTTTTGTACGAATTCCCATGTGTATTACAAACACCACATATCAAGTACCAAACTGTAACACCCCCCCCCCCAAAAAAAAATGGAAATAAAGAAATTTATTTCAACAATAAACACAAATCTTACTATATCATTTATAATTACTTGGTATCTGTTGATAGATGTACTGAGATATGTTTTGTGGAGTAAAAAGGAGATAGAATGAAAGACAAAAAATTGAGTTGATGAGTGACTTGTCTTACCTTTGTCAGAAATCATGGAGAGTGAAAGCCTAAACATGTTTGAAATCCATCATATGAGACAAATTCATCGCATTTAGTTGACAATTACACACTAATATTGTCAATTTCAACAAACCAGAACATACGCATCATAAAAAAAATCATAAACATGATAATAGGTCCTACAATATGCACTCCAGCATCTGTCCAAAGGCCTACACTGTTGTATATAATTTTGCTGAAATTACAGCAAAATTTGGTCTGCATGGAAAGACCTGCACATACATCATGTTTCCTGAGCATTTGTGATGGTCCAAGAAATTTGCTGTAATTACAGCAAAACTTGTTCTGCTGATATCAGTACTCCAGAAGTACCCTCCTAGATGCACTCACCAAGTTTTGCTGAAATTGCAGCAAAACTGTTGATGCAAGTGGATTGTTGAGAATTGTGGAAAATCAAGGGGATTGTCATGTTTTGCTGTGTAATTTCAGCACTTTTCACCTCTTGGACAACCTGTAGCCATGTGGAGGATTCATGTGGTTTTTAAGGGAATTATGGGAAAACTTGACAATGCTTGCATTTGTCATTTCCAACCACACTCTGTTTTTTGTTGTTGTTGTTCTATGCATATTTTTTTCATTGCTATGCTGTATCTTGAGTGTATTTTTAATGTATTCATGGTCCTTTGTTAACAATGTCTGGTATTCAGCCTCCAGGTTGTGATGGATATTGATGAACAAAATTTCAATTAAATTCAATTCAAAGATATATAACATACATATGACTGCAAACGCCTGTCTATGTCATATTTTGCATGTACACCAATATTTACATTACTCATATTTCATAGGCACACGATTATTTTTGTGGAGGTGTAATGCATTCAAAGTTGAGAAAAATATCTGCTAGACTACTTACAAGTAAGATGCAGAGCTTTTAACTCTTTATGTGCCATGGTGGAAACCCCCTGAGTGCCACGTTATTCTGAGACACGAAGGTAGTCATTCTTTGAGAAAGAATTCTGTTTTTCCAATTTGTATAACTTCTACAAATTTCTGTTAAGATGGACATAATGGTAGGCAAAGTTAAAGAGGAATGCCAAGCTTTGTTTCGATATAAATTGTATGACGAATCTATTTTCAATTTTTCTTTTGAATCACTAGTTGCTCCATTACTGTAAAGACATGACTTTTGGACATAAAACCGTAACAGAAACTTAGATTATATGAGCAAATCTAGTTGGGAACACCACTTGATAGTCAATCACCACATAGAATGCAAGCCGTATATGAGAGGAACAAAAGCACGAGAAACGCTTTCATTGTGCCGCAGGATTAGCAGTGATTAGCGATTTATCGATCGGTTTTGGCGGCTTTGTTTGTTGAGCAGAATATGCGAAGTTGGCACGCCGTCGACTGAGTCGGACGTGCGAACGTGGCACATAAAGAGTTAAGATCGTCGGGTGCCCGTGCATTGGCCGCTAACGCAATACAAATTGTATTGCGTTAGCGGCCAATGCACGGGCACCCGACGAGATGGTGTAGCTGTATGAGTTCTCTGAACAAATGCAGACTAGCTATGGTAGATATGCCTAGCTCAGAGAGAAACTAAGTGTGAGATTATGTAATCATGTGTACTGCCAGAGGGAACAAAGCAACCAAGCAGGGAAGTAGGAGTAACCCCTCCACAGTAAGGACCTGAACATCTTTAAGGTCTAAATTGTGCAATCTGGTAAATACTAAATATGATTTTGGCTCATTTTGAAAGAAAAAAAAATATATCCCTCAAAATAAGTTCTGCAATAACAGTTTTATTCATCATATTTCTCTTATACCCACATCATCTTCATTAAATAAGACATCATAGACACCTCATTTGCTATGACTGGGTGTTCCTTGAATGTGCATAACAGCTGAGTCACAACAATTCTGCTATTGATGATGTCCTGTTTTGATGAAAAGAAGCCCCTGGAATAAGCAATGCTGAAATGTGAGCACTTTAAAAAACAAAAACATTAGACGATTGTTTGCGCAACCTACGAAGTTTATGATTAATTTCAGTCCATAGATACTACAGCAGTTTTTAATTCAGATACAAAGCCTGGAATCTAATGATATTCTCACAATGCATTCTCTTCTAGCACACACCTTCCCTGTAAATACAAAACAAAATAATGGGGATTATACTCTTTGACAAAACATATTTGCTTCATTTTGCAACATCTCATATTTTATCTTTCCTCACACTCAGTAGTACTGTGCATTCCAGGAATGCATTATGTATACAAGTGAGTTGTCATTGTAAAGAAAATTTATCAGGCTTTCTTTAATCTGATGTCACATTTAAATGAAATTATGTATCTATAAGAGAAATCTAATATATTAAGCTGGAATTGCATAACTTTTCTGAGGCCTGAAGTGTTTAATATTATTTCACAAAATGTGACTTTTATGGAATATTCACTTGTGTAATTCATATTGAAATCAAATCAGAAAAAAAAAGAGGAAAAGATGAAAAGAATCATACTAACTGGAGCAGTGCCTGCAAAGCCATCCTCTGCTGTGTTGACTGTAGGGAATTCCCCTTGCCAGATGTTGACTCTGTGCTTGTCGTTTGGCATCAACTTGTTGCCCCATGGAAAGAGCCTGAGATGGACATGGAAGTTAACTCTGTGAGCCCCTCAGGCAACAGACTTGTTTTAAAAGTCAACTGCACTTTGAGTTCTGGTCCAGAGGGGGTTAACAGCAGAGTAATTCAGCAACAGATGAAGAATTCAGAGTCTCTGATTCCATGTATATAGAGAATGTGAATTGTCTTATACTCAAACGAACAGCTGGAAAGAGGTTATACCATGATGCTGATAAACAAATACATGTATGTGCCTGTTGCTCCTGAATTCCATTATATTAGTTTGACATTTTTTATCTTATTTTATTATGATTTCCACTTCTATCTAATATGGAATACAGTGTATGCATTCCAGAGCCGACAGTGTCAAGATGATTATTCTCTAAAAGTTAATTCTTGCAAATGCACTCCCAAAAAGTTTAACGCAGCAAATGGCAATCAGATTCATAAATGTGTACAAATTGGAATGACTGATCGAACAATACCCAACTGGTTGTGACAATTTTTTCAACCAAGAATAGATTGAAAAAATATTTGCAGCCTTCTCTTGCATAATTGTGAAAGTGTACATCTGAATGTATAATTAAGTCCACTTATTCAGAAGTACATTGTATTTGACTTTCAAGAGGGTGTTATACTTCATAATTACCTGTTTTTCAATCCACCCCTGGCAGCATTCTCCCACTCGGCTTCAGTTGGTAGTCTCTTTCCAGCCCACTGGCAATAAGCTGTGGCATCATTCCAGGACACATGCACAACAGGATGATCCATTCTGGGGAACATGAGCAATATTTGGTATCGTTTAGATACTTCAGCTGAACTTCTAACAACAACAGAATTATACACTTCAAACAGGTCCACCTCTCCCCTCCCCCACCCCTCCAAAAAGAAGAAGAAGAAGAAGAAAAAGAAGAAGAAGAAGAAGAAGAAGAAGAAGAAGAAGAAATAGATAATTCAGGTATGATATATAGATAAATATAGATAAGCACAAATATCATATATTCAGATTTAATTCAGATACATCAAGTTACAGTATCATTACACTATGCATCCTGTGAAGCGCTGAGATTGGCAGTGAGTCACTGTGTCATTCACTATCAAAATTCCCAAAGAGCAGCATGAAAAATCAAATGAAGATATTATTTTTCACATCCCAAGCCACAGACATATGACTTTCAGCTTGTTTGATGACACACAGACATTGAGCAGTTTGAGTTTACACAGCTCTGCCATATGAAATTGCAATAAATTCTGCAAATGTGGCATTTTTAGTGCTTTAATTTATTGACTGACATAACAACCATAAAAAATAAGCAAACTTCTAAAGAAAGAGAAAAATATTCCCTACAGACTGATAAAAAAAATGAGAGAAATTGGATGAAAATAAGGAAGACATAACATTTTTAAATTTCACCTTTTTTCAGAAAACATTTCTTGACCAGTCTTTGGTCCCAGCACTCCCTTGCCCTGTGACCCCCATTACAGAATTCATGGATCCACCCCCCTGAATGGCACTAGTTGTTGGGACACTCTGAAGGTCCACAAGGGGAAAATTGTTGGGGGAAAAAAATAAAAGAGAGATTTTGGGAATATAGCTCCAGTTTTTCCCCTACCTGGAAAGAATTTCAGAATCTGGTCCCTCAGGATGTCTCCAGTCTGCACCTTTGACTGGAAGCCACCATGGGGCTGCTGCAACCTGTTGTGATATAAATTTGCTGTTTAGGGCAATCCAATCAAGTAAAGTGCAGGAATGTGCTGTGCATGGACACTGACCCCAACTACAAATGAAAAGTACCCTCCTGGGTTAGCTTTCTGAGACCACAAACCAGTCACTTGTGAATTGTTCACACATGAGCTTCAGGTCAGCGAGAGAAAAATAAGCAGTTCTCTCAGACCATTATGCATAAGAAGTCCTCACATTACCTTTCGAAGCTCTGCTGCCAGAACACCATTAATCAAGAAAAAAATAAAGCCTTGATCATCATCATTGCTACAATCATTGTGCTAATTTTATGTTATTTCTAGCTGTAGAGCTGAGCCCGCTCCATTGATCTAGGACATCCCTGTGTAACAGAAGAAATATCTATGAGAATGTGTCGTGGCCAAATTAAATACCCTTGGACTAAACAGTCAGAAAACTTATTTTTTTCTTCCCTTTCCTCCCCTGTTTTCGAGTGCTTGGTATCTCATTTTCAATTTAGCACAAAATTACCATTAACAGCACAGTGAGTATTAGAGTACAGAAGGAGCATTATCATAGATTACTGCCTAGAGAAATATAAATATCAATTGCACACAAAAAAACTCACCCAAACATACAAAGTGCATGAATACATAGCACTGCGCATAATTTCATCTTTTATCTGCATTGAATGACTTTCTGAATATTGTTAACTAAATATTCATTAATGATTCAAAATACTCACTGCTTGTTCAATTTCTTTTTTCACTTCTTCACTTATTCTTGCTTCCAATACAAACGAATCTCCAAATGTCTCTGCCTGGAAGGAAAATGTTATCATTCAAGACAATATTAAGTCATTTATCTCCTGGAAAGACACCACTTTTGGCTGCGTGAACGATGTCATTATATGCAGACTAACATGAACACTAAAATGCACCCATCAAGTCTTCTGACAAATTCTTGGGAACAATTCCCTAGATTCCCCGCCTCCTAATTTTGATATACCACTCTACACTACCCTACCTTCGTTAGAGTACACACACCGTATACAATACCCTAACACTCGTCAAAATAATGTGTATGCGTGTTACATGTACCCATTTTAATATGGGTAGGGTAGTGTAGAGTGGTATGGGAAATTAGTGAGGGGGATAAGGAACTCTTTCCACTTTTTTTGCTGGTTTCTCAAAATTCATAATGTAATGACAAAATTGCACTCTGCACTACACTCTAGGTTCACCAGTCCCATTATTATCAGTCTATGACCCGTGTCACACTATAGATGTAGGAATAGCAACCTTGAACCTTGAAGAGATACGTATTGTATTAAATCCCTGAAGCAGCTCTTTCCGAACTACACTGGGATGTGAACCATGAACAATTGCAGGGATGTGTGAAAGTAGCCAAAGTGAGAACCAAGTGGGAATTAGTTTCTCAACATACAAAAGACAAAAATGATGGTGCCAGAGAGATGAGCCCCAAGGGTGACGATAGCTATGTGCCGGAAAAGCTAGTGGTTGATAGTGATGTTGTGGAGGAGGTGGACTCGTGCTTTCAATTACTTAGGGGTGATAATTAACGATGAGAGCTATGCTAAGTTGCAAAGGCAGCATCTATCAGCCTGGTTCTTCTTTGGAACGATATAGGAGTATCCACCAGCAGACAAAGATACATCTTCTCTGGTCACAGGTGTATCCGACTACCACAGGGCTGCCAACACTTGAAACTGGTTGAGAGTGAGACTCCAATGGGCCAATGCTATAATTTAGGAGTCAAAATGCATGAGATCAATAGAAATGCATGCAAATGAAATAAAGTTTTAGAGTGAGAAAGGACCAAAATGCGTGAGTCTCACGCTCAATGCGTGAGAGTTGGCAGCCCTGCTACCACTTACCGGGAAGAGCCATGAGCACTAAAAATATCTGAATTGGAGAAACAATACAGAATTTTGAAAACTGGTCGTACCACAGAATGCTGGGAATCAGCTGGATAGAGAAGAAGACCAACAACTGAATGCAAAATATATTACAGATTGGCCACAGCAGGAAACCGATGAATTTCTGCAACAAACTGAAGCTGCAGTACTTTGGCCATGTCATGAGACTGAGAGTGGAGGGATTTGTGGCCGATTTCATCACAGGGGTGCTTTGGGGGACACAACACTACGGGCAAAGTCTATCAAAGATCTTTCTGAAGAACAACTCAAAACTCAATCCTGCCCCTGTGGAAGCCACAAAGTACCTCAGCACCACAATATGTAATATCCGATCAGAACTGGAATTGGAAGAAGCACGTTGACAATATTTGCAGAAAGGCTAACCGCAGCAGCGACCCCAACACGTACCGTATAGGGTGTTACTGGTTACAGCGCCCCGCACTGGGGTTACTGAAAGGCTAACAACACCTTGGCCTTCCTGAGAAGAAAATCTACAAACTGTGTACCTCGACTCACCAAAACTCACAGCCATCGCAGCATACAGAACACTGGTCAGACATCTAGTGTTGAATGGGGAACCCATTGACCAACAAATATGTCTAATTCCGCGAAAAACTTCTCATTTATAGTAATGACGTCGAGGATCTGCTGGGTCAGTTTTCGCAAAAACTGACCAAACAAATGTCATTTACTATAAATAAGAAGTTTTTCGCGGAATTAGACAATTGTCGGTCAAGGGAACCCACTCAAATCAATGAAGATCTATGATTGATTCTAAGTCCTATTTCTTGCGTATGTTCTCGCCTAGTCGCAGAGTGACCAACTCAGTAAATAATTTACAAATTTAGTCCACAACTTACTTACTTACTAATACTATTACTAGTAACTACTGGGCCCCGTCTTATAAAGCCTTCAAATCAATCACAAGTCCCCAAATCAATCGCAACTTGCACTGAAGCTCACATGAAACATGTGATTGATTTCTATCACAAGTCTTTATAAGACAGGCCCCTGGTAGTTTTCAAGGTTTATGTCTAAGTTCTACAAAACTCAAGCAATCAGCGCTGCGCGCTGGGGGTCGGGGAGAAACTTACCTCTGTCGCGTAACCAGTTGCATTAACAAATTTCGCGAATTCAGAGTTGCTCACTTCGAATACATCGAAGTAGTACGGTCTAAGAGTTACTCGCCTGGCCGGACCTTCCCCGTCTAGATAGATCTTCACCTCGTCCGTTCCCATTTGAAAAGTCCCGCCTTCAATGTAAATCATCTGGTTAGTCCGTGGGACAGAATCAGAAGCTAGTGGCTCAATCGGTTGGTTTGCCTCTCGAGAATACTTTGAAGCTGGTTTTTCTGCGTGACCGTCATCGTCGTGGTCGTAATCATGATGCAAAGTTGCTTGGTTGTCGTGATCGTGCTGCCTGTTCAACGCAGACGAACCGCAGCCGCAGCCTTCCTCGCTATCAGTAGTGTCATCAGCTTTTTCGCCGGGAGCGCTGCCGTATACAGTTGCTGAAGAGTCGATACGGTCTTCCCCTGAGCTCGGGCTTGTCGATTTATCCATTTCAGCACTGTTTGCATGGATAACCAGAACCACGATAAAAAATATCGATCCTGTAATGACATTCATAATGGGTATTTATTGAGCATTTAAAACTCTAACTTGGTAGTGTCGTCAAGAAGGCAGATATGTCACACTGGTACAGAACTTGCACTCTCTCTGGCCGCCTTCCTCGGCTCGAAACTCACATCGTAGACGCTGCTAGTCATGCGTACTTCCGTACACCTGGGAACGAGTACGTGTGCTGTGTTGACTGGATGGATGCGGTGTGTGTACGTGTGCATGCGATATACTGAGTAGTTTGCGGGCACAAACCCTTGTTTGTCGTAAAGGAGTCTGCGCCAAGATACTACATGTACCTCTCCAGCACTGTCCCATAATAGACCCTGTGTTGTAGCTTCTCGGAGAAGAGGCATGCAGTTTGAAGTTTGAAGTTTGATTTATTACTCAACGACCCTCATGGGGTATGGGAGTACAATGTCAATTGAAAATACACAAAATAGAAAAATTTCAAATAAGAATTAACACAATCATGTATAATACAAATATATACAAGATATCAACATACTTTTCAAATATAATTTGCATAAAAGTATGTTATAAATAATATACTATACAAAATGTAATAAATCACATGAATTACGAACGATGCAGGCACTGCCTGATGCAAATAATCATGCAAAGGTTATATAGAATAAACTAAATCAAACGAAATAATAAAGTGCAGTAACTAACTAAAAAAGGACATTATTACCTTACAAAACCTCGAAATGTTTGACAAAGTCTTTTTCTTAGTGGAATTGAACAATTGGTCATATTTAAATGTGTTAGGATACTTCCTATAATATTTTTCGAGAAATCTTTTACGTTCTGTCTTAAAGAAGGGACATACAAACAAATAATGAAATTCATCACCAATATCATTTTGAGAACAATAGGTACACAAACGTTCAATTCTTGGAATGTCTTTGTATTATAACGCCCAGACATAACACTATTGGAAGCTTATGATTAAGGCAACGAAAACGCCGGGTGTTAAAAATTTCCTATCATTTTCATTAAGACGAATCAGATACTTTTCAAAGCATTTTTGCTGCTTAAAAATTCTATAAACAGTGCATTGATTGTTTAACTCAACATCGCTGTGTCACTCCTGTTGACTCATATCTTTAATTTTTGTATCTATTATTCTTTTGAATGAAGATAAAGATAGATTACTTGCTTGACTCTTCCACACGTCACAAAGGCCTATGATAAGCTATCAAGAGTATGCTTTACTTTGAAAATCCAACCCATCTGATTTTTCCCCTTCAAAAAGAAGAAAAATTCAAAGCTATAAATGATGCTTGATAATTTAGCTGATTTCCCATTTACGAGACGATACCAGAACATTAGCATTCGACTAGTAACAATTTTTTTTTCTAATTTGTAGTGCCCAAGTTCACCGTAAGTCATGCAATTAGGAGTTCTCTTGTTCAGACCAAGCAATTCTTTACAGAACTTCAAATAAAACGTTTCAATTTGAATTACATTTTCAAAACCCCAAACCTCACATCCATAACAGAATTGGTAATATCAATTGATTAAATAGCTCAAGTTGAATATCAACGGGTAGACAAAGAGATGCAATTTTGCTCTTCATGGAGTACATAGCTCTTTGTGCTTGAGTTACTTGTTTATTTATAGCTTTTTTGAAGCTATTGTTATAGTTGAAAATTGTTCCTAAATACACATACTCATCAATTACACTTAAAAGTTCATTGGCAAAATAAAACTTTGGAATATTTTTAACTTTTCCTCTAGAAAAAATAACAACCTTCGTCTTTGTGGTATTAACAGTAAGATGCCACAATTGGAAATAATCAGAAAGAGCGTTAAGAGCATTTTGTAAATCATTCGCACTTTCAGCAAGTACAATAGTATCGTCAGCGTACAAAAGAGTGAATAAATTTATATAAACATCCATTTCATTCTCATAAAAGCAATCGTGAATTGATGTAGATAGAGAGCTCAGATCATTGTATCTCTCTTGTAAAAAAGATTCAAAATCATTCAGATACAGTGCAAATAAGATTGGAGACAAATTTTCACCTTGTCTTATACTCCTACGTTACTCTGAAAAAAAAATCGGATTTCTTACCACCATATGAAATACAAGATTTAGCGTTGTCGTATATTTTGACTATTATACACGCAATAATTTTCCATCAATCCCGTCCTTCAATAATTCAATCCAAAGCGAACTTCGATCAACTAAATCAAAAGCTTTTTTATAATCCACAAAAGCACAATACAATTTTTTCTTTTTTTTTTTGTAAATGCTAATCAACAATTGCGTGCAATGAAAAAATATGATCCATCGTAGAATAACCTGACCGGAAACCGGCTTGAACTTCACCAAGTAGATCATAAGAGTCAATGAACAAAGTAAAGCGTTCATTTAGAATAGCAGTGAATAGCTTACCAACACAACTTAAGAGGGTGATACCCCTGTAGTTATCAGCAGCATCAGGTGAGCCTTTTATACCTTACTGAACAAAGGTTTAATCAAGCCTACCACCCAGCTTGAGGGTATTATACCTGTGTCAAGCACTACATTAAACACTTTGGTAACAAGTTTCAAAAGAGATTTAGAACTATTCTTTAACAATTCGTTTAGAATCATATCATCCCCATCACAGGAGCCTTGTCGTGGACGTTTAAGCTGCTGTATCACTTCAGACTCCTCAATTCTTCGATTCAATTCATAATTCATATCAATGCCATAATCAAGTTCTACGACATCAGTATTCGAAGCTTGATTGTTTAAGCTTTTAAAGTGTTCAAAGAAATCTTCTATTGAAATGTTCGAAGGCGCTGTAGTTCCTTTTTTGTTTCTACTTATAATATTCCAGTAATCTTTGGGGTTTTTATTTTTCAAACTCCTTATGTTAGTATGTAAGTCAGCAAAGTATTTTCTTCTCTTTGATCGTACAAAGTTTTTATAACTCTTGCCAATTGTTCTATTTTCATCCATATAATCTGATCTATTTTCTCGACATTTGTTCTTAATTTGCATGAATTTTTTCCTATGTTCTTTGCACTCTTTATCAAACCATGGCTGTGAGCTAGAAAGAGTCGTTTTGCTAATATGCGATTTACTCTTCATCTCGTGCAGCATTCCAGATGAAGAAGCCGCATTAACATACACTTCTTGCAATAGATTGATCGCTTTGTCGATGTCCTCTTGACCAACATTATCAACATTAAATGGACTCGATAAAGGAATCTAATTCGGATATAGCAAAAGCGTTCAAACCATTTTACAAACTCAGACTTCCTATCGTTATTCCATTTAATCCTTCACATTTTTGTGTTATAATTGTTATCATCCTTTTCGGAATTACTGGCCGTTTTGTCAACACTTTTCAAACAAGGAACAGCTGATGACGTTTTTGCATGGATACTTAAGACGATCGGGCAATGTTGGTCGGACAAGAGTTCATCAAACATAGGGCCTATCCACATAAAATTTACTGAGGTTCATAAATAGTTCAGATGAGGCTATTGCGCAGTCAATGGTGCTAACATCTGCACATGTAACGCTACCTTTACCTTTATCATCACCAACTCTACCGTTAACAATATGCATATCTAAACATTTACACAGTTCTATCAATTTAAATCCCTTGTTATTGGTTATGTGGTCCATATTGTATCTGCCGGTGCAAATACCAAGAGACTCAAGCTCATTTCTTGCATTAAAAATCGAATCATTCATAAAATGCAAACCAGTTTCATTTTGAATTTCATCCTCAATAGTAACAAAATCTTGGAGACAAGCCGTCCTAGAATTAAAATCACCAACCAACAGCAAAGGAATGTCGTACTTCGCTTGGATATTGATGCAATCTCGTACTTCGCTTGGATATTGATGCAATCATTTCTAATGGTATCAAATGAAGGGGTCGGTGCATTATAGTGTTAACCCACACTTTGGTGAAAAATGAGTTACATGCATTTACACCATCCTGAATCACTGCTCTATAATCCCTAAAAATATCATTTTGAAATTTAAGCAATAAATGGGTTTTTAATGCAGGCATCTTTTTGCCCCGAAAATTAATCACATCTTAGGCAGGAATATAATGCTAAGCCACACTTTTCAAGATGGCGACCTCCATGGTAGCAGACGGAAGGGTGTCATAAAAATTTCTAAATCTGAACAGTGAGGAAACTTTTTTCATCTACTAAAATGAGTGATTCTGATTCATATCATAACTTGTACTCTTCTGCCAGTTATGAAAATGGAGATGAGATAAACATTAATGAAATTTTAAGCATTTAATGAGTATTTTTTTTTGTACTGTTGGGGTTAGCACTATTTTCATGCTAATTCTACTAATCATGACATTTTTCGCCAGTTTTTTTTTAACTTATCAGGAAAATACCACAATCACTGGTTTTAGGAGTATTTTAGCATTGTGCATTATGACCTATAAGAAAATTAATCAACATTCATGGTCTGTCCCAGCACCTTAAAGTTTCATTTGTGGGTTAGCACTTTATTCATGCTGACATTTCGCTTCAAAAGGAAAGCTTCCTCAAAATTAATCAGTAGTTAAATAACTGATGAAATATATTCAAAATATAAATCTTCATTTGCTATGTGTGTTTTTTTCATCGAAATGGCTTACCAGTGTATTGTCTCTAAATAAAGGTTATGATTTTTTTCCCGATGCAAGTGTGATCTGAAAACGTTCATATGGGTAAAAAAAATGTACGGATAGCTGGATGTTTGGACATGTGCCTTAGGCCTATAGTATAATTCTTACAGAGTTAGATCACTAGTGAAACAACATTTGAAATTGTCATTGATTAATTTGTAACTTCTTTTGAATAAATTGCAATTTTGCTATGCTTTCATATAGGAGATTAGCTATAGACAGTAGAAAATGGATGAAAACAAAATGCATTTTTAATATCGATTATTTTACCTCAAATTTTAAAAAAAAATTCCTGCCGCTGTCAATACAGCTGTGCTTCCCTGTAGTTTCTTACATGTAACAATAACCGAGACACGATACTTACATGTATAACATCCTTGGAAAGGATGTTACATCACCGCTTTGAGAGCTTTCAGCGTTTATTGATTTAAATTGAGAAACCGTATAGAGGTATCAACAACGTGGAACTATGAATTTTATACGACAGCGTTAGATTTGAAAAATAATGTTTGCAGTTATATCATAAATTTTATGATATAACTGCAAACATCATTTTTCAAATCTAACGCTGTCGTATAAAATTCGTAGTTCCACGCTGTTGATACCTCTATACGGTTTCTCAATTTAAATCAATAAACGCTGAAAGCAATCAAAGCGGAATTTAAAGCATCAATGCTGATACTGAGTAGTATAGTGTTTTTTTTTTAACGTAATTTAATTGTGAGTCAATAGCTCCCTTTTTTCCACTACTGAATTTACCCTTTAAACTCGGTATTTATCATGCATTTTTATGAAGAAGTCTCCATGTTGGAAAGAAAATGTATTTGCTGTATTCTGTTACAAATTTCACAGTTATTTTTTTTCACAGGGTTGTTTTCAAGATTAATTTGCAGAAAAGTTTCCTTCAAATTAATTTGGAGATTTGTGATTGATAAAACTATTGAAAGCATATAGATTTTTCACTTTTTCGTGTATGTTTTTGTCACCGTAACAGCTTTTACATGAGAACATTTTTTTCTTGTTCCTATCAAAATGATATTCATGATCCAAATGTAGTCTGAAAACGTGCATATAGGGTAAAATGTATGTGCATAAACACACCAACTCGGTATGATACGTAAACTATTTTAGTCTTATTCGGTACATTGTATTTCAGCGTGTATGGTCTATCCGAATATACGAAATCTATAAGTGTTTAGACTTCCAAAGAGATTTTTTCCCAGTTTTTTAAAATGTTCTTTTCATGGATTTTTGGCCATTAAGAGTTAGTCATTCATTTTGTGATAAGAACTTTCCTGCATAATTTCACACAGCCTGCATTTACCAACGAACATGGAGGAGGAGGATTCATTGAGGCATGTACAGTCATAATTCTCATGCAACACTATTTTTTGGTAAATTCGTTGTCATACAAAGAAGGATTTTAGAGTACTATTGGTGATTTTGATACCCTAAACAAGAAAACCAATATAGCTAAACAAGGCCTTAATATCTACTTTATGGTATTTTATTCCCTTTAACAAAAGACATGATAATCTCTGGAATAATGTTGATATGTACCATTTTACTTTATTTTCTCTGATCTAGATACTCTAAATCTAAAATGCGTTATTTATGCATAATGCTGAAGAAGGGACTCTTTCCCTGCGCATGCTTTTAGGTACACAGATGTATAAAAATCCTCAATGAGATATAACCCCCCCCCCACAAATCATATTATTACTTTGTATGACACTGAATGCTTTGTCTTTTAAAACTTGAATTGTTGAAATTGTTTAATATCCACATTTCAAGATGTCTTTATGCGTAAAAAAATGACAGACCGATTGATTCTGTGCGCGTGTGTGCGTCTGAAATATATGCAAAGTTTGTCTTCATAATTCACACAGATTATACAATATACAGACAGTTAAAAACAAGTATATCTTATTTTAATTTCACGTCACAAAGGAGGGAAACTCAAATATTACATTAATTTTCCATTTTCCAAGAGATATTGATATTTTGTGAGTTTTCAAAATATAAAGAGTATTTGTATACACGACGGATTGGCTGCAAATAAAATGCTAAGCCAAAAATACAAAATGTGACTTGAAAAATCCTCTTGAATCCACCAAAATATCAGTGTAGTAAATTTCCCCAAGACACTGTTTAATCTTGAGTATGTAAAGGTCCATATACGAAAAAATTGGCCTTCTCGAGTCATTAACCTGATTTATGGATTTTTTTCAAACTTTCAAAAGCGATTATCTCAAAATGAACATTGTGTGGGTTAGCACTATAATGCACCGACCCCTTCAAATGCATCACTATCAAAATATTTTGAACCTTCATGCGGAACATAAACTGCCCCTATTAGAGCTGAAAAAACAGGTAAAACAAGTTTTATCCATAAAACTGAATCTGAATTTGTTTCATCCAATATCTCATAATTACTTTTATACTTATCTGAAATGATTATTGCGAGACCATGAACACCACCAAGAGCATGGGAACTTTTCAAATTCTTTTTCTTTGCAGTTATACAGTGAAAGTCGGGGAAGTACAAACCGGATCAATGGAGTCAGTTTTAGTTTCGGATAAACACACTATATCAAAATTCTTGATGTATTCTGTAAAAATTCCGTGATCACACTTTTTCTTGAGACCGCATAAGTTCAGGCCTATATTTTAAGATTGATTTTGCAGTGAGGTGTGATGCGTGTAATAGTCTTGGTGCACGCAGACTCTATTACGACTAACAAGGGTTTGTGCCTAGCCTGCAAACTCCTGTGTGACGAGTGCGATCTTTGATCGAGCAGGAGATTACGGTCGTGCAGCTAGCTAGCTGGCCGGCTGGGCATGCACTGCTGGCTACATGTGGCTTATGTGCCGGTACTTCGTTTCGAAAGGTAGGAAGTCATTTTAGTTTTCCTTAATCCTAACTCGTAACGTCACAATTTGAACAAGACTTTCAGGGCATTTTAATGTTTAGCAGGGCTCTCATAGTCTGTAACGTCATTCATGCGTTGTTGTTGCAGCTGCAGTGTGTGTACTATTAAAATGTAACGTTAGAATTCTTCGCTCGTGACCGGTGTGGTCCCATGCATTGGAATAAGAGTAGGCCCTAACATATACAGAGCGTATCAAAAAAAAAAGGTAATCCAACTTCGGAGGGCTGCCATTTCTTAATTGTCAGTTATGAAGAGCACAATGTTGGTTGTAAGGAAAGAGGAACTTTTCCTCTTTCCATTGATAAATAATTATGTTGACAATTGTCATGCATGACCAAGCACATGGACTTTATTAGACAACAATGTAATGACAAATTGCACTTTTTCCAAGTTTGCGCGTTATTGTGAAGGAGCAATGCATGTCTGATTGCATGGATTAGATCTGTCAATGAAAGTGGTCAAATCATCAGGCCAGCCTGCACGACTGCAGATTTGAGTTTTAGGGTTTCTTCTAACGTTTTATGGTTAATAACCCTCAACATGGCCACATTGTCGATATTTGGTCCTTCCCATCAAGGCGAAACCATTTAAAGTTTATCCATTTTAGTCTCTGACTCTTCATATCCATGACATGGTTTTCCACTGGGAGGCAGTGGGAGCTATGTGTTGAATTAATCCCGTCGCGGGGCGTTATACGTATTTGTCCGTATGGGGTCGCTGCTGCGGTTAGTGTTGAATGTGAACAGAGAAAAATGGATTGTGTGGGTTGGCCTCTGTGGGAGCTACCAAGTTTTCAGACAAAAGGCCATGTTAAAGGATATGGACCATCAAAAATGTTTATAGGAGAAAACCTAAACAACCCCTAAACACAAAACCTAAACACAAACCAGCATTTGTACAGGCTGGCCTATTTGGCAACTTTCATTGACAGATCTCATCCATGCTAAGAGACATGCATTGTTCCTTCACAATAACACGCAAACTTGGAAAAAGTGCAATTCATCATTGTTGTCTTTAAAGTCCATGTGCTCAGTCATGCATGACAATTGTCAACATAATTAGGTATCAATTTAAAGAGGAAGAGTTCCCCTTTCATTACAACCAACATTGTGCTCTTCATAACTGACAATTAAGAAATGGCAGCCCTCCAAATTTGGATTACCTTTTTTTGATACGCTCTGTATTAATACTTTAATAAATAGGCCTAAAACCTCTCGTAGTAGGCCTATATACTATAGACTCTAGTACGGTATATTTGGCATTCGTGTGGTTGAGTGTAAATTACACTACAATTTACACTGCACTTTACTTAACTACACTGTACTATTTGACAAGTGTTTCTTTCGTTGCTTGATTAGCAGTACACTAGCAGACAGACGGAGTTGGATAGAACTTAAATTTACAGGATAATTTTACTAATACTAACTGTTACTAAGGCCTATTATATTTTGGATCAAAAATTTGTCTTCCATTGATTGGTTAAAAGAGCTTCACGTGATTATAGGTATTTTGAACTATTTTAGAGTGTTGGTGTGTTTGACACTCCATGAAGTACTATTGGCAAAATGACGTCACTTTTATGAACACATTTTGCAATTAGTATACTATTTGCAAAATGATGTCACAATCACCCTTCTTTACAATCAAGTGTACCTGTCCGCATCTGGTCCTGAATTCTAGTGTTCACTAGTTTGCAGCGGCCATAAGAGCGCTTGGATACATGCGACGGGCAACTCTGGTGGTGCCACGGCTAAACTACGTTTTTCAATTTCCGATCTCTCGCACTGTTGCGTATTGCAGGCGCGCTGCCGCCGCAGTGCGGCTAAGCCTATAGACGGTCTAATGATTTTCACTTTTTATTCAAATTTTTGATCCAAAATATAAAACAAATATACTTTGCCTAGTTTCGAGTTTCTTGTTAAAACTATGGGCCTCGGTGACTCCAAACTAAACTTACTATTCACTTCGGGGCGCACAAGAAACTCTCAAGGCCAAGTATATTTGTATACTATACATAATAACCGCAGGTGCAGCAGTGACCCCAACACGTACCATACTTCTAATAGGGTTACATCCAGCACCCCATGCGGGGGTTAGATACTACATCGACCGAAAGATCGGTCTGTATCTGGTCGTCAGGGAATGTTCCGCAGAGACTGCGTCTGGCTTCACGGATCCCCTCCTTATACATGTCTACGGAGGAGAGCGATAATGTCAAAAAAATAAAAGACTCTTCCCCTCCGGACAGACGGATCTTTCTGTCTAGATACTACATAGCCATATACCCCCATAGGTCGAGAATGACACAAGTAACACTAACTAGAACAGATAATTTTTGGTAATGATGCGGGGATATTTTTGGATTTTATAAAGGATTTTTGATATTTTGTCAGGTAGGGCAGGGGCAATGTCAATGACAATGAACATGGAAGTTCAAGGCAAGCTGCGCATATTGCCTGCACGCACGATATAAAGTACAGTTTTCTAGTTTCTACTAGGGCTGTGAAGGGCGAGGCGCCACACATTTAGCTGAAGTTGATGACATAGCAAAAGGCTTTTATTTTGGGAAAATGAGCTATTTTTAAGCATGCATGACATTGTAAATATTTGTATGACTATATGTGACCCACTACAACAAAAAGGTCCTAAAGTCACGCACGGTCAAAGCCGTGAAAATCGAGTTTGAAGTCAGAGCATTAAAATTGGTCAAAACTTACGATTTTCTGATTTTGAAATATTATTGGAGTCTAACATGTCTTCTATCATCTGTCGAAATTTTGAAGCAAAATGATCAAAGGAAAGACCAAAAAAATAGCGTTTTTCTGAGCCATGTTTTCTTGGCGTTTCAACGAAGCAGAAACTGGTTCAAAAATTTGGATTGAGCGCCACAGATAGATTCCGCCCCTGACAACGACCAGAGTGATCTCATTGGTCAGTTTGCTGCTTGCTGTTAACTGAAGCGTGAAGCTCGCACACTGCCCAGTCGACTGGTGCGTGCGGGCGGGGTGCGCTATGCTCAGCCGCTTCTCACATCCTGGTCACTGATTGGTTGGTGAGGAGACCGCCGACGCTGATGTGCTTGAATGAACTCTTCGGGGTTGCTAGGGCTTACCTTCTATTGTCCAGAGGTGAAAACTGACTTACATGTCCCTTGATCGCGATTGCGTCGAAAGGAAGACTTTTAGGGCGCTTTTCTCGAAACAGTGATTTTCCAGACGTCTCGACATGCTCTCTTTTAAACATCGATATCTCCGCGGCCGATTATCTTTATAAAATGTGTTATATATCAATTTAAAGCAGAAAGATGAGGGGATTATATCATGCAATTTTCAAGTAATCGACCTTGCCCGACTTTAGGATCATTTTGTTGTAGCGGGTCACATATAATACACTTTGAATATAGGCGCGGTCAGACTGGCAAAGATCAACAAGTTTAACATCACAATCTTTCAGATCTTGAAGTTTTGCCAGTGTCACCACAAACTTCCTGCGAAATTTCCCACAAAACTTCTCACAAAACTTCCCACTACAACTAGTCTAGATCTAGGGATATTTCCCTCACTCAGCTCTGTCAAACTTCTCAATCTGTTTGCGGGTGGTGTCTCCGAAACGCAAAGCCATTGTCATGTACAGATGTGCATATAATACATCACAATCACTAGCCGTCGGACCACATGTTTTTTTTTCTTTCTTTCTTGCGGGCGCGTACAGGTAACAATGACCAAACTTGATCCAAGTTTGGCTGCCAGTGTGATGACATGACAAAAGATTGCGATGTTCAACTTCTCAGTCTGACCACGGCTTATGAATGGAAATCACTGATCTCTATGGAAGAGCATGATCAGCAGTGGAAATATCTGCTTGGTGGAGGTCTGCGCTCTCAGAGTGCTTTTCTCTTTTTTTTCCTTTTTTTTGTACAGCAAATAAACCTATATTTTCGACAATATTGATAGACAAAAAGGTACATGTAGATCTGGGATCATGGTAATACTATGCAATCCCTGACATCCATAAGATTTCATTCCATTTATGTGCTTGTCGGTGCCTTTTCTTTGTCTCTGGCAGATTTGTCCAAGGGTTGCTCCCCTGTGCAATACCATCCCCAGGTCACCTCTCATGTGCAATGCTACTGATCACCAAGGACTGGGCTGCATACATGGTCATCGGCTGAAAAGAATCACCTTCATCACGGACTGTGTCTTTCGACTGCTTCAAGCACAACCATGGCATACAGTATCACTGTCTACCTGGCCATGGCCGCAGTGTTTGTGGGCTGTGGGGCCAACGTCTTCTTCCTGGAACTTATTGTCAAGTGAGAATTGGGGAGCGGCTGATAGCTAGGAATGGAAGCACTAGTAATGGAATTTTTATATTTATGCAACTTATATTTTGCCAAATCCATTCAATGAGATACTCCAGGTGCACTCAAAGTTGTTCAAAGGGACCACAAGCATAGCAGAGTCAGATGACTGAAGAGATTGAATGGGGCTGTGTTCATTTTTAATGATGCATTCTGCTGAGGGGCATGGTCTGAAATACACATTGGAAAACAGAACATAAGATTTTGAATTTAGTTTGTGATTCTGTATTGAATAATCTAATGATTTAATTCATAAATTCTGGTATTCATTGTAATTCATTGTAAATTTTTAGTTTAGTTCACCTTGGCAAGTCGGATTGTAGGTAACTGTATTCCCCGAACAGAGTTGGGAGGATACTATGGATTTGGCCTCGTTGCGCCGCGTCCGCATCCGCCGCAGAGATTTTCTTGTGAGCGCTCTACTGGCTGCAGTTCTTCTTCGATCATCTTCAAATTTGGCATGAAGGTGTATTATGGTAAGATGAAGAAGCCTATTGTTTTTGGTGATGGCGCCCTCGCTTCTTCCGTCTTTATACATGAAAAGGTAAATTTAACAGAGTCTGCTTGTGTGTGCGACGCTGGCCTTTTTCTTGACCGATTTTTTCAAATTTGGTATGTAAATGTATCATAGTCAAATCTATACATCTATACTTATTGATAATGCTGCCCTCACTGTTCCACCTTTTACAGGGTCAAAGGTCACCCTGATCATCAAAATTTGCAGAAGTGCTTATTTATGCAATAACTTGATTGTTACTCAATGGATTTTATTAAGACTTGCTAAAGAGATGTAGAGTGGTCATTCTACGTGAAGGACACAACAGTTTGTGATGACGGCGCCCTCAGTGTTCCGACTAGGATGCCAATGCACATTTCTTGTTCGTGCTGTATCAGCCACATTTCTTATCATATTTTCTTCAAATTTGGCAGAAAGGTGCATTATAGTGAAATGAAGATGTCTTTATTATTTTTAGTGGTGGTGCCCTTGCTTGTTCCATCTTTATACATGAAAAGGTAAATTTAACAGGGTCTGCTTGTGTGTGTGAAACTGGCCTTGTTTCTCGACCGATTTTTTTTTTTCAAATTTGGTATGTAAATGTATCATAGTCAAATCTATACACATTTACCTATTGATAATGCTGCCCTCACTGTTCCACCTTTTACAGGGTCAAAGGTCACCCTGATCATGTCAAAATTTGCAAAAATGCATGCTCTTTAAGGCAATAACTTGATTGTTACTGGATTTTACTCAGACTTGCTTGTATGGGTGGTCATTCTACATGAAGGACACAACAGTTTGTGGTGACGGCGCCCTCAGTGTTCCGACTTGGAGGCCATGTCACATTTCTTGTATATGCTGTATACTTGTAAGCCACTTTTCTTGTCAGATTTTATTCAAACTTGCTATGGAGGTTTATGGGGAGTTATTCTAGGTAACAAAAGTTTTCATTGCCAGCGCTCTCATTGTTCAAACTTTTGTAGGATGACATGTCATATTCCTTGTATGTGCTATAAACTAGCCTCATTTCTCGTCGGATTTTATTGTATCCTGCAACAGTTGCCATATTATACAACATTCTGGCCTAAAAAGTAATCAAGATGGGGTATGGGAGATGAGTTCGGGGGATACATGTGCTCGATTGCGAGTGCTCTTCTAGTTACATTATATATTTAAACTGAGGTAGCCTGAACTGGCTTTATATTCTCTTATTTGCAGAGATTTTCCTGGCAGTGGAAATATCATCACATTTACACAGTTTCTGTTCATCGCAGTGGAAGGTTTCATCTTCACAACTCAATTTGGGACCAAGAAGAATGTAATTCCCATTAAGTAAGTAGTTCTGCAATATAAATGAATATAAAAAACACTTTGTGATAAAAAAGAAAACACACACACACACACACACACACACATACACACACATACACACAGACAAACCAAACACTGCCTGGCAACAAAAAGTTGCCAGACATGGATTTTAAGCAAAATGCAGATTTCTGAAAGAGCAGGCTTTAAAATGACATAAGGTAACTCAATACAGTGGACTTTAAACCCATCCAAATAGTGGAAAGAAAGTACACTCTCTTGAAAAGTGTTTCCTGAGGAAAGAAGCTTTGATGTATAGGGACTATCAATGAATGGGACAAAAACAGGATATAAAATGCCACAATCACCACAATGAAGGGATTAAAGGATTTTGGATGCAGGGTCACAAATGCTGTAGGCCCTACAGGTCTGCTTGTGTCACACAGAATCGTGTGATGTGCATGATGGAACTATGGAATGTTTAATCCACAGGGCAAAGCCAAATAGGTTTAAACTAGATTCCATGATTACTGCATGCACTCTCTTCCACCTGATGTATGAAAAGACATTGATGTTCAGCATCTGTTTTATAGCACTGTGGACAAATTTTTGCAGCAATCCATATTTTGTTTGTGTCTCAATCGCCAGTGTAGCCCCACTCATTACATTCCTGGGTTGTCCATCCATCAGTAAAATTTTGTGGACAAAGTAACATAAAAATCATTTGAGGTATCCAAATAAATCTTAGCATAAATTTATGAGTGCCTATCACTTTTGGACGCACACACTCAAGATTATAGGTCAAGTCCATAATAATGCTAAAATTTCATTTTTCTCCCTGTATCTCTGCAATGTGTGAATGTGTACTTATCATGTAAACTCTGAGCATACTTGATGTTTTTATTCCAATTGGAATTCTCTTAGGAGAGTTTTAGGCCAAAATTACGGGTTGTAAGAGGTCAAAGACCAACTGAAAATGCTTAAATGTCACATTTCGTCTATGTCTGTGAAATGGTTCAAAGTACTGACTACAGGCATCTCCATGAAACTTAGTACATGCACAGTACAAGACTTATCTGACATTGATTCTCGTTTGAAGTTTTTGGTCACTAGCTCAAAGGTCCAGATGAAATGCTGAAATAACACTACTTTCTCCGTATCATGGAAATGACTGAATGTATGTAGTGTAATTAAACATGGTATCACTGCACTGTGATTACTGCTGTGTAGGAAAAGTTTGGGGTATTGGGATCAAAGGTCAAGTGAAAATGCAAAAATTTCACTTGTCTTCCATATTCAGAAAGTGACTCAAAATGTCATGAAAATCAGTGTATAATTACCATGATAATTTGCCACTCATGTGAGATTTTCTTTTCACATTGGCAATATGTCCTATAGACCTATTTGGTGAAGGACAGAGGCATGCCAGTCACCATCGTGACATTTCTAGTTTAATCATTTTACTCATTTCTCTAATGATTAACCCTAAAAAGACTGGGGGGAGCTTTTTGGGCCCCCCCCCTCATCATTTTTCACAATTAATCTGTAACGCAAAAAATCTCGCGCGCAACGTTGTATGACTTTTTTCTTTTATGTCTTGGGCAACTTTTGAGACCAAATTCGTGACGCCCGGGTATGCGGTTCTGAAGTTACGCACTATTTTGTAGGTGCATGTCAGACCCGAAATTGCTCAAAAACGTGATTTCATGTGCAAATCCAATGCAAATTCCGTTTCTGACCAAAATTCATAAATGTATCATTATTTTTACTTTTACTCTTCAAAATCAATTAATTTCATGTTGTGTATGATCGGAAAAGTGTTGCCAATGATGTCCATCAAAAAAAAAAATGAAAAAACAAGTAAAAAAACAACTAAATACATAATAAATGTTAAAAACAATAAAATACATCATAAGAAAACAATTTTGATACTGCCGTTTTTTTAATGTACATTCAATTAGAATCCTACAAAGAGTACCTAGACCAAAGATTAGCAGTTTTGGACCATTAATTACAGATTTACAGCTAATTTTTTTAAAATTTCATGCATAAATTAGCATAATTAATTTATTAAAAATAAATTTGAATAGTTTTGAAATAATTACTGAAACATCCAAAAACAAAGTAAAACAAAGCGATCGTAATAAAAGGTGCGTCCCACACTTCATTAGAATCGCTCTGTTTTGAATATCTCAGCCATTTCAAAACCAATTTTCATCAAATAAATGTTGAATTCCTCATGGAATTACATGCTCTTTCATATTTCATAAGAGGTTTCTCAGTATCTCACCAAAAAATGTTAGAAACTTGAAATTAGGTCTCAACCAAAACTATACGATCCCTTTAAGTAATGCACATTTCTTGACCACACCAATTCATTTGTTCACGTATTATGTGATTAATTCAATGCCTCAACATGTGGTAGTTACAATAGCAATGTATGGTTTTCTCTTTTGTTTTTGAGAGCCTTCTATGCATATGTATGGATCTGTTTCTTTGTACGGGGAGGGGATTATGTTAAGTGTGAATAGCTTGTCAATGACAATAAAAGTTGAAAACACATCAGAGTTTGTAATTAAGAGTTTGAGTGTCATACAGCAAGTGAATATTCATAGAAAATGTTAACTTTTGCTTGCAAAAGTGTAGTACTGTATAACAGTTGTTATTTTTGTGCCTTGCAAAAAGTCTCATTTTTAAAATGTAATTTCTTGTTTGTTTAAGTGTAATACTGTATATTCGTAATTTTCATGCCAAAAGTAGAACTAACACAAAATGTGGTAATTTCTTAAATGCAAAACTACATGGCATGGCTGTGTTGATTTGTAATTTGCATACATGTAATTACATTGTACACTCATGCTCTGCACATTTCTCTTTTGTCTCCAGGAACTATGTCGTCATGGTGCTGTTCTTTTTCACAACCAGTGTAGTCAACAACTATGCTCTGAACTTCAAGATATCTGTCCCTCTTCATACCATCTTCAGAAGTGTAAGATACAGAATATTGATTTGTTTTATTTACATGATAAGTGTGTTATCATATGGTTTGCATGTGGATATTCATGACATCTTTTTCATTCTGAATGCATTCAGGAATAAACTTACTTTTACTGCATACAGTAATATGATTTGACTTTCTTCCTCCTAGGGGCACTGTTTAAAGACCCAGTAGTGTGGGAATTCATGGATTGGCTGATTCATTTGTTGCTTACGGTGATAAGTTAGATAACCAATAGCACCAGTCAGCGAATATGTGCATCGAAGTGTACGCTCGTCGGTGACAGTCGACTCCCATCAAGAATCTTCAGCTGTGTGTGTACCTATTGACCGATTCTGTGACGCGCTATGTGTATTTTTGGCATGGGCAGCGCCATTACGCGGTGTCTCAGCCGACTCAGCCGGCTGGGACACCGCATGGCTGCGCCCAGTGCCACAAATTGTCTGCCGCCCTCAACGAACCCGAATCGGTCAATACAGAGATCAGTGATAAAGCTGTGCACAATATATGAAAAGGATTCTTGAATATAATACCTGAGCTGGGCCAGCCTTCTCACTCCATGGTATCCCCAGGCTCAACATTGTTTTGCAATAATAGGCATATCAATGATGGTTTAAATGCATTTAGAGAAATATTAAAGGGTGTGTACAGTTCTGGTCGAGGTGAGGATTTAGCTTTTAACGTTTTGTGAGATATTCAGAAACCACTCTTTGAAATGTCAAAGAGCATGTAATTCTAAGGGGTATCAACAGTTTATTTGATGAAATCGGTTTTGAAATGGCTGAGATTTTCAAAAACAATGTGAAACAAAGAGATCCTTTTAAAAGGCGTGGCCTGTCGCCTTTTATTATTATCACTTTTTGGTATATCTCAGCCATTTGAAAACCAATTTTCATCAAATAAACGTTGAATCCTTCTTTCATATTTCATAAGAGTTTTCATAAGAGGTTTCTCATTATCTCACTTTGGAATGTTCAAAACATGAATTCCCACCTCAACCAGTACTGTACAGTCCCTTTAAGTGATATTAAGGAATGTGAGCAAAATTTACTTTTAGGGCTTCATGTGGTGCTGAATAAAATCCAAAGTGATCTTAAATTTTGTTGAGTGAAGTGGAGTGTATGAAAAAAGAGGGCCATTGGCAGATGAGAAAATGGAAGCCATGCAGCATAATGGAAGAGAAAAAGAAAAGCTTCATCTTTCAATCTACAGTGCTTCAATATCTGGATTGAATGGAAACTATGTATGTACACTTGAGAGAAAAACAATGAGGCATAAAGAAAGAAAAGAAAAGAAGAGAAATGAGAGAGTCTAAATTAGATACAATACTAGTCAATTTCTGTTTTGGTTGTGAAATTTTGTGTAATATTGTAGAGACTGCAATTATTAGAATTATCATCTTTTCATTGTTTTGCAATGAGAAACTGTTTTTAGTAATTTTCATTACCTTTTTGTTCTTTTAGTTCTTTGTTTTGTGCTGTTTTCTTTGCTGTTACTCGCCATTTGTAAGGGGTTATGCTCAGTCTACATTATCATGAGCACCAATTGACAATAATAGTGGTGCATAATAGTACAGATCGAGCACACAGTCTTATTCATGGAGGGCAACAGAAAAAAAGAAACTCTATAACTTCTTACTACACTCATGCTGCAAAATAAAACAAAAATTCCTTTCATTCTGATAAGTGTTTTTTTAATTATCATTATTATTTTCATACATTTAGGGATCACTTATAGCAAACATGGCCTTGGGTATCATCCTTTTGCATAAAACGTAAGTATTTCTTTCCAAGTCATGAAAATGTTGGATATCTCACAGTAAAGTCTACAATCTCATAGCCCACCTTCGCTTTGCCCTTCCGCTGAAACCATCCTTTTGCAAAATGGCAGATGGGCTGTAAGATCTCATGCCATAGATACTTCTGTGTGTGATTGCTAAAAATTGTTTGTAACCATATTTGGTCCAGTGTATCGAAATATTTTTTTTTTTCCTGGGGGTTTGGAAGTACCCCCAGGTTTGCACAAGCAGTCATGGGTTCTCCATGCATCAAAACTGGCACATGTCTGGATTGATAATGAGGAGAAAGTTTGTGGCATGCTTACTTCAATGTTATGTTTTGTTTTGTACCAATTTATTGATCATGCAATATGTACAGTTTCTTTGTTTGTTTTGGGAAATTTTTGCAATGCATCAAAATTTTCTATTTTTAATCTCATTTCACACAAGTGCATGCAATTTGGTTTTCTTTCAAAAAGTGACAAATTATGTAAAAGAAATCGTACTTGTTGATGTGAAACACTTACTCATCACATTGTTTATCTTTTTACCAAGAAATGTAGATTGATAAAGGTTTCATTCCACAAACATCAAGAGAGTTAAGCTATCATAAAGCATTAAATATCTTGTCTTCCTAGAACTGTGATATTCTTCAAAGCCACATGCATTGCAATTAGATTAGATGATAATCTCCTGCATGTCTTGCTTCTGCATTAAAATCTTCACAAGTTTTTCTCTTTTTTTTTTTTTTTACCTGCATCCAACAACAAGAAATAACACCCTTTAGATTAAATTGTTAGAAGGTTGTAACTACTCATCAGTCATGACTCTGAAAAGATTAGAGGGGAAGGGGATGTACAAAAGTTATTGTATTTTGGTGTATATACACATATTTGTAAGTCACAGTGGCAGTGACGTCACATTTTCAGACTTATATTAAAAATACTACTGAATAAATTTTAGTGGGTTTTTTTTTCTTGTTTTGTTTACCTGATTCTACTTTTCATTGTAAAGCCAACAATAACACAGGATGGAGTCTTCTTCTAGGTAATTACAACACACATCCATTGAACAATGTATAACTTGTCACACAGACATTTAAACCATGTTGATTGTGGTACTTGTTTTCATTTCCTGCAAGCTTTTATATCTCTTTTATTGCACAGATTGTAATCCCAATATTTTTGTCATTGAAAATCAAAAGGCCTTTAAAGTGCAAACCATACTTGTACTTGTAGATTATGTGTTCAAACTGTAGGGCATTTTAATTGAGAATAAAGTATCTTTTAAATATCTAATGATAGTAGTCTAGAATTTTTGCATACAGAGCAAAATGATTTGAAAATGTGAACATCTGAAATTGCCAGTTCAGTTATTTTCATGCCTTTTTACTTTCCATAGATACACACCGTCAAAGTACCTTGGAGTTTTCTCGATATCTGTTGGTATCTGTCTTTGCACATTAATGTCCGCCAAGGCTGTGGTAAGCTATTGATGCAATACTGACACATCCTAATTGAGAGCATCTAAATCGCTAAAAGAGCGTCCAACTTTAGTCCTTTAACGTGGTGATTGTACCACTTCTGTAATTTTTATTGATATTGCTTTAGTTGTCCTAGAGGCTCAATTGTTTGTTGAACATTTCTTTTATTTAGTCTAATTTTTTGTAATATGTCAAGCCTAATTATGCAAATATGTGCATCTAAGTCTTTTGCTCCTGTAAATGATTGTGCAGTGTATATGTGTATTTATATGTATTTGCAACCTAGATGATTTAGGGGGGAACTGAACTTTTGTGAATACTTCTGAAAACACAGAAATTTGGTGTGTTCATAATTTCACTGTTTGATTTATATTTGCTAGCTGTAATGCAATATTGACATAAATGTGTGCTGCTATTTTCTGTGCATGTGTTACATATCTGTAGTTCTACAGTTTCTTGCTGGTATAAATCATTTACTTCAGTGTACACCATGGCCCTGTCACCTTTGTCTTTTGTAACATCATCTCTACTTCTTTTTTATTCTTCTTTTTTTCCCCCATTCAGGGTGATGAAAATCAACCAAAGACAGAAGGATTTGACTCAATGTCAGACTTCATGCTGTGGGTGATAGGTAAGAAATCAATTCTTTCCATGGACTGGTAAACAAGAAAGTAGTCAAGTGATGAAGGCATTATTCTTACAAAGAGTGTGCTGCTGTATGCTACAGTTGTTCCGTTTATTCCGTCTTTCCATGATGTATCTTGATCATTGATAGTTTCAGGGGTAAAAATGTGATCAAGGGTATGACATCCATAACATGGATAAGATAACAAATACCTTCGGCCTTTTGTTATTTGCAGGTGTATGTATGTTGACCTTTGCCCTCTTCATGTCGGCTCGCATGGGCATCTTCCAGGAGACATTGTATAAGAAGTTTGGCAAGCATCCCAGAGAAGCTCTCTTCTACTCGGTGAGAACCCATGGTTTTTTCTTTCTTTCTTTCTTTCTTTTTTATTTACTCCATGTTGTTTGTTTGTTCTTCTTTTTTTTTTTGGTGTTTTTTGTGTTATAATTGAATTTCTTGAGAACTTATTGACATTGCTGCAGTGTGACAATTGTGTTTTACTTTTACATTAAGTGACTGAATATTTAACTTCATTTAAATAATGCTGCTTGATTTGTATACATGCAGGGAATTTGTACCAATAACAATGACAAAAATATTAATGACCAGTAACATCTTGTGCCAGTACCTCGCCCGTATGTAAAGTGTGGCATTGAAACAACTGTTGACTATTTCTTTTGTACTTTGTTTTTGTGTTTGTTACATTCAGCATGCGTTACCTCTACCGGCCTTTCTATTGTTTGCCAGCGACATCTACAACCACTGTGTCATGTACAGTGCAACAGGTAGGAGTTGTCTCTGATAGCAGGCAATATTTATATTCTTATTGGATGGCAATGAATGGCATACCGGGGAATATTGCTCAATTTAGTGTGTTTGAGGGGATGGAGTGTAGTGTAATTGTTTCATCTGATGAAAGTAGATGTGGTAATGAAGACATGTGAACAGAATTTTGTTGTTCATGAATTGCACTGATGGGCACTTTTATATTAATAAAAACTTACAACAAATTATTCATGTTTGTATACCATACCAGACTCAAGTCCATCATTCTTGTTTTCTTATTTTCACCTTTATCATTGGTTTCATTTACTAAAGCCTTGCTTGGCATTTTTTTTTTTCTTTTTCATATTCTCGGAGAGGGGTATCTTTCTCAAGACTCTGTGTAGTTTTAAAACATGATCACAGAAAAAAAAAAATCTCTGCTGAAGTTATTCCTCTGGAAGACAGTTAAAACATGGAAGAATCTGTAAGCTTCCTGCTAGTGTCATTATTATCCATAGGCAATTGTGTGATTGTGTGTGTTGCATGATCTTATTGCTTATTTTTACTTATTTTATTTTTACATTTTTATGCCTCCGCCACGAAGTGGTGCCGGAGGCATTATGTTTTCGGGTTGTCCGTCCGTCCGTCCGACCGTCCGTCCGTCCGTCCTTCCGTCCATCCGTAATGAATTTTGTGGACAGCGTAACTAAAAAACCTTTGGAGGTATCCTAATGAAATTTGGCATGTGAGTGTATTAGGGGGTGAAGTTGTGCCTATCAACTTTTGAGTGCACATGCTCAAGGTCAAAGGTCGAAAGGTCAAGGTCAAATGCTTAATAAAATTTCACAATTTTCCCCATATCTGTGCAGTGCCTGAAGATATTTTCTTGAAACTTAGTGTATACATGTATTACCCGATTAAGATTCTCTGATGAAAGTTTGGGGTCATGAGGTCAAAGGTCAAGTAAAATGTTACAATTTCACTTTTTTCTCTGTATCTTGGAAATTGTTCAAGGTATCTCCATGGAACATAGTATATATGCATGTACTGACTAGCAGTGGTTATCTAGGGAATTTGGGGTTCATGGGGTCAAAGGTCAAGGGCAATACTTCAAAATTTTACTATTTTCCTTATATTTATGCAATGCCAGCAAGATTATTTTTTTTAACTTGATGTATGCATGTATAACCCAATAGAGATTCTCTGGATTTTTTTTTTTGCCAAGAAGGTCAAAGGTCAAAAGGTCAAAGATCAAGTGAAAGTGCTGAACTTATTTCTTTCTCCATATCTTGGAAGTGGCTCAAGTTATCTTGAAACTTAGTACATATTATGTATGTTCTGCCTGACAGTGATTCTCTTATAAATCAAAGGCCAGATGAAAATGATAACAATTAACTGTTCAATACAGAAATTGCAATTTTTCTCCATACCTTGAAAATTACTCAGTGCATAAACTTATGACAGGGTCAAAGTCAAGTTAAAGTTCTTAAATCCCCAAATACATGCTCTCCTATTCATCCAATTAAACATAGGTCAAGGAAGGTGAACATTCAATACATTTGTGACAAACATGTCATTTTAATATTTTGCCAATTTTGTGAAAATGTAGTCACACATTGTCCACATGTACTATAGACCTATTAGGAGAATCATGCATTATGGCGGAGGCATACCAGTCGCCATAGCGTCATTTCTAGTTTTATCTGATTTGATGGCATTTTCTCAATTTCAGAACCTGTGGCCATTGGTCTGGGCATCACCCTGCCTAAGATGTGGCTCTATCTGCTGGGCAACCTTCTTACGCAATATCCTTTACTGTGAACGGGCATTGTGAGAAATGAGATAGTGGCCTGCAACATTTGCTAATGCTGCATGTACACCATGTTCCCAGCAGCCATGTGACTGCCGTGGACAAAACAGGATGGACGGGAGATGATGCGATGGGGCGGGACGGGCAAATTTGACAGGTCATGATTGTCGTGGATGCTGCGTCAGATTTTTTAACTGTCAAAAAATTTGCCACAGCAGTCCTAGTGCTATTGAGAAATCTCATAAGCCATGATAAAATGGGATAAACTCAACATGACAGAACATACTCCAATACTAGTACACCTGAACAAAACTTAGAAGTGGTCTGTGGTGCAACGCAGCAGAAATTATTGTATAGTCTAGCCTGACCAGATGCCATGAAAACGTCATCTGATAGCTACATGTTCATCATAATGAGAACTGGAAGAAACGAGACTAGAATGTTGGAGGGGAAATATAGGAGAATATCCCATCTACCCATTGTGTGCCATGTTTCGGCAAACAGGGCTGCAGTGGTCACTGGGAACGTGGTGTAAACGTTGCATAAAGTCTGATTCTTCACCATGTTCAAGTTGGCCCTTCTGAATACCAAAAATCTCGATGGAAGGTTCGAAGTTTGACACAAATTTTGACTTCTCTATGTTTTTCATGAATCTGGTTTCATATACTTGGTAGATGTTGACCAAAGTTATCATTTTCCCCATGTTTTAATGAATTTTTGGAAGGAATGGTATGTGTTTCATTAAAATTTTGAGTTTGCCGTGTCTTCATGAATCTGTAATGTATTTTTGACTGCTTATTGAGGCTCAAAGAGATGATGATGTTATCACCTTGCAAGTTCCAATTAAACTGACATTAATGTGCGGTGAAAACATGAGAAAATGTAAAGTTCCATGAATTTCTTGCTGGAACAAATGGAAGGGATAGAAATTGTCCTGTATTGTATACACTGTATTGTATACAGGTGAAGTGGGATATCTATGGTTTATTTAACTGTGGATGCTCATCCTGAACACTAAAAATACAGCAAAGGAAAAAAACAGGAGAACAGGTATTTCACAATTGGATTTATATCCCTTACACTGACGACAGATACACTAGAAAATATGAAAGTCTGTGTACAATATATTTGCAAGAAATTGTGTTGCAAAAGTATAAAGATTGCAATGTAGCATTATCTTTTAATTTGTGGTTGTAATATTGTACCTTGACCAATGGTCTGCCATGCACATTTGTCTGCATCCGAAGCGTCTTCGTGTTGACCACGGAGTGCCCGTCACTGGTGGTCACGCTGGTGGTCACGCTGCGTAAGTTCCTCAGCCTCGTGCTTTCCATCTTCTACTTCAAGAACCCCTTCACCACCTGGCACTGGCTGGGCACTGCCATGGTCTTCGGCGGCACGCTCCTCTTCACTGGCGTCCTCCACCAGCTGTGGGGCGCCCTCGTGGGTCCTCCGGTGTCCAGGGAAAAAAAGGCGGAGTAGATTTGGGGGAGTATCATGATGCACAGCTCCGAGTTCTGGTCATGTTTTTCATTTCTTGATACTGAGCTGTCATGGTTCCTCTGGCGTTTAGGAAGATTTGCGTATAAATTGCGCACAAAATTTGTTTATATTCACTAAACATCCACAATATTTGTGAAACATGTTTATATGAGTTGGACAACATCCACACACGTCCACAATTATCCAGAGAGGCACTTTGTCTGTTGCCAGGATTTTTGAACTGCAAAAGATTTCGGTTGCGGATGTTAGCGAATATAAACAATTTTGTGCGCAGTTCATACGCAAATCTTCCTAAACGCCAGTGGGACCGGGCCCTAGAAATTATTTGCCACATTTAAGACTTTAACTCCTAGCAATTGTAGTGTCTCACTCGAAAATTACCTACCAACAGGGATAAGTATATATGGGCATGCACATTTAGGCTCTAAATGTGTGAAAATGTGTTTTTCTTTGTCTGGCTCATAAGTTTCTTGTATTACCCATCTGTGGCATTAATCGACGCTGATGTGCAAACAATTTTCTGAACTGGAATTATTATGTACAATTGAAGGGATGATCCATGATCAGATTATGAGCAGAGACATTAGTCTTGGCTCAGCCAATACAGCCTCTTATCCCTAGAGGGTGCAGTGGATCATATGCTAGTATCAGGATAAAACAAATTGATAAATTCCACACTGCAATGCTGACAATAATTACTATCATAATACATGAGTGTTTGTAAATGCAGCTCAATTATGTTTCTGATTGCTGTAGATACTGAAATTTCTGAATGCCATGAAATTAAGTGCAAATAATTCAAACAAAGCATGTTTACCTCAGATCTTGGTAAGTATGGTAAACTCATGGGTCAACTCAACAGATGGGTTTGACATCTTGATAGTCAACTGTAATAGGTGCTGAAGTGTAGCAGTATTTTCAAGAGAACTTCTTGTGTTTTGACATTAAAGGACAAGTTCACCTTCATAAACATAAGGATTGAGAGAATGTAGCAATATTAGTACAACACATCATTGAAAGTTTGAGGAAAATTGGACAGTCCGTTCAAAAGTTATGAATTTTTGAAGTTTTTGTGCAGTAACCGCTGGATGAGAAGACTACTGCAGTGTGTGAATAACTTAGATGTCACATGCGTACAACAATATAAGGAAAATATAAAGAGAATTTCAAAAATTTCATCTTTTGCAAAAAGTACACATTCCCCCGACTCGTTACCGACAAATGTTATGGGTAATATTATTCCCCCTGCCTTTAGAAAGAGTCAAGTCAAGTGCTCTTTTATTATGCGAAAAAAGTGAAAATATGTTGAATTTTCTTTACATTTTCTTTATACTGTTGTACGCATATGACTCACAAGCTGTAGTAGTCTCCTCATCCAGCGGTTCCAAAACAAAAATTTTAAAAATTCATAACTTTTGCATCGATTGTCCAATTTTCCTCAAACTTTCACTGATGTGTTCTACTAATATTGTTGCATTCTCTCAATCCTTATGTTTATGAAGGTGAACTTGTCCTTTAATATGAGTATTGTATCTTTGAAGGGTTGCTTGTTTGTGCTTCTTACTTTGTGCAAGTGGGGTGCAGGTGCAAGCAAGCTAAATCAGGGCATTTGTAATTTAAATCATATGGTAGTAGCAGAGGCAAAGCAGTGTGTATACTTAGGATATGAGAATATCTGATGAAAGATTTTCTATAACTGAAAAGTGATAATCACTTGATTGTACTCCATCCCTTACTAAGAAATGTGTGTACAGATATTTCTTTTCTAGTTTTATATTGAGAAGCATAGTGGAGTCAACCTTGAGTTGTGTGTAATGACATCATTTCAAGTTATAGACTGAGAAAGTCTGGGCATTGTGGCTCATGGTTTGTTCTGATAGATAACAAATCAAATGTAACGTTGGTGTATACACTGTGTCCTTGATCTTTTACCTCAGATCATTACAATATGTCACCTTAGATCAAAACCTTGCAGTTACAGAGTCTTGATTGAAATAAATACATTGTATGTGGGGGGGGGGGGGTATAAACATGAGGCAGTGCAGTGTTGTGACTTTGACCTTATATTACAATTTTGTAATGTATTTAGATGTTATATGTCGTGCAGGCACAAATTTGCTTGATGTACTGCAGTACACAGCATGAACCAATTGAACTACCTATTTGTAGGCATCGTCACTATCTGTTGGGGGTTACTGTTTGCTTGCATTTCCCCTTTTTTGTTTCATTCAAAGGGCTGCAGCCCTTTCAGCCTTTCGGTTTACTACACTCAGTCAAGAACTGACAATCATCTCATGCTATTTGTGGCTGTCACACTGATTAAAGGAGATTATTATGTAAAATGGAGAGAGGACATGGAGAAATTGAAGTCTCTTATTTCTCGAGCACCAATTAATGCACATTTGCTGGACATGGTAGCAAGTTTACCTACATTTAATGTGAATGGTCACTTGTCTCAACTTGCCATGGAGCAAAGTGTTGAGTGCAATGTGCAGGATGATGCATCTTTACAAAAATTAATGTATAATTCGGATTCAAGTTGAAATTGATGCGAGCACACCATAGACAGTCAATGTGTATTCAGATACCCCGGTGTGGTTCTTTCTCTTTGCAAAGAGAGATTGAGTGAGGTATCTTCAAGATCCCTGCACATCTTGATGCTCAAAGATTAATATGTAATCATTAGTAATCAACTGTAAATGATGTTGTATATGTTTGAGTTGAGTTTATTTGACCACAGAAAGCACATGAATACAGTGAAAACAATACATAATTAATCATGACCCTGTAAGAAGCAAATCTGCTATTGATTTTGGCCTTGTTACAATAAAGATAACTTGCCACAATGACTGCTGTCTGATCCAAATGCACAGTTGGCTGGAGAGCTTACGTAGAACCTGCAGGGAGGGTCATCTCTCTTTGTTGCTTTTTCCATCCATTTTTTTTTTTTTTTTTTTGGTTTATTTTTGGTGGGTTCCTCATGTTTTCTGTGGTGGTTCATTAATTGATGACTGTATGTGTCAATCTACCAATTAATGCTGCACTCAAAGAAAGTCATTAAAGGAAAGTGTCTACTTAATCAGTTCACCATTATTATCTTGGTGTATGGGTATGAGTGAAAATGACTATTCATTTGATATGATGTGTGCACTTAACTGTGCCAAACAAATTTGCAATTGAATGCCACCTCCTCTCAAAAATGTAGTAACGTATTATACATAAATATATATAATATGTTATACCCAGCCATGTTCAGAGAGGTTGCACTGCCCTTCATCAACAAGATGCAACCTCCTGCTGGGTTCCACATGCTGTAGAAAGGGACCAATGTTTTTAATTGCACAGACACTCTCGCTTTTATTGTACATAAGAGAGACTCAGAGACATGCACAACCTTGTCACTTTGGCACATGACACGATTTGCATCCCAGTATAGCTTCTTTGGAGCTGCGATTGGGATTACTGCAACAAGTAACAAGTAACAAGTGTGTCCCATGAGGAGGGATTTATCCTGCCTAGGAACTGTGGAACTTTACTGGTGATGATTTACATTGTTCAAAATTTGTTTCTGGTACATATGTATGTGATGGAAGAGGAAAATAACTGGTAATCTTCATGATGGAGGGTATCGTTTTTCTTCAGTCTTGAGAGGCAATGGAGATGTCTCATCTATAAATCAAGTTTCCTTTCTAATGGGTTGCACTGCACATTAAACCGTGCCATTTTTTTTTTTTGCTTTGTATATTACAGGTGTTGTACATGTATGTACTTCTCGATCTCACCTGGCTGGCCGTGGGATTTGCTTATTCTTGGGACTCTGCGTGGTTGTTGGATATTTTTTATAATTACATGTATGTATACGTGTTATGGGTCTCTTTGCTGGTCAGCTGGGATCGAGAAGTCCATTCATAATGGGCCCCACTCACAAGCTCTGCTTCTTTGGGACTCGTATCCATTTGCTTTGTGTTCATTCATTACTGTGACTATGTCTGATTTTCAATAAATTGAAATTGAATTGAATTGAAAAATACATTACACTTAAAAATCTTTAGTACCAACATCACATACAGGGTACTGTGTGCCAAAGTATAGCCAGTACATTGCATAGGGACTTCTGCTGTAAGTCAGACTAAATTAATGGTGAAAGGTAACTGTACTGCACCTAGACACTTTAAAGTACAATAATATGGTAGATTGAGCCTGAGGAATACATGTACTTTCACAAGTTATAGAACAGTAATCTCAAACTCATTATACATTTAAGACAAGTCGCACTTTGGCTCATGGTTATGGAAATGATACTTTAGAAAGCAAACTCCAGAACAAATGGTACAGTATTAGGTGGGTGTAAATTGCCATTAATGAATGTAAGTGTGTGTGCATATATTCTTGTACATGTATTGGGGTAAATTTAGCGCCCCAGCGGTATTTTAACTTTATTAAAGTGCCTTTACTGGATCTTGTCTTCACCAGTCAACATCTGTGGCAAGTCTCCGTGAATCTAAAAGCATTGAAGTATATTTTGACTTTGATATGATATTTAGAGTAACTAACTGCTTTAATAACTACATTGTTGATTGATATGCTGATATTAGTAGAAATAAATATTGTGGCAGGTACATCTGCATTGTCATCATTAACTGCAAGTAGAATGTTTGTACTCCTTTGTTATTGCACAGATCTTCTTTTTTTTTCTCCGAAAAGCTGCCATCAGCGTATTTCACAACATGGCCAAAGAGAAGACAACATGGAATAAAAACTCATTAACGGGATGGTACCGGTATACAATGTATTTTCTGTTTAGATGGGACTTGAGATTTCCAGCGTTAATTGTTTGTTTGTTTTGTTTTGTGTTGGTTTTTGTTTGTTTGTTTGTTGATGATTCTTTTGAGATAATGAGAAACTCTTATGAAATATGACAAAACATATAATTCTTAGAGAAATTCAAGGTTTATTTGATGAAAATTTGTTTTGAATGGTCGATATATCCAAAGTTTTAGTTTTCTTTTTGACATATTAGCCATTTCAATTCTCACCTCATCCAAGACTTTCCTGTCCATTTGTGCATGATATCACGGTTATTTGACGTGGTTGGTTGTAATTTACATCTGAAAAAGGATAGATTGTAAACCTTCGTGTAGTAAGTCATAAATATTCCAGTTAGAGTTCTTATTTAACCTAATATATGTGTATATTTATACTACTATTATATCAAGGCTTGACATTAGCTGTGGCCCAGGGCAACCAAAATTAGATGTTTTGTTATATTATGATGTTATATTTTTAGTGTCCCAATGTGGGCTACCAAAAATTTGTGATGTCTACATTATTTTTTATGTCTTTGTGTGTGTGTGTGTGTGTGTGTGTGTTTGTAGTTGTTTTTATCATCCAGAAAAGCAAAGAATTACTTGCAGTACATCACAGTAGGCCTACATGGTATTTCACACTCTTTATGATACATCCCCAATTTCATGTAACTACTAGTATTATGGCATATGATTGTTTTGATGTTTTATATTCCGTTTTAACAGGGGTTTTTTTTTTTCTCTCTCTCTCTCTCTCTCTCTCACCGCAACGGTAGTTGGTATCTGAAGCACTTTTTCTTGCCTGCCATTTTTCACATAATTGTAATATGGTTTATTGAATTCATGTTATACATGTATTACATGATTTAATTTCCCTGTTTCTCAGGCCTCCAAATTTCATTTGCCAGACTACTATAAGTGATACAGTACTTGATGATTTTGTTGGTCTGTAAGGGCTGCCAAGAAGAAATTAGTATTGAGCCTTGTACATATGTATACAATAAGATTACTAATAATGAGAATGGAATTAGCTTTGCTTACTCACTTTTCAGTGTCATTCTTATATGGAGCAATAAATAATGAGATGGTATAGCGATTGTCTTGGATATACTCTTATTGGCTTCATGTCTTGTTGACTTGTCCTTTTCTTTGTAATTGACTCACATATAATAAATCCAAACAAAGTCCTACTGCATTCTATCAAGATATTAGTAGATAGGCAATAATTCATAATTCACCATATTCTATGCAAGAAAAGAACAGAACTGGGGGACGTTAATCACTTAGAAAGTAACTTGTAAGCGATAGTGTGAGCAATAGTTATAATAACATTGTTTCTGCAATAAACCATCAACAGTTGTGGTTTATTGAGAAAAATAGTAATATCTCCTTTCATTGTAGGCTTTTTCGCTAAATTTTTATATGGTAGGATGTTTGTGATACAACTGACCTACACATATGCATCAAATTGATAACTCCCAACATTTTTATGAATCACTGCTACGAATGATAAAACTAACATTTTATAAGGTTACGAGGAGATTCTTCCCGCCAGAACAAAAAGAAAGGGGGGGGGGGGGGGGGGTGAGGGATGGGGTTTACAGGTTTTGTGCCATATGGACCCTTGACCCATCATCGGTGCGCAGCAGCCCCCCCCCCCCCCATCACACACACACACACACACACACACACACACACACACACGCACACACACACAATGTACTGCAGCCCCTGTTGCATAAGTAGCTAGGTCCTATACGTATAAGTTATTGTACTGAGCGTAACCCAATTATTTAACCGTTTAATTACCATTATTATTATTATTATTATTACTATTATTACTATCATCATCACCATCATTATTATCATCATTATTATAATTATTATTATTATTATTATTACAGTACTCTCCGCATAATCGGGTAGGCTTGAACAGAGCGTTTCTTACCCGATTAAGCGGAGTACCCGTTTAACAGAAGAACACATCTCATTCACAATTGACACACACAATGTGTATGTATGCATTGTACACTGCACCAAACACCTACACTATATGCTTGCTCTGCACATTATACATACGTGTTGTACCTTACACTTGCTCAGTCACGAGCAATAATTTACACTCTTTTTATGGACATACAATCTTCAGAAAACTTTGTCGTTTGACTATAGACTCCTCGCCTTTATGCAGGCGTTTTCCGAAATGAACACGCCTCTTTGTGTGCACTAGTCACGTGGAACGTCGGGTTACTTTTCGAGAAGTTACTGGAGAAAAGCAAAATTATGGATCTGGTGCATGGCCTGATTTTCGTTGCAAACTTCTCGTAAAGTGAATGTTGTTAGGAGCAAGGGAGGTAGCGCAAGTGTGTTCAACTCCAGCCTGTCTACGCAATTGTGAGTGCCAGCTACATGTTTAATGTTCGTTTACGTGAGGCAAGTTTGTAATGGTACATGTGTTTTCATGTTTAATCACTCTTTGCAAATTAAGCAGAGAATGCGATTAGCCGTGGAAAATTTAGCATTCATAATTTCTTAAAGTGTTATTTGCGATAAAATGTGGGTAAAAATTAGATTAGAAGAAAATTATTTCCCCATTTATGTGGAGAGGCAACCCGATTATCAGGTAATTTTAATGTGCATTGGAACTGATTTTGACATTACTACCCAATTCAACGGAGTACCAGTTTAAGCGATACCCGATTACGCGGAGAGTACTGTATTATTATTGAAAGGGGATTTTCAAGAAATCTCCAGTTGTAAGTCCATGCTTGTAAGAACTATTTGCTCACTCTTGGTTTATGCGTGGTGTTTTGAATGACACATGTCAATAGTCAGGTGAGGTACCCAACAGGTCACAGAAAATCTATTGTGTCTTATTCAACACTAACGTGATCACTGCAGTTAATCAGTTAAATAATCGACCATACGCATTAATATTTTGCATTTACTTATTGACTATCCCTCAAACTACGACGAAAAAGAAAAAAAAATAGGAGCACTTGAGTTAAAGGACAAGTTCACCCTTATAAACATAAGGATTGAGAGAATGCAGCAATATTAGTAGAACACATCAGTGAAAGTTTGAGGAAAATTGGACAATCGATGCAAAAGTTATGAATTTTTCAAATGTTTGTGTTGGAACCGCTGTATGAGGAGACTACTATAGCTTATGAGTCATATGCGTACAACAGTATAAAGAAAATGTAAAGAAAATTTAACATATTTTCACTTTTTTCGCATAATAAAAGAGCACTTGACTTGCCCTTTTCTAAAGGGCAGGGGGAATAATATTACCCATAACATATGTCGGTAACGAGTCAAGGGAATGTGTACTTTTTTCAAAAGAAGAAATTTTGTGAAAATCTCTTTATATTTTCCTTATATTGTTGTACGCATGTGACATCTAAGTTATCCAGCGGTTACTGCACAAAAACTTCAAAAATTCATAACTTTTGAACGGATTGTCCGATTTTCCTCAAACTTTCAATGATGTGTTCTACTAATATTGCTACATTCTCTCAATCCTTATGTTTATGAAGGTGAACTTGTCCTTTAAAGATGTAATACAACCGCGTTTTACAGACTTGAATCAAATAATGTACAGTGTATATGGTAATCATGTATAGCGTGTGTGTGTGTTTGTGTGTCTGTGTGTCGGTGGCTGCCGCTCTGTTGTCGCCACGAATCTCCTGCCTTGCTGGCCTCGATCGGGGACATCACCGTCAATCATCACGATCATCTCGTTCGCGATGTAGGCCTAGTTGTAGTTTCAGACTTTCTCTCTGATCTCTCAGCCGTCCTAAGTTTATACACCAGTATCAATCATATTAATCATCTATGCGTAAGCCGAGTATCAGGTCTATTTTGATATATATTTAATTTGTTATTAATATCTGATGATATGCAAGATTAATGCATAACACGTGGGGGGGGGGGGGTACATGGACTGCGGAATGTTTTTAGCGCGTGCATGTGTGTTTGTGTGGATAGGTGGGGGGGGGGGGGTTCAAGAGGAAGTAGTATTCGAGTATAGGTGGTACTTTGCATAGGGCCAACACCCCTACCACCTCACCCCCAACCCCACCCCCCTCCCCGGGTTTTAGTCAAGTGAAGTTTTGTTCCTGTCTTTTATTTTTCTTTTGTCCTTATCTTTTTTTTTACATTAATTCATTTGTATATAGGGCCAACACCTCTACCACCACCCCCAAACCCACCCCCCTCCCCGGGTTTTAGTCAAGCGAAGTTTTGTTCCTGTCTTTTATTTTTCTTTTGTACTTTAACAAACTGTGATATTAAAGAGATTTTTTGTAGGTTTGTTTGTTTGTTTGTTTGTTTGCTTGCTTCCTTGGTTGTTATTATTTGCTATATGTGTATGTGTACACGTATGTGTTTGCGTGCTTTCCGCTCTCGTGTTTGTGTAAAAATCTATTGTTCTTGTAAACTTTGGAGCCATAGAGAAGCACTCACCACTGAAACTGTAATGAAATCGGTGATAGTGCTTTACATCTTAAACGACTCAAATGAGTCCCGGGCTGTTGATATACAATATTGAAGAACACACAAGCAGTCACAGAGAGTGATTTTTTTTTTCGCCGTTCTTCGTTACGGGAGGCGTATGATAGAGGAGTTGCCACGAGCTTATACAGTTCATCAAAGTACCACCAATGTATAATAACACCCGCACTCCCTTCTTTATCAATTGGTTACTGGTACTTATTTGTTCAAGTAGCTTTTGAGTTTTGTCATCCAATTTACATAATGCAATTACACAAACTGAATTATACCTACTGTATTTTGTCTGATAGAGAACAGAGAATAAATCAGTCAATCAGCAATCAACTGAGTAATTCAAGAGAATTGATGTAGGCCTATACATTCCTCGCATCAATGCGAAATGTACATCGAATAGAATAATGTTATAAAACAACAACAACCCCTCCACCTCTCCCTGCATGATAATCATTCCTTACACTGCCCCTTTCTTCTTAGAAACCCGTATCGCATGATTCTTAAATCATCCCCATCCCCATCCCCAATCCCCATGTTTCCGTGCTCGCTTCAAAATATGTAATACACACACACATACACACACACAAATAAAACACTCTTTGAAAATATCTTGTGCTGCGATGAATATAATTTTGATCGATTGCAAGAGGGGTCTGCTCACTCTACCACAATGTATAAATATCTAGGAAATACCTTGAGATTTAAAAAAAAAAATAAATACCAATTTTTGATGTTTTAACGGTCTTCACCGACGAAACAACATATCTGCCACATATAGAAAAAAAAAGTCAAAACTAAGTCTATATCCCTACTTTGAATATTTGCATTTCATTACAGTTCATGTAATTTCCCCAGCGCTTTAGCTAATTAATATAGCCTATATGTTAATATATTAATATGTAATTACGTTAAAGGGATGGTACAGTATTGGTGGGGATTATAATTTGGCTCTTAACTTTTTGTGAGATACCAAGAAAACAGTTATGAAATAGTACAGAGCAGACCATTTTAAGAGGAATTCAAAGTTTATTTGATGAAAATCAGGTTTGGCATGACTGAAACATCCAAAAACAAAGTAAAGCAAAGCGATGTTAAAAAAATCTGTGGGTCCCACACTTATTAGAATCACTCTGTTTTGGATATCTCCGCCTTTTCGAAACCAATTTTCATGTTGAATTTCTCATAGAATTACATGTTCTTTCATATTTCATAAGAGGTTTCTCATCATCTCACCAAAAAATGTTAGAAACCTAAGATTACGTCTCAATCAAAACTATACGCTCCCTTTAATATATAATTTTGGTTAATTTATCGAAAAATGACAAAAGAATAAGAAAATCTGTACTTGATTATCATGATGTATTTAAACATCAAAGAATTGACAAATATCGTTCGTAATGAAGTTAGCTGTATACCAAGATTGTGTAATATATCAAATTCATATTTCTAATTTTGTCACATCATAACAAACATCAAAAGCATGTGATTATCTTTAATTTCCTTGCATTACAAAAAAAAGTTTAAATACAAAATATTATTTGATATTCTCGGCAAAAGGAGCAAAGCATTACAACAAAGTTGAAATACAGCATATTGATATTCTCGGCAAATATAACTTAGAGCAAAACTTCTATTCGATAAAACCAAAATTTCAAAATTGTATTTTGGTGCAAATGACACCATGCAATAATAAACGTTGAAATCAACACATTGCATGCACATCCATTTAATTCATACATATGCTACACAATATACAGTTAATGGTCCTTGTCTCTTGCCTCTCTTCTGTCTTTGCTTCCCTTTTTCACCCTTTTTGCATCACCTCGCCGCTCCCTTTACACGACCTTGACTTTCTCCGTAGGTTCTTTCATGGGGAATGGTAGAGTGAATACAAGTAAGGCCTATAAACGAGGAGCTGTGTGACGCCACAGTTTAGACTATCGGCTGAGCTACCAGGCCAGCTGTCAGGGTAGGATTTCACGTCGAGAATTCCATGGATGCGCGAGATTGGTAACCATTTCTCGGCTTTAAGCGACGGGCTGTAGTTGTATACCAGACGGTACAGGTCTATATTTTTTCGCCTACGTCTCCCTTTGTCGCGATAGTGAGGATTATCAAAATCTGAATAGAGTCAAATATGAATGTTCACATCTTTACTCTGACGGCATAGGTCCTACATGCACAGACACACACACAAAAAAAAAAAAATCTCACGCTGTGATACTTATGTGCTGAGAAATTGACTTTTCGTGCGAGTTTGTTTTGTATGTGGTTGTGATTTATGAATACGTGGGGTCGATTTGTGTGTGAATGTGTGTGCGTGCGCATTTGTGTGTGTGTTGTGTGTGTATGTTAGTGTTTTGTGTACTTATGAAAGTAGCCCCGTCGCTCGATGGCATACATCACGGAAGTTGCATTGGAGGGCGCGGCTGTTCCCATACCGACCCATCAGTTGGACGGAAACGACTTCCGTCCCCATCGTTATGCATGTCAAAGCCAGACGCCTAATGCTCCCCACAGCCAATGAAGAAGTCAACAGTAACGACATCCACACGCTCATCTGCCTGCCAAGCGAACGTTACCATAGATACGCATCTTCCTACTTTTTTGTTTCCCGTTGGACATTAATGCTCTGTTGTTGTTATTGAGGATGCTTCTCTTGGCTGATTCACTCTCTTGAAACCACGTTGAGATCATTTCTTCGCGGTGCTTCTTCTATTTCTTCTTTCTACTCATATATAGATTTTTATTTGAGGAAACAATATGGCTATTATGCAAAAGTGTTGTTGCTGGAGCCTGAGAAGTGGATCAGTGTTAAGCGCAGTTTACAGCCTGGTAAGTCTTTTCTTCTCTCCCGGACCCGCCGGCCCTCCCTCTAACACACACACACACACACACACACACACACACACACACGCATTTTTTGTTTTATGATATTCTTTAGTTGAATTTCATTCAATATCAGGCCCATGTTAACAAAGAAATTAAAATGAACAAAAATATGCAGCTGCATTCTTCTCTCTTGTGCTGCTAAAACACATAATAATACACACGCACACACACACACACACACACACACACACACATACACAAACACAGACACAATCACACACACACACTTTTATTTTGGATCTTGACATGTTATCCAGTAGCGTTATCGTTTCGTCAAACTACCATAATAATGTAAACTTAAATACTTTAGATATAGCTTCGTCAGTGATCGCCAGTTATTGATTGTCCCGCAAATACCACGACGCATTTTCCGTACACTGGGGAAAATTGGTACAAAGAGAAGAGCTATCACTCGCAATGACCTTGAAGTATTACTGTTTTTTCATTAGATATGCATCATACACGGGAGTAAATAAACAAACATATCGACACATAAGTGCGCCTATACGTAACAACTATGTGGGTTAGAATGTGAATGATTGTGCTTGTACGTATTGTGTCCTTATACACACACGTATGTTTGTATGCATTGCAGAAATTTAAAGTTATTAACCATTTTCTCTCCACTCCCGTATTAGCGACAAGTGAATATGTCACATGGCTATATGATGGCCTGACTGCCACTCACATTTTAGTCTAACTTTCATCAGGGCGTACATTGTTATTTTTGCTGCTGATAATGAGAGCTTTTGAAATAAGATTATTCTTAAAGGGAATGGCTAGTAACTGATCAGTGGGAATCAGTGGATATGCTGGAAGATGATTGTTCCAATCCTTGTGGGATTCATTTAAGAGTACATTATATATCTATTGTTGTGTGAAAATTATTTGCTTCAGAATGGTCTCATATTCAAGAAATATGCAGTTTAATGTTTCCAGGTTAGTGTGCCTGGTCAGTGACGGGGCATTAATCTGCACATTACTTGAATATGAGACCGTTCTGAAGCGAATAATTTTCACACAACAGTAGATATATAATGTACTCTTAAATGAATCCCACAAGGATTGGAACAATCATCCCTCAGCATTCCCACTGATCGGTTACTAGCCATCCCCTTTAATGACGGAAAGATGACGAGGTTGACTGAGATAGAGATGTTGTGATGGGGGGGGGGGGGGGGGGCTAGAAATGCTATTAAGGGGGATTAGCCGCCACACCAAGTATGCCCAAACAATCGTATGATTTGAGGGTGGGAGGAGTAGGCCTAGCAAAATTAATTCGTTTCGGCGACTGGTTTGACGAGGACAATGTGAAAACGATATGGTAGAGCTGGACGGTAGAATCACAAGACAGACGAAGATCTGAAACGAGTGGGTGGATATCTGGACAAGAACAGGTCAAGGATAAATCGGGAGACAAGAATGACGCGCAAATACACACGCACACACACTTTATCATATATGTATATATATTGCATATATACATGTATGTGCGTACATACATATATACATACATACATACATACATACACATACATAAATGTGTGCATGTGTGTAGTGTATATGTTTTGGTGTCTATTACGAAAATACATTCAGCAAAAAAAGAAGTAAAAACTTTTTCAAGTTCATGATTTTCATAGAATATTTTGATGAAAATCAATGTATTATATATCATATTAAGGGTAATTTAATTGGCTATCAAACTAGTAGGTCAATATAAAGGAAGATTTAATGCGTGATTTGTTTTTGTCCTCCAAGGCACAAAAGTAAACATTGCACAAATTGACATATTGTCTTTTATTTGTAAATGCCCTTTAAGATAACAATGATAACAAAAAACCAGTTTAACACAATGAGAGACATGAATGAAATAGCAAAAATAAGTTTTCGTTCTCTTCATCTCTTTATAACCTCAAACAAAATCAAAGTGGGAAAATTAAGGGGGGAAAAAGAATTTTGTGTCAGCTCAAACTTCAAATGAAATATGGAATAAAGGCACAAAAATGATTGAATGAACAGAATATCTTCATTCATTCATTCATTCATTCATTCATTTAGTTTAGTAATGTAAGAATTCATTAGAAAAATCAAGAACCAAATATAATTTACAATTTTCTCTGATTTGAGGAATCAATTCAAACTTCCTATAATATTGCTTCTTCTCTCGTTTTATTTGGATGTGACAGAAAATTCTTCATTTTCCTCCATTATTTCAGCCTTTATTGATCATTTGATCTTTAAAGATATAATAGGGATCATAGGTATATATTTGCCTCTGACTTTGTTAAATTTGTCTTTCGTTCTTATTGTTACACGGAAGAGCATTTACGCATGAATGACAACTTGTTCATTTTTGCACTTTTTACTATTATGCCTTGGACAAATGTTGGAAGAGAAAAACAAAAATGTTCACTTATTTGTTAGGTCCCCCTTTGTATTGACTTACCAAGTTGATAAAATTACCTTTCATAACTATGGTATCGATACTTTTGATATTTAGCCCCCCAAAAATCTATGAGAAATATAAACTTGAAAAAGTGTTTATTTTCTTTTTTTTTCTTTTTTTTTTCCTGAGTGTAGATAGGCCTAAAATATTATGTCCGACCAAAAAAAAAAAAAAAGTACTTGTCCTCGTCATGTTCATATCTGACGAAGACTACAGTGTATAGGGCCTACCGCTCCGCTGTAGCACAGTTGAGTACAGTGCAGTACTTGGACTTGTACCAAGGGCACATTGGCCAAATTCCTGGGCGATGTTTGTTCAGCCTCCCGCGCGAAAATAGCAGCTCTGTTGCTGACTTGATTTTTGTTGGGGCACATGGGCGGGACTGATAAAAGAACGGAAATGGGGAAGTGAGGAAACGATAGGGTAGTACAAATTGTACATTTCATGTGCACTCGCGCAACTGATGTATGTGTGTGTGTGTGTGTGTGTGTGTGTGTGTGTGTGTGTGTGTGTGTGTGTGTGTGTTTGTGCGTATTGTGTGTATACATATTTATAAGCGTAGATCATGGCAGATGACAAGGCGGAATTAAAGGGACACTCGTCTTTATGTTTTACAACCATTAATAAAACGAGCAAAGTCAAATTGAACAATGAATTCAAAGTTTGATTAACATGAATGAAAATATGAGAAAGTTATTCAATCTTGAAATTGGATTTCAAATTTTTCTCACATTTCACAACAATCAGATACATATCACTGCAGGATAGAACAATATCAATAATACAAAATACAATTCCAAACAGAATCTAGCCACAAAAGTAAATGCAGTGATATATGAGCAGGTAAATAATACAAGGCTATCATACTTCTAAATGCATGAGGAACCAAAGCTCGAGTTCATAATGATTATATGACTGTGAAATATATATATATATATATATATATATATATATATATATATATATATTTATATTTATATATATATACATTACTAATATATAGCTAAATAATACAATGCTACGTGTAAATGCATGAGGAACCAAAGCTCAAGTTCAGAATTATTATAGGACTGTGAAATATGACGGAAACAACTACAAGCAATGATTGAAGTAGACCTATTAGTGGTTCGAAAGATGCAATTAATTTGTTTTTGTTGGTTTGCTTTCAGAGTATATAATTTTGTGACTACTTTCCCGTTGTCAGCGGGAGACTATTGGGGAAGTGATATATATATATATATATATATAGAGGGTGTATATGTATATATATATATATATATATATATATATGTGTGTGTGTGTGTGTGTGTGTGTGTGTATGTATATATATATATATATATATATATATATATATATATATATGTGTGTGTGTGTGTGTGTATATGTATATATATATATATATATATATATATATATATATATGTGTGTGTGTGTGTGTGTGTGTGTATATATAAGTCATTTCATGAAATTGTATGACTAATGATATCGTCTTGATTGTGAAAACACCGACATAATAATCCAGAAACCCATGTGTATTGTCCTACTCTAATAAATCCTCCGCAATTGGGACTGATTAAATTGTGCCTTTCTATTAAGTTGGAATTGTGTTTCGGACGGCTTTGTTTTGTATTGATGCGATTGCCTTCTGTTGATTGGTTTCTGTATCTTAATAACTACTCCAGGAATACCGGAACAATAATGACGTGAAATACCGAGCCATTAGATAACTTAGAAGGCCTACATAGTTAAAGCAGAACTTCGCGTGCCTGCAACCCTTATTAATGTTGAACTATACGCGTTCGAAGTGAGAAGTTTCCCTTTAAATTCATCGACTCATGCGGCGACCGAAATTTGAGGCGACTCAGCCGAAGGGCAGGCAGGGGTAGGCGAGGAATCTTCCAGTGACGGAGTGGGAACTGGAGAGGGAGTTTATAGAAAAGATAGAGCGCTAAGTGGATCCGTCCCAGGCCGAATGTCAAAACGTCAGATGTCACAAACTGTCACGATAATGAAGGAGAGAGGGACCTGATGTAGACAAAACTGGGCGAGGGGCGGGAGGGGAGAGAGAAAGATGAGGAGGAGAGAAAAGGTGAGGAAAGGATCGCTGGGAAGGGGAGAGAACAGGGAGGAAGGCGAAGTGGCGAAAATAATTGAGAGAGGGGGAGATCGAGACAAAGACCACAAGCAGTGGCGCACACAGAGGGGGGCGCAACCGGCGTATACCTCCCCCTTTATTTTTCGTTAAAAACAAAAGAAATGAAAAGGAAATATATGAAATCCCGGAAGTGTCTTTGGAAATGTTAGTTGCGTTCCCCCCCCCCCTTTTTTTTGTTGTTGTTGTTGTTGTTGTTGTTGTTGTACAGAATTCCTGGATCCGCCCCTGATGAGGGATAATGAGGGACAGGCCAGAGACTTAGGGATGCGGGGGACGGAGAGTGTGTGTGTGCGTGCGTGTGAGCTGTGTGTGTGTGTGTGTGTGTGTGTGTGTGTGTGTGTGTGCGATTTCATATCCAAATCAATGTCTACGTTTAACAAAGCCTACATTGTGGACATGATGATGGTATCAGTAACAGGGACACGCAAATTAGTAACGAAAAAGTCGTCACATTTTACTCAAAATCTAACAATTAAATTTAGGTTAAGCATTTAATTTGCAGTCCATAATGAGACTGATGAGGATAATGATGTAGGTGGTGGTGATGATGATGATGATGGAGATGATGTTAATAGTGTAAATTGTCGATGGAGAGCTGAAATTGAATTGACTTGAGTCGATGTGTTTTACGTGGCTGACAAGGAGTCAATGGAAGCCCAGTAGTAAATGGACTGACCATTTTAATTTCTCTCCGAGGAATAGGCGATGAAGTGATTTGCCAATAGGAGAGTAAAGCAATGCGATAAAGCGTGTTTATGTATTATATGATACGAGGGTTGTGGTTAAAACGATGATGACGTTGAAAATGTTGTATTGATAATGATAATATATACCAAGAACAGTAACAACACAACTTTTTACAGTGGTGATGGAAGTGAATCAAAAGAATCACAGTGCCGAATAATGTACATTATTTTACTGCGCGCCATACTATCAAATGCCGATCTCATAAAACTTCACTATTTAGTTATAGCTGGTCATAAACGGAGCTGCTCTTCGATGTCTCGGCAAACTACGACCCTACCTCACGAAGAAGATCACTCACACTTTAGTTCACGCTTTTGTTATTAGTGGGTTAGATAATTGTAACAGTCTGTTGATTAATCTTCCCAAATCGGATTGTTATCATCTTCAAATGATTCAGAACACTGCTGCCCGCATCATTGAAAAGCTCCCCAAGTATAGTGAAATCTCACATACTTTTACTCAACTTCACTGGCTCCCCATTGAAAAGCGTCTCATATTCAAGATTCTCCTGTTAGTTCACAAATTTCAAAATGAAATTAGTCCACAATATCTTAAGGAATTGATCATATCACCTGTTTCCACACGTAGTCGGAGATCACAACATCAATCCCTTCTCCGCATACCTAAAGTTAAAGGGTGTGTACAGTTCTGGTCGAGGTGTAGATTTAGCTGTTAACATTTTGCGAGATATTCAGAAACCACTCTATGAGATGTCAAAGAGCATGCAGTTCTAAGGGGTATCGAAAGTTTATTTGATGAAAATCGGTTTTGAAATGGCTGAGATATCAAAAAACAAGGTGAAACAAAAAGATCCTAATAAAGTTGGGGCATGTCGCCTTTTATTATTAGCACTTTTTTGTATATCTCAGCCATTTGAAAACCAATTTTCATCAAATAAACGTTGAATCCTTCTTAGAATTACATGCTCTTTCATATTTCATGAGAGGCTTTTCATTATCTCACTTAGGAATGTTCAAAACATGAATCCCTACCTCAACCAGTACTGTACAGTCCCTTTAATACAAAGTTTTATGGTGACAGGTCTTTTTCAGTTGTTGCCCCAAGATTGTGGAATTCACTACCACAACATATCTGTCAGTCAGCTTCATTGGTCTCATTCAAATCTTCTTTGAAGACTTATCTATTTGTGAGTTGATATTTTCTTTTTTCTTTGTAAATGTATGTTTGTATTGAAAGTAAATTGTTAAGTACAGTATGTTTTGTGATGAGATTGTAAAGCGCATAGGGAACATTCATTTGTTATATGCGCTAGAAAAATGTCATTATTATTATTATTATTGTCTGTCTTCACTTTTTTTGGGGGGGTGGGGGTGGGGGGAATCACGTGGATACATTATCACAATCCTACTTAGGATTATTTACTAATGTTCGGTCCAGCACGTTTTTCGCTTGGGTTTTTTTTTTTTTTTTTTTTTTAAATTTAACCCTGTCTTCCCAGATTCGAATATATTCACATGATTGAGTATCGTGTTTCTTTAAACTTCCTTAACTAACGATATAAGTGTCCCACTTAATACTCGACCGTCACGTAGATATTTTCTGACTCCTCGCATTGTATACAGCATACATTGTACCCATGATACTGGGGGCCCCAACTGTGGAATGTATGCACTTGTATGCGATACAAAATACATGATGACTATAGTAAATGTTGATAATATATCATTCACTTACAACAACAAAAAAGAAAAAGAAAAGAAGAACCTGATACTTGAGGAAGAGCACTAAATATTCTGGATGGCATCCGGGGATCTTTGTCGGCCAATGAAGGATGAATAATGTTCGTGACATTTATGTTGACATTTATGTTAGCTTGTTAGCTGCTGCTTGTACACCCAAGGTGTCATCAATATGTTCCTGCTGGCGGGGCCACAGTTTACATAAAGGGACCGAACAATGCTGTTCAAGTGAACTACTACAATCATAATTCATCCTCAAATTCCACAATGGGCACGTATGTTCGTGACTCGTTATCTTCTATTAAAAAGTCAATGCATGGCACATGCGCTTTTGTAGCATGTATTATCATAATGGTTTCACATTCAATAATGAAAACTAGCCCTGGGCTGAGTGTTCCACTTCATTAGTGGAAAATAAAACTCGAATCTAATTTAATTTGATTTAATTCAATTTAATTTAATTTAATTTAATTTGATTTAATTTAATTCAATTTAATTTGATTTAATTTAATTTAATTTGATTACTCCTCCTCCTCCTCCTCCTCCTCCTTCTTTTTCTTCTTCAGATATACGCGGCTATCTCTCTTGCACTGGCGGCCTACATGCTCTACATTGAGGACAATGTAGGTGAGTGTACTGACAATGGCTTCTGTAGTGGTGATTATGTCTTTTATAGTCGTTACTGCCCGTTTTCATTTTCGAAATATGGACTGCATCTTCAAGTTGATGCACAAATTTCGTCATTTTGATCTTCCCACTTTACCCTAGACTGACTTACATACAAGTCTTGCTAAATTTCCTCGTTCGAACATAAATTGCATCATTTGCCTGTTTGGATCACATCATACGAAAGTCGAACAAAGTGTCCAATTACATGGAGCAAGAAAGACCTAAATTTCTTGTGTATTATACCAATCGGATTTTTATCAAGACTAAGACAAAATTTGACATCAACGTATCTCATGTCCACATTTATATGGAATTATATATAATGAACATTAAAGTTACACTTCTCTTAAAGTTATTCATCTGATTTCAATGAAACTTTCAATGTTGTTGTGCTTGACTTGGCGTTTAATCTACGTCCTCATGAACACTGAGTGGCATCTTCCTTTTAACTCTTTGTGTACATTAAGTTCCGATTGGCACAGGAAAGTTCATGGCATTGTACACACTGTCCAAAGTCCCTGTCAGGGGAAGGGTTAAGCTGACAGTAAGTGACGTAATCATTGCAGTCTTACTTTGGCCTATATTCTCATCTATCATTATTTTGGGCCTACACTAAGTCTTGTATAAACGAGCTTTCTCCGTGATAGACATTTATAATATATAATAATAAGGCCTTATTTACCCAGGGTAGCCTCTTCAGTGTTGCCACTGTTCTACCAGAGGGCCCTACCATTATTATTACCCTATAGCGTTGCCAGGTACCCATTTATACACCTGGGTCGAGAGGGACATGGTGGGCAAAATATCTTGTCCAAGGACGTCAGGACTGGGCGGGATTCGAACTCGGGTCCTCCGATCGGGAGTCGAGAGTCTTATCCACTGTGCCACAGCGCCCCCATTTCATAACTTCTTTGAAAACATCACCTGACATGCAGTATAGTCATCATCAAATTCTGATGGGGGAAAAGAGACAGAAAACGTATACAATTTTTGTCATATTTTCTTTCTGATATGGTCATGCTTATAGGCAAGGTCGAAGTCAGTGTACATGGATATCAAGTAATCGGTGCGTGATCAGCTCGGTTATCCTGGATGTAAAATCCTGGGGGCATTTCATGAAGCCTTTTGTCCAACAAGGATTATTGTGGGACAAAGTGTTGTGGGACAATTTTGCTCTCAGCCAATCACATGCAAGGATTTCAGTAGCTTAGCATAACAGTTTGTCAGAAATAATATCTGACAAAACACTTCATGAAATGCTCCCCTGAGTATCGCAAGGAGTCTTCTTTGTACATAATTATTAGTTAACGACCCTTCAATATTCTTCTGTTGGCTCGTTGTTTGTTTGTTTGTTTGTTTATTTGTTTGTTTGTTTGTTTTTCCTAGTTGCAAGCAAGAACAGAATCATATTCGTGTCTAGCGCCATCGTCATACTGGTGTTCGTCGCTATTCTGATCTGTTCCATCATCCTCCTCTTCTCCATACCTCGGGTGAGTTCATCCGAAGGACATCCAAGGCCCCAATACTTGACGCTATAATAATATAATTGTTTTGGGGTTAAAGCCACTGTTTACAACAGAGAGCAGTGATTTCAAAGATATAATTGAGCTATCACATTTGATGTATATGTGTAGGTCAGTTGCATCAAAACATCGTACCGTATAAAGATTTTTGCACACAAAAAACACATAAATTATAAAGAGATATTTCTATAACTGTAGACGGTTTATTAGAGAAACAATTTCAATCAAACTATATTGTTCACATTTTTTATATTATTTTAACAATACTTAACATTGATTATACTGTAAGCTTTCTGTCAGCAATCGGTCAGACATGATCGGCATTAGCTTTAAAAGGGTATCAACAGAGGTGGTAGTGAGATAAGCAAAGATATGCATTTTATAATAGAATATACAAATGCTCAATATTACTCGGCTTCCGTAATATATATTATCATCACAAGTATAGACACGCAGATAGAGTCGGGGAATTACTATCAAAGGTGAAGTAAAACGGAATTCGAAAAGATCGAAAGTGATGCGTTATTTTATGGTAGATAAACGACACATTTTCATGCGATTCTGACAAATAGTGTTGCATTATACATTGTGATGTCTGCCACATACGAGTATCTCACCGCGACGCTAATGTGGATGTCTCGCCCTCTTGCTGCACTCGATTTACTTTGCAGACAAAGCAAAGAATTCAAGTGTATTTGATATTTTCCTTGTGCTCTGAAGCATTCATGGGAATTATCTCTAAAATTAATTAACATCTGAATCACTCTGCCTTTTCCTCTCACACAAAATTTCTTTCTTCTCTTCCTTTCTCTATTACATTTTTGTTTATCTATAATGTAGGAAAAGCACCGTCTGTTTGTGCCGTATATTATCGTCATGGCTATCTATGTTATGATCGAGATATTCATGCTCATCGCTTCTCTGGTCCAGCTGGTAAGCTAGAATCACTCTTTTTTTCACTTCCTTCTTTAACATTCCACATTTCATACAATTTTACATCCCACGTAATTTCAAGTGAGAAGTACTGTTCAAAAAAGTAAATTTCAGATAGAAATAAACAAGCAAATACGAATAATGTGTAATAATAATGAGAAATTTACAAAGGAAAGCAGAAGCTTGTAGAATGTAGACTCCATAGAAATGATATAAGCGTTTAGTACAATGTATCAATGACGAAAAGTGACGAAAAAATACGAGGAAGCAAAATGTCGATAATGCAATAAAGCTACGTACAAAGTCAAGCACAAAAGTAACATACAGTGTTTTTAAAATTAACCCTTAGAGTAACAACGCTTAGTAACAATTTAGTCAAACAAATTTAGTCACCCAGGCGAGACTTCGGTGTGAGAATACAAAGATATTTCCAGGTGATCAGGATAGAACAATCGTGGGATTTTAAGAAATTATCGTTTAGATTTAGCTTAAAGGAACTTAAACAACTTGATTGGAACACAACGGCATATAAATTCCAAGAAGTTATCAACACCTTGATAGTTTGTTCCAAATAAAGGGTTTGTATGTGAAACTGTACTAACTTAATCGTTTGATATGGGTACATGCCGACCAGAGATCGGTTCGATGGTGTGTACAGCCATGATGACAAATAAAGGTCACTGCAAGACACGCCAGTCGCTTGTCTTAGGTTGGCTTGAGATTTTGCGCAATCTACTTCTGCATATGAAGTTCACTAATTAATGATGATGATAACACCAATAATAATGATAAGATTGTACTTAACGGGGATAGCACCCACCAGAATGGAGAACTGCATTCCCTACTTGTGAGGGCGCTATCAGGATCGCTAACACAGCTCTGATGATGACAGGCACAATTTAAAATACGTGGGCAAAGATCAATGCAGAGGGGCAAAATCTTGCCAAAGGACGTTAATATATTTGTTGTTGTTTTAAAAGAAAAGAAGAGAAAAAAAAACGTTACCCTGTTAAAATATTATATGATATATGCTGAAATAATAAATACCCCGGGCAAGCTTGACAGAGAGGAAAATCTGTTTGTATCACTGTAATGATTGTCAGAGTGTATTTGATTGTCTACAGATACGGACGTTCACCGGAATGGGATTTTTCTACGTATTGTTCAACATACTCTGCGTAGCATTGAACGTAAGTTACAGTTGCTTTCTTTCTTTATTATTTTTTTTTTTGCTTACTTTCATTTTTCTGTTTCACCTACATTTCAATTCGTTTATTTCATTTCCAACAAACTATAATTACAGCATAACATTTGCAAATAAAAATTATACGTAATCGAAGATGCTTTTGATATGGGCATGGATTCCTCGTGTAGCAGTGTAACAAAAAGAGTTTTTCAATCCCAAGTCTTATTCGCTTCACTTAATTTGATAAAGGAAAAGAATATTTCTTGGAGACAGGTTGTCAGTCATGGTGACTGATTTAGGTTGAAATTAGCTGACTGAGCTGGATAACATCTGGATTAAAGGTATTAGCCCACATTTGCAAACCCACGAAAATCAAAACTGCATAAAACAGGTCCAAGATGACTTCAAGTACAAGTTATAACAGTAACATACCTCACCTGTTGCTCTTTGTCTATACCATTCGATAAAAGAGAGAAAATCATCGTCTTAAAATCAATTTTCAAACCGGGTCAACCCGACCCAAAATCGAATTACGAGCGCGGGCTAGCTACGTACATGTAACTTACACATGTATCGCATGCATGTAGTACGTACGTGGACCGGAGCTAGCGAGCGTTATACGCATGCATACGGTGCATTTTCATTTATTTTTATGAAAGTAGTGGACTAATTGGAACGAAATTTTGCACAGGTGTTACTGCAATCATACCCAAACTCCATGCTAACTATGAGACCAATTGCTGCAGGTTTAGAAATGTGGGCTAATACCTTTAAAAAATAATAATCAAGTAAACAAACGTTTTGAATTAATGTTGTCACTATCATCACCATGCAAATGGTGTATTCTGTAAAACACTATCAAGATTCATGATTCAAATCTATTTTCATTTCCATCAAATAAACAGAGAAATTACATACAATGTATGAGCTATAAATATGGTTATGGGGACAATCAAACAGGGTAAAAAAATCAAACATGGTACAAAATCGCTCATTTGCATAGTATACATTTACCGTTTTTGAAGCATGTAAAAATCACTTCTCAACTACATTCCCTTATATTTTCACTCTATAAGAGGGACACTGGTATCATGTAGAATCATACAGTTCATGCAGCCTATAGGCCATGCTATTCAGTTCCAGTTTTTTTTTTTTGTGTGTTTTTTTTTTAGTGAGATTTGTTACACCTTATTACATTCTCTAGTTATCACTTAGATCTCTTCATAACAATATTCATTTCTTAATTGGGAATAGAAATGTGTCATCCCGCATACAGTCTTAATAATTTAAACACGTGCTATCAATTCTTGCGACTGCAATAACAACTCAAGCAGAATGTTAAAAAAAATGCTACAATGAAGCAATGTTAATTTAACAACATTCAAAACCGAAGTGCAATTAAAACAAAAATAGACATGTGTTTAGTTCTCCTGGTCACGGTGGTGGTCAGCTACCCCCTCCCCCTCCCCACATTTCTCTCCTTACGTAACATTTTTACTTGATAAAAAATATGTCTTTATTCTCTATTTCTTTGGCGGGAACAGAGAGTATGTAGAAATTACAAATCATAGATTACATGACCATCACCTGACCTTCGTTTTTCTTCCTCTCAAAAAAACAAGAATGAAAATTAATGTAAAATCCGCGTTTCGTTTGCGTGTTATCCGTTTGTTTTCCTGTAGGGTGGATGGAAGTTTCAATAAACTTCCTATTACTTATCCCAAACTTCCCTCAAGCTAGTCCGGAATAGTAAAATTGAATATAGTATGTTATCTAGTCCTCCTCAGAGGAATGATAATGTCAAATGGGACAGGTTTATTATGATCACGTGTTGCAAAACACGTTAAAAGAGAAAAGAGATATTTGTCTTTATCCTGCGGTCTAAGTAAGATATGAAAGTCACGATGAGAAGCATGTCTAAGCACGTGGCCATGTTTCTAAAATTCTTGCTATGGCGCCTCCTCTTCCAGATCACGTGCATTCTGTGTGTGACGTCATACTACCAGGTTATTCGAGACAGCCTGGACACAACCGCGCCGGCAACAAACTACGCCTGAAATTAGCACCGAATATTATGAAATATATATCTTGACAAGGTTATCATAATAATAATGTAATCATGCTATGATATCAACAAAGTACTGAGTGTAATCATTTATAATGAATGTTTGTGTATTTTTCAATGTATAAGGAAGGTAGAAAAATTAAATAAAACTATACATTGGTACATGAAAGCAAGTAGGCCCCTGTAAGATACCGCTGGATTTTCCAGTATTGGGATATGAGGCCACAGGGCCCCGTTTTATCAAAAGATAAAATTAATTTTAAGTCAAGATAATCAATGATTAACCTCTCAAATCAACTCTAAGTCCATACACCTGACATGCCTGATGCTGTGTAAACATAATGTGTGACTGCTCAGGTTTACCTTCACTGACGCCTTGTTTGATTATGTAATGTAATTATGTGAATTGCTACCAAAAACACTTGGATATATTATAAATCAAGAAAAATCGCATCGGGCTTACTGTCGACTACTGTATCAACACTGTCACCATTTTAGGCCTTCTCTTCTGCAATAAATGTCTCATGAGATTTATCGAATCGACAAAATGATGATTAGATATATCAATACTTTGAAACCGTAACCAGTGTGGCTAGGAAAGCAGGGGACTACATGCAATTCCCGTGAAGTGCAAGTCTGATTTTCCCAGAATATCCTCCCCGCACGGTGTATGGAAAGCGCGATAGTCTTGTAGAGGGCACTGCTGCCATTTTATAATTGAGGCAACTATGCCACGCACCCTGATTATGTCATCTTATATATGGTTATGTGTAACATGTTCAGTCACTATATGAGATGATGGCATCACATCATGAACTGCGAACGACTTTCCATTGCTTTGTTCCAAATTTATTCTTCTAGCTTGCTTGAGTGATGCTGTGTGTCCGATGTGACAATACATGTAAAAGCCATACAATTATACACACCAAGTTGCAGTACTTCCTTTGAGAATGACCTCTCTTTATAAGCAAACTGTTGTGTCCCTTGGTTGGTTAGACATTCTATCTATTAATTTCTAGTGAAGTTAGTTTTACACTTCACTTCGCGTTACTTCACTTCACTTAACTTCACTTCACTTCACTTCACTTCACTTCACTTCTGAGCGTGAACAAGTTTATCAAAACAAGAAAATGTACAAAGAGAATACGATTTCAAAAACTGCTAAAAGAACCAGTGTGATTATAAAAAACACACTACTGAGAGAGAATATAGGAATTAACCGTATAGACATTTTAGAGATGTGGAATGGATGAATATGAAGAAAACCCCGTGCTTTTAAGGCATCAGATTGCTTGTTTTCAAATGAAAATAATATTTTCTCATATACTGCAATAGTGTTTACACCGTACGTACTGGCACTAAATCATCAGATCTCAGTAAATGAAGGCAATCGATTTATTATCTTACTTCATCTTCATTAGTGGTCACGCGACTTTTTCATGAACAGAAGATTTAAAGAGAAAATTTATGCTCGATATGGCAGTATGAGGGCAGATTTTGACATCATGATACAACATGAGATAGGCAATATAAATTGTGCTTTCCGGTGTTTTTTATGTTTGACGGGGAATACATGGGTTGACGTCTGTGCATTCTTGATTTTTTTCTCTCATTTTTTATTCCAATGTTCTTTCATGGCTGTAGGTTAACTCATAGTTCCAAAATGTTGTCTTCCAGCTAAATGTTAACATATCTTACAATATAATGTTCTGAAAAAGTACTTCTTTCATGCTCTGTCATAAGTGTCCTTGAATAAGCTGATTGCCTTTAATGCTACCAGCGCTAATTATATACCTTCACGTTCTTAACCATTTATTACCGCCCAACTATACATCTTGCTAATAAAATCATCTATAAACCAAAAGATGGCTATATGTCTATATGGCTAGACTGGTCCTATACGTATTTTGTTGTTGTTTCCTCCTTATTTTGTTCATTGTAAGTCACATTTTGATTGACAATTGTGAGACTTTGCAAAGTACTGTATTTGCATTATCAAAATATTATGATATATATGTATAATATATTATATGTTATCATATATATATATATATATGTATATATATATATATATATATATATATATATAATACACTCTACAAATTCATTACTGTATACATGACTCATGAGTGTGTTCATTCTTGAATATTCGCCTACATACTATATACGTGTTAGTTTTTTGTGTGGCAGCGTCATGGTACGAATGCATTAACCTTTTTTTAAAGATGAAGAATGTTGATGATGATAGAAATTAACATTTTTCAGGAAAGGGGTTTGATTTGTTGTGTCATTTCAAAAGTCTGTGGAAGAATGTCCACATTATTTTGTTTGTCTGCTAATGTCTTTGCTGGTCTTCAACATTTTTTTTTTCCACTGAGTAATCAATTTTCTCGCTTGCGTTACGAACAAGAGTTTTCACACATGTTCCCCTACACCTTCATATAATTCCAAGATAGACATTAATCTATTAACGACTGTTAACTTCATAGTAGATTGCCTCGACCTAGAAATTCGGAATCTTGCTTTCATAGGTTATAATTTTAAAGAGCTAAAAATTGACGATATATATAATATTCAGGTACATGCATCTATATGCAATAACTCTTTTGGAAGCCCTCGTTACCTCTCAGTGAATATTACCACACGCTGGATATACATTATACAGATCTTTGCCAAACAAAATTACTGTCCATGATATTGTCAACCTGAATTTCTGAATGCCTTCATGATTAAAGATAATGAAAAAAAGCTTCATGGTCCTCCATTTCTCACCACACAGTTTTCCAGCTACTAGTATTCGGCATGTCATTGAAAATAACCAGAGACAAAGTTGTCCAAGAACTTTATACAGCAATGCAAGAAGAGCCTTTTAGCCTGTATCGCATACCTCCCTCATAACAAAACATAAATAAACAATAACAAGGAAATCCAAGGCCATTAGCTATACCCCTCAAACAAAGTGGTATAGGTGGTGGTACAAAAGGCGCCGGGAAGTTTTCGTAAACTGCATGGCACTCTGTTCATCAAGAAGATTAGGTCTATACAGCTTCGACGCCATGTCTGCGTGTTGTTATCTGTCTGCTGACGTAATTTGCATATTACGAGCCTTATCCAACTCCACCGAAAGAACTCCTCTCCTCATCTGACCACTGATCCGTTCTTCCACAACAATGGTGCCAAAGACCTATTCACTATAGAACGATACGCAGTGCGGTCACCACACTTGTATTTACAGCATAGAGATCAGTGGGTCACCTCAAGGGAGGGGTACATAGGGTTCGTGGGCTACAGGTAGGATTAGTCTTTTACAGCTGTAGATCAACTAGACCAATACAAATCATGGGGGAAAGGACAGGCTGATTTTCTCCTCACATTCTCAACATCCCGTGCGTAGATGACGTCATCCGAGGAAATCTACAGCGCTGTAAACATTTCGCCGTTACGGTTCATGTATTCATCTAAAAAACATATAGCTTATTGCGTTGCAAACTTCAAATCAAGATTGTCAAGCCCTTGGGACATCACTTCTGACATTATACTGCCCTAGTCGATACCCAACGACACGTTTCAACAGGGAATGATGGTGGTAAGGATATTACTTGCCATCCTCGTTGTCTGCCTGTGGGGCCGTGAAGCTGCGTCGTCACATTCGTCTGAATCAGGTAAAGCTTTCTATATTGTGACAAATCCGGTGGGTACACGTGACAGTTGTCACTAAGTCATATTCTAATATACCTTGTATTTATTTATATACACATGTAGTAAGGTCAATTTTCAGGCGTGGTGTGGTGCTTACAGATCTATACAGTGCAAAATACCGTATGCCCACCCCACTTCCCCCCCCCCCACCCCCACCCCAAAAAAATACAACGGGACCCTCCGCAACTATTACTTAAAAAGATAGTGAATCAATGCAAATACAATTTCAGGTTATGAAACTATAGTGAAAACTTACATTGTATTACCCACGTCTTACAGTAAACCCCATCGCATTTGCTTCAGTGGTCGAATAAAAATGAGGATTTTTGTAGAGCATTACAGGAATCCCTTCCCTCCAAGTTTTGTCTATTGTGTTCACACATTGATAGGTAGTTCCAAGACTATCTAAGCACTAAACTTGTAAGAAACAGACCCATGACAAGCTTTCTGTGACTACTTAACCGAATTGAATTGAGTTTTCTGCCGTTATAGGTGAGATATTATGTTTTTAGACATTGCATTAGCATTCAGGTTGTTTAATCATTTTGAAAGTTTTTTGGGGGGGACATATTGCACACTGAATGGTCTAGCGATCTGAACTTGATAGTGACAAAAAAACAGAATTATTGATGTTGATCATAAGTACACGTACCTCAGCATAGGCATGATAAGAGAGCAAGACATGTACATTTGCAACTTATAAATGCAAGACAAGGAGACTGATATCTGGTATGGAAGGATTCCAATATGAAACATGCATTAGGCACTATCTGAATGATTACATGTTTATTATTTTCTATTTTATGCTGACTAGTAGGCCTATCACCATCAAATCTGTGATCATCAATTCATTCTCAAAGTAGTAAATCATCATACAATGTAATATACTAGAAGACAGCAAGTGATTCAAGATGGTTAAATCAATTTCTCATTCGGGAAAAATCTGTCACGCCTTTCTCATGCGCAGCGTGTGTGAGTGCACAAAAGAGTAATGCATTTATGCAGGAAGGTGAGTGGCGCCTCCCTGATGTGCCAAGAAAAAAATGTATATGCATTATTATCTTGACTCCGGAAAATAAAGGCTGAAGTTGACTACAGTAATTCATCACAATTACAACAATATTTGTTCTCTCTCTGTCTGTATAACATCATATTTAAATTACATAATGATTAGGGGCGTCCGTACATGTACATAGCGTTTGTACAAGTATCATTTGGCTCGGAAAAATATGTTCCTAGAAAACTGTGTTTTCAATGGCCTACAAAGCGATGACCAAATAATCACATGTTAAATATGCGAAAAAAAGTTATGTACGTGTACTTTCATCATGCGACTTCGACGCTCCATGCACACTGATACCTCATAACTACAAATTATGTTTGTAGTTAAAACACAAGAAAGGCGTTTTGTCATTTTGCATACATAGATTTATTTTTCTTTAATCTAATACGTTAGGTAATTAATGAAAGTAATTACAAGTGTATGTTAATTCCCATGAATATCATGAATATCTCTGTTTCAAAGCCATAAACTGCTTTATGATCTATTCTGTCATTTTGTAGGTTATCATGATTCATGGCCCTCAGACAACTCATTTTCGTCCATATCACATCATTCGGATAGTGACTCAAGCTGGTGGAGTAGTCAAGATAGTAGCTATTTCCAAGAGTGTCCAGAGCGAGAAAACCCGTGTGAAAACGACGCCCATTGCTACCAATTCATGGGAGAAGTATGGTGCGTCTGTCCTATAGATACAACCGGTGAATTCTGCGAAACAGGTAAATGAAATGTTTGTTTTTTCAAAACAATTTTCACCTTTTGTGATCAATGAGATTATTAGTGTATACACAATTTTGAAAATGATGACCACGCATTATTGTCACTGTATGTAGTTGAAAATGGCATCCATTGCAATTTACAATTACAGCTGAACATGCTCCCGAAAACATTATATCTTAGCAGGGGGCATTTTCATGTTCTAAATACTATTCTATCATTTGTTGGGATGGAACCTGAAACTAACTATGAAAACGTAAGTCAAGAGCGCCGTCATTAAACTGAGATTTGTGTATCTTAAATATGACATGATTCGTATGGTTGCTGATGTATTAGACACAAATTGAAGGGTCTGTATAGGTTAGGTTGAGACCTAACTTTAGGTTTCTAACATTGTGTGTGTGTGTGTGTGTGTGTGTGTGTGTGCGTGTGTGTGTGTGTGCGTGCGTGTGTGTGTGTGATAATGGGAAACCTCTTATGAAATATATGAAAGAGCATGTAAATTGTAATTTCAAGACGGATTCAACGTTTACTTGATATAGTTTTTTAAAGATTGATTTTCAAGTGGTTGAGATTTCCAAAACTGAGCAGTCCTAAATAGGTGGAACCCACATTTGATTAGGATCGCAGCGACTTCGTTTTGCTTGTTCTTAGATGTCTTAGCCATTCCAAAACCGATTTTCATCATATGATTATAAACTTTGAATTCCTCTTAAGGATGTCGGAATGCTCTGTATTATTTCATGTGGTTTCTTGGTATCTCGCTGAAAGTTAAAGCTCCACTAATACTATGCCATCTTTTTAACATATGAGTTGAATTTCTTTATATTCAGGCATCTCTCTTTACTGCAGAAGGTAACCAGAAAGACTCATGTCCGTATTCATCAACTTGGATCTTATTCTTTTTTCGCCCTACTTCAAATGTTTTTCTCTCTATTTCTTGAAGCCGTATTTTTTTTACCATAAAAGAAATACGTAAAAAGATATTGATACACTTTTATTTAAACAGTATATCAGCACAATGCATTTCCTTTTTTTTAATCCCGCCTTGATCTCCATTCAGCCAAACTGAAACTGCAACTTTAAGTCAAAATCTCCTGATATTCTTCCCACTGTCTAATGTAGAGTACGATTTCTGTATCGAGGAGGAGCCGTGCCTTAATGGAGGAACGTGTGTCACCACGTACGACTTTTACGAATGCGAGTGCCCAGATGGTTTTCACGGATACAGCTGTGGTAGGTAAAGTTTGTGAATTTCGGAAAATAAGTGAAGGACGACTAGTATTTTTTTGTCTTTTGTCGCCGTTCTACCATCGAAGCTGACCATTAAGTGAGTGCATTTTGCTTCGTCAGTGTGCAAGCAAATACCTCATATGGTTCTGTTACTCGTTCATGATGCTCGTTCTGGGGGAAAATTAGGTTTGCTTGCAGTAACACTATGAGTGCAATAAGTGCAATACCCAGTGACGGATCCAGAGGGGGGCGCAACCGGCGCACGCCCCCTTTATTTTTCGTGAAAAACAAAAGAAATAAAAAGAAAAAAATATGAAATGAACCCCGGAAGTGCCACCAGAAATATTAGTCACGCCCCCCCCCCCCCCCCCCCTTTGCAGAATTCCTGGATCCGCCCCTGATACCTCATATAGTTCTGTGATTTCATGATACTCGTTCTTGGGGCAAATTAGGTTTGCTTGCAACAGCACTAAAAGTGCAAAAACGTATTTTAAAAATATAGTAGAAACGGGTGGTGGGAGCCATGTTGGAAAATGTATGTTACTTGTTTTCAATAACACCAAATTGTTTCCACACTTTTAGTGTCATACTGTAGTAACGAATGATAAAATACAAATGTGTATTAGTGACTGATGTATGAAGCACATACTCAAGCGCGGACACAACACCGACTGTGCTAAACCTGTAAGCTCACACGCACGCATGCATGCAATTGAATAAGCTTGTTGGCATAGCAGCTCTGGGCATGATTGCCGTTTCCATTTCTGTCAATGTTTTCCCGCTGCAGAGTTTGAAGACTGTCCTGAGGAAGTATGTGAGAACGATGGCTACTGCGAAGTCAATAGCTACGGCGAGAAGTTTTGCGAGTGTCAGATTGGTTACAGCGGCTCTTACTGTGGTAACTGATTCTTCATTCATGTTTTCACGCCGTATCATTGTACACGCCCATTTTTGTGAATTCATAAAATAGATTAGAATCATTAATGGAATAATGTAAAACTCCTTGCCAAAATAAAGCTTACTGCCATGTCATTAAATGTTCTGTTTTTACCACGAAATGTCAATAATTCAATAATATTTGGCATGTGACGGTGAGGTAAACTAGTGTTCTTTTCTTTTTCTATGTTAGCAAAGAGTTAACATCCTTTCAATACGGTTAGCACGTAGGTTCAATGTTTATGAATATTGATTATATATATATTTATTTATTTATTTATTTATTTATTTATTTATTCATTTATTCATTTATTCATTTATTATATAAACAATATATATATATATATATATATATATATATATATATATATACTGTTCACAAAGGCTACTCTTTTCCCAACCACCATTCCATTCAATTAAAAACCTCATGGAGTCGATGATTAATGCCTTCATCTTTGGCGAACTCAGACGATTTCGTTCGATTCCCTAGATTTGCTTCACAAGTCAACAAGATGTACAACTGTATGACAGACGTGCATCTTTTTCTCGCATGTTGTATATGATATGCTTCTTCAAATCTACTATATTACCTTCAGAGATTGAAGCTTGTCCAAACATTGGCGACGAGTGTGGGGTGCACGGCTACTGTGAAGAAGATAACAATGGCGAACTCTACTGCGAGTGCGACGCTGGCTATACTGGAACATATTGTGGTAAATACAGTGCGGAAGTTTGAATCATTCTAATCGTTTCAACCCCCTTGCCGTTTTAAAATTTGATCATAATTATTCTGTCCTCTGTAACGTATCTTAATGATCAGAATAGACAATTCTGCCACTGGAAAGGTATATGTAACTGTTATCTATGGTCCATTTTAAAAAAGGACATTTCTACAAGTCATTTTGATCATATTTCTTGATGAAAATTAATGGTTATGCCGCATTCCTTGTGTAGATGTCTGCTTTCGCGTGATTTTTGTTTGTCAGGACAGTGTGATCACTGTATCATCATGACAATTTCACTCTGTCTTAGGTTCTGATAAAGTATTTATTGCTCCACCAATCGATTTGCTATCATAATGTGCAATAACAGGCGAACAAGTAAGACAGTACAGTACTAACCAATACAAGTATTTAACAGAAAAAATAGATTTTATAGTGCTATATGAAAAAAATTAATTCGCTAATGACCCACACATTTCCAACCTTATAGATAAGTCTTAAGATAATGTCTCTTTTTATTAAGTTTAGGTAGGTTTGAACTCTAAGAACAAGGGAGACACAAGTTGGTCGGACATGATTGGCAGCATAGTATTTCACATTGGCAATGAATCTTTCATTTTTTATCTCTCTTGCGAGTTCTGTCTCCACAGTAATAGTGATCGGTTATATTTCAAAGCCTTCTCGAATGACTTTGAGAAAACTTTTGTTCTTTCGTTGCGTACTTCTTTCCAAGATGAAGTCGACGTATGTTCTGACAACATCTGCAATAACGGTGACTGCATAACATCAATCTCGGACCAGTCTGCAGCGTCCTACTGCCTGTGCGACGTTGGATGGTCTGGCGCCTTCTGCGGTATAATGTGACACAAGTTTTATGAAACTTTTGTGAAACTTTTAACGAATAATGGGACGTGATTGCGGAATTTATCATCAAGCCCCCCCCCCCCCCCCGTCTGTCAGTCTTTATGTTTGTCTGTCTGTCTCTCCCTCCCAGCCTAGCTCTCTCTTCTCTCTCTCTCTCTCTCTCTCTCTCTTTCTTTCTCTCGTAATAGTACTTCATAAATAAGTCTGTAGAGATCATGGTTTCTTTTTCTTTTATCTTGAAACTTTTTGAAGGCCATTTAAACTCATCCTATGTTTAGCCTAGTACAAAAGGAGAGATCTTATCAAACGCATTACCAAGCACTAAATTTTTCAATCACAAGATCTTTAACATAATACCTCTAATTCCTTTAGTTATTAAGGCTATAAAGTCATCATTGGTGTTACTTTTATATATGTACGTATGTATGTATGTATAGTACCTGAAAGAGAAGAGAAAAAAATACTGTGATGAAAAGAAAAGTATATGCATAAAGAAAAGTAGCTGAAAGTAACAAAGTGCTCTCAAAAGCTCCCAGTTCACTGTTTCATACTACGGGAAATTACAATTTCTTGAATCTCACCACCTTTTCATTCACAGATATATCCATTGGTCTTCAGATCTGTTACAACACAACTTGTGAACTGTCTGGCAGTTGCCTGATGGATTACAGCGAACCTTTATTGTACTACTGCCTATGTGACAACGGTTGGACGGGCGAGCATTGTGGTAAGTCACACCTCTTCCAACCCCCCCCCCCCCGCTCCCTTCCTCTCAATGTATGTATGTATGTATGTATGTATGTATGTATGTATGTATGTATGTATCTATCTATCTATCTATCTACTAGTATTTCTCCCTCACGCGCTCTCTCCCTCTTTCTTTTATCCTATCTCTATCTACTCCCTTCTCCCATCTTTACTATCTCCTTCCCTCACTCGACACCCCTCCCCATCCAACCTCTCTCCCTCCTTCCCAGCCCTTTTCTATTATTTTCCTCTCTTTCTTTCTGTTTGTTTGTTTCGATGTTGTCGTTATATTTTGCAGGGAAGGTCTCTTTGTGACGTTTGTTGAAAGTAAAATACTACATACTGTAGTGGTTGAAAATTCCGACCTGAATCTCACAGTCATGAGAACTGGATCATTTTGCAGAAACTTTGACGTATTCACAGGAACTTTATATTCCTTAACTGGAGTTACATGAATTGTTGAACCTGGGCAGCCTAGCAAAACTTGACAGACATAAACGATATAGTTGTAGTTGATTTGGCGTTCTTCTTTTTTCTATTGTAGAATTAAGCTGATGCGGGAAATAAATAATGCCTATAACACAAAGAAACTGGAAAAATGAAGTTTACATTTATGCTCATGTAGGGAAATGAACAATGGAAAACTGCTGACTTCATGTGATTACACAAAAAGTGACATTTATATAGACGTATGGAATGTCACAAGCTCTTCTTTTTAAACGAGATATCACCCAAAAAAATGCAAACTTTAAGCTAAATCATGAGTAATTGTGCTTTATATTCACCTATGTCTTAGAGTTATACCTGTTAACCATGTCATCATCATTGACAACTTTATTGTTATCGATGTCTATGGAAATATATAGAGGGGTAAGTTGAGAATTTATTTGACACACATGAACAGCTGTGCCACGGGCACAGCAAGGTGGCTTTCTATTTGTAAGACTAATCGCTTGGCAAGACACAAGCGATATAGTTTCCCTTGCCCTGCTGCATTCTCAACCACTATCGAATAAGTCCATGGCGCGTTGTATAATCTAAAACCTTACCCCGGAGGCTATGTCAAAGGCTACAAGAAAAGCGAGGTTAATTATTATTAAGTAATCACAAACATACATCAATGTTTGCAAATACAGTCTAAGTACTCCGAGGTTGTAGGACTTTGTTTCTATTTTTTTTTTCTTCGGATTTCTAGGAAACAAGTAATTCACGTTCCTTAATTCTGTCAAATATTGTATTTTCGTCGATAAAAGTGGGGAACTCATTTTTTATTTCCTTTCATCTACAAAGTATGCCATGCTGTTTGTTAGTATATCTTTGTTTGTCTGATGCGCTAATGACAACAGAAACGGCGATATCTACAGTGTGCGACACACAAGACCCGTGTCTGAATGGGGGCTCATGTGTTAACGTTGGCGTGAGTGATTTCTTCTGCTCATGTCCTTCCGTATGGTCTGGAGAACGCTGTGATATATCTTGTGAGTATCATTCAACCCTCCCTTTCAACCTTTCAAGTTCTGGGAGGGGGTAATTTTTGCTGCAAATATCGCCATCTTGTCCTAATTAAGCTGAGAACCCTTGAATAATTATCATTGCATATCTTATTTGAGAAATAGACTGCAGGAACTAAATACATTGTACCTTAAATCTGTACAAAGTCAGACACCACTCCCGCCCTCTCCCTCCTAAAAAAAGGGAATAAGATTGCGTGTATTTTTGTCAATTCGAGAAAGACAGGAACTTACATTTTCTCAGATCTGTTAGCAATTTGAAGGGATGGTATAGAATTGGTTGAGGTGAGGATTGGCCTTTTTACTTATTTGTGAGATACCAAGAAACTACTCTATATGAAATAGAACAGAGCATACCATTCTAAGAGGAATTCAAAGTTTCTTTGATGCAAATCGGTTTTGGAATGGCTGAGACGTCCAAAAACGAAGTAAAACAAAATCATCATAATAAAAAGTGGGTCCCACCTTTTATTCAGATCACTCTGTTTTGGGTATCTCAGAACCAATTTTCATCAAGTAAACTTTATTTCTTTTTTAGAATTGCAGGCTCTTTCATATTTCATAAGAGGGTTCTCATTATCTCACACACACCAAAAAAAAAAATGTTAGAAACCTGAAGTTAGGTCTTAACCAAACTATGCGATCCCTTTAAGTACCAGTGAGCTATGAATTAATCACTTGAGAGAATTTCGAAAAATAAGTTTGCATAGCAGTAAAGGGCTCCGAATGATTTTTTTTTAACTAATGAAACTTTAGAAATGAATCATCAGATTCACAATGAAAGACACTGTACCAAATCGATTAAAAATGATTTCTGAGACTTTATGCGTTAGAATAACAGTATACATAGATTCAGTTACTTGCAATAACAAACTCGGCTCACGCTAACTGCTAATTAACCGTTGCCACAAATCATCCTAAGAAAGCAAAAGAAACTGCTTTATTTGCTGACGTTATTAACAGAATCATATCAACAGGTTCAGTAGCTCTTAATGTTCCTGCTACCTAATACTCCCACCAATTCACTCTGAAAATCATTACAGAGCCTGATCATTTTTTTTTCTGGTGAAAAAGCAACTATACGGAGCCAGATCTGAAAATATTAAACTGCGATTTTTGTTCTATTTTTGTTTTGTTTTTTGTTTTGTTTTTTGAGAGGAGGAGATGGAAAATGCATCATGAAACGATTTTTTCTTCAAACGTTTAATTTCATTTGCAGTAATAAACGACCCATGCGACCAGGACCCTTGTGAAAATGGAGGCACTTGTGTATATCTTGGCGCCTCGTATAATTCAAACTTCGTGTGCTACTGCCTAGACGGGTTTACGGGATCCCAATGTGAATCAGGTATTACTATATTTTGGGTTCGACTTTTAGCTTAAGCATCATATTGGGTTATCATGCAGAAATGAAAATCTGTAGAGACATTCTGTATGAAATTACTCTTTTCTCCAAAGGAGAGAAACGTTTATTATTTTATTATTTATTATCCCTTTCCTGTTGTTTCCCAACAGGAACTCACCTGGGGTAAAGCAATGGTTATGGGAGCAAAGTAATGAACCCTGACATTTTGCAGTAAAAAAAACTGCAGTAATACGCCAGAATGATAAGAAATAATCTTCCCTACACCTGCTTTTCTTTCCCTTTTATACGAAGTGATTGTAGATCTGTGTCAGATATGAAATGACCTTCCACAAATCGATCGTCTCCAAAAAAAAGTATCTTTTTAAGAAGTCCCTAGACGAGTTCTATGAGCTGCATTTTTCCTCAGCATGATTGTGTGTGACAAGGAATCACGAACTTCCGATCGTGTGTGTGTGTGCGTGGGTTTCTTGTTTTGTTTTGTTTTGTTTTATTACAAATTGCTGGTCACTCTAAATCGACTCTTATCTAATTTTATGAAGTCTAATACTATTGTAGGGCCTACAAATATTAGTTGAAATCAAACTACGCTTTAGGCTATTGTTTTTATTCCCCTTTACATACTACGATACATCTCTCAGAGGTCCAGAACCCGTGTTCACAGCATTATTGCCTTAACGACGGAACGTGCATCGAGAGTGGAGGTACCGCCTTTTGCATCTGCACAGACTATTTCACTGGAGAATTCTGTAATATCTGTGAGTAAAAATGAAATGTAATTATATGTAAATTGGGTGAAATTGCGCAGCTACAATGATTTATCTTCTAAGGAAAGATGCAAGTATTTTCCTGCAAGTGATGAACATAATGATAAACGACCATGGTTCTGATTCACTTAGCAATGTTCACGCTGGTGATGTTGAATGCCTTCTATTCTGATGCCATTGATGGAAGAAACTTGCTGTCTTTTTCACCTACTGTATTATCTTAATAGTAAACATCAGTCTTGTAGCCTTGATCTGCCATTTACGAATTTAATCATCTGCATGGGGGCATTGTATCAAACTTTCCTTTGTGACCATGCAACAACAATGACTGAAGGAACTTATAAGGAAGAGATCCACAATCAAACGTATGTTTGGATTGAATATTATTTAGTGCATCAAAATCAAACAAAATTGCATGTGACTTTCAAATCATTGTGACGGACTTGAGTTTTGTTATTAGACACACGATTAAAGCGTTCTGATGCTTGATTTCCTTGCTCTGATTGTTCGGTAGTTTAATTCGGAAGCAAACATTTATAAGTAATATCTTACATGCGTGCATGCATATTAAGTCCAAAAAAAATATTATGTATAACCATATGTCACCACTATCCCTTTAACAAAGTTGCAGTCATTGGAGCCGAGAAAATCTCAAAATTACAGTGCTAATGACTTTCTCCCCTCTTCATTGGCAAGCTTTTTGGGAAACAGAATTTGCCAAATCATAAAATAAGAAAATTCAGTGTGTGGAAAGTCGAAAAGTGACAAATTCACAAACTTGACGTTGTTTTAAACAAATGAATATATGCACAGTACTAGTATCATGCACGCATATTCATTTAATTCAATGTGTTTATATGTGACACTTTACCAGCTTCAAGCTCTTCGAACAATTTGTGTGCCAGCAATCCATGCCTAAACAACGGTGTCTGCGTATCAACGGAAAATGCCTTCTACTGCGTCTGCCTATCCGACTGGACCGGCGATCTTTGCGGTGAGAATGGCGGTCTCAGTTTTTTTTTCCCCGCAAGAGCTCCTTTGTACAAGTACTTATATATATATATATATATATATATATATATATATATATATATATATATATATATATATATATATTCATACACTCAATTCCATTTCGAAAATAAGACAAAAATAGCTATTGGCTGTCCGAAAGCCCGCCCAGCCCACCCGACATAGCAACGACGAGTGCAAACACGCCAAATAAGTACCGCATGATCATTGCAATGTACAGGCTGATAAAAGAAAATTCGTCAATACTAATAGGCCCTATAGGAAGAAACATTTAAAAATTAGCCTACCACATGTACCTGCCATCTTCACGTCCGGGTAGGCCTCCAGCAAGCCATCGGGTCGTCAAGGATATACCCTGCCCGACAAGCATACATAAATTTATTTACACCATAAAAGAAAAAGAAAACTACAGTAACGATTGCATATAGACCCGCTTAATAAATTCATGCATACAGTTCCAACAAAGGTTGCCGGCGGTAACCCCCACTCCCCCCCCCCAAAAAAAAAAAAAAAAAATCCTCCTTTGTCCGCCCGTTGTAGCAATCAATAATGCATGCAAGGCGGAATCTAAGGTTTGAATTCAAGATGCACTGTCATTATCTAAACGTGAATTTGAGTGTGTTTTTCTCCAGTATTTAATTTATCTGTCATACTTTTTTTTTCTAATATTATCAATCCTTAAAAATTTCTCGTCACAAATAACGGCATGGATAGATAAAACAAACAGATGACAAAGACATTATAGTAAGACGAGAAAAAAATAAGGTATTAGAATATTTTAACGTTTTCGTAAGTGTATTTCGTATGATACGTAGTGCTTTTTTGTTTTGACTCTCACACCAACTTTGAATCAAAGTCCCTCAACGCATTTAATGGATGAATCCTCTCTACAGATAAACTGAGTTACACTGTAAAGTTTTATTTATTCGTCAGAAAGAACTTTATATATATATATATATATATATATATATATATATATATATGTATATATATATATATATATATATATATATATATATATGTTGTTATAGCTACTTTCTATATTTTGCATGTACTTTGAAACTCCATCCTCATGACACCTTGCCCTCTTTTCCTTGATGTAAAAAAAAAAGCAGATAAGGAAGCGGTGAATTTCTGCGTCACCGATCCCTGTCAGAATGAGGCGGTCTGTATGTCGTACCCAAACGGGCACGTCTGCGTGTGCAAAGTCGGCTGGATTGGTGACTATTGTGGTAAGAAAGGAAATGAAGGAACTAGGTCCAGCAAAGTTGGCAGAGCACTGCGGAATGTTGGGCAGTGTGTTGGGAGGACCCCTTTTCAGTCTAGCAGGCATTGCCGACCTACCAACAAATCAGAATGCTCCTTTATAGCGTAGGCGACTGATGGCTAAGTCAGTGCTCACAAGATTTCTCACATCCATTGTGATGTCTACAGACTTTGGTGTTTATCGAACATAAGGCTATCAAATGTAAAAACTATGTTTTGTAATGCACACTTTGTATCAAAATCATCTCAAGGAGCTATTACAATTCTTAGAGTAATGGATTGACATATGTAAAAAGATGAATTTTATGATGAAATCACAATGTATGATAATGGTTTTGTTTGTAACAAAGAGAGTAATCAGGTGCAAGTTTCTTCACTTTGTCTCCCTCTACAACTTAATATATATGAATAATATCTTTCTTTCAGACAGGGTAATATTGGGAAGGCGTAATACGTTCTCCAGATTGGTACTATTATTTTCTCATGATTGGACACAATGTATGCATGCGAGTTTGAGAGTTAGTTTTATAGAAATATAATAATATACCTTGTCATCTGCACTCCACATTCGTATGTTTACACAGAAATAGCACTGTCTCAGGCGTGCGAGAATCTGGATCCCTGTGACAACGGGGCCGAGTGTCACAACTACGGGCTCGATGGCTACTGGTGTGAATGCACGGACGACTGGGAGGGCACCAATTGCGAAACCGGTGACTAATTTCTGGCTTTTGTTTCTGTCGAGAACAGGTCTAATGTTTTCTAAAAACAGGTTTCACGTATTAATAACGATTATGACAAGAACGCTACAGGTGTAACAATGCAATGAATGTTACCTTCTAAAGAGACAGCGGACGTAGTATTCCTTTTGAATGGATACAGTCAGAGCTAGTTTACAGAATTCTCAAGAGAAGTCTAAGCCATTTTCTTAAGTTAAATGAAACAGAACATTCTCATGCTTGCCTGCATGTGAGTCAGCACATTGCCTATCCATATTTCCGAGGTTCGGTGCTGAATCTGTTATAATGATTTATTGTAAGTCAAACCTGTCTATAGCGGCCACCCAAGGGAAAGAAAAAAAGATGGCTATCATAAACATGGTCGTTGACACGTTATTTTTTTTTCTCTCGGAGGGAATCGTTTTTAGTGGCCGTTTACGGCAGGTGGCCGCTATGGCAGGTTTGACTGTAGTTATTATCATTCTTTCATAAGGCTGCCACGTTAGCTCCAGAGTCTTCCTGTAAATCATTTGTTTCGGTTGCAGATTTTCAAACGCCTCGTTTTTGATAGAGTGACACGACAATAATTGCTCCTGCGATAATTGCCCTGGTCTCATTTTCTCCGAGGACGAAGGGTTCTGGTTTTGGGTTGGAGAGGATTACAGGTTTAGTTTGATGTGAGAGTTAGGATTAGGGAGATATTAATGTTTGTTGGTATAGAATCTACGTTTGGTTTTATAGCGTGCAGATACGGGAGCAATAGTCGCCAAGAGCAAATGTCGTGGAACCATTTGTTAGATGTTTAATAGATACAGATTCACTTATTTCGTACACATCGTGTATCAGGTTAAAGGAACATGGTCGGAATAGATTTCATTGTAAGTTGCCACGACTGAAAAAAAATGAAAAATGACATTTAGACATTCAACTTCCTCTTAACAATTTATCATGCAGATTTTGACGAATGCCTGTATGACGATATCGACTGTAACGAAGGAGATTGTGTCAACACTGAGGGTTCCTTCTACTGCGATTGTCCACGAAACTGGGCAGGCTACCACTGCGGTATGAATGTGACTGGAGTACACGGTCCTTTCGTCGTCATATTCTAAAAGCACGCCCTTTTAAACACTCTTCACGAGCAATTGCATATGGCCATTTTTACAATCAGTGGTGTAAAACACGGTTTTGGCACTAATTGGTGTATAACTTTCTTATACACAGACAGATATGCATTATTTTTTCTCATAAACTTACCACCCACAGTGTCTACCTTGGGTACCTTAATGAACTTTCCTCTCTTTTTCTTTCAGATGTGGCATGCACTTACATGCTTGAAATCCAACACTTTTGGTGTATGCACTCTGACATGGCTTTTTTGTCAGACCTAGCATATTAAATTGTTTATTCCTTTTCATTATTTTTGTTGTTGTGGTGATAGACAGGTATCCAACATTAAGAACTATTATGTTTACCAGGTTCTGCTTTGTCTTCTTTAAAGACTGAAATTGTCCAAACTTTATGTTTCGGAGGTGACATTTTCCGTTAACAATTAACCCCTCTTTTGAGTTAGCTCTTGCTCACAATTATAAAATTCAACTTTGCTAATTTCCATCAAAACAGAATAGTAATCAATCTGACTTAACTTCGATCCAAAGATTATTTGATTCAAATAGCTTATCATTTTTTGGTGAGTGTTTATAAATTTAGGCAACTTTTCCGTTAACTTTTCTGTCACCTCCGAGACAACAGATTTATGTATTTGATTTTTTTATTCTTGACATCAGTTAAACATTACATCTACAAAAATGTAACATATCCCCTCACATTATCTCTGAAGGAAGGTAGTAGAAATATAGCCTGTTGTTTTCATTTCGGAGCAATTTACAATTTTCCGTTAACACTTGTCACCTCCGAAACAATCGTCACCTCCGAAACACCAAGCGTATTATATTTGATAATTTCTCAAAGACAAAGCAATTTTGTTTGATTCTGTCCAATTGACAGGAATCTCTTTTGGATGAAAATAGTAATATGGCAACAGGAAGTAAGAATTTTCTAGATATTAATAAAAGATCTAATAAAAACTAAAAATTACTGTTTCGGAGGTGATAAAACACTGTTAACAAGAGTTTTTGCTCATTTCTATTGAAGAGAAACCATATTATGTACACCAATGGTTTCATTTATTTTAGTAACGTAAGTCTCAAAGTGGAGAAATCAACTAACACACTCTCACTCTTATCTTTATTACTATACTGTACGTTTTAGGGCAAATTTACATTTTTTCACTGTTTTAACAAAGAGAATGCACAAAATACACCCATCTGTTGTATATATAATATTGTAATCAAGATCAATTCTCCTGCTTTAGTTAAGTAAACATATACATGCTTTCATCTTAGAAGCTTGCTTTCCAATTTAAGCAATTTAGTTGTGAAGATTTACCAATCACAGCTTTCCATGTAGGTTGCTTTTTCTTGTGTTTCGGAGGTGATATTGTTTGTTAACATTGTTTGTTATCACCATATTGTTATGATAGTGAAAGGCAAGACTTCAGTTCCTTTTCACTATCTATCAACATTTTCAAATACATTTAATATCTACAAAATCATCACAATAGAAGTGACTTTTGTATACCTAGCTCACCAGAATTCCCTTGATACCAAAGTGATACATGTGGCAGTTCATGCATGCCCTAGTCCACAATCTTAAAAAAATCATAAAATAATCAAACTCCACAAAAAGGCCACATGCCTATAGCTGGTGTACAACTTGTTCTTGAATTCTTAGTTGTTGTTTTTCCATGTACAACGTGGTAATCATAAACAAAATTATGTGATTTTTTTTTTTTAATATGACAATAATTATTACATTTTCCAAGTTGAGCCAACTGTTTATGACATTGTATTTTTTAAGATTATTAAAGTTATCTGACAACTAAAGTGATCAGAGGAACAAGTGACCAGGACTGGAAAGGGAAAGATCCAAAAACAAGATTTGTAGTTCTATCTCAATATAATTTTAATGACGTGTTAACCTTGTTTTGTTATTATGTTTTATCTTAGAATTTGGCTTTAAGTACTGGAATTTCAAGGAAAAGAAAATGGTTTCTTAAAGGACAAGTCCACCTTCATATACATGTGGATTGAGTAAATGCAACAACATTAGTAGAACACATCATTGAAAGTTTGGGAAATTGGACAAGCCATTCAAAAGTTATGGGTTTTTTTAAGTATCTATGCAATCACTGCTGGATGAGACGACTACGACAGTGTATGATGTCACGTGCATACAACGATATAAAGAAAATATAAGTGAATTTCACAAAACTTTACTTTTTGAAAAAAGTGCACATTTCTTCAACTTGCTACTGATGTATGTTAGGGCAATATTATTCACCCTGCCTTCCAAAAGAGAGAAGTCAAGTGTTCTTTTGTTATGCAAGAAAAGTGAAAATATGTTGAATTTTCTTGATACTTTCTCTATATCCTTGTACACGTGTGACATCACAAGCTATAGAAGTCTTCTCATTCAGCTTTGACTGAGCAGAAACTTCAAAAATCCATAACTCTGGAACGGATTGCCTTATTTTCCACAAACTCTCACTGATGTGTTTTACTACTATTGCCGTATTTACTCAACCCTCATGTCTATTGAGGTGAACTTGTCCTTTTTCGGTCCCTTATAGGGTTATTTGAGACCAGTTTGTGTCCGGGACTTTCTGTGAAGTTGATGGGGAAAATTATTGAACAAAAAAAAAATCCCCATAAGTTCACACAAAAGCATTATGCTGCTCTCTTCAGCTGGGAAACACAAATTGTTGTCTTAACCAAACTGTAAAAACTTGCTAAAGATTAGTATGAATTACAATCTAAAACAAAATATGAGCTGGTATCCACTTTCATGAAAGAGAATAACTAAACAAAATAACAAGTAAGAACTGAAAGAAAGAGCTTATATTTGAAAATCAAAGCCATGAGGAAAGACATGAATGTTCACAATATATTATTTAAATAGTTAACACCTGAGAAGTTGGGTTGTCTCTGTGTTGTGTCACCTCCAAAACAATAAAATAATTTTTTCTTATCTTATACTTTTTACTCTCAAAAGTGACTAATATATATGATTTGTAGGTAATTTTCAATCAATTCAGAAAGATACATAAAATATATTTTGGTAATGTCAACAGTTTAAATGAATCTGGTATATAGAAAATTTATCCCAGATGAACCAAACACCTTTCACCAGTATTATAACATTTGTATGGTGGCTATCAAGAATGATGAAGAATTCATGAACATCCTTGAATTAATCTATTTATCATACTATGTGCAAACAAAAACATAATACAAGTCAAATAAGAATTTTTGCTTTTGGCATTCATAACCTATGTCCCCACCAAAAAATTACAATGGTACCCTCCGCAACGATAACTTTAAAGATAGTGAATCAAGGATCTAAAATACAATTTGAGGGATTGAAACTATAACTCATTGCCCACACCTTACAGAAAACCCCATTCAATTTGCTTCAGAGGTCAAAGAGAAATAAGGATGTTTGTAGAGCATGTCAGGAATCCCTTCCCTCCTAGTTCTGTGTGTTCACACATTAATATGCAGTTCCAAGAGCATCCAAGTGCTAAACTTGGAAGAATCAGACTCCTGACATCCTTTATAACAATCCACATTTCTTTGAGACCACTTAACCAAATTGACTGGGGCTTTCTGCAAAATAGAGCTATGATGTTATGATTTAAGACCCCAAAGTAGATTTTAGCTGATTTAATCATATTTGATGCTATCAATGAAAAAGTCTAATTGTAATTTTTTTTTTTTTGGGGGGGGGGGGACATACTATATGAATACTTGAACACAATGTTAACATTGAATGTCACCTCCGAAACAAAGTTATTCTTCCCTGGTGTTGTGGAATAAAATGTTCTGAGAGCAAAGAAACATTACTAAAATGATCTTACACCCTCATTTCAGTTTAAGGTAGAAAATGGAATGCCATGTTTCTTCAGATTACAATATCTAGCTTATGTCCGTCATATTCTTACTGTAAATGAATATTTCAACACAATGTTAACATTGAATGTCACCTCCGAAACGAAGTGATTCTTCCCTGGTGATGTGGAATAAAATGTTCTGAGAGCAAAGAAACATTACTAAAATGATCTCACACCCTTATCTCAATTTAAGGTAGAAAATGGAATGCCATGTTTCTTCAGATTACAATATTTAGCTTACCACCTTCGTCCAAATGGATGGCAAACTAGCGGTACCCATGCTAATTAATGAAGTGTAAAAAAACACTTGTTCTGTGTGGTTTATCTGCTTGAAACAGGAGTTAATTTCTTGTTCTCGAGTTATAATTATTAAAAACATTGATAAAAAGAAGAAGTTTTGTGTTATTGTCACTTATTCTACAAAAAACTGAGTGTTAATATTAATGTCACCTCCGAAACATTCTATTATGTTAACTGTCACCTCCGAAACATCCATGTGTGAAAAATCCAAGATTTAAAGAAATGATTGGAATTTCATTTAACCTACATAGGAAGGTAGCCCTTCTTAAAGACTTGTTATAGTATAGAGTTTGACCTGGCTTGCCCTCCAATAAATAGTTAAAATCTTAAAAATTGCATGTCAATTGGTATTTTTACCAAAAATTTATAAATCTCATGTATTTTTTTTTAAATTCACTTTATTTTCAACCCCCAAATAGTTTTGATTCACAAACTATATATTGTTGTTAACCATATAAACTTTGCATGGTGAAGTTTGACTACAGAGTTTTGTCATTGTGGTGCAATTCATGAAAACAAAATTTTGCTTAAATTTACTTCAGGTGCCAGGGTTTTCCTTAAATTACACCAATAACTCTTCAGCTTTAAGGTCTGAAATGTTATTTTTTTTTAAATTTGAATACTTTCTAACAGGAATCAAACAGAATAATGAAAAAATATTTTGTTTGAAATTTTGACCCTCCGAGTACAAAAGTTACACCACTGATCGTAAAAAAGGCCATATATCTTGTTGTACTTAAATACTCACAACTATATTGTCATGCAAGGAAATCGGTATTATGATCGTATTGGTCATGCATTACGTAGCGCATGGTATGCTTCTGTGCTGCATATTGACAGTATCTTGAAAGTGAGCGTTATTCCGAAATTCATTGTTAACCACCACAACTCTGCTACTGCTTCTACGTTTTCAACTGTTTACTCTCATTAGCCGCAAATATGATAGTAGCATCACTTCCACTGTCTCTCCTCTGATTATTTACACCTTTTCCAAAAGTATTTATATGCATTGCCCTGATATTGCCGTTGTAATTTCGGCCGTTATTGTTATAGTTAACCCTCCTTCTTATAGTACTTTCACTGCCACTAGAAGGATTCGCAGGATTTCCACCATATTACAACTATTTTAATGTTATTGCTTTCAACGATTTTTCTTTCTTAGAACCTTCATAGTACCTTCGAAAAAACAAAAGGATATATATATATATATATAATATATATATATATATATATAATTTTTATTTTATTTTTTTTTTTTGGCTATCCACTTTTTTCTTCAGAACACCAGTTACCATTCTGCTTGACGAATCCCTGCCTTAATGGAGGCATATGCACAGATGAGCCCGGGAACTTGACCGAGTACAGCTGCGACTGTCCACAGCAGTGGGAAGGTTTCGACTGCCAAATCGGTACGATTGAGATAGACGTAAGGTCGTTATGCTAATTGTCACATCTGCGGCACACACGTAAATCAAATGGTTTGCTTTACTAAAAATGGGACTATCAACATTTTGGAGTCACTCTTCTGTGTGATGTTTTTTTCTTATTCCTTTCTCAGATGTAGATGAATGCATGCAATCAAAGATATGTGGAGAAAATGGAGTCTGTGAAAATACTGAGGGATCGTTCAGCTGCGCGTGCATAGATGGCTGGGTGGGAGATTCGTGCGACACTGAAGGTAAATTTCTTTGATCGCATAGAATACTTTTCTCCACAGGAATGTAGTATGATTTGTCTCACTTGGAAGTTTTTGTGGTGCTCAGATTCGGTTCTGCCAAGATTTATCAATTGCTTGCAGGAGTTATGATGATATGAGGCATTTTCTTTGCAGTTCAAATCAATGCATTGATCAATTTGTGCGCAACAATTCCCTCATGTGTTTGAATTTCTCAACTCTAGTCCTACTGTTGTGCCCAGATCATAGTGTTGTAATGATGGACGAATATTTTGATGCTCCGTAGACTAAAGTGTGTCTTGTTTGATTTCGATGACGTACCACAAGAAAAGTTCCGTTCTGACACACAAGAATGGTCTGTATCGAATATTACCAGATACCTATATGCCGAATTAAAGTTCTTTCCGAAATAAATTGAATCCATTCAGTTGTCCTCCGAGATATTTATATTAATCAACCTGCGGTACGCAGAGGAATAGTGTGAGGCTGTTTTGCTTCTTCGTTGCATGCATATTTTCATTCATGGTTTTGAAGGTGTTTTTTTAATTCTAATACGATTTATCATATTCATTTCATCACTTCAATTTCTCTTATTTAAGTGTTATCTTAATTTCTGATGTTCGCTGTCTTCATTCATTATTTACTTGGTGCCTATGGAAGAACTGTTATGAACTGAGAAGCAGCTAATGATTGGCTATATGACGATATGTATTTTTTGGTTGTTTTGTTTTATCCGGAGATTGAATACAAATTCACATATACCTAGAGTAAATAAAGGTTAAACACAGTCATAGGTAATCAATGGTTAGCTAAAGAGTTTTGAAATGCATGAAATATAATGTCTGTACAGACCACAGCTGCCCAGGTGCTGGGTTATTTGTTTGCTTCTTTCTATTTAATTCCCCTGAAATATTTCATTCATTCTGTTTTCCTTTTTACCTTATGCAGTTGTGGCTTCAAATGCTGCTCTCAGCACAGGTAGGCTATGCATCATCCAGCATCTTTGTATTCGAGTATTTCCTGTCAGTATGCACTATTTTCGAGAATTCGCATTACCAATGATGATTATAGTGGCATTTATTACTTGCCATCATTTCTTATTTTCTAGAGATTTTTTTCATGCTTTTGCAGATTCTCGAGTGTCCCTTTAGTAACAAATCTCTATATATTTGAAGAGTTTAATCCTCAAAAGAATAACTGCAATATTTGGCAATTTGAGATATTTGAGATTAAAGCTGCTAACAAACAAAGATCTGATAATAAAATATGGGTTATTTATTTACATATAACTTCAAGAATATTCCTTGTTGTGTAACAAATGAGTTATCACCGGAAAAGTTTGTTTGATATAGTTTGTTTGGGGGGGGGGGGGGTTGGCTCTATTTGATGATGGACTAATACTCAAATTGTTTTGTTTTGTTTTATTTTGTTTTGTTTTTTGCAATCAGAATCTGGTATTCCGTGAGTTCAGCAACGACTAGTGTACTAGTTTACTGTCAATGAAATGATCACAGCTATTAACTCAGCTAGTTGTGGTTATGTACGCCAAATATGGATTCACTCCAGTGATATGACAGTACATGTATTATCAAAAACCTAATATCTACTTGAAATCAGTACATTTTATCAGATGATTACTTTTTATCTCGTTCGAACAACTCATTATTATATTAGCATGTACACGATGCCTATTCTATGATTATTTCAGAATGTAAGCAATAAAAAACAACAACAATATCGCCATCATTTTCTATGCATGCAGAAACCATAATCATCATTGGTGCGAGTGCTGGAGGGGTGTTTGTCGTGATCGTCTTTTTCATAGCAATCTCCGTCTGTATCTGCGCGAGGTAAGTCACAAGGAGTACTTCAAGAAAGAATTTTTCTGTGGTAACGGAATGCATGAATTCCCAACTGTTTGGGAGGGGAGGAGAGGGAGTGATTGTATTACTTTTGCTACATTTAAGTATTACAACACGTTTATACACGTTTGCATTGGTAAAATGTGTTTGACTTAAATAAATTTCGCATTTATCTATGAAATACGAGTATCAACATATGAAATAAAAACATTGTACAAGGTGGCACTCAAATGCTTTGCTTCCTTTTATGAATGAAGTCCTATTAGAAAACCGGTCAGTCGTCGTTCATAGCTCTCAGTGCATAGCCATGTTGTAGATATGTTTTGGTGTAATAATGCATGGAATGTGATGCAAAAAAAAAAAAAAAAATCAGTCCCAAATTCGACATTGCAAAACGATTAGCATCAATCCTGTTTGGAACATTGACTCATTATTTGTATGAAGGCATAATTCTTCCAAGTCGCCTGCCGGCACTGTCCAAGTCGCCCAGAACAGCTACCAAAATCCGCAACCGTACCACACCAACCCTTCCTTCGTGGCGGATCGCCTCGACGTACCCCCTCCTTACCAACCACCGTCTCCAAAGCCGCCATCGAAGATCGTGACAAACAACGTCGACTCGACCGCATATGCGTACGAAGTGCCGCTGCCGTCTCCTACTCCGCCGCAGTACATGTCGATGCGTACGTCGCAGCCTCCCGCCCCGCCGGCGCCTGCTGACCAAGAGTACTTGGAACCCAACTCTCAGACGCCAGTCGCCACAGGGTCCACGGCACCTGGCGTATCTGGCTATATATCATTGGATCATAACAACGATCACCTCTATGAAGCACTGAATGACATATCCCAGCCTCCCGGAGAAAATAGCTATATAAACATAGAACAATAGAAAAGTTTCATTTTACCAACCTCAGAAACATGTTGTTAAGTTCAGTCTGTATCTTTACAAACAAAATATTTTATGGTGCTGTGACAGAAAGTGTCTTCTACATTTAAAAAAAAAGGCAAACAAACGATGAATCTTAACGATGCATCATAAAAGCGATAACAGTTATGAACGTAACCACAAATGTATCACTTCACTATAATATGGCTTAACCTAGGTCACACTAGTACCAGATCAGTGGTCGTATCGGTCACCATTGAATTCAGGAACATCTGGGATTGTGTGATGGCCTTTGCTCAAGACGTAGGTTATCAGTTTCGCAACAATGTCATAATATTTCTGATCAAGGCTGTTCCACTTTTTTTTTTTGTTAGTAGGCAGTGACTGTCACAACTTTGTCCCATGTGTATTCTTCCACGACCTTGCGAATACATTTTGGCAGAGGGTTGCATGAATGTTTAGATATATAATAGAGGGGGAAAGCATTGTGCGTGTGTGTTTGTGTGTGTTTGTGTGTGTTTGTGTGTGTTTGAGATGTGCTTCAGACTAGGAGGATCTGAATCGGGTACGAAACAATATAAGGACAATTCGTCAGCCAACATTACAAACAACTGCTGAGAAAACAGCCGTTAACTTTCATTTTCGAAGCAGTGGCCCTGAAACTTGAAACTAAGTAACCGCCACAAAAAGGAAAGTCAGTTTTAACATTATTATTATTATATTTACCACTGACTTTCATTATTTCATGTGACTAACGAAAGCAGTTAAGCTTATGGTTGATGTTTCAGTGAAAGCTTAACGTCTGATATATAGCTATTTATGTATAAAGCGCCTTACCCTTTTGAAAAGGTGCTATAAAGTTATTACAATGTATGTTATGTATGTGTTCATTGGATTCTATCGCGAAAGCTGTCACAATAGGCGGCTGTCACATGTGTATGGTTTTTCTTTGATTAATTTACAATACAAACCAAACTTTACGATATCTGCCGGTTATCCAAAAAAAAAAAAAACGCACATTAATCACTGTACGATACTAAACTAGAATTTTCTCAATTTCCGTTTCACTCTGGCTATCAGATGTCGAGCTGTGCGAAGATACAGCCAAAGCGCATTTTTAAAGGGGCATTGCAGACGAGTTTCATAATTGCACATCATGTAGTACATAAATCGACAGCTCCATGTATAGATTTGTGGAATTTATTGTGGTCCTTGAGCAGAGAAACCAATACACTGAAAATCTTAAACAAATTACACTGAACAGTGTTGATGACATCAGAGCCTCACATATTTCAGAAATGTAAGGAGCAGTGTAATTCCATTACAATACCACTTACTCAAGAAGTTCACCTGTGAAGAATCCATGCATGCCTTCTTCTTTTGTTCTGCTTCCTTGAGCCCCAACTCGTGCATTCTTATGGTGAGGCTGCCATGTCATCATCCTTGTTCATTGCAATTTGTTATAAATTTTGAAAGCATTCTTATTCCTCATCCCAATCACTATAAATTCTGAAACTCTGTACTCAGTTTAACTAATTTATAATTGTTCAAAATAATGTATAAGTATGAAAATCATCTGGAGGTCCCCATCAAAGACCTACCTTGTATAAAGCCACATGGAGAAGAGTTGCACGAGGAAGGAGACACTTTTTTCTTTCCACCCAGGCTTAGTCATCCTTCATTGAATTCTTTTACCGCCGTCCAGCAGCAATATGTTTGATATATTTTTTATTTTTTTGTCCGGTGATATGTTTACGATTTCATTTTCGTTTAAAATCGTGTCATTACGCAAAGGGTTGATATGAATATTACATGATTGCCACTAACAAAAAGTCTATGATATGCGAAGAATACTTGTCTATTTATAGTGTACAGGATTTACTACTTTGTTGTAGTTTTCGAATGTAAATTGGAAAAAATAAAACCTTATGATGGAACGACAGTACGGTATAACGTAACCGCCTCTCTGGCTGTACTCAGGAAACTTACACATGCACACACACACACACACACACACACACACACACACAAACGCATGCGTGCGCGCACATTTACACACGTACATTGTATACATTGACCATTGACCATTGTATACATGTATATGATCTGTACAATAATTATGTATAATATATATACATATATATATATATATATATATATATGCGTATGTCATATATTATAGATTTCATATTATAAATATGAAAATACTAACCTGTGAGGGCATTAATTTTGTATTCATGTATCTTTTGACATACGTATGCAGAGAGAACTTTGGACAGCTACACTGCTTGTCTGTACCTGTTTATTAAATTACAAGTAATGCAAGCCTACATGCATCACAAACTTGTTCGATCTTAAAAGGACAAGGCAAAAAAAGAGAAAAACAAACAAATACATGAGAAAAATGCACAAAAGGCTTGGCTTCAACAATAATACACCCAGGAAGGTTTTGAAACAATTACGGAAACACGGCAGTTCAAAAACGTCATATCTACCACGTCCCGAGAGCCTAAGGTAACATCCCCGGGGTAATATCATAGAGATGTATTATACAGAAGTACAACCTATTACATGTAAGATGCATGGCGCATAGATTTCTGTAAACTAGTTGTGCTATTCTGAAACAACACAGTTCGTGAAATGCCAAACGCCATTGCTGAAATTAATCAACTGGGTTTATTATACTCGTGGAGAAGATTTTGAACACAAGCTGCATCGAATGGCGAAAGAACAAGAACCTTTCGCATTCCATGTATAAAGTATATCTCAAAATTATTGTATGCACGTCGTTGCTTTCAGTGGAGATCTGTTCAAACCCTAGTAATAGTGAAGGGTGATCCACGCAGAGCCTTTGTAATGAGAGCGTATTGAGATCTCTGTGGGTAATCCTTTAAAATTAAGTAAGCCCCGATAGACAAGCTCTCAAAGGTGGCGCTGTTGAATATGTCACTCCACTGCCGTCGTCACTGTGTGTGTCTGTCGCAGCTACAGATAAAACCAGCAGAAAACGACTTGCAAACTCATTTCCTTGCTGTGGTAAGCAGGCACATTTTTTTTTTTTTTTTTTTTTTTTTTTCGCGTTTCCGGACGGTTCGTTGGGACTACGCTCTCTTCAGATTCTCTGCGGCAGAGATGCGCATGTGCCGTGTGTGATTCCAAACCAGATACATATTTTCTGCACATTTCATTCCGTTTTCAATTGGAAAATACTGTCTCTTTTAGTTTGTGAATAGAAGAACAGCGCTCCTCGAATGTTGATGTTATCTTATGCGGTCTCTAAAATCATCACGGAGTCCTATCCCGCCGTGCTCACTCGGCTCTCATGATCACACTTTCCTTTCCATCATCGCAAAATCTGCTTTTGAGGGGCTTGATTCGCCGTGAACAAAAAGCTGCTGTCTTGCGTCGTAGACCGCCATTAGTCATACTGATGTTAATTTGGAACATGTCCGTGTCCTTTACAATTCTATTCCACCTTGTTGTTTGGGGGCTTGCTTTTCCCCCAAGCGTTTTGCAAGCAAAATTTCCGAGCATTGCCGTACTTCTTAGCTTTCTTCCACAAGATCCGCCGATCTACAAAGTATGGTACGCGACAGTGGGAGTTCGACGTCTGACTCACTTACAATTGGTCTTTTTACGACGAATAATTACTGGTCTCATCTTTGGTTAGGTCCACGTCAAAATCGTTTAGACTATCACCGTTGTAGCCTTTTGCCTTGTGGGTCTTGTTGAGAACTTCCCGGTTGCCCTTCTCCTTCACGCCCGGGGCGGCTGAAGACAGAATTAAGGATGATGAGATGATGATAATAAAGATAACAGGGGGGCATTTCATGAAACATTTTGTCCGACAAAATTGTCAGACAAATTTGCTCTCAGCCAATCAGATGCAAGGATTTCAGTAGCTTGTAACAGTTTGTCAGGAAAATATCCGACCAAAACGCTTCATGAAATGCCCCCCTATATGTCGAGTTGGGCAGGAAGCCAGGTGAGGTCGAAAAGAACAAAATTTGGCACTTGTAACAAAACTTATGTAATGTTTTAGTGTCAGAGATCAAGTGGAGCCATTATTTCAAACTTTTCCCATAAATTTTGATAATGAGCTTAAAGGGATAATTCTTTTGGAGCCAGGGCGCTGTCAATGAAATGATTGCAGAATGCATAAACTATAAATTCAATGATGACAGCTTATTCCATTTTATTTGATAACATAAATGACAGAAGACAGATTTTGCTATTTAATCCAGTCAATTTATAATAAACTCTAATACATTTCTACGAACTAAACACACAATATTGATCAGTTCGCAAAACATACGAAAGACAGGTACATAACACAGCCACTTACTCTGAGGACAAGAATGTCATTATCTTCCATAATTTGACATCGCATAAGATAAATGAGGTACAGAAGCTGGTATATTGCTATACACAAGAAATATCTGTATATTCGATTATTTCATATTCATAAGTATAATAATAAAGAAATAAAAGAAGAAAGGACAAACAAGGGGAACGACAGAAAAAGTGTATCCTGACAAAGTACAGTCACGCTTGAGATAAGCAGCTCTGAAACGAACAGGTTAAAATACATTTTGTGGCATTCGTTGTTCACATCATACGTTTCCTCTCAGCTATGGACTTCATAACGTACTTACGGTGCTGGCAAATGTCCCCGACCCAGTTCCTGAAGCATTTGCATTTCCCCGGAGCTACGCAGCGGCCGTGATTGTAGCAGTTATCCTTACACGAAGCTATACATGACATAAAACACATACACATTCAAGAGGAGACGGTAAAAAGGAAGAAGACATATTTATAGAAATGTGTAGGTGGTCATGTGTAGGTGGTCTGTGTGTATGTATTTCCCCTTCCTTAGGCTCGAAATAAAATTTGCGGTGATATAACACAGATTCTGACTCCTCTCTCCATTCTACAAACAATATTGCCACAGGCAAACAAAAAGAAAAACAAAAGCACCTCCCCCCCCCCCAAAAAAAAGGAGAGATTCCATGGTAATCTGACTGCATAAGTTAAATGATACTTCTCACCCAGACTAATGCAATCCACAGTCCTTAGATCAATTCAAGCTGTAACATTTCTTTTAAAATAATGTGCGAAGGGTTAATATCAAAAGTGTAATGAATCGTTACTGAATATCAAAATTCATTCACTTCTCACGTCTCTAGCAAAGACATTCAATGTCTTGGCAAGAGCTACTTTGCAATAAACGAAACATTTCCATCACCACAAAGGCTGGACGAAGCAAAGATCAGCACTTCACAACGAATGAGTTACACAACTATCTTGCTCATAATGTTTTACATGAGTTCACACTTATTATTCTTTTTTAATTACCACGCTGGTATATTTCAACAGTCTACGGAACAAACGACGAATGTCCACATTGGTGGCACTGTGTCCTTACCGAGATGACAAAACTTTCCGCTGAATCCCTTTGTGCATGCGCAGACCCCTGGAGAAACGCACGTACCTCCGTTATAACAATGGGGATTACAGAGCACTGTAATGATAAGAAAATAAAGTCAGTTGAAATTATATAACACCGCAGATAATATCATCTTATTAACGCGAGTCACAACAGATATTATTCTCCGTAATCTACGGGAGAAGCAATAATATTACAGAAGTGCAGTGTAGTAGAAACAATGATAACACTGAAACATCAAGATTAAGAATAATGACGATCTAAAATGCTAATAACGTATAAGGTATGGTACAATATATCGATGACAGATATTTTCCTGATATAAATAAAAAAAAAGTGAAAGGAATAGAAAGAAAACAGAAAGAAAAAGTTCCTCCGTGAATCTCTTATCTCGATATTCAACCTAAATAATAACGTAAATCCACTCGAGGCGGTGGCTTTAATGTGAGAATTTATTGATCGTTGCGGTGAAGTCAAGATTTTTTTTGTGAATACCAGTGAATACCCAAAACGAACCGCTTCCTGTCCTAACCGACGTCGTGAGTGTAAGGACAATAAAAGAAAGAAGCGTCTACCTCCTAGCACGCAAGCACTGATTGCTTTCTATCAAAACACATTAATGTGGCTATAACCAACCAAGCTACATTGATGTCCTGGCTCCGAAACTGCCTCGGTTGAAGGTAAAAAGAGAAAGAGAATGGGGGGGGGGCACTCGAAAGATCCACCTATTCGTTCAGCGTTTTTACAGGAAAATTAATTAAGTTCACTATACGTTGCATCTATGCAACTATCCGTACACTCGTTTGTTTTGGCTTCAGAGACGTGGTCGTGGTTTGACAGTAAAGCCCTTGACTCGTGATAGTGATTGTACGTGGGGTTCACAGATCGGCCATATTCCCAAAGTGTGGGGGGGGGACAAAAATCGTGTGAATGTGTCAATTACCACATACACAGGTCATTGACTACGCTATATTTTATTCACCAGCATTTAGAAGTTTGCAAATCATACCGTGGAACGCAGGGTGTATAATGAGGAGGGGGTGTCTCAGAAAGAAAAGAGGATATTCTGACTGAAAAGGAGAGCACTCGTTATATAGCTCACATTAACGCTACACTCAATTTTCTTTCATTGTGACACGATGAATGAGTTCTCTCGCATTGACGCCTGCTCCCATTTAGCTTGAATACAAACGAATTCTCGTAAAATTGGACGACCTTCCTACCGCATGAATTCGGAGGGAACAACAATTCTTGCTTCCAACTCATCCCGTTCCCATATTTCCATGGGAAAAGAATAGGTATTTCCTATGATATTACATTCTGACCCAAAAGCGAAAGCAATTATATGTTAACTGCATTAACCATCTCACGTCATCAGACCAATGGGACCGTTTTCTTTTTTTTTTTCTGAGACCACCTCGACGATAAACAGATGAGGAAATATCTCCACAAAGAAAAAAAGGTCTTTCGACTTATTCACGTAACATCAATGCCGATGATGATTAGAGGTGGAAGTGTATGTGGGAAAAGAAAAAAAAAGTGCAATTGTATTACCTTGGCGACATTGCGGGCCGTAGTAACCATCTTTGCAGTCACATCTCCCGGACGGGTTGCATTCTCCTCCTTGGGCGCAAGGTGGGTTGCACACCGAATCTTTCCAGCGAGAGAGGGACGAAACAACAGCATTTTAATGAGATGACGATTACTTGGAGTAATTGGACTGCATTTATTTTGCAATAAATGCACAATTCAAATTAACTATATGGGCTGAACTTATAGATCAGGTCAGATGAAGTAGAGTATGCTGAGGCAATAATTTGATACACAGTACATGAAGAAGATACACGCCGGAAGCTGAAGAAAAAACAAAACAAAACAAAAAACAAAACAAAACAATGATCCGTCAGAAGCTGATGTAAAACAGAGAATAATCACTATTAATTGAAAGGCAGTGTACATACCTGTCATTAGTTTTAGTAAACATTAATAACCCAATCACGTTCATGAATTTAAACGACGTCGTGTATCGTATCTAAATTGGATGCAGCTTTCACGATTCTTTTCCTTTGTTTGTGCGGTGCATGCAATAAAGTCTTTGTACACATGGAGTGAAGCTTTCGCTTTAATAACGGAGCATTGACAACACGCAGACAATGATTCATAATCACATCAACACCTCCCCCTTTCTCACCCGCCCAACCAATCAACATCAATTTCCTCACTGGGAGAAATGGACCAAAAAGAGACGTTTTCCCTCCGCTCTAAAATATCAAGTTTCCGATAACTGGAGCAGTAAGACCTCTTCACTATCACATTGAATTCATAGGCCTTCCTTCTATCTTTCCAGAGATCACTGAAATTAAGTCTGGGCGGTATACTCTTTTAGGCAGCGTCGTTTGCAATTCTATTTTCTTAATCATGTACACATACTCGCTGGCTTTATCAAAGAAAAAATGGGAACAGTTCATACACAGTGTCAAATACTACTCAGAAAACCGCTTAAAAGGAAAGACAACACAATGTCATTTCCCCGAGGCATTTTGCTTTAAATTTGTCATCCGGTTCCCATGTAATGAAGGTAATGAAAGCAGCTGCATGTTGGAGCCATTGTTTCTGTTGGTAACATACTAGTCTAATTGAAATAAACAAACATAGCATCAGAATCATCCAATAGAATCCACACGGCAATGTATAAAATTTGTGGATAATAAACCGCGCACATCCCTACTCATGTGGCTATACATCGAATAGCGCCCTCTGTTAGCTTAGAGTATGGATGACTTGCATGTGGCGGACAGGTGGGCCGCTATGCATGAAATTTAATGGTACGTATGATTATTTTCCCAGCATTATAGCATTTAGGTTTAATCATGGACCCTACCACAAAATGGTTGGGTCCATGGTAAGACCTTAGAATAATTTCATACTTTTAAACATTCCCGGCATTATGACATTTGAATGTAACGCCTTAAAACCTTTTATGCATTCTTTTTCAATCTGGAAGAAGAGTGGCGATGCTTTGATGTCCTGTCCGTCGTAGTTCTCCGTCTGGAATCGAATGCGAAAACTGACGAGGGTGGTTCCCGACTCACGCCCGTTGCATGGAAACTCAACACTGAACTCTGCAACAGCACCAACAACATACAAAAAGCAATTAACAAACATTAATAAATATCAGTAGACACGTAGAAAAGCGGGTTCGTGATACTGTCGTTTAACGTGAATACGTTTAGGCAAACCCAATCGTTTCACTGTTGCTCAAAATTGTTGAAATGAATGGAAATATAGACACTAAGGTGAATAACAATCAGGGGATTCTTGCAAGAGAGACATACAGCGTCCCCCCCCCCCCCCAGAAAAAAACATAGATAAATTAAATTTGCCTCTTACCAGAGTTTTTCGTCGGGACTCTGCCAGTAGTTGGAATGCTGAAAAGTGGATAGCCAAGGAGATCTGGGTTGCTGGTTGTCACGTCCTCTATCGAGTAACGATACTGCCAAAATGAGAAATGAAACGTTACCATGACAACGGGTGAGACATATTGGACAAATTGGAACCGCAAATTGGCTTATCAAAAAACATAAATGAATATTAGTAGATACGTAGAGAAGTGGACTCGTGATTCTATCGTTTAATGTAAATACGTGGTAGGCAAACTCAATTTTGAGACATGAGTATTATTTCTGGGTCTGAATAATATCACTCTAATAATTAATAATTGCATAAGCTCCTTTTTGGAGTTGTTTAGTATGAGCTCTCTCGTGAAGACTTTATGAGCTCCTTCGTGGAGCCTTCATTATGGTATATCTAATATTCTTGTTTGATACTTTTATTATGTTTGATTTATGTCAGTATTGTCTGGGGCAAATTATGTGTAGTAAAGGGCCCCATTTTTTTCTCTCTCTTCTTTCTTTAAACACAACAACAACAAACCCAATCGTTTTGTTGTTGCTCAAAGTGGCGGTCAGACAATGCGATTATAGGTATAGATAATAAAACAGGCAATAAGGACTGGATTATGACTTGGATTTTGATAGTGCTGTTCGGTTCGTTTGATGTCTTGTTAGGACTGCTCTTCTTATTAAATCGATTTGAATATGGGGTGGAGTTTCTCTTTAGGAGCGGGCATGTCTCAAGACCTTGGGAAAACCCGATTTCCATATACCGAATAACGACAATAAAATAACAACGACAAGATGAAAAAAAAAATAACTGAAACATCGCCTGACTTTCATCTGACCCAGACGACGTCTTCACCCAACTGGGGGGAAGCTGTCAATGGCGGCAAGTCTGTAGCGGGAAATGAGACGCTTCCATGTGTCAAGTTTAGGATTTTGTTCCTCCCTCCCACTTCCCTTCCAAAACAACTACTCTTTTTCTTCCCTCGCCCCGAGAATTTCTTGCTACTTATAGCTCAAGTGCTAAGGTTCTGTGACACCCGAATAGAAGGGGGAAAGATAACAAAACGAAAACAACAACAAGCAAGTTGAGAAAATAATACGAAATGGAATAAACTGTAGCCGGTATTTAGACACAGCTTCTACCACCAGACAAATCTTGAATTGTAAACATGTGTTAGGTTTTGCGTGTTTTTTTTTAATTCCATTTTACTGCAATTAACTTCATTAATATACTTGGTAATATCCGTTCGACGGGTGTTTATTTTTTCTTCATCTATACACGACTACATAATATTTCCTTAGCCCCTTTCAGTCCTAGACTCATAAAGCTAATTCCCTTTCATTCCATGTCTTCTCTTTACCACCTTCCCAGGCACATCAGATGACTAAATATGACAACTGACTATTAAACGGTGATGACTCCGATACCAAAAGAGCGTCTCTCGACAACCCGTCTTCCCTAGTCAGATTTGCTTCAATCCTCGACTGTAATAGGCGTCTAGACGGAGCTATTGAGTATACATTTTCGCACACGACCCCTCGGATCCTCTCATAGGGTGTACTTATTATTTCGCGAATTCCGCGAGAGCCATAATAAGATTCATAATTTCACGCCGCGAAGAAGACCGTCGACTCCAATTCGCGAAAATTTCATGCCGCGAAAATATCTTGCTTTAGTGTAGATGACTTTCCCCGTCCTCTGCCCAGGTTCTCTTAAGCTAGCCTTTTAAAACCATGGGGTCTTGTGCTATCATTGAATAAATGTATTTCACTAAAATTTCAAAACTATACGACCGGCATTACTCTGAATGTACCCAACTATCATAGTGTGGGCCTACTTTTTGACAGATGATATGTCACATTGGGCATATTGACAGAGCATAGTGATTTATTTTTGATGCAACAGGACCACATTCGATGAAACCTCTGCTATTCTCTTCGTATGACTTTACTCTACCACTATATCAGAGTCAACTTGAACACGGCTAGGCATGGCGCTTGAGACATCCCATACCTCCATGATTCGAGAATATTATTTGATTCATTCCTTTAAATTAGACGAGAGATACGCCGCGCAGAGTTGCTTGCTCATTTCTGGGGGCGCCTGAAACTCCCGAAGTCTTGCATGCACGTGAGCAAGAACGCGATGTTGATATATCACGATGATTTATCATTCTTGAACTCCCCCTGTCAGTCAAGATAGAAACGGTTGACGTAGATAGATAGGACACGTGCACCTATGCCGGTTTTTAGGACGTAGACGGAAAGGGGTGAAATAGGCTACGCACCGACTCCAAGCCTCCTTTCAGACTTTGACTGTTTGACGGATGGTTTGTTGTATCAGAAATCAAGGAGTGGGAATGGTTATTTACAGTAATACTCATAACAACAAAATATTTTAAGACGGCAATGTCAACCTTACGGTGATTGACAAAGATGGATTGTTTCATATTTTCCAGTTTGCACACCTAACGTAAAGATTATTTTCGACGTGCGTAGATATCAGATATGATAGGACAAATTGCTACAGGAGAGGTGCGATACACAAAACTTAAAGATTTAAGAAAAACAAATTATGATCTGTTTTAATAGCGAACACACGCAATACACGCAAGAATCAACTTGGTAGCAATTCGGTTTTCCTCTTTTCATAGGAGAAGGGAAGGCTTTTTCTTTGCTATTATTTTTATGCCTCCGCCACGAAGTGGTGCCGGAGGCATTATCTCTTCATGGAATTACAGAGTGTCTCATTCTCTAAAAATCTTCTATTTCCTATCAGTAAAGCTCTTGAAGTAAAGGGATTTCCTTTAAAAATGGTCAGGCCTACATCAATTTGAAGTTAAGATATTTAGCCCATTACGCGATACGTGTCAAATAATAAAACAGAAAAATCAGCGATACCCTATTTTTCATGGTACATTGACATAAAACACGTAACCAATGCATTTTGAATGGAATTAAAGTGATTCGACTTGATTTTCGTGACCGATATGGAAGCAATGACTGCTTTAAAGCAACAAAAAATAAACAAAACAAAACACGGGATCATTGGCTTAAAGTTCTCTCCGAAGGACTAGATAATGAGGATAAAGTGTTTTGCCTAATTACAAAAGAGGAACAACCACTGTAGCCAGGGGACTTGAACCTGGGATCTCGTGATTGATAGTCCTATGTCTTATCCATTGAACCACAACAACTCAATTTGGGAAGAGTATGCAACGAGTCTGGAAGGGTGCCGTCTACTCTGCGATTCCTAAAATTAATATGAACCACTCAAGTGTATCCAAGACAACAGCTAGAAATTCCATAACACCCCTAACCCTCTTTTGAGTTTTTCACCAACGATTTATTAGGGGTTTGTTCGTTGGCCCTCCTTCACCAATATTTGTTGTATAACCAGTGGACGATGTAAGTAGGCCTATCTCAGGTAGCCCCGCCTCTCAACTATTCGCTCCTTCCGCTTCTTATGTTCTTGCTGGGGAGACAAGGCAGAGAAGAAAAAAAAATGAAAAAGAGGCGAACAAGGATGGACCTGCCAAAATGGTTATTACTTTCATAACTGAATGCTCTGTTTTGTCTCAAGAAAGAGAACGTAAATTAGGTATGCATATATCATTCTTCTCTCCATTCTTCTCTCATTTTACAGTTCCGAAATCAGTGAAATCTGTCTTTCCCCAACCCACCCACCTCCGTTTCTAATGCTACGAGCTACAGCCCAATCAGAATCGCCACATGGGGTTAGCTGATTGATCGTACGAGTTCACACCTCACCTGCATCGTGTTTCCATAGTGACGTCGAAAAACCCATTGGCGAGTGTGTCATAACAGCATGCTGTACTTCCTTCCCATCGTAATGCTGCCCACAGATTTCCCGTGTTTCCTTGCCCATAAATTTCCCTTGTTCACTCATTAAGTTTTTCCCAACTTAAATGTATTTGTATGGGCTTAAATGTATTCCGTTTATTTGTAAATACGCGTTGAAACCACAGCACAAGGGAACTGTTCATTGTGGCCATTTCTGGGCATATTATAATTATCTATCTAGAAGATAAAATATTATGACCCTTTTTGCTAGTATCAATCGATAGAAATACATTATGTCTATTATTTATGGCATCGCACAGGGAGCACAGAGAACAAATCATCACTTTCCATGTCTCTCTTCCACCTCCCTGCTTTCCATCTTCCCTTGCTAGAAAAGCAGCTTGCTGTGAAATTTGGCACATTTGTATCGCATGCACGTCATCATCTACCGCTAGATGGTTAGGTAAAGCGCTTTTCAGATTGAAAAAGGATATATAGATGTATATTTAAAAACACATACAAGACATACACACATTTTCACACACAGATAAAACATTCATTCACTTTTTAGTTCTTTTTTTTTTGCTACAATTTCTTCCTTCGTCTGGGATACTGCTCACTGTGCAAGGTTGTTGCCAAGACGACCTCCCGTCGCGAGATCTAATCTCATTGGCTAAAGATACTTTGTTGTGATCCGTTATGTTGCTACTCTTCCTTAGTAGTCTTTGTTGTTGGTATTGTCGGTATGGATAAGTCTATTTCCCTTCGCTCTTTGTTTTTCATTTCAACTATACTTGTCCTAGAAATAGGAAGTCAAGTCGAACGTTGGGTTTCAAGTTTGTCTCAAATCACGTACGAAGATCAAGAGAACAGGCACCGACAGGGAACAGAATTTAGGAAAGAGAGAGAGAGAAAGGGGTAAGAGTGAAAGAAGGAAAGGAAGACAGAAAGAAAGACGGAAAGAAAAGAAAAATCTAACAAAGAGAAATGAAAGGAGAATCCTTGTGGGGTGGGTCACTATCTACTAATTAGACGACCACTGTGCCGCGGCAGGGTCTCAATCTCGTCGCAGTTGCGATCGTTTAATGCGGTTACTATCGATGCAGGTAGCTAATTGTTGGAAGAATAGCACGGACATGTCAGCTCGGAGTTCGATATTCGGCGAACGGAATATCACGGGCTCTGGGCCAGAAATGTTCAGTAACGTAGGAAACATGAATGCAATGCTCTTTCAGCTATGATGGGTAACACGCCTAGACAATGCTGCGCAGTTTATTTCAGATGACTTGACTCTCGCGGAAAAATTGAACAGAATAATTAGTGATGATAGTGTTCGTACGCACGCGTGTGATGTGTGCGTGTGAGCATGGGTGTGCTTCATTGTGTTTCATTGAATTGAACTGAATTGAATTGAATTGAATTGAATTGAACTGAATTGAATTGAATTGAATTGAATTGAATTGAATTGAATTGTATTGAATTGAATTGAATTGAATTGAATTGAATTGAATTGAATTACTAGTAGCACAAATGAAGGTGCATAATTATGAAAAACAATTTATTGATGAAAACACAAGCAGACAGACAAGTAGACAGGCAGACAAGATAGGCAAGAGAGTTAGGTAGACAAACAGAGAGAGAAAGAGATGGAGAGGGAGAGAGATAGAAGAGCTTATAGTGGGGTTGAAGGAGAGAAAGATGATGCTGTGTTGGATTCAGCGGATGGACGTTCTAGAAGTCTGTAGATAAGAGAGAACAGGGACAAAGAACAAAGAGGAGGAGGAGAGGTCAGAGGCTGGACAGAGCGAATAGGAGGATCAGCAAAAGGAAGAGGGGAAAGAAACAGAATTGTGATGATGATAATGATGAGAAACTAAAGCTAGAGAGGGAGAGAAAGCGGTGCGAGCAAAAGACAGGAAAGGAAGATAGAGTGAGTGGAGAAGTGGGAAAAGCAATTTCGACTTATGTGAAATCTATTTGAGGGGTTTGCCTTCGGCGTGTGAGGTATGTTGTTTCAATAGGACGGTAAATCCCGGAAGCCTTTCTTGAGATTCTTGCTCAAGACGGCCTCACATGCCTGGAAGGGCGAGTCAACACCATCGACAAGCTGGGGTAATCAATCCGGCTGCGTGGAATTGATTCCGACTAGCCTCTGAGGGAACTGGCGGGAAGAGAGAGGGGGGATGGCCATGATGGCGGAGGGGGAAGAGATGATGGAGGGTGGGGTGGTGGAAGACAGAAGGATGGTGGCAGAGTGAGTAGGGTAGAGGAGATTGCAGAGGGAGGAGGTGATGGCAAAGGGCAGGGCGATTGCAGAAATAGGCCCACATAGATGGAGATGACAGAAGAGATGGTGGTGAAAGTGGGAGGGGTGAGGATGGGTGGGGGATTGATGGCAGTTAGAGGGATGGTGGTAGAGGGTGGAGTCATGTGAAAGGGGTGAGGCATGGGGAGGGATACTGGCAGAGAAACGGGAGCTGACAGGAGGGGTGGTGATAGGGAGGGGTGATTGCAGAGGGAGAGATGATGACCAAGGGAAGGGATGATGGCAGAGTGAGGGGTAATGACAGAGGGAAGGGCGAGGGCAGAGGGAGGGGTGACGGCAGAGGGAGGGATGATGGCAGAGGGAGGGGCAATGACAGTGGGAGGAGCTGTTGGCAGAGCGATGAATGATAGCAGAGAGGTGATGGCAGAGAGAGGGCGATGACAGAGGGGGGTGACGACAGAGGGAGGTGAGACAGAGGGAGGGGAAGTGACAGTGAGATGGGTAATGGCAGTGAGAAGGGGTGGCAGAGGGGGTTGATGGCAAAGAGAGGATGGTGATGACAGAGGAGACTTTGATATCGGATTTATAAATTGATAGTAATGTTTGCTAATCAGATGCAGAAGTCAGACCTTGTTAAGAAGTGGTAAAGCCTTGGCATACGTCAGTATTTATCAAATATGTATACATCAAATCATCATCATTTAATCAACTTAGTACGCTTTACGTTGCCAACCTCAATTGACCAACGACAGAAGCAATGTTCAGTTTCACATACTATGTTGCAGAGCATAGTGTTGATCACAAGTGCCTTAGATTTAATTTAAAAATCAGAGTGACTTAGCGACGAGATAAGCTGGAATTGAATCTTTTCAACGCACATAATACATGACGAGAATACAAATTGTGACTTCAAATATTTCACACTGAAAACTTAATGAAGGGCACTCAACGGATGCTTGCAAAACGCTGCGAGTGCCATAACATTGGCCTGATGACAAGTGTTTGCTCTTTCGCTGCTATTAATATGTTGATCGGATGTGCAAAGTGGGACCTGTGATTTCACCGTAGTCTCTAGGAGGGGTGGGGCGATGAACGAGTTGAGCCGGTGAAACCATGGAGCAGAGTGGAAGGGGTAGGGGAGAACGATTCTATGCAGGAAATATGAAATACATCCCAAGTAATTTCCGGGGCTAAACTGAGAATTCTGCTCAGGTGGCATTGGCTTCTATCATCCAGGGTGTGAGAGTGGATGTGTACACAAAGGCAGAGTTGCCAGAAATGTGTGTGTGTGTGTGTGTGTGTGTGTGTATGTGTGTGTGTGTGTTTTTGTGTGTGTGTGTGTGCGTGTGTGTGTGTGTGTGTGAGTGTGTGTGTGTGTGTGTGTGTGTGTGAGAGAGTGTGTGTGTGCGGTTGTGTGCGTGTGTGTTTGAAAAAAAAAGTGTTAAAAAACGTGAGTTTGTCAACATGTGAAAGTGTTCTGATTAAGAATTAAGTGCATTGCTTCAACTTGTGAAGAGACATAAACGTTTCATTTTGTTTTGGTTTTCGTTTGCTTGTTTGTGTGGGTTTGAGTTGGTTTCGTCATTCTTCACACTTTAGTCGTTCATTTAGATATAAGCCAAGTGTTACTTATGAATAGATAAGTAAGAATTGGATTATATTTAAATGAACGAATAAAGGTGTGAAATGTGACGGAACCAACTTAAAGCACTGCTTGTAAACACTCGTCGGTTCCTTCTGTTTAGTGTGCTCTAAGTTGTGTAATGTTATGTAATGAATGACAAAATTCTCAAAAACAAGAACCATTCATAAATTAATTACAAAACCATATCTGATTCATGCTTATATCATCATTACTGATAAACAGCGATAATAGGGAGAAGGGTGCAAAGTTTAAAGAGAAATATTAACAAATTTCACAAGGTAGGAAGGACTTTGGGAGTGTGTAGCAACGTGAAAATAGTAGTTTCGTGTGTAATTATAATAGACACTTGCGGGAGACCGATCTCCAAAACAAAACACGATGAAGTTCTAGCACGATATGACTTGCTTGTCAGTTCCAAGGTCGGCTTGGAAAAGGAAGGATCTCCCGGCGCCCGTCAGGGAAGGGGAAGGCGGGGGCGGTGGGGATTTCACGCAGCCAGGCGTTATTGGGAGTGCAGACTATTATAGCTTCCCTGACATGGGCAAGTGAACCAGGGGGGCGTTTCATCAACGAGTTCGTCGGAGTTTTCACCGACGAATTTGCTATCAGCCAATCAGACGCAAGGATTTATACTGACAACTGTCAAAAGCTAATGAAATCCTTGGTCTGATTGGCTGATAGCAAATTCGTCGGTGAAAACTCCGACGAACTCGTTGATGAAACGCCCCCCTGATAGACTAGATTCCAACTCCCTCGCTTTGAAGCCATTTTCTCGAAATCTCCCGCTCGAGTTTGAATTTCTCCCGCTCTAGCTGTGTGTCCCCCGCTTAATATTTAGCAGTTTCCCGCCCAATCATTTTTTTTTCATATCATGTTTTAAAAGAAGGCTAAGATAGGACCAGAGAGAAAATACAGCCCTAGCTAGAGCTTCCAGGGACAGCGAGGGACGTTGCGCTTCGCGGCGCTCGTGATGTGCGCTACGCGCACTTGATAGTGTGCCCATGTTTCCCTAATCAGCATTTTAATCAGAGTCCCCAGGAGATTGCCAGAGGGTTTAGGCGGGAAAATATCCCGTTTAAATGATGCTTTGGGTTTGAGTCTCTGCAGATGTGACAGTAATATAATGTAAGACTGGCAGGGAGGTGTTTCTTCTCAACTCCCTGGACTGACGAAGGTTCATCTCAGTATTAAACTAACAACAAGGCCACAGGAAGAACGACCAGTGCATGTGACAAAAATACAACAACAACAAGTATCGCAGTGAAATAGTCAAGTCAGTCATACGGGGATTGTATGGAGGCAAAATTAATAAACCCTCATGAGAGACAGATAAATAGAAGAAAGGAAGAGAGTGGAGGGAGAGAAGGAAAAGAGTAAAAGAGAGGGGTAAAAGAGGGTCAGACAATATGAAAGAAAGAGAGAGAGAAGAGATCATGATAGAGAGCATCAGTGAGGGGGAGAAGAGAATGAGTGACGAAAGGGAAGAGAAGACATGGTAGTAGAAAGAAGAGGAGCAAAAGAAGAATGAATTTGGCGAAATAAAGTGCTGGGGAGGGAAAGAACTGTCTGTGCGTGTATAGGAGGGGTGTGAAGACAGAGAAAGGGGGAAGACAGTAAGGGGGTCGAAATAAACATGACTGCACTGAGGAGCTGGGGAGCCAAATCAGAAACGATCCAGGAAATCAATAATGTTAACGAGGATGAGTCCCCCGCCAGAGCCGTCAGGGGAGATCAAAGTTATGAGAGATATATTTATTCCTCCGGGGGAGACACACGTCACCGACAACGAGGGAGGATGAGATTGAGTCGGGTGAAAGATCTTTATTGGTAGAAGATGGCAAACAAACAGGAGTCGTGGATCAGGGTCGCAACAAAAATGGCGGGATGATAGATGGGTCTAGAAAGGACATGGAAGCCAGACGTGATGCGATGATGAGCGTCGTTGAAAAATGAATTTCCTGCGAATTGCTTCGCATTATAAGCGATAAGACTGTATAGTAGATAAAGTGTGTAGTCATCTGTGAACATGATGATAATCTAACATTGGGCATTTTTCTTTATCGTCGTTTTGGGGCTTGTTTAAATAACAGCATTGAGCGTATCGCCTCAGTTAATATTGGATGACAGAATAGCTAGATACGTTCTGCTCACAGTGAGAAAACAAATGACGTTAATAAATAATGACAATAAATCCATGATTTTAATCCAATAACTCTCTTCATCATATGAGAAGCTTTGTAATACATGAGGAAATAATTTCAATGATGAAGAATATCTTGCGGCCAATTACGTGCGCTGTCCAATATCTTTTACATCACACAAAGATTTAGTTTTGACAAATGTTACGTTTCTTCTGCATTTGGTACCAGCATTTTATTACGTGTGCAAGGAAGACTGCCAGGCCCCTAGGATATGAATTCAAGAAGTGGGTTGAAAACACCAACTCAATTCAGGTGGCACTGGTTGTGTCTTCACGTGTGCCCATTTCGATATTCTAAGGCCGTTAACTCCATCACTACCACGGGTAATATTTTTGCATGCAATGTCAATGGAATAGCGAGATGGCGGTCCTGCCGGGAACCTCTCTATGTTGCAGAGATTGAGGTTAACCTGAACAAATTTTCGATGACCGAAAGGTTAAGAACCCAGTAGCGTTGCATCTTTAGACTTGATGCAAGTTATTTAATTTCTATCTCACTAGATTGATAGTCACATATCGACGAAGGGCAGGTGCTTTGGGTCTTAATTAATTTACCTTTTCTTTCTGCGGCCTGTTGTTTTTTTCTGTTTCAATTCTTGTTTGTTGTCAACTTGTTTTCCCCTCGGCGGACCAGGCACTTTACTCTTCGCATTAGGTTACAACATAATTCAACGTGGCCCTGCATCACAAACCAACAAAAAGTCGCCAGGTATGGATTCTGAGAGAGCACATTCTCAGTTTTAAAATTATGTCTAACTCAATATATATGGATAAATAAACAAATGAAGAGATGACTAAATTCTATGATCCCAAACTTTATATCTATGTAGAAGAAGAAAGGTCTCTCAGACAGGATAAGAATTAAAGATTGACTAAGTTGAAACATGTCACCTATTTTGAGTCCCAACATGAAATCGGGTCATGCGACTTTCTATTGGTTTTGTGATGCACGGTCGCATTACATGTAGGACCTATGCCAATTAACATTACCTCCATCATGTCGTTCAACAATTTATGTATTTCACAATGTTTTTTTCGCTTTCTTTTTTAAACTTGTTACTGCTTTGATAATTCATCAGTAAACATTCCTCGTTAGACAAGGTATCGTTTCACTCCTTCATCATTCTTGCAGTTGTTTAACGATATATAGGCCTACTTATTTGAATGTTGCCTTCCACGTCTTTGGTGTCTCAATAATGCTTGGTAACTATATTCTTCTGGGGGGGGGGGGTTCCTGCCAATTTTCTGTTCTACCTTTCCGACTGTCCCCTTCAACAACAACAACAACAACACCAACAACAACAAACCACCCATAATTCCTTCTTGCTGTTATGATATCTATTTGGCTAGTTGCGACTGCCTTTTTCTGTCCCTCTCCCCACCCCTTCCAGTACCACTCCTTTTCCCTCCCTTAATCTCCCTACTCGAGTTACTCATCAAATTCCTTTGAATCATATTTGTGTACGTCTGCCGTCATGAGCTTCGGGACCGTAAGAAGAGAACCATTTTGTCTCAAAAGCCCCGCTTCTAAGAGTTGAAATATAGTTCAGACTGATCATACAGATATTTCACCCCGGGGCAACAGATCGTCTGGGATGAGGATAGGTGATTTACCTGTCACAGTTAGACATGCTGGCATGGCGAACGAAGTCATCTTGGTTGATCGTCGTATGGCAACCATCAAGGTAAAGGCGACCGCCACATTCACGCACAAATATGCACAACGCACACGCACACACACACACGTACACACATAATCATGCATACGCGGGTGTACGCACAAATCCCTACCTCGACAACGTACACCCACAAGAGTTAGCGTTTTCTACGTATCTCGCGTACACACCACACACACACACACACACACACACACACACACACACACACACACACACACACACACACACACACACACACACACGCACGCACACACACACACACACACACACACACACACACACACACACACACAAGCACACACACTTATCATACAGGAATCTCATAAAAATTATGTTTGATGTCTTTTTAGATCGCGATGTCAGATACGGGCTAAGGATGTATGACCCGCCCTTGTTGACCCCTTTGCAAGGAACATCATTAACGCGACTCCCCGCGGCGTACTTAGGCCTTATAAAAGTTGATAAAATTGCCGTCAGAGACTAACGGGGCAAAAAACATATTTTGCGGTTCTGCATCGGCATTAAAATCTAATTGGGAAACGCAACCGAGACTTTATCATCTCAGTTTAGCATCTGTGCGAAAGCGTCAAGCTTGTGTTTCTAGTTAAGAACAACAGATGACATCCCAAGACTGCAATATTGTGACAACTGTGATCGTCGTTGACCGTGGAATTTACAGAGTCCAACCCTTTCCCCTAACTTAATTCCAATGCATCTACTGTAGTATTCCCTTTCATTTTTCGTTCGCGATCACACATGCAAATTAGATGACGCGAATCCATCCCCTCACAGACTTCCCCCTTTCAGCTTGCACATAAATATTTATGAATATCTTTATTTCAAACGAATTCAGCACAAAAGATGTATAGTACGTCGAATTGACAGAGCTATATGATTTCCCCGTCAGGTGGTTATTTCAAAGGGAATATCATTCTTGCATTTTCCACAAAACTGATAAGTATCTTTTATAGAATTATATATATATATGTATATATTAATATAAGTTATTCAGATTCTGTGCAATATAAAACTTAGCAATGCTGACTTTAAAGGGCGGTAGTTGTAGTTGCTATAAAACTGTCGATTAACAGCTGATAAACACAATCATTACTGTGATACTTGCATGTAAATTCCAAAGAGAGAATAGCGAGGCAATGAATGATGTTAGCACTTCATGTATTTTGTAGCCTACATGTGGTTGTAGCGACTTGCCGTCTTTGTATGGACTCAGGCACTTTAGCCCTTTTTACAGTTGTGTTTCTTAACCCCGTACTTTCTCTGACCCAGGACTGTCGTTAGTCCCGTACCAATTTTTTCAGCTTTTTACACTCGCCAATTAGTCCCGTACTAAGCTCTTGTCCGGGGCTAAGGAGAAAATTGACCTTTTTACACTCGTATTTCTTAGTCCGGTACTTTCCAAACCACATGAATATTCATGATTACGCTGTGTACTGTACACGTACACGCACGCACCGGCAGCACTTGATTACCTCGTTTCTGATTGGTCAGTGAGGGTCGGACTTCGTCTCCGTCGCTTAGCCCAGGATTATTTTTTCGTTCTGTTTACACTCACTTGCTTGGCACCGCAATTGCGGTGCTAACCCTGCTATTTTGCAGGGCCAGATAGTACGGGATTATCGGAGGGGCTTACCCACTTTGGCAAAAACGAGTGTAAACAGAAAGTGAGCTAAGGATAGTCCCGTACCAACGGTGGGGCTAAGGCCCCCCCCCCCCCCCCCTTAGCCCCACCGTTGGTACGGGATTAAGCAAAAATTTACAAGTGTAAAAAGCCCTTTATAGGGCCTACTACTTTCTTCTTGCGTGTGTGTGTTTGATAAAATTAAAGGGATGGTACAGTATTGGTGGAGATGAGAATTGGGCTTTTAACTTTTTGCGAGATACCAAGAAAAGACTTATGATATAGTACAGAGCATACCATTTTAAAAGGAATTCAAAGTTTATTTGATGAAAATCGGGTTTGGAATGAGTGAAACATCCAAAAACAAAGTAAAACAAAGCGATCGTCATAAAGTGTGGGTCCCACACTTTATTAGAATTGCTCTTTTTTTGGATATCTCAGCCATTTCAAAACCAATTTTCATCAAATAAACGTTGAATTCCTCATAGAATTAAATGTTCTTTCATGTTTCTCAAGAGGTTTCTCATTATCTCACAAAAAAAAAAAGTTAGAAACCTGAAATGAGGTCTCAACCAGAACTATATGATCCCTTTAAATTGGTGTTTGATATGACACATTCAAGTTTATTTGAAAGTCAATGCGAATATATAGGGTGGGATTTCACTCATAAAGCACGAGAGGAGAATAGGGGGAGGGGGTCGAGGCGGAGCCCAGAAATGGGACGAGCTGATTATGGAGGTGACGTGTCCTGATGAGGCCGTGTTTGTCCGTCTCTCGTCTCATCACCGATACATGTCGAGCCGATTAGGGCTAATTGCTCAGACATGTGGCAGGTGGGTGGTAAAAAGGAACAGTTAGGAGAGGGAGTGGGAGGAGGGGGGGGGGGGGGAGAAGACAGAGAGAAAGAAGGGGGAGAGGAAGTTTGGAGATGTCGAAAGCTTTCAATGCTTTTCTCGTGCCTCGTTTGCCTTCTCATAATTCTTTGAAAGAGCGACCATGCAAATTTGTTATTCCGCCCCCTATGTTGGAAGTTTTAACATTCCCTTAATTCTTCGCTTAGTTTACAATGCCAAAGAAACGGGAACAACAACACATGAATGCCAGAAGCAGGGAACATCAGACAGAATAGGCGTTTTGGTGACCGTGATATCACCTCTCATGAAATGCTTTTGACCAGATTCTAAACTTTCTAGCTCATGGGATCCTTGAAAGTTCATGCATCATTTGAGTGCTGATAATGAGAACGTTGAACACAATTAACCCGGAACTGGTGGCTTTGTTGAAATTATTAAACAGGTGTGACGAAAAAGCGCGCAACTCGCATTTGATTGCTTCGGACAAAACAAAAGCGTGCATAACCCCTTTAGCACCGCCACATCAAAATTCTGACGGCATTCTGTGCATGCAAAGTTCCCAAAGGTAAAGACAGAGTTAATACTACCTTCTTCGCCTGGAGCCAAGCCTTAAGCAATCTCACCTGAATCCATATTGATATGGCGCATAAGGATCGTTGGGCAACAAAGGGATTTCTTTTACCCCCTTTCGTCAACAATTTTCACCTGCAGCTATTTGTCAAGATTGAATATCATTGCTGGCTCACTCGAAAGTCTAAAGCTTGCCCCAAATTCCTTTTTATTTCACTTTCTAAAGGATTCCAATTACAAAAGAATAATCAGTCATTTTTTTTCTTATAACTTGCACTTTGCCCTCGTTCAGTCAGTTGTTTTGTTTTGATTTGGGTTTTTTTTTTTCTTCTTTTGCGCTCATATAATCTCAACACTGGATTATTTATCTGCGGCAAAGAGAGAGAAAGTTTCCGTCGAAGGCGAAGTGTTTGATTTCCGCCATTGGGAATGAAAGTGTTCTCTTTAACACAAAGTAATCGGGGACAACTATTCACACTACATTCCTAAAACTCTTACACCCAGAAAGCCCGGGAACCGATCTCTTCAGATCTCGTAAAGCCGGTACGATCCTCACTCGACAGCCAGTTCGTTCTTGAACTAAACACTCCAGCTACTAGAAGTAGTTCCATGACTTTAGGTTTCAAGTTGACTCAGATATGGATAAAAACCAAACACTGCTGAATGAGCAAGATTTCAATTAAACAGGACAAAAACAAACAAACAAACAAACAAACAAGCAAACAAACTTGGGAACATCATCAAATGTGACTGTTTTAACAGGGATGTCAGCGAGAATCACACACGCACATCCCACTGTAGCCCATAGAGAGAAATATGAGGTCATCATCTCACAAAACCCTCCGAATAGTGTAATCACTTTTTGAATTTTTGGTACATGATTTAGCTGATCATACAACCTATAGGCCTATTGCTTGTAATGATTAGTATTTAGTGCGAAGGACATAATCTCTTCCGTTTCCCCTTTATTCAAATTTTAATCAACGAAAAATTAGGATTTTGTGCAGATTTGTATGAAGGGATTGCATCATCTCATGATTCATATGCATTTATGCCATTGAGACTCACATCACTTCTTACCGGGAAACTTGTGGACGTTTAATACACCTGTTTTTATTTCTCGTCAGAATGAAATGAATACGGACTGTGTGTTTCTTAGGTTTTACTCTTTTAATCAAAGTCAACTTAAACTTGCAACCCTTTTTCGTGCTTGATCTCTGGGAAGAAACGCCAGTATGATTTTTTTTTCCTTTTTTCGTTTTACTGAGTTTCTCGGTTCAACGCACATTACGCAGTCCAGTGAGTTTAGATGAATGATCATAACGGCAGAATACTTCCGTTGAGACAGAACAACTGAAGCGCCCACTGAGTACAACAGTCATATTTATGGCAGAAATACGTCTTATTTCAAAAAGTTTGACGTATTATGCTGTTTGTGGATCTGCGTGTCCGTGAAACCATACATTCACCGCGTTCACTGTGGCACAGTAAACTTCTGTCTCGTTATTCAAAAGGAGAAAGATCTATGCCCCGTGATCTTCTGTCCACGATGCAGAGAATATTACTGCGATGATATTACGCGGGTAAGAGAATAAGAACATCAGCCAGCAAACAAGGAGAGGCCCTGTGGGTTTACTATAAACCACGAACAATACGGGCGCTGTTCGGTGACATTCTTAATTCCTTCTCTTTTCTCTTTCCCTAACCGTTGCTCGGATATCACATGTTGTGAACAAATCGCTACATTATTTGCCTCAGCAGTCACGACCACAAACATACAATTGCAAAATCGTTCAGTGCAGTTTTAAGTTCATGTGTAGCGTCATGCCCCAGTTTCCTGAATACAAATTCGTGACAGCAGTGTGAGATGTACGTCCCATGTCCAACGGTTGACATTACTTCGATATTGCTTCACAACAGTAGAATATATCCCCGTTAGTGTGAATTCATAATCACGAATGAAACAGGAGAGTATAAGAGAGTCGATCTGTTTCCCGTATTGGTTTCGAAGTGAATGAACCTCTTCATTTCTATCCTACACTGGTTCACCCATGCTTGGCTAAAACTGAAGCAAAGATGTTCCGAGAGAGAAGAAGTCGGCCGAAGGCATCTAAAATCTTACGTTTTATGAGTATTTATGCCACATTTAAATGCAAAAAAAAAAAATGGTTCCTCGAAATCCTGAGGGAAGCATCTCAGCATTTCAGACCACTAGCTATTCAAAATGTGTGATGCAGAAGCTATATGACTCCACATCCCTCAGTCAACTAGAGTCTGCAGTAGAGTAATGATTTCCAGTTTGCTAGATTGATTGATTAACTGAATTGAATTGAATTAATTTCCACTTTTTGTTCCCCAAAGGAAAGAAACAAATATTACTGAGTTACAATAACATTTTGTCAGAATTTATGTTTCTTTTGTTTAAGTGTTATTTTGTTTTGTTTGTTTGTTCTTTGTTTGTATGTTGCTTTCTATAGGAATCCGCTTTTGAACATTGTATGAGAAAGTAAGGACTTTGTATTTACAGGTGTCAAATCTATGATGGATGCCACTATATGTTGACAGGTGAAACTCACCCCCGCTGGAGCAGAAAATGAGATGTTCAGATGCCTCGTCTCGTGGGAGAGCTGGAGTTTGGACCGCGTCGAAAGGTGTCGAGTCTGGCCGCTGCTGAGGAGCGAGGAGGGACTGTCGTTCTGAATGAAGTAGTACGGACCGCTCACACCTTTATTTCATGCAAAACGAGAAAATTCATCTTAATCTTTATTTCATGAGGAACGAGAAAATTAATCTTAAAACAATACAGGAAGGGGGTAATGTTTTCTACACCGCTGCTTAATTTCGTCGTATTGACTGATGAAAACGAGAAAAGCTTAAAATTTGTGATCTGATTAATATTGATTGTACAAGCAGTATTGATACTGTCTTGTCTATCGAGTCCCGCGTATATCATCAAGTGTCTCCTCAACAGTATTCCATGGCATTCCAAGCCCACTTCAAACCCTAATATCACCTCATATACGTCCGACATGCCTCTGACAATAAGTTTATTTTTAGTTAGCATCACAAGCACATGACGAAAAATAAATTGGCTGTTTGTTGAATGCATTTTACTGATTTCTTTTATGGAGTACTGAGTGGACAGAACTCAGAATTGATAAATATCTGCATTCTCATCTCGTTTTCCACCTTTCGGCGTGGCAACCAAACCTGCATATACTGTGTCACAAGTTTTAAATCGTGTCGCCTCCGTATTTATTTGGTTAGCTAGGGAATATGCATACTCTGTCAAGCGAAGTAGGAAGATGGATTGAGTAAGTGTGGGAGGGGGCGAGACACTAGACATCAATCACTGTGAGAGAAGGAATTCGGCTACAAAGTGTAGACACTATACATTCTTGGCTGGTCGACTAGCAGCAGCTTTTGTTGAAACAGGGTTGAACTTGAGAAAATCAAGTTTCGTGTCAATTCAAAATATATGCCAATGAAGCACTATAATGATAGTACGACATGTGCAACTGCAAGGATAAAGATTTCTGAAAATCTTAGACCAATAGTATGCAGCCACTGAATCATTTTGTGTAAATCATGTGTTTCTTTGTTTATCTATTTTTTTTTTTTGGGGGGGAGGGGTCACCCTTTACCCTTGACGCCCCAATCGGCCCTCAGCACCCCCCCCCCCCTTCAAAAACATTCCGCTACCCTGTGATCATGGTGTTGCATATACTCCTTACCAACTTTTGCCGTCTTATTTGCACAGGGAGTCAACAGAAATTCTGGCAGGAATTATACCTAAAAGCTGTCTAGCTTGGTCGTGGTCGAGCCAGACGTCGAGCCCTTTGAACGACCTCGTCTCGTGTGATCGAAGGGTCAACCAGAGCAGGAAGACAACGCTGACGAACCCGACGCGGTAGCACCGAGACCAGCTCCGACACTGTAGAAATGACGACATGAATGAAACACGTTAGCGTCATTATAGGTGCCTTTACTCTCCAGACTGCTTGTTGTGATTACAGATATTTACGTATGATATGAAGAAATAAACAACAAAAGAAAGACAAGATAAGAAATTTAAAGAGCAGCTCGTGCGTGATATCGTCCTTTGTTGAAGATCTCCTCGTCAAATTACTTACCTTTTAACTGTCATCACGACTATTCACATGAATATTGTAATGCATAACTGCTCTGATATGGTTGAAAAGCTTTTTTACGGACTTTGACGTATTAGACCGTCATGCTCTGATTCCATAGATTTTAAAGATAGTAGTTTATGCAGACATCTTTTGAAAGCCTCCCTAAACTCCATTCATTTTCTTTTAATTATAAATCTAGGCAAACGCAAAGAAGCATCAAGTTAAGGTCGAACTGTAGGAATAAGTTAATACAATTGTAATTCAGGTAGTAGAATGGGCGGAGTTCTGCGGCGCGTAATGTTGGCCACAGCTAGTGTAAAGGGAGAGAATTTCAACGCTGGAATAGAACGACAAAACCTAACCTGCTCTGAAGGTCTTAACTGTTTGGGGAGAGGGTTAAATATTTTATTTACTGGCGTGAAATGGATTCATAGTTTTAAGTATAATGTTGGGGGTAAAGGAGGGTCTCGAGCTTTGATGCTAAAGGGTCTTAGACATGATGTACACCAAAACTGATGTGTACGGCTTCGGTTGAGTCGCCTGTCATCAGTTCGTCGTGAAAGAGTAGTATAATGAGTTTGAAGGGAATTTGTCTTTTGCGGAGAGATAGTATAGTGCATTGTATCAGAGGCTGTCTGCTTTGATGTTATTCTCCGTGAATAGTGCTGGATCCGTATGATCCAGCATGAAGCAGAAGTGAGGTATTGGGTATTTGTTTAAAACATCGTCGTGCCATGAACCGGCTTCAATTCAGAGGTATAGTGCCCGGTAAGCAGTGGGTGACGCGGGTTCAAACCCCAAGCTAATCCCTTCTTTTTCACTTGATGTTCACTATAAGATCAAACATAGGATCTTTGATATTCATGGATAGCATCGGCAAAAGAAAAACCAAACAAACATACACACAAACAAAAAAATTACAAAGCAAAACAAAACAAAACATAAATCTCTGTAATATGATGAGATATCACATCTACCAAACCCAAAGTTGCAGGAGTCCTTATATCTGCTCGATAAACTTTGCCATGAGGGTACATCCAAGGGCTTGCCATGAATTTTAAGAATTTATTTGCAATGTCATAATGACGTATAATGTCTTTGTACTGATTTGTTCTTCGTCACAGAGAGTCCAATTATCCGAGTGTTAAGATTATACTAGCTCAAATGATGTCCCACATGTCACAATAATATGTAGCACTGGGGTGTTATAAACAGCGTTGAAGGTACCGTTGGAAATATTGTGCAAGGGACAACACGAGCGTAAAGCAGAAAATGGCTTTTAAAGTGTGTGTTGACTGGATTGAGCTGCAACCAAAATTAATATCTCTTGAAGATGCAGCAGAGGAAATATAGTGACATGTGGGAGGGCTTTGTGCCTTCACGATCTGCAGTTACAGTGGCAGAGCTGGGATGTAGTCTGCAAAATAATCTGAAAGATTGTGACATCTCTGACGGGAACTGTTAGGGCAAAGGGATTGGTTCAGTCATGATATCCAAGTACATTGTTGCTACTGTGCGAATTCCTTTGAGGGATGAAAAATGGAGGCTTTCCGGTATGACCTTCTTCTTCTGGTTGTAGGCCTACCCTTTGACTTTGAGCAAAGCAATAAAGGAAAATGAAATTCCCGACGAGAATGGCTAGATGCAAAACACTGGCAAGCTGTAGGATCTTCAAATGGCTGTAAAATTGTGAGGAAATCTCGCCTTTCCTTGGTCAAAGACCGCCACCATCCAACCACTTCGAAATTTCACCGCTCTTTGGTCGATCTGTCAGCCTATTAATTTTCGGAACCACCCCTTCGTGACCTTATCGGGTCAAGCAGCGAAGAAGCGGTATTGACCTTCCTCTACTAGTCTCGCATTCAGACACCGGCTCATGCTTGCTTAACTAGCTTCGATGTCATTCCGAGTTACATATAGCCACTAATTTTCCCCAGTTTGGCCATCCCATATACAAGGAGTTAAAACTGACCATCATTCAGAAATATAAAGGAATACATAATGCGATCAACGGCTCTCCCTTTTCTCCTCATTTTAAAAGTCAATTATAGTTTGCTTGAGTGTTCGCTGGTTGCCTTCCAACAATATCTGCTTGATATAGGCTCCTCATACTACTCAGACGGATAGGAAGATTTATTGGATATTACTGTCATTGTAAATGACATTTGCTCGGATGTTTTCTTGTACAAAACAACAACAACAACAACAACAAATTACCATCTGAAAAAGACCAACAAAAAGAATAGATAAGCAAACTAATGTTTGGAAGAGGTCGCGTCTTAAAAGAAGCCCGTACAAACTCTCAATTTTGAAGGTCAGGAGTCGAAAGCTACCGAACTGTTTTGGGAGGTGGAAATGGGATTAATCGTGGCTCTTTCTGCCAGTGAAGAATCTGCCATGAAACGATTTCACCCTTGCATTATCGCCTAACGAAAATGGTGGAAAAATTGACGGTAACTGACGGACAACAAGCAACACATGGGGATCAGCGATAAGAGAAAGAAAGGGGGCAGGAAAACAATGGATTAGTCTGCTTCCCGCGCTGCTTATGATGTCCGTCGCCCAAACGACAATCCTTCGCACATTAATATTGGCGCGAAAGGGCGGGGAGAAGATTCTGTCACAACAGTTAACCCAATATACAAGATGATCGCAAAAGTACGTCACTGAGATAGCTGTTTCGTATTGGAGTTTGACAGTGTCCGCGAAATGACTGTCTCCCAAGCTCATACGATTTTCTTCTTTTTCTTAAATCTGGAACTAGGCCTATTTCTTTCACGTGAAGATTTGTCGTAAAGTCTGACATAATCCGGTGCATTAAAGGTCAATGTGAATCTCTGCAATAGATGTTTCAACACAGCAACGATCAAACCAATTTGATGTTTTTAATAGCGTCATTCAATGTCATAGGTCCTACAGTACAGTCTGTCACATTAAGATCATCAACGAAGGTGTCAGGGGATAAGACTAACACTTGCAAGGAACACAATCAATCTTTTGTTCTAAATTTTGCCCGGGAATACCAGGTCTTTTACCTCAATTCATCGCGAGTTCATAATCACGCTCTTGATTTGGCTAAAAACAAGAGTCCTGGAAATGACGGTATTCCAGTGGAATTCTACCAGACCTTTTGGAATGATTTAGAAGATATTTTTATGGACTCGGTATTAGATAGTTTTGATAAAGGAGAAATGTCTACCTCACAAAGGCAAGCAATTCTCATTCTGATTAAAAAAGAAGGGAAAGATGAAAGGGAGTTGAAGAATTGGAGACCGATATCTCTGTTGAATGTGGATGTGAAAATTGTAACTAAAGTTTTTGCTAAACGAATGTGTAAGTTTATAGATAAATTGATTAGTGTTTGTCAGACCGGTTTTGTCAAGGGAAGATATATAGGTGAATCCATTAGAGTTATTATAGACATTATGTTTTATACTAAAATGCATAATATACCAGGATTATTATTTTTTCTAGATTATGAAAAAGCCTTTGATTCTTTAGAGTGGGATTTTATGATGAAAGTATTAGGCAAATTTGGGTTTGGACCCAAGTTCCAGAGTTATATTCAGACATTCTACAAGAATATAAGCAGTTGCGTTTGCAGTAATGGTCATACTTCTGGTTATTTTGGTCTGAGTCGAGGAGTAAGACAGGGAGACCCTATATCTCCATACTTGTTTATACTTTGTGTAGAAATACTTTCAAGTGCTATACGTCAAAATAAACAAATTAGAGGTATAGAAATTGATGGGCATGCAGTAAACATAGTACAATATGCAGATGATACCACTTTGGTTTTGGCTGATTTAGAATCCGCAAAGGAAGCGTTTGGTATAATTGAAGATTTTGCTTTTTTTTTCAGGTCTTAGAATTAATAAAAGCAAAACGAATGCTATGTGGTTGGGATCAAAAAGAAATTGTAAACTTAAACCTCGTGATATTAATTTGTCATCTGAACCATTTCGGGTATTGGGCATATTATTGTCTTCCGATATGGAACAGATGATATCATTAAATTTTGAGAAATGTTTAGTAGATGTGAAAGTTATACTTAATGTTTGGAGAAAAAGGAATTTGAGTTTGATAGGGAAAATACAAATAGTAAAAACATTTGCTATATCAAAATTTGTTTATTGTGGGTCCGTTTTGCCAATACCAGGTCATATACTGAAACAATTAGAGAGTGTTATTAAAGATTTTGTATGGAATGGGAAAAATAGATATGTTAAAAAATTAACCCTAATTGGTTCGTATGAACAAGGTGGTTTAAATATGATACATATCCCTTCCTTTTTCAATGCATTGAAGGTAAAATGGATTTCAAGGTTTTTGAATGAAAGTAGCTCTCTGTGGTCAGTTATCTTTAGATATTTCATGAAGAAATTTGGAGGTCATTTTATTTTATTTTGCAACATGTCCAAAAAGAGTTGTAAAACAATGGGCCAGTGCCCAAGTTTTTACAGGGATATACTGAGTGCCTATTTTGATTTTCGACTTTTAGATTTAAAACATACAGAAAAAAGTGAGATTATTGTATGGAATAATGAATATGTTAGAGTAAATGGTAGAACGGTGTTTTTTGCAGAATTTTTTAGGGCTGGTTTATGGTATATTTCAGATCTGTTTGATGGAGAAGGCAGATTGATAGATTTCAACACATGGGTGAGGAGGGGAGTTGAAAAGCAAATGTATTTGAAATGGTGCTCGATTGTTTCTGCTATTCCAAAAGAATTGAAGTTGAGATGCCTTTCCAATCGGGAAACAATACCAGCCTTAAAACTCAGTTGTGTTTTTAAGGGCAATGAAGTAGACTTTGAGAAGCTAACAACGCAGATTATTAATTGTATTTTGAAAGGCAAACATTTTGAGACTCCAACATCGGAAATCTACTGGAGTAATAAATATGCGATAGATGATATTACATGGAAGCTTATATACAAAATGCCTTTTGTGTGTTTAGTTGATACTAAGAGCAGAACATTTCAGTATAAAATTAATACAAGAACACTTCTTTTGAACAAAAGATTACACAAAATGAAAATTGTTGACTCTGAATTGTGTACCTTTTGTAAGCAAGTGGAGGAAACGCCAGAACATATATTCGCTGAATGTCAACATGCATGTGATTTTTGGGAAGAGTTTTTGAAATGGTGGCATACAAAGTTTGACATAAATCTACAATTGAAGGAAGAAGAGATCTTGTTCGGTGTATTTGGTGGAAGCCAGCATAGGCCCCTTTTGAATCACTGTATAGTTATAGCCAAACAGATGATATATGTATGTAGACATTTGGGTATTTTGCCAACATTTAAACTGTTCTGGTCAAAGTTAAAAATTATATATATGACTGAGAGGCAAATTGGTTTTCAAAATAGACAACTAAGTAAATTTGAAAGGAAGTGGATAAATCTGCATGCCTCCTTGATATGACATTCTGGCCGTTACTTTACTTTTCTGTGGTACATGTATGAGATATTGATAGCATAATTCAATATGTTATCTATGCGAAATTTAAATAAGTGCAAGCTTGTGTGCACCTGCTAATTTTTCCTCTTTTTTGTTTGTTTTTGGTTTTTGGTATGTATAATTATGTACGATGATTATTATTGTTTTTGTGAAAGGATGGAAATAAAAAAAAATGAAAGATAAAAAAAAAAATAATCACGCTCTTGACGATGTCAAAAAACTCTCTACGATCTGTTGCCCCTGACAACAAGCCTTGGGCAGGTCGTTTACACCACACATTTATGTCGAAATACTTTTCAGAAACGTAAGACCACAAACTTGACCCACGTTTTTATCCGGGGGTAATTGGAGCGACATGCCGAACAAGATGGCGTGAGGCTCTGAGTGCCGAGCCTCAAGCTGTCATAAACCCCTTTCTCCTATTCTCTCTTCCCCTCCCTCCCCCTCTTCTTTTTTCCTCCCTCTCTCTCTCTCACACACACACTCTTTCTCTCTCTCTCTCTCTCTCTCTATAATATATATATATATATATATATATATATATATATATATATATATATATATATATATAATGTATACAGCTGTATATAATCTTCCATAGACTTCATAGAATGATGCATACACACAAATGCATGAAATTATACACAGAGAGCGAGAGAGAGACAGATCGACAGATAAAGGGAGGAAGACAGTAGGTTTTACCTGCATGTGATTACAATCCTCGTCAAATGAAGTTTCATTGCTGACAGGAAAGTAAACATGTTTTGAAGCACTGGGATTTGTAGGTTCAAATGTTGTCACGGCGTGCTAACAGACTTGCAAACTATCATGGTAATGATAGCTTCCCAGCAACACCTAATAAAGCTCTTGAAAAGACGCAAAACGTCTATTTCTAAGAAAGCTAACAATCTGTGTATCCTACAAAAGCACATGCAACCCCAAACTCGTTTGTTTCCATCAAAACAAGACAACGATCCAAGAAGCCATTTACTTTCGTACAACAAGTTGGCCTTTAACGAGCGATTGGGAATGACACTCACTTTGATGGCGAGGAAGAAAGTAAGGAAGGCCAAGGCGGAACATGCGGCACTGATTCTTGATGGGGTACGTACTGTCACATTATCATGACCTCATTGATACTGTTCCAGTTACGCCAGTTCTTGGCACAAAACCCTGTCGACATGATTTGCCGCCGACAATTCCACATCTCTTATACCCGCCTCCTTCTTGATCCGGCAGGGGGTTTAAAACATGAACCCAATTTCTACATTCCCTATAGAGAAAATCAATTTTGACAAGCAAAAGTCTTCTGCCAACAGTGGCCAAAGGCACTATAAGAGAACGTGATTGCCGCGGAGTACTTGGATCTTGAAAAGTTAAGAACGCAATTTGAAATGAAGTCATCGACTCATACCTTCCAAAAGGCTCTCCTTCAGCGTACTTTTGTGAAGATAACATTGGCAAGTGCTGAACTCTCCTGTTGCAAATTTCTCGTAGATCTTCTTGTCGGTTTGTGAACAACGATATTCGAAGAAAACGATCGTGAATTCATAATAGACAAGACAAAATAGACAGTAAACATAATGGACAAATAGATAAAATTGAATTGAATAAAAAACGAATACTTGTGTAGGCTTTAACTTTTTAGTTATCAATAATTTAAAGTATTGCGTCTGTTCTGGGACATCGTCCTGATTCGATTAGAATAAAGGGTATTATGAGAGCTTACGTTGAAACGTGTGTAAATGGGTACTAACAGGCCTACATCAGTGAATACATCAACGAGAAACAGTCATATTGCAGAGTAACTGTCGAGACCCTTCTAATTTGGCTGCATGCCTATTGCCTTGGAGACACCTGTGCATCTACTTCAGCTGTTTCTATGCCGAAGGAAAAGAATGAGTCATGCAACGATTTAGAATCTCATCGCTCTGGAGAATGCTCGGACAACATCCGAGAAGATTCTGTTGAAGGAGAAATCCTAAACGGCACGACAGTCTTATCAAACAGATACCAAGAGCTACCTGTACCTTGCAAGGGTAAATGAACTGAAGGCTACCTGAAGGGTGATACATTATTCTTGTTTCAACCCGGTCGGAATCGAAACACAAGATAGATAATAAATCCATCGGATTTACCTACTCCAAACCCGTCAGTCAAATTTGTTAAACATGAAGCCAAGTAGCCTTATGAGAGGATAGACAGTAGGCATCTCTTGGAGTTACTATAGTAATATTATTCGGAAGAGCCCCTAGGGAAGTTTTTTTTTTCTTTAATGTTCGCATTAGGTTGTCTCTCAAATCGGCTATTTTTAGTACGCAATTAACTGTTCTAAATCAATCGTTGTATTTACACTGTCCCATAATCCGTTGCTTACACAAGAAATTGGTTATCGTGATGATGATTATGATGTGAACAAAACTGTGAGTGAGAATCGCAGTGCTCAGCTGAAATTCAGTGGGAATAGCTGGCTCTCTCACACTAAGAGGATACCCCTTTAAAGGAAACCAAAACCCAAATTGCCGAAGAGAAATGTGGATTGAGTGAAAGCAGCACTATTAGCAGAACTCATCAGTGAAAGTTTGAGGAAAATTGGACAATCGATGCAAAAGTTATGAATTTTTAAAGTTTTGGTGTTGGAACCGCTGGATGAGAAGAGTACTTGAGGTTATGATGTCAAGTGTGGACAACAATATAAAGAAAATATAAAGGGAATTTTACGAAAATTCACTTTTCTAGCATAATGCAAGAGCACTTGACTTACCGCGCTTTCAGAAAGCAGGGGGAATAATATCGCTACCCTTAACATACATTTATGTCAGTATCAAGTTGATGGAATGTGTAATTTTCATAAAAATGAATCTTTGAGGAATTCCTTTATATTTTCTTTATTAAGCTTGTCCACACATGACGCCATAACCTCTAGTTGTCTCCTCATCCAGCGATTCAAACACCAAAACTTTAAAAATTCATAACTTTTTCATCAATTTTGTCCGATTTTCCTCAAACTTTCACTGATGTGTTCTACTAATAATGCTGCTTTCACTCACTCAATATTGCTCTTTGGGGTTTTGGTTTCCTTTAACAACATAATTGAACGCCAACATCTCTCACCTTGGATACTTAGTACTTCCTTCCACTTATGGAAGCTTCCTCATTTTACCTCACTGCAAACAGGAAGGTGCAGCTTACAGCTAGCCGCCCGTCAAGGCAGCTCATTCAACGAATTACAAGTGGATCAGTACAACGCAAGCATCCATAGGTCTTCATGGGATTTAAAGTCTCACCTACACCTGTGTATACACAGCAATTCTCTTTTGAAGGCACATGTTTAAAGAGAAATTATAGAGAATTTCTTCAGTTCAGTTCAGTTCAGTTCAGTTTTTATTTCTGCATTTCAAAATCAATACAAATCAACAAATCAACAAAATACTTACATAGTCATTTACACAGCTAATATTCGTAACGTTTGGATCTTACATACATTTTCTTTTTTTCAAGAACGTTTCTATTAATGAAACCTGAATATTTCCACGTCTTTCAAAGCGATTTGTTTCACCCCAGCCCTAATAATCTGCAAGGGAAGAGGTTACTCAAATTGTAATTCACTGGTCCTTCAGTGTTACCATTCGGAAATTAATAGTGTTTTGTGAATCTGATACACCAAACGGTAATATAACACACATAATAAGTAAACGAACACTGTCACTATAAGGTTGAAGGAAGACGTGTGGAGTCCAAAACGGATGTGCTTTAAAGGAAAAATCCTGTCCAAATATAAGTTAGTCTGATGGAAAAGAATATAATCTTACAAGTTCAACGGCAAAAATTTGACTGAAATCGGATGAAAAATAAGGAATTTATGACATTTTGAAGTTTTGCTAATTTCTGCAAAACAGTTCTTGTACAGGGGATATAAATATGCAAATGAGTGAGCTAACCATGTCATAACCTCACAATTTTCCATTGATCGTGTACAAAAGAAAAATGACGAAAATTCAATGTTTCTGTCATTAAAATCTGAAACATGATGTTATTCCTGCTTGGATAACTTCAGAATAGTGATCAGTTAGATATACCAGGATTTAAGCCTTGGGCATAAGTGTGTTTGAATGAAAAACTGGAAATTTCCTAATTTTATGTACAAACAATATGTAGCAAGTGGTGAAAGATTTATATGCTCACTTTGCCATTTGCATATTCATATTGCCCGTTCAAGAACTGTTTGATTTCCTGAAAAATAAGCGAAACTTCAAACTGTCAAAACTTCCTTATTTTTCACCCGATTTTGATCAAAATTTTACTGTTGAACTCGTAATATTTTACACTTTCTTATCAGACTAATGTTTGGACTGGATTTCCTCTTTAAAAGATGAATTTATTCTTATTGATAATCCTATCAATCTGACATTTATATATCTTTGCAGATTTATTTGAGTATAATTTGGAACGATAAAGTAATGGGACACGGGATGGTCCAATCCACCATGTATTTACGGAAGGTGGCTTTTAGAAAGAGACCTAAAACCAAAACTAGCCTGCGATCAAGAGAGCTTGTTCAGTCGACTACATACTATTGAATACGCTGATTTGAGCTACTCATAAGTGAAGTGGTATTGAAAATGATATCCGTGAGAAATATTTTCTGTTTACTTGTGCAAAGAATTACGAGCATCAGGCCATCGCACTGAAATATTCGTAAATCACCCGGTGACATTTTGTTCATCGTCTCGTAATTTAACTATTTCCTTGATCATGTAACTAGATCACTTCATTTTATTCTGTCTCCCATGCAAAGATAGGTTCAAACTAAAAGATATATATTCTTATGAATCTACTCTTCAGCTATCGACTCATCATCGTCACCATCATCACCATTATCATCATCACCATTATCATAATCACCATCATCGTCATCATATGCATCATTTCTTGCAAGTTGTTCAAATGAATTTATTCATTAGTTTCTAATCCTAAACCTGACAGATCATTATTTTGTGGTTATTCAGCTACGAATAACAGGATATTTTTCACTTTAATAGAAGATTTTTTGCGTCATCTTTTTTTCCACAAGATCACAGAAAAACTGTGAGGTGACGGCATCAACATCCGGAGCTCATCCATTTGTACATTCATATTAACTGTTTGAGAACTGTTTCGAAAGCATTAGCGAATCTGTCAAGTTTTATTTATAACTTCTTTATCTTTAATCCGATTGTGAGTACAATATCATCGATGTGGTTGTAGTTATGTCTTTGTTTTTCATATCATGTTATTTGTGATCCGGAATACCAACACGCTATACGCACATAATACTATAAAATGCAAATATAATTATACGTATGATGTATAAATTAAAAAAAAAAAGGAGAAAGGGTGATTTTTCACGTCATCTACAGTATATGGACATGAGCAACGTTAATAGGGGGAAAGCAGAGAGCAAAGAAGTTCTACAAGTAAAAAGACATGGACGTAACAAAAACGACAAACTCTGTAATCTGGTATGAATTAACCCCATCAACAAAAGTTATTGTTGGTTGTTGAGTAGGTAACAGACGGTATTTGAGCGGGGCCATTCTTATCCCAATGGGAGTTGCTCGAGTCGAAACGGGATCCCGATTTTGATCTCACTCGTCGACTATTTTCCCTTTTAATAATCACAGCTCCAATCCTGTCCCGAGGCGATGCTTCTTTTTGCGCAACAAAAGTGTCGCCTGGATTCGTGATTAAGCTGTCCGATTGCGTAAACTTGTACGCATGTTTTGCTGAGGAAATTTTTCATTTATACGAAACCTGGCTCGATTATCGAGATAAGCGACGTATTGCTGAGCTTTTATTTACTCCGCCCCCCCCCCCCCCTATATTCAGGGTGCTTTGTGCCTTTAGGCTCCTCTCTTGTGATAACCTTGCTTTGTGCTTGTAGCGACTTTTATTGGTTTTCCGGTGAGAATTGCAGCTTGTCATAACGGCTTCAGTTTCTGCAAAGCTGGCACAGGTTAGAGTCTATACAAAGAGCTGTGTTGTAACATGAATGTACGTGTAGTTTGAACGAGTAACAGATGACTCCATTTGCTACCTTATGGCTAACATGATGATGTGGTAGGCCTGGCTGTATCTATACCTCTGGGAAAGACACAGATTCTGTTTAAACAGTAGATCCACTTTTCCGCATTCAGACTCAGAAAGTCATAACCTAGACAACAGTAATTGTAAATGAAGCCTTTTGACACATCGTATGAGGCGTGCGCCTCATAACACAATTTGTCTCCACGCATGACACTTATTATATTTACCGGCTCATCTAAATCGCATGATTACAGTGTATGTTGCAAATGTTACTGTTTAATGGACAGTCAACTATCTTGACTTCTTTTTATATTCGTCAGAAATTGATAAAACTTTCGCTGCTCTCTTTGATCGAGAGTTTATTGTTTATCAAATTGAACTTGAACATGACAAGAGTTTTCTCTCTATAGGGTAGTAGCTCACTGTATGTCACATGATTGTAATCAACGTAACACACACCTTAGGAACTTGACTGCTTTTGAACCCGTGTCCAGATATAGTCAATCATATATATTGATACCTTACTTCTTCTATATTATGTTACTTCCCCCCCCCCCCCCCCCCCCGGCCTTTGATCGTTTTATCGCGATCGTGCTTTGAATCCTTATCGGTGCTTCAGTAGTAACAAAAGTCGGACTGTATCGAAAGTTTGCATGACAGTGGAAATCAAATTCCCCCTTGGAGAATACAACGATCCATGTATACTGAAATTTTGCATATTAAGGAATTAAGATAAGAAATCAACGACAATAACACAAGAAATGGACTACATCGCGGGACTAGGTTATCTCGATCAGACATGAATTATCCAAAGCTCATTCACCACAGGTTTCCATTTCGATGGGTCTTTTCATGTCTCCACAGATTTGGATGGTCTCCATACAGAATTGCTGCAAGCGCCTTTTTTTTAAAAAATCAAAATAAGTAATAGCAGTTCTCAGTAGGAGATATAATCCACTGAACCTTCAAGATGGCCATGTCGATCAGTTTCTCGCCTGACATTAAACAGCGGGAAACTTTCAGATCCATATCTCTGACCACTATTCCCTTGCAAAGTCATCGTCCATGGGAAAAAAAAAAAGAGAGAGAGAGAGAGAAGAAATTCTAAAGTAACTGAAGGAAAAACTTTCATCCTCCGTGACATTTCGCGTGCGATATTTTGGCGCCACTGCTGGGGCTGATTTAATCAATTTCCGATCATTTGGCAGATCTCGGTGGGTGTGTGTGTGTTTGGGGCTCTCTCCAGAAAGTCCCCAAACACTTTACGACTTTCATCAACAAAACGATTGCCAAAAAAAAAAAGGAGGAAAAAAAAAAAAAAAAAAACTTCTTTAAGTCCTCAGGGTCTGGCTTGGCACCTCCACCTGTCATGTGAACTCACATGCTCATCTGCTCTTAGCAACCTGTTCCCCCGCCTCCCGATTTATACCTGGGAGGAAGGAATTCTGGTGAGGGAGCCAGGGAGGTCCATGGAAGTGAATGGAGAAAGGTGTCGTAAGAAGGAGAGGAGACTTGCCGTGAAAAAGTCACTGCGACGTCGAAAAGACCAGGGAGAATTTCCACCTCCTTGCATAAGACTATCACTCACGGGTATAGTGCGTTTTAAAGGGGGAAGTCCTTTTCCATGTTCAGTTTGACTCAACTAAATATACATAGAGTGAAAATAAACACACAGATATGCAGAAGTTTTATTTAAAGAAAAATATTACCGAATTGGATTCATGAATTTGTACGAAAAAAAAAAAGACGCTCTCGCGAACCATTGGCATCAGTCACAATCACATTTTCAAATTTAGCAAGTATTGGTCTATATTTGGAAATGATGTAGGATTCATTCAAATCCGTCATCAACAGAGACATTCAAAAAATGACTGAAGACTTACTTGTTTAATGATTTTGTATGAACTTTTCCTGTTTCTTCATTTTATCTGTATCTTTTCATCTTTGAGAGCGCCTTTAGCACTTTCTTTAATGGATTTGGAGCGATAAAGATTGCAACTATTAGCAATTTTTATATTACATATTTAGAATACCTACTTATAGGCCTAAAAACTAAATGTGTAAGAATACTTTGTAAATATTTTTCTTTTTTTAGGAGTCCGTTAACCGGTACTCCCTTTACATATCATACAAAATTATCATTACTGATTCACTGAACATTTTGATTCACGGATATGTAAGAGAGCGTTGTATTTTTTTTTTCATTTCATGTCTCAAATAGGATATTTTGTGATTAAGTCTTGCGTAAAAATGAGGCAATCATATTATCACTTCATGCACCTGAGTCGAATAATGTGTCCGTTGTGACCAGTATGACTATTTTGTAAAAGTATACTTTGTGCAAGTTTGAGCATTCATCACTCCTCATCTTTATTTCGAGTTTGATGTCCTTATCAGACGGTTCAGAGTTCAGAGTTCAAAGTTCAAAGTTCAAATTCATTTTCATTTCCATCAAATAAACAGAGAAAATTATATACAATGTATGAGCAGAACACACATGGTGAAGCAGTCCGTGTCCCCCATTTCATGATTATACGCCTACATAAATATTGTCCAAAATTATTTCACTTCGATGAATGTGATGGGGAAATAATTCATTGCATTAGTTATTACGTATACAAATTTTTGTGTTTTCCTGCTTCATTTGCTGTTCCTATGTAGCATGTCTACACAGTAATTAATTGTATAAAGAGCCTATGTTTCCTTTCCTCAAAAAGAAGAACACGCAGATTGTTCGATCTTTTTACCTTTATAGTCGTCTCTTACAGAGGAAATCCACTCCACAAATGAATAAACTCTAAAAGAAAGAGAAATAGATCCCTGTAGAACGTTCTAAAATGCCAAAAATCGGTTAAGAAATAAGGAAGATTTTAGGTTTTTTTTTTCGGAAAACATTCCTTGACCAGTCATTGTGAATATTCAAATGAGCGAGTTCATGATTAATGTCGCTTTGTTTTAAATGAAATTTGGAAAAATATTATTTTGAGCTAATACAGGTAATTTCATATCCCCATACCAAACTATATCAGAGTTAATATTTGTTCCTTTTTATTTTGGGTGGTTTAAAGGCAATTTTATATCTATACAGATGTCACTTATCATTTTGTCATTTCTGTATATGAAATAAATAAGAAATCATGAGAGTATGTCATTATCAACTTGTTGGTTTGAATATTCATAATGACTGGTCAAGAAGTGTTTCCGAAAAAAAAAATGAAATTTCAAAATGTCATAAATTTCTTATTTCTCATCTAATTTTGATCATTTTTGCTCACTTCTGCACGGAATTGTTTTCTCTTTCTTATGAAATTGATAAACCTCTGAAGTGGATTTCTTCTGTATGTGTTTGATGCAAGACATAGCACTGCGATGCCCTATCTTAACTTCTCTTTTCTTTTTGTGTTCATCACTCAACCAGCTTCACAGTATGACAACAAACTTTGACGCCTCCCATCCATTCTCTTCAATCAAGCGCGGAGGATGGAACCCATTTGGACTCGGATGCGTCTCCAAGGAACGCGTCCCCGCCTAGCAACGCCGGGCGACACGGGAGAAGCACAGAGTAAACAAACGTGACGGATAATGGCATTGGGCCCCAAGCTCCGGCCCGTCTTCAATTTCCCCTCTCCTTGAAGACGTCACGTGGTTAATTTCCTGTCCGATTCCTCCTTGTGCTGGCTCACAGGGGCGAACTTTTCTACAGACGTACGCCTACTTTCTTGTGATAACAACGAAGTAGGTCATCCGACACAAAATGCTGTGGTTTTTCTTTTTTTCTATATGAAATATCTTCGATTTATTAAAAAAAAAAATCATAAAATAAGTTTTGATTGGTCATTGGTATCATAGACCTACATATAAATGATGCATTTTCACAAATAAAACGTGGATTATTACGCCGATTTTTTCCCGAAAGACAATGAGAGTGGTATTAACATAATATTAGGTACAACCTGTATAGTTACTAGGCGAGTTCCCTTATACAGTATGTCCCCCCCCCCCCCCCCCAAAAAAAAAAAAAAAAAAATATATATATACATATACAACGGTACCCTCCGCAACGATAACTTTAAAAATAGTGAATCAATCAAAACACAATTTTAGGGGTAAGCAACTGTAACTCATTGCCCACACCTTACTGAAAACCCCATTCAAATTTGCTTCAGTGGTCAAAGAGAATGAGGATTTTTGTAGAGCATGTCAGGAATCCCTTCCCTCCAAGTTCTGTCTATTGCGTTGATACACATGCAGTTCCAAGAGCATCCAAGTGCTAAACTTGGAAGAATCAGACTCATGACATGCTTTACAACAATTCACATTTCTCTGTGACCGCTTAACCAAATTGAATGGGGTTTTCTGCAAAATAGAGCTAACATGTTATGTTTGAAGACCCTGAAGTAGTATTTAGATGGTTTAATCATATTGGGTGTTATCAATGCAAAAATTCGATTGTAATTTTTTTTTTTTGGACATACTGTATATTAGCTGTGATTGTGACATGCGATTGCGACTTCAGTTGTCATATTCTCGGGCCACAATAATGGTGGACGAAAGAGGAAAATATGCTTCGCAAGGTCGCTAACGGCACATTAAAAGAAGATCTGGAACGTGTTGAAAACAAAGAGTTATACATGTGCGTGTGTCCTCGAAGAGCAGTATATTTTGGTATAATAATGTGCAGTGGCATATACTAATACCATGGAGCTAAAGTAGCTCCATGCTAATACCTTGTACATAATGCAGATGACATACACACATACATACATACAGTATATACATACATACACACACACACACACACACACACATACACACACACACACACACACAGATAAACTTGGTGAGATATAACCATAGAGCTTGAAGAGAAGAGCTCCATGGTGTAAGAGAGGAAGGCATGAAAAGAGAACTTGTCATTGTCAAATGTCACAGCATGAGGCGAGTCAAGTCAAGCATTGTCTATTATCCCATATCACAGAACGCACGTCATTCACGGCTCGACTTTTTGTGACAGGTTTGATTTACGAACGCAGTGATTGCAGCAGTTGACAAGCAGACAAACATTTGTATTTCCCAGCCAGCTTGTTCTCCCTCTTTTCCTCCCTACCCCCCCCCCCCCCCCCCCCTCGCTCTCTCCCTTCATGCATTTCTGTCAAGTCTCTCTCTGAATATGTTTTATCACATCACAACTGTGCGTGGTACCGTTTGGGAACCTTGGGGCCATTTTAGAACGTTACATAACCATTCTTACGTCTGCTCTGAACTCAAAGGTATAGGTATAGAGTTGGCACATGACATCCGAATTGTGCATGCTTAAACGCTACACGCAGTAAGATTGGGAGAGTGCAGGACATTATGGGACTTCACCAAAAAAAAACACCACACATTTGTAATATTCTTCTTGACTTTTTATGAGGTTTTTTTTCTGATGTTTTTGAACACTTTGGATCGTTAACTTCTTGACAACGGCCTGGGCCACCCGGCCACGGCTAATGTCAAGCCCTGTCTTTATTAATCATGTTAATTAGTGACATATTTGATTTTCAAGTATCTCCAATCATTTCTCTGTTTTTTAATGACTCTCGGGATGCCTGTGTATTAGATGGTTTCATAATATCTTGTGACCATTATTAAAAATTACAAATATTTTATGTTTTTAATATTGCATTGGTTTGTTTCTGGTTTGGGGTCTCGTTTTTATTTTCATTTTTAAAGATGTTTATTGTTTTGATAGGGATTCAAGCAATGTTCTCATTTACGTAATCGAATTCAGCATTTTTGGTAAGGGGTCGCATTTAATTCGCTGTAATGATTTTAAAGGGTGTGTGCAGTTCTGGTTGAGGTGAGGATATATCTTTTAACGTTTTGCGAGATATTCAGAAACCACTCCATGAGATGTCAAAAAGCATGCAATTCTAAGGGGTATCAAAAGTTTATATGATGAAAATCGTTTTTGAAATGGCTGAGATATCCAAAAACAAGGTGAAACAAAGAGATCTTAATAAAAGGCGTGGCCTGTCGCCTTTTATTATTATCATTTTTCTTTTGGATATCTCAGCCATTTGGAAACCAATTTTCATCAAATAAACATTGAATCCTTCTTAAAATTACATGCTCTTTCATATTTCATATGAGGTTTCTCATTATCTCGCTTAGCAATGTTCAAAACATGAATCCCCACCTCAACCAGTACTGTGCAGTCCCTTTAACAAGATAATGTATAGTGAAATTTACAACAATGATGATGATTATCATCATAATTCTGAAAATTATGAAGGTTGTGTTAATAGTGATTTCATGATGATGGAAATCATTCTCTTGTTTCCGACGTAATGAAACGTCACGTGCAATGTAATGTTATGTGTTTTTTACAATTTTTTTTTTTTTTTTTGGGGGGGGGGGCATGTGGAATAAATGGATAAATTGAATTGAACTGAAATGAAATGAAATGAAACTCCGACAATTTTCAAGTGAAAATAAGACGAAATAGTATGCTTGGATTATCCTCAATGCCCAGACCATTCGCTCTCTGTCACTTACCAAACGTTTAATCTTGAACACCAGATGCATCATGGATTATTATTGACGTTCAGATATCAAAACTTCAGAGCACAGAAACTTGCACGTAGTTGTGTTAACACATCCTGCGTCCTCTCAGGCATCGGAATCCACACAGACCAAGAAGTTATCACAAGCTCATTTGCTCAAATGATCCTCCAGACGAGGTGAACCGAGACACGATTTACCGTTGAAAAAAAAATACCGTTTACTGCGTCCTTTGATAAGCAGTGGCAAGCGCGTACATTTCTATGTCGTCTGCTACATTCCGAGCAAGCATTCTTCAAATGCGTAGGTCCGCTGCTGGTTCTACTCGCACTGTTCTTGTCATCGATCTTTATCCTGGAAACATCGTCAGACAGCGTCTGCTAGACAGAGTCAGCAGCTAGGTTGAAAGTTTGTCCAGGCGAATGGTGTGGCAGAAGAGAATTATTCCAGACTGCGGTAGAACTCATGCAAATAGATATGAGGGTTTACCAGAGGAGGTCCTCCACTTTGCCCAACCAGTACATGGCACCTACTGTCGGGGCTCCCGTTTGTTGAGTGAATAGTCAGTCGGGCAGGGATCGGAACGTTGTGCCGAGTGCTGTGCAACCACTGAGAGCCCGAAACAGAATCGCTTTGCTGATGTGAGGGCGCACCAGGCCAGTGGGATCCTAAATCAATGATTCTGGCTTGTATTGGTGGTATGCAACTTTTGCTTTCCACCTCCCTGCTTGAACTGTTGATCCCAAGCATTCACAACATTCGTTCTCAGGTTGCTCGTGCATGTGTGCTGTGCCTTTTGAATCATTTCTTGAGGGCTAGATGTCACTGTCATTTCAGTCTCGAGAAAGCACGCCATCACGGGTAGCTGACAAGATTGCCTCTGACAGTCGAAATTATAAACGGCTGGCGCGGACCAGCAGTTGGCTCTTTCGAATCCAATAATCACTCAATTTAAAATACAAATCCAGTGATACCAAGCTCCCACATCGAGCGAGAATGGCTTCCCCTCCCCTCCTTCTCTCCCTTCCTGTCGCTTTCTCTCCCCTACCTGTATGCAAAATATGGTGATGTAGGTATATCTATCTAGGTGTCTGTGTGTGTGTGTCTGCGTGTCTGTCTATCTATCTGTCTATCTATCCATCTATCTTTTTATCTATTTATTTATCTATCTATCTATCTATCTATCTATCTATCTATCTATCTATCTATCGATCCATCTATCTTGAAGATTTATATTTCAATTTCTTCTATATATCTGTTCATATGTTTATCATCTCTATGAGAGAATCAGGTATAAGAGAATTAGGTATATAATTTATCTTGCTGTCTATTTTTCTAGCTAGCAAATGCAGTGAATACTCCATGGATGGTGACCACTGAAAACTGGAAAAACTGATCAAGATGGAACTAGACACGATGTATTCAACCCTCTTCGTTTCTAAACAAAGACAACGTCGAAATGTACCACTTCCATTGTCTGTTTATTGCCATTTTATTGACATAGTCCCCACTCAAAATGTTATTGACGAGTGGGTAAATTAGATTTTAGTTCGATTTGGGCTTGTACTTTCTTTTTTCCTCTAGTCCTCTTTCTCTCACTCTGTGCAGAATTCGGGTCATAGTTCCTAATGATGCGTGACGCTGCTGGAAGCTGAAAGAATAGGGATAAGAGAAGGGGAGAGGAGGAGGAGGAGAGAGAGGGAGGGGAAAGGAAAAGAGAGAGAAAGATAATAAGACAAACACAAAGGAAGAAAGAGACTGGTAAACACTGTGCATTCCCACGATATCCACGCACTGTGTGCTGTGCCGTTTTGCTCCGCTGAGCAATATAGTGGACACGAAAATTTATTATTTAAGTCTCACTTTAATACGTATACGTACGCTCTTCCACACTTAACATGGTCTATCAATGCAGGGAGGTGAGTCGAAAATACTTCCCTGATCAATGACATATCTGATAAGCAGAACATGCAGTAAGCTCCATCGCCTTCCCTCCCCTCCATCTCCTCCTCCTCCTCCTCCTCCTCCTCCTCCTCCTCCTCCTCCTCCTCCTCCTCCTTCCCCCCCTTCCTCCTCCTCAGCAGGGTGACCCACACCTGAGCTTTATGATTTCTATAACTTGAAGCATAAGATCCTCGAGAGTTTATGTCATGAGGTTGAACGGGTCCTGCTCGAAATCCCCTCATCAATAATAGCTACCTCTTTATGTCCTAGTGCTTATTATTTCTCTTTGCCTCCTCTTTGGGTATCCTCGTCGCCTACCTGCCTCCATTCTGAATAGAGAAAAGAATGCTGATGATGTTTGAAATTCACAGTATTTTAGCGCCCTCTATAGATTCCTGCCTCAGGGCGTTCAAGGGGAACCACGGGGATTTACAAATTTTTCCTATCATTATTACTTCTATTCTATCATCACTATTATCATAATCACCGTTATTATTGTTAGTTTATTCCATATTCCTTTTAAGTTTCATGAAAACATCTAATCATGCTATTTTCATCATATTATTTTCCGACAGAAGAAAAAAAAACTGTTGAAAACGCACACCTTCTCCTTCTTCATCTTCTCCTTCTTCTTCTTCTTCTTCTTCTTCTTCTTCTTCTTCTTCGTTTTTTCTTCTTTTTCTCCTTCTTATTCAATAAAAATTCGCAAATGTACAATGACCCTGGACGCAACTCGCTTTTATGCTGGCGAGATAGAAACGATTATTCTCCAGCGTCGCTACCATAATCGAGCCTGCTACTGTTACGGGATTGCTGCCCTCTCTTGTTTAAAACTCTAAAGTGTGTTTCACTTCAAGTGGCTGTTGCATTGTGACGTTTACTCTCGGCTTGTTGTTGTTTTTTCCCAGAAGGCTAATACGAAATGCACATATTGTAGACGACCGACATGAGAGGCTTTTTTTGGGGGGGGGAGGCTTGCTGTTGTTGTTGCTGGGTTGGTTGTTTGTTTGTTTTTTTGTTTGTTTGTTTGTTTGTTTGTTTTGTTGTTGTTGTTTTCTACAATGCCTGTATGTGCCTTTTCAACTAGTTTTCCTGTTACAGTCGCCCTTTCACAATAGAACATAATCCCTTTATTTTCGTCATCAGTTATGAGTCATTTCAGTTACTAATCACTCACACGCTTAACTTCCTCATTTTCTCACAGGTTTTTGATTATCCTTAGGTTTGTTTATACACAGTCGTTAAGAGGTATATTTTCCGAGTTTTTCCCCCTTGCTTATTATACGCCCTCTTAAGTAATTGGATGCATTTTGAGATGTAAATTATTGTTTTCTCTTTGTCTGTATGTTCAACGTAATACATAATTGGTATATGCTCTGACTGCGTTTTTTTTTTTTCAATTCAGTTCAATTCAATTCAATAGTGTATCTATTTAACCACTTCATTTCAATATCTTATGTAAGTTTGTAGATTATAATAACGCCATTGAGGAAAACATTTTGAAAAGAAGGTTGGGGTAACTCTCCACCTCTCACATCAAATCTATTAAGGTCAGAGTCTCGCTTCTTTCTTCAAGAGACACCAGAACACAAACCGAACCATCCACCTTGCCGAGATGACTTCCCTGAGAGTTAAATGTCTCCCCATAGCTGCTCTTCCCCCTGGGCCATAAAAGTGTGATTTCCATTAATGTACGCAACACTAAAATGGAATAATCATAGCGTATACAACATGCCGTGAAGAAGTCTAGGCCCTTGCTCGATTATGGTAATGACGACCAATCTCCCCATTTTGCACCGACATAAATTTTCGTATCGATATCATGTCTGCTTTCCATGCCACCACTTCTTTTGTCTTTTTTTTCTATTTTCTCACTTTATGATAAGGTGCCGTTGTGTGTAAGAGAGGAGAGAGAGAGAGAGAGAGAGCGAGAAGAAACCGGTTTTGTATGGCATGGCATTGTTTTCATGGATGTCGAGGCACTGTGAAAAAAAACAAACATTGGAAACAAAATGACGCTATACACACACACACACACACACACACACACACACTTTTTTTCCCTGATATTTTATTGATTTCATTCAAATCATTCATAAATCAACCCATTCTGGGTGTAGCATGAACATAAACGGTACAAATGCCATTCAAAGCACAACAAATCCATTTATCAACTTATACTGCAAATCATCTCTCTTCAACATAAACAACTCAATTATAAATCAATCCTACTGACAGTTTCTTCACGAGAAAGTATTGACATTTACAAAAACCGATATTCTTTGACTATATACTGAATCATGTATCTCACACTCACAAGGGTATATACATACTCACACACACACACACACACACACACACACAAACACACAGACAGCACGCACACATACACACAAACACACACACGTGCATACATACAAACAAACAAACAGACAAACAAACAAACAGAGAGAGAGGGAGGGAGAAACAAGCACAATCCAAGACTAAACGACAGGCTGACAACACCTGCTGGGGATTTTAACAACGTTGTAAAAGCGGTGAGTATAGCTAAGAATGGCATATTGGCATCAAATCTTTCCATGGAAATGCCCCCCCCCCCCCCCTCACATGACCAATATCAAACTTTGTTCGTTTCATGGGGACACAATGATCACGATCTTGCAGTTATGAGCGTGTTTGTTCTCTGGGGAAATGAATTTTAATAGAATTAATGAATAAAACCAGGAAAAACAGGGCAGGGTCAGATTGGTATCAAAGGCATATAATAAAAAGTGTTTGGGATTTTAGTAAATCCTAAAAAGGTTGTGTCAACATCAACACAAATCGAATTAACCTCTCCACGTCTCTGACTATGACGTCATTAATCATCACTGGAATGAAGAAAAGAAAAAATTGAATTAAGAATTCCTCATGGTATTTCACTTGTTGAGCAGTGTCACACACACAAAAAGTGTATATAAACTCTACTATATTTGTAGAAATTGTAATATTTCTCTCGACTGGAGACGCTCTCTATACGTGACTAATGCAACATGCTGCAGGTCTTCTTGTTCCAGTTGAGATTTTAGTTTGTTTTATTTTAAATTCTTATGGCAAAATCAACAACTGTCACGTGACATAAACAAGACGTTGGTTGAGAATGGTAAGGGCGTTAAGGTCCCGCGAAAACTATGGTTTAGTGGCAACTTGACGCCGTTATCATTCTCAACTTCTCACACAAACCTAGCTGCTCAAGTTAGCTGCTCTAACTCACTAGATATCGCTGGCAGCTTATGCACATGCCTTGTATCACACTACGGTGGTCTTCCACTTCTTCGGTCAAATTGATAATGTATTTCTCTTCCTCCATCCCCCCCCCCCCTCCATTTTCTCTTTCTCTCTGTCTGCCTGTTAATCGTCAACACACAAAAGCTCACAGAACTTTCCGAGATTGCCGCGGAAGTTCCATCATTGTGATTATTTACTATCTTTGTTGCCATGGCAAAGTGCATTGTTTCTTTTTTATGACATCATTCGTGCATATACTAAAAATTGTATTTGAAAAAAAAATCCTTTATCAGACGAGTGTAAGAAAAATGACAAAATTGTATCACTTTGGATTATGTCAATTTTTTTTCTTTTCTTTTTGATGATGGAAATAAATACACTATTAAACTGAATTGAATTGAATTGAATTGAAGTTGGATGAGAATCAGAAACTAACTGAGAAGGGGGAAGGCAAACATAAGTTGGAGCGGTGTGTGGAAGAAATATGAATTGAGGTCGACAATAATCATAATCTAGACTTCATATGACAATGGGGAAGAGAGGAAACTGGGGTGCTTTTTTAGGGGGGAGGGGCGTGAAGAATAAACAACTTCTCACAGATGAGGGAGATTAGATGGAAATGATTGTATACTATAATTTGTATATCTCTGAAGAGAGCAATTTTGTCACAAAAGGCTGCTTAAAGGCTTAAAAATAAACTGGGAAATCTTAAAAAAAAATAATCTGACATTGCCTTCTTGGGACAGGGAAAATACTTGGGTTTATGCAAATGTAAGTGCAAATAGTGTGATGGGTGGATGTGCGTGATTAAATCATTGCTAATCATGATAAGACGTGAAATAGTCGTTGCACGAAAACAATCTCTAAACAGAACATTTATAAGGAACCTATCCAAAACGGTTACAGCTCGTTATTCCGAAGGTTCGCTCTTCCGAAGGCTCTTTAGTCCGAAGATTCGTTATTCCGAGGGTTCGTTATTCCGAATTTCATTTTCGGATTGACGAATCTCCGGAATAACGAACCATTGGAATATAACGCCAGAAATGTTCAGATTAACAAACCCTTTTTCATTTTCGGATTAACGAACCTCTAGGTATAGGAAATTTGTGTGTTTCGGATTAACGAACCTTCAGAATAACGAAACTTCGGAATAGCGAACATTCGGAATAACGAACAGCACCCTCCAAAACACTAGATCAAAACACTGATTCGAGAAATACGGTATCATCTCGTCAGTTCATTAAATTTTGATGCACCACGCATTACCGCACCATATCTGAATGTATCACGTTGGTGGCTAACATAGCTATCATGCAGGAATGATAAAGTGTGAATTCTACTAACGCATAATTTCATTTCATTTCATTAATTTATTTCAGCACGGCACATGATTCGGCCAACAAGGCTGTTCTTCCTCATGTCCGTGCATCGTGAGGTAAGATTATAACAATTATCATACACATGTACGTGGAAGTATATACAACATAAAATTAGATGAAACAAAGTAGAGCAATATTTACAATACCATCTCTGGCAGAAATATACAGACTATTAAGAGAAAGCGTATGTTACAACCAAAGATTAAACAAATATATATGTTATGGTGTTTGCCCCTGCGATATGTGTATTACGTGTCATTTTTACCGAAGAGGGAAGGTTGTCAAGATAGTGATATTTCACATCGTCATTTCATAGTCAAATGTCACAAAAACTTTTTTTTTCAAAGAAGAGTACTATATTCTTCTTCTTCGTTTACAATGCGGACGCAACAAGGATGGTAGGGGCGGTATCATCATTGTTATTTTCATCGAAATAAAAATGTATACATGTACTATATAGTGATGCTGCGAACACAGCATTGATAATGTAGACCCAAACACCAGTATTTATCTGTCAGTTCATGCATCATACCATGAGGCTACAACATCTCCATGAATATACTTACTCTCGCTCCCTCTTCCTCTCCCTCTATATACCTCCCCCCCCCCCCCATCCAGTCTCTCCCTCTCTCTTTCACGATGCATTCTTATCTTCGTTATTATACTACTATGTCTACACAAGTTAGTATCCATCCTCGTGCTCACATTATGTATCGAAGAAAATCAATTCTCAAATTACCGCAATGAACTGCCAAAGCTCAACACAGTGACTACTTCGATATCAATCACCGTAACCGATGCATGGACAAATTAACTTTATACACACATCACCTGTGTTCTAGCGGAAGCAACAGGTAGTATTTCAGTTTGTCGTTTGATCAACTCATCAGAAAAAAAAAAAAATTAGAGAGGGAATGATGAAGTTGCCATGGTAATCATGAAATAAGCAAACCGCAAAGAGCATGCACAGTCAACTTAGAATAAATTTGTACTGGGAGAAGCCCTTCACAGCTCTCCCAACCGGAAAATCAGAAACATCGTTTAATTTGATGAAAAGGGGAAATTTAGTGAACAATATTGTCAATTGACCAGCCAGTGGTACCTCCGTCAAAGCAAATGCACGTAGAGTAATTTTGCCGGTACTGCTTGATGCACACATAATTTTGTTCAGTCTGTACACAAATAACCTGCGATGCTAATATACTCTTTATCATGCCAGATCGATCAAGAATTTGGCGAAAGTCCAGTGATAGTGAATGAGAAAGTGCAAAAAAAAAAAAAACCAAACAGATAATTTGAAAAACTTCGTACACTCGTTCCGTGAGACCTTCTTATGTTCATGAGAACTTTTTAACGTCTTTTCAAGTATCTTCCACAGCAGTATCAGACGACTATTTCAAAGTGGTGGTAGCATATCCCTAATATCAAGGAGAGAATATTTTCAAAAGAACCGTTGAGATTGTATGAACTAAATGCCAACGTGCCATACCCTTCCGCAACATTGTTTATAACTCATACAGCCCAAGTTATCAATATCATGTTTAATCGCGTTAAACTTTGCCTCCGACGGCATTGGGTGAACTAGAATATCCAGTATAACAAATAGTCTTTTCAATCAAAAAGAAAAAAATAATGTTTTACAAAAACTTGAAATCCAAAAACGACAACAACAACACGATAATATTATTCAAACCACATCTTCAGCCAAATCAGAGAAAAGGCATTAACTTAATCAAGAAATAATTTCCCATTCTTTTTTTCACAAACTATAAGAATATCAAGTAACAATAATCATTTTTATTGATAACTTAGGCCTACATCGCGTACTACCTCTTCCCTCTGTAAGTTATCACTGCTATCTACCACAACACTACAATTATATTACACGTATGAAGAACTTATTCATAGTTTATATCTTTATACATGACTCGTCTCTTGGAGACTGCAGATGAAAATACTGTGTAATTACTTGTGGGGCTATGGCATTAGCACCTCTTCAGATTTGCATACGTGGTTGTGACTATTTACTAGTTCGTGAAAAAATGGCGTGCTGTCGTGGTACTCTAAAATCCCGTATTTCTCGTATCACTCTTCCAGTTCGAATGGAACTTCTGCCCTTCTGTTTGTTCAGTTTATATGTCTTATACGTAGTGAAGTTAAAATCAAATGCATATACGCCAAAAGCAGAGCATGTTACTGCTCCAAGTGTTGTATGCATACAGATACGGTGCCTAAGTAACATTCCTCGATTAGATCTACAGCACGCAGATAACATGATTGTATGCGTCAATCACGTACACATACCATTATGCAATGTACAAAGTGCTTCAGACAAACACGCACATGCACTTTGATACAATATCGACAAGAATTGCTTCCCCTATAGATTTTGCTTGTTAGCTTTTAAAATGTATGTCTTTCACCAAAATGCGCTACATAGAAGAATTTCTTTCCCTTTTGACGTAGTGACGCGCCAAAAAATAAGCCAGTTCGTCAAATGCACATTTGTAAAAAAAAAAAAGAAGAAAAAGAAAAAAAAGAGACCTTTCTTTTTTTTTCAAGCTGGATATGCACTTCACTCCTTTTAAAAGAGACATAATGCATAATGCAATATTTGGTCACAACTTATGAAATTCGTGTTCAAACAAAGAACAAACTATAACTTAGACCTGGGCCCTCTTGCATATTTGTCAGACAATTAAATGTAAGTCAGTTATCAGCAAAGCAGAAGTGAGTATTGAGACTGGATATGTTTGATATTCTGATTAATATCACTGAATATATTTAAGATCAACGTTTAATGTAACAGGGCCCAGTATATTCCGTCAATTAATACTTTTGGAAGCATCCAGTTCATTGTTTTGCATTGAATGCGTTAACAAACTTTGTTTTTCTAAATATTGCCAAATGCTGGACTTTAATAAACACTTTGTCGCTGTCAGGTGGATGAGCTGGCAAGCATGAGGATAGCATGAATGATCATCACATCACAGATGCTTAGCTCAGTGAATTTACAAACCTTAATGCCCGGTTGGTATGGAATACTAAAGACCTTTTCCTGCTCATGCGCAAAGTGGAACTACAAACTATAGCTTATTCACCTGTTCCCAATAAATACACTTCAGTACCGGAGATCCTATTCATATTTGTGAATTAAATCATGGAATAGCTTTCTGATTGTTTAAAAGAAATGTTTTCTGTCATAAAGTCCAGATGAAAATATTCACTTTCACCATCTTTATCATCTTGATGATAGTGATTACAGAATATCGCCCTTTTACGCTTCAAAATCTTTGCTTGACAAAAACAAAGCTGTTCTGTACAGTATTTCATTCATAGTCATCCATTATAAGTCATGCCTGCATGCATGCATAGTATTATGAATATGATCCTTTAGCAGTGTTTTTTTTAATCGAGTCGCAGAATTATAAGACTTATGTAGCAATATGAAGATTTTTTTTGTTCACACTGAGATCATTGAGGGTAAGTTTCACAGAAAAATCGAAAACAAAGTTGTTTAGGAGTGGCACCTTCAGGTTTTGTTTGAAAATCAAATCCAACGCTTTTTATTGTCTTATCCAAGATGACGGATTAGGGATCCTGTCGTATTGACATCGCACGAGGGAGCGAAATATCTGCTTAAAGTGTGGATGCTTCTGGGCGTATATAAGAGGGTTGATGCAGCAGTTGACGGACATGAGGATGAAGGTGTAGATGGAAGGAATCTCGTGTCCCGGGATGAGTACGCACAGACTGTGGGGCATCACGCAGAGGAAAAAAGCGCAGACTACCAGAAAGAGGTTCACGTTGATCTGACTGTCTCTTTGGCGCGTTTCCATCCTTGATGGGGCGTGGCCCTGATGCGATCCCTCCTGAGTTGGATTCGGGCACATCGCCGACTGACTGGCCGCTGATTGAACCGTTGCGGCACCGCTTTGCGCCAGCACTCGCCGCTGCTGCCTCACTCGCATGAAGATCTTAACATAGCAATAGATGATGAGGAGAAAGGACAGGAAGATGTTAACAAAGGCGACGGACTCGTATATGCCGACTGGATCTTCCTTACTCAACCAGCTGCACCAGTGCTGCTCGCTGGAGTAGCCCAGCGTCTCGATATTGAGGACTTCTGGTACAAGCAGACAGAGTATTGACTGGAACCAGGCAACGGCCAGCATGAGGCACAATCGAAAGGGTTTGTAGAGCCATTGGTAGTCAGCTGGTTTTCTCGTGATCAGATAGTAGCGGTTGAAGGCGATGAGAGCGAGAGTGAGCACGCTGGTTATTGTGAAGATATAGACAGAGGCTCCTACCACCTGACAGAAGGTGTGGTCCAGGGGCCAACCTGCTGGGTGAACCAGTCCTAGAGACTGGAAGGGCAGCATGGCGCACGTTAGGAGGTCAGTAACGCTGAGACTGAGCACGAACACGTTCGTAATGGTCTGCAGTTTCCGTGAGACGGCCACGGCGACGATCACGAGGCCATTACCAGTGATACCAGCGATGGAAGTGACGCTGAGAATGGCGGCACCGACGGCTCGGTGGACGAAACCGACTTGAAACATCTCCTCTGGAGCTTCGTTGACGTGAAGTGTACAATTTTGCATCGCCATTAAGAGCCTCACTGTCAGTTACAGTAATTGTCCGATGAGGAAATCACAATGTCAGCAAAAGAATTAAAAAAATAATCAACGATTTTTTTCCCTTCCGTGTGGAAATGTCAAGCAGATAATTACTCCCTGCGAGGACGTTCCCTTGAAGGTAAATAAAAAAATCTTCTTACGTTGTATTTGTATTTACGTTAGTAAATCAAAATGCTTCCAATCGCAAATGAAAGAACGATTTAAATGAGCATCAGATGAGAATCCGTCTACTACTTTTAATGTCAACAATTGATTGTGAACACTTAGTCAACAGACCAACTTTCGGCAGCGGAGACTAGACGGTAAGAGTTACAGGATGGCGTGTTTCCAACGCAGCTTGCTTCAGCTATCGGACGGTGAACAAACTAAGAAGGACGGCGCTTTTGCGCGCGCATACAGAGGGAATGAATCAACACGTGCAGTAACGTACTTCACTGATAAAATAAGGGGTACGAGGAATGACAGGACTTGCGGCAGTTTGCGTTGGAAGACGTAAAAAGTGACACCATTTTAGAGCTGGATTTTGGTTCAGCCAATTACTGATACCGATACTATGCAATTACCAATGAACCAGAATGACAATTATTTGTCATATCCCCCCATTTCTTGATTTTGAGTCTTATAAACACAAGGGCTGAAAACTTTGCTATCACTGTGTAAAAACTTCATTTGCACATGTACAACCTCCCCCTCCCGTATGCATGCTGTCAATCGTGCTTGATCGTTATAAGGATTTATGTTTCATTTTTCTTTTTTGTTTTAGATATCATTTTTAAGTGATTATAATGAGGGTGATGAGGAAATTACGGATAGTCACTGACGTAGTAAATATCTATGTATCATGATTTTATTGTACCTAGTGGAATTGTATTCGTTAGTTTTATTATTATTCTCCTTTGTTTGTTTTTTCTTTTATGTGGGTACTGCAGAAACTGTGAAGGGGAAAAAGGCACATCTCAACAACAGAATAATATCTAGCATGGCCTTGGACACGTCCGTCTCAAGAAGTTTGGAATCTTCTCTTCCAGGAGACCTCTCTTTAAACAATAATAATAATAATAACAACAACAACAACAACAAAAGAAAGCCAACAAATCCGAAACTAACGTTGCTTTTCAAATAATAGCATGCGCATTGATAATGCAGTTTGTTTTGTTTTGTTTTGTTCTTTGAGGTGTTTTCTGCATGCAATATCTGTTAAATTGTTTTTCTTTGAAAACAAAGAGGGATGCGTGGGAGTTTAGCTGATTTCATTACAGCGCTATAAAGTGAACAAAAGTAATACTTCATGCATCAATCACAACTTTTAGCCTTGTGAGAATGTAATATTGCCCGTGTTCGGTCTGGCTTATTGCAGTTACTATGGTTACGTCACAATTCTCATCTATTGTCATCAAATCAAGCGAGGGCAAACTTTCGTTGCGACGATCCGATGCCGTCAGTGACTGACAGCGAAAAAACCCACATCATAATACTATTTACGTTGTTCTAGATAACGAAAAATGGTGTCTCAAGTGTATTGCAACAGCTTCGTTTTGTTTGATCGACGTCATTGATTCTTAAGTGCATTTTACATCCTGTATCTATATACTACAGTACTAGTATAATTTGGATGGCTCACTCTTCCTTTGTATGAGGGGACAGAAACCAATGAAAGAATAATGGTTTTATCACAGGAGCATCACTGGAATCTTCGCGATGTGAGTTAAGCGAGGGACCGAAAAATACATTGAGAAATTATAATTTCTGTGTAAAATGTATGAGATTATTATGTCTCTTGCATATTTTTTGGCACAAAAAACGTTCAGTGGTGTCAGGATCAAAATGATGATATGGAGTAAGGAAAAAACCCGAATATGTTAAATGTAATGCTTATTTAAGGAATGAACAGAAACATACAACTTTATGACGTTTGTCACATGCATGCTTTGAATGTTCTATTTCCTCAGATTGCTAGTAAGGAAAGAGAGAACGCTCATTTGAGTTCAAGTAAGTTCAAAATATGGAACATGATGGCAATAAAATACTTGAGCACTAATGTTAATTCTCAAGAGAAAATCATTCGACAAGTATTCTTTGTATACTTATTTGTTACATCTATATTATGTGCAGAGGCATCAGTGAATACCAGGTTTACCTGGTGATGGCTGTAACTATGCGGCAAATTTCATGGTAGTTGACAAACTCTGAATTCTGTAGCACTTTCAGTGTTTGTTTGTTTGTTTGTTTGTTTGTTTGTTTGGTTGGTTTTTTTTTTTTGGGGGGGGGATCAAGAATGGAATGGGGATAAAATCTAGCCTTTGTCGGTTATAGGATCAAATCAAACTTTACACACGTAAATTATTGACTTACCACTTATTTCACAACCCCTTCCCCCAATCGTTAGTAAAAGCCAGAACTTGCCAGTTTTGATTGAAATACAATGTTGCAGGGTTATATTCTTTTACTCTTTTTTCTTTAAATCAATAGTCTCATTAAGCGTGATTTTTGTTTCTATAATGGCGTCATAAAGATTTTAGTTGTATCTTGTAAACCTTACTTCAATCAAAATCTTAGAATACTGGTCGTAATTTTATGCCTACAAGCACACACACACATATACGCACATACACACGGAAACACACACACACACACACACACACAACATACACACACATTTTAAGCAGGGTTGTGATTATGTGCTTTTTTGTATTTACATCTTTAGATATACAGGGGGGGGGGAGAAGTCATCGATCGATTGCATGAGGTAAAATGTTGAGGACTGGCTTGTGAAATTGACTTGACTTAGATACCTGAAATCCTCTTCTGTTTGTTTGGTTCCCCTTTACCCTCTCCCCCCCCCCCCCCCCAAAAAAAAAATAGAGCGTAACTCGCTGCGTCTATTCATTTCAAACACTGCAAAAACGCAGGGTAGTTTCAATAGTGATGCGCCTCCTTTCCCTCTTTAAGTTCTGCCACTTAAAAGGGCACGAACGAAGGACTGAGGGTAGGGGGAGGAAATAGATTACAGGGAAGAGAGATGTAAAGTAGCAGATAAAACGAAGATGAGACACAAAAAGTCGGAGGGGGAGAGAGAGAGGGAAAAATCTTTTTTCCCCTATTTGATGTTTGATCTTTCTTGCTATGATCTATGATTTTTCTTCCTGTGTGAAATCCATGGCTTTGTCATCGTAAGTCTCCTAGAATAACATATTTTTTATGTGGATTTGAACGACTTGCAATATGGGGAGGCCGAGGAAGGAGCGGAGATGGAGTTTGCTTTGTCCGCTAAAGTTAAAACGAGAACATGAGTCTCTTTGACGAGACGATCTGTTGACTGCGTAGACATTTGGGTCCACGCATGTTGCTGATGTGGCTTCAGGTGAAAATCAATATTTCTCGATCTACATTGACAACACTTAACTTATGTCTTTTTTCCCGTTTATTCATTTCGTCATGAATAGAATATGTCCTTCCTACGTGATTAGAGCTTTGGCATACGGATTCTACCGTTTTGTTTACCCTGGCCAACAATACAAATAAACATCCAATGCATGATATGTTTTTTATTTGTCTTTATGTTTAATGAATGAAATAACACAAACGGCTTGTTAACCGATCTATTGTTGAAATCACATATGCCTTGAAAGTAAACTATTTATGACGATAAATATATGTAGTGATAAAATTATACAATTTGCATTTACTCCTTATCATGCCCCTCCCCCCCCCCCCCCCCCCGATCTCGTTGAGGCGAAATTGTATTGGTTGCCTGAAATATGTTATGTTGTTTAAGCCATAATATACAGAACCTTCTTCTAAGTTTATTTTCAAACATGATACTTTCAAAACGAACAATTGTTATATATATGGACACATTATATGAACATACATACACATACACACACACATACACACACTCACACACACATACACACACACACACACACACACACACACACACACACACACACACACACAGTACAAAATATTCCAGCATCTGAAACATTTGTGAACCACAAGCTTTATCGCGCAAAATGCTTGCCTTAATCAAGCTCATGTTCGGCTGTTTCAAAATCTAGATTCTTGCTTCATGCCATTACATCGCGTTACAGGAATATATTATTTTGCATCACAAAACCAACAACAAGTCGCCAGACATGGATTTTTAGTTAAGGCCACATCTTGAAGAGCAGACTTTAAGTTTTAAAATAATGTATGACCCAATTAAAATAGACTCTTCTTACCTATTAGAATGTTGAAAAGAAGGCTTTTAACTCTGGAAAAGTGTGCAAACTATATGTACAGAGAAAGGAGGCTCTGAACACTATGCTAAATATTTGGGTCTATACAATGTTTAAACTTGCCGAGCTGTGCTCTTTGCAATGAACTGGGCAAAATTAGGATTTAAAGCTCTATAGCAACAACAATGAAGAGATTGCCAGATTAATTAAGCATTTTCCCTTTACACACACTCTATTCATGACTATTACCAACTTTCAAAGCAGTGGCATTAGTCTTTCTAAAGTCGAACATGTCGAAAATGAAGAGTGTGCAAAGGGGTTTATAAGAAATGAAAAAGGGTTTCTAAAAATATGAAAACTCAAGATTGTTCACACTTTTTACTATAGGTTGACCCTTTTCACTTATTTTGAGTCTTTACATGAAATCAGTCGGTACGACTTTTGGTTGGTTTTGTGATTCCTAGTCCACAATGAATGATTTATTCATCTGAAAAAAAAAAATAACGTCCCATGATAAGGTCACTGCATTAGCATAGTCCAGTCAACCGTGACTGTACAAGTACGTACGAGATATTTTTTTATGGATCTAAAGTGTAAAAGAAAACCACTGAGCTGATTATGTGCACTGCTTTTCATTCAGTAAAGACCCCCCCCCCCCCCCAATTTTTTTTATTGTGTCTATTCCACCATATGTTTAAATCTGTTTATATGCATTGTCCACATGATTATGTTGGAGATATTATTTTGTGATAAAACTGCGACATGGCTGACACGTTACCGCAGGCTGATCACGAGTGGAGAGCTTTAATCCTCATCGGAAACTTCGTTCTCAACGTCGTGTCCTGGGGTGTATTCAAGTCGTTTGGTGTTCTGATTCCAGCGCTGATGCGAACGTTTTCGACGAATTCTTCAACGCTGGGCTTTGTGTGTAGCCTACCGTCTGCACTCACCTTTTTACTCGGTAATGGCGTCCGCACGAGAGTTTGTGCCATTTCTACAATTCTGCTTTTGTTTGCATTCATTTATTCATTATTTTTTATCTCTGTTTGTTTGTTTGTTTGTTCTTTATTTTGTTCTTTTTTTCTCTCTGCTTTCTGTACCCAAAAAAAAACTTTCTTTCTGCCATTTCCAGTTACCATGTAAGCCCAGGCCTATTACTAGTACTGTTGTCATTATCTATTTCCAACAGCTTTGGGTATGCAAGGTATTCAACACGGGATCAGGCTGAGCACTATCCAGTATACAGTAATCATTGTTTGACGTATAAGCGTAAAAACGGGTTCATCCCACGAAGCCGACACCCACGAGTCATACAACACGGGGCTTAATGTGTCGGTCTTGTGGGCGTTGTTTGCTCAATGTCGAACTCATGGGCTGTATCAAAATATACTCGTGGGCTGTATTACTCATGGGTTGTATAACTCGTGGGCTGTATGAGTCGTGGGTGTCGGTCTCGTGTGCACCCGTATACGGGTTTACTAGGGTTATGATTTACGGTTTAGGGGGATTTATGAACACTACATCATGTTTTGTTTTCTTCGGTTCTGTTTTAATTGGAGATGTTACAAGGTGCATACAATATTTTGATTCTTGCTTTTGCCAATTTCACACGCAATATGAATAGAATTTCTCCATAACATGCCAGACGTGATGTATAGATGTAATTCCTTAAAATCTGTCTCGATTAAGTTCAGGGAAAGAAAATTCTGAGATATCATTGTAATAATGATATCATGAACAGCTTTAAAGTAAAGGGTTTGATTGTGTGCAACGCAAGAGAATGTAAGTAATAAGTAAGTAAATTTTCAGTTGTCAGAAAACCGCGGTGACCCGTCTACAGTCAAGACCATAAGAAATCTGACTTAAGAAATGAGTCGTTGCCATGACAACGGTACTAAGATTATACGCAGATGTATTCGCAAAATGAATCTTTAAATGCGTGAATTCATCAATGCAAATTGTAAGAATTCAAGGACTATGATGTGAAGGCCAAAGGCATGCCCGATATTCGAGCATTTCCAAGGGCAACTCCACTTCCAGTGATCATAGTCATTTTTCTGTAAGTGACGTACAAACGGAAGTTCATTTCTCCCTATAGAGTGCTGACTCTTATTTTGCTCAAATGACATTATCAATATATCATATACGATATACAATATGTGAACATGGATTCAAATTCATAAGTATTCGACTTTTTGTGTGTGTCATATTCATTCTATCATTTATCAAAAATATACTGTCTGAAAATGGGGTGCAATCGGGAATATTTCCCACCCCCGCAGTCTTAGGTACTTCTTAAAGATTGTTGCACGAAAATTGCAATTTAAGGCACTTCTAGATGGCGTCATAAGCAAGTAAACATTGTCCAAAGCCCCCCCCCCCCAAAAAAAAAAAAATGATAATGGTCAAAGTATTCATACTCTACGGTTATGCTGTGTCTATATCGGGCTACAATACATTCCGTAATTGATTAAAGATTAAAGAATTTACAACGTTTCAACTATACTTAGCTAAAAAAAAAAATACGTCTTATTCTTGTATCGAGTTGTTTTTTATTGCAATTGATTGATAAAGTGCCCTATATACACCGACGCAAAAAATCATCGGTTGTACAATATTTGAGAGGTAACCATGATAAAGAAATAAATCATGGGCATACATACTGGGGTTGGACTCGAACCTACGACCTCCTGATTACTCGATGTCATATCCACTGAATATAAAGGACAATTTGTCAATGAATTGTAGTAAAAACCACTCGACGCAAGAATCATTAGATATATTGAATAAATACCCAGAACCCGCCGCTATAAGGGATCAGAGTCATTACTGGCTATCAAGCGGACACTGGCGGAGGCTAGTAGATAAGATGCGTGTCTAACAATAGAAAAAAAAACCACACACACACATACACACACACACACACACACACACACACACACACACACACACATTCCGCCGAAGTGGTATTTCTATCATCATCATCAAACGTGATATTGATGACAATCAAGAATCAACGGAAGCTTAAATATTTGTCTAATCTTGTATTGCCCAAATCCTTCAGAAAATCTACATCTTCTCTCCCCTGAAAATAATGTCTTTTCCGTGTCAACTCTGATCCAGCCATACACACGGTAAAGGCCTACCGTAGCGAATGTGATTCTCATTCGAACTTCTTCCACAACGAGATTTATATCTTTTCAATAACCTTATTTGCCATATACTTTTACATGTATATTATTTATATATGTTATCTGTTAACATTTCACATTTCGCGACAAAACTGTGTTGTGTTTTGTTTTGTTTTGTTTTTGCTTGCTGTAGTTGTTATCAGACTATCCTGAGATCACTTTGAAGAGGTTATATTATGTTGTAAAATATCAGAGAGACGAGCGTACTGGCATCTTTCTAAACAGAGAGAAAAAAAAACACAGGAAGAAACATGACAAAATTAGTTGAAAAGAAAGAGTTTCACTGGAGAAACGTATCTTTTTCTATACTGCCTGTTATAATATCTGGCGCCTGTTGCATAAGACTTTTTCCTGACTTTAGCGCTGGACGAAAAAAAATTGTTAAAAATAACCTGATATTCTCAGGCATTTTATGCAGCATGACCCTTGTTGTAAGAGAATTGCAATATCATCCCTGTTCTTTTTGATACATATTGTACTAACAACGCATTACAACATTGTAAACAGGTACAGTGTATGTGGTCTATAAATTGTCAGAATGCCAGCCTGTATCATACGCGTATACCTTTTCATGAGGCATTTTACAGGTCATGCAGAAAGAACGTTGTTTGCACTTCTGTACAAAATGATGTTACGATGCCATGATCATACTGAATTCTGTCATTGATATGGTTTCGTGCGTCTACTCTTCCATCATTGCCATTTTGGGCCATTGTCTGATTCATGTGTTCAGAAGAGCTTCTGATCATTGGACTGTGTGGTTTTGAAGTCCATTTCAGAAATTTAGGGCAGGAAGGTACAAAAGATGTATTTTGCTGGAAACATATCTTTGTGATATTGTAAAGAACGAGACAAAGCATTGGCGATAAGTAGACGGTTACATTGCTGGGATGGTGGAGTTGTGTGAGCCTTGTTGTATCCCCACATCGGTTTGTCAGTTATCATAACATGTTCTCTAACAACCCGTCCTGTTCGCATATTGCAACTATCATTTGACGTTCCATCAATCCTTGAGTGCCCCTTTTCATTCCCGTCTTCTTCTTAATACTTCTGTTTCCTCTAAATTTACAATGACGTTCATCATTATTCTTTATCTAAATTGTTGTTGCGATTGCCATTGCTTCAGGAAGGCAATAACTCGGTAAGACTTGACTTATGTGGGGGCGATGTGGTATAGTGGATAAGACTCCCGACTCCCGATCGGAGGACCCGAGTTCGAATCCCGCCCAGTGCTTACATCCTTGGACAAGATGTTTCACCCACTATGTCCCTCTCGACCCAGGTGTATAAATGGGTACCTGGCAACGCTAGGGTAATAATAATAGCAGGGCCCTCTGGTAGAACAGTGGCAACACTGAAGAGGCTACCCTGGGTAAATAAGAGCTTATTAATATTATTATATTACGTAATTTATAGTGTCGAGCTCATGAACCTTTGTTTTTCCTATTTTCGAGGTCGTACGTGTGGGCCTTATTTCCCTAGTGTCCAGCTCGTGGGCCTTTTCTTGTCTATAGTGTCTATAACTCGTGGGCTATTTCGTCGGTGTCTAGTTCATGAGATGACCCCCCAAAATACTGGGTATATGCCACGAGCTCAACAGCCAGGAGTCACTGAGATCGCTGAGTTTTTAACGTCATAATAATACAGCCCATGAGCTCGACACTAGGCAAAAAAAGGTAAAAAACAAACAGACAAACAAAACAAGCCTATGAGGACGACACTGCTCACATTAAGCCCAGTGATATAATGAGTGCCGGACATTCGGGCCTTGTTTGCTCTGTGTCAGACTCATGGGCCTATTTCTCTATAAAGTATCAAGCTTGTCAGCCTTTGTTTGTTTGTTTGTTTGTTTGTTTGTTTGTTTGTTTTTGCACGCGTTTAGCTCGTGGACTATATCTCGTCGGCGTCTAGTTCGTGAGATGACCTCAAATTTCGGAGTTATCCCACGAGCAGGCAAACAAGGCTCACGAGTCTGACACTAGAACTCCCCCCCCCCCTCAAAAAAAAAACACACACACACACGAGATAGACACTGCGCACATTCCTAAGCCCTTTTATGTAATGAGTGTCAGATTCATGGCGTGCACACACACACACACACACAAAAATATGTTTTAAACGCCATGTAATGTGCATTTTGTATACTACCAGGCGTAGTGTCTCTTAATACCTAATGTTAGACTTTATGATAAGCCCTAATGTGTATACAATATTGACTTCGTCATGCCCATTATACATATAACTGCATATTATATAGACATGAATGTTTTTAATATTTCTTGAAATTACAGGACCACCAGTCGCTCAAGGTCTCTGTTTGGGCGTTGCTGGATGCCGCAAAATGGCAGTTGTAGGCGGACTACTCTTTTCCCTCCCGATCATCCTGGCTGGCCACACACACTCTCTCATTGTTCTAGGGATATGCATGCAAATCACGGGTAAAATCTCCCAATAACTTCCGTCAATGTCATGATTTTATCATGTGATTGCTTCACATTTTGTCGTAATATTGTATTCTTAGAATCGGACGTTATTGATTATTATAGTTATTTATCAGAAGTTAAGTTGTTTTTTTTAAACTGTTAAGTTGCATCACTAATTTGTTTGTCATTCCTATGTAAATTTTTATTATTTTTCGAAAAAGTATGCAGAAATAGATGTACAAATCAGTGGCGGATCCAAGCGGGGATGCACCAGGCGCTTCCCCCCTTTATTTTTTTTTTCTTAAAAAAAAGAAATAAAAAGAAAAAATGGGGGCGCGTGTGCCCCCTCCTTTAACTTTATAGAGGCTGCCCTCCTGGATCCGCCCCTGCGAATACTAGTATATCTTCAGTAAACAGACGCGTAGCTCTTTTATACAAATGTTAATGACGGAAAATTAACTTTGTCAATGTCTGGTTGCTTTTATTTTTGACATTATTACTTTTATCTTACTTATTACCATTTTTGTCATTGCGGTTACTTATTATCATATAGTATTGGAGTAGAATCTGATCAAATGATTGGTTGAGAGCATACACGTGACCACTGACCAAGTATTTATTTGTGTAGCACGCTAATGGTGCTTATGATCGGTCATTAGCAGACTCCAAAGTATAATCAGTAACCAGTCATCAGCACTTTTATGTTACGATGGTGACAGGGTCAGATTTCAGCGTTGTATTTCTCAAAATGAGGGTGAATAATTAAACGACAAGGATGTGCTTCACCATTTTATAAAGCAAATATTACGCATCCTTCTGTTTAGTCATTAGCACTGATGCCTACACTTCTGTTTTGGGGGTTGGTCGTTCTGAATGTCCTCACTTATGTGGATTTTCGTATAAAATCGTTAATCATTGAGTAATATAAATGATGGAGCAAAACCTAATCATAATATGATTGGTTGAGAGCGTACAACTGACGAGGCATGTATTTTGCCTATAACACGTAATTTTGATTACGACCGGTCATTAACATTTTCACGTCGCATGATGGGCCTCATTAAACGGGCATTGTTTCGTAGTCGCGAAAATTTTTGGTGCTCTGCGGAATTTTATCAAACGGCAAGACCTGCTTCATCATTTCATAAAGCAAAGAATATACATTATTTCATTCGGACACTAATCGGTACCTTTGAAACAGTCCAAACGTGTTGGACTGTTACAAATGTCCATTGCTTGACAGTGGTGGATCGGGGAGGGGGTTAGGGACAGCATTTAACCCCCATCCCAACCCCTTGCGCTGCAAATTGAAAATGTGATGTGCATAGAAAAACGCCATCATGTGTGAGGACTCAAACAGTAGGCCCCATGTCCCTTGTACTCTGTCAGGCTCAAACGAATGGCCAAAAAAAAAAATGAGAAGAGGACTGTTTTTTCTTTCTTTTCTTTTTTGTAATTTCTTGCTATTTTCATTTTATCTAAATTATTTATGTATTTATTGTTATTTGTTGGCACTTCGACCGATGTGGGGAGAGAAGTGGCAGCCAAAAATGTGAAGACCTCCTTTTTTATGCTCTCTTGTCATGATTCATCGCCATTGGGTCACCCCCCCCCCCCTTTGCAAAAAGCTAGATCCGCCCCCTGTGCGGTTATTTCTTATTAATACCCTCGCCGATGTGTATTATTTGTATAGTAATGGTACGTCATGCAAGGGGACCTTCAGAGAAGACCGTTGATTGTTATGGAGGGGCGTAGACTCTAAGTATGCATAATAACTGATGATCGTTGGGATGAATTTGCATTATATTTGCATATCAATTCTTCTTGTCTCCGCCTTTCACGGCAATGTGCATGCTATCATCCAAGGTGATGCTTAAAGGGGACCTCCGGATGATTTTCACACTTTTACATTTGAACAACAGTTACTATAAATTAGTCAAACTGAGTACAGAGTTTCAGAATTTTTAGTGATTGGGATAAGGAATGAGAATGTTTTCAAAATTTATAACAAAATGCAATGAACAAGGATGATGACATGGCAGCCTCACCATAAGAATGCATGAGTTGGGGCTCAAGGGAGCAGAACAAAAGAAGAAGGCATGCATAGATTTTTCACAGGTGAACTTGTTGAGCAAGCGGTATTGTAATGGAATTACACTGCTACATTTGTGAAATATATGAGGCTCTGATGTCATCAACACTGTTCAGTGTAATTTGTTTAAGATTTTCAATCTATTGGTTTCTCTGCTCAAGGACCACAATAAATTCCATGAATCTATACATGGAGCTGTTGATTTATGTACTACATGATGTGAAATTATGAAAATCGTCCGGAATGCCCCTTTAACAACTACTTTCCCGACAGGTACGTCTTTGCGAACTCTCTGTGCGCTCTCTGTTCTACGTTTGGGACCCTTTCAGCCCCGTTGATCACCGAGAGGGCGCTCTGCGCTTATTCTCTGTCGGGCACCATGCTCCTATTGGATGGTCTTGGTCTACACCTTGTGGCAGTTGGTGCTACATTCAGAGACCGGACATGTCATGCAAGTCATTGCGAAAAGTCGGAAGTAGAGAGTGAGGATAGCGTACCATCAAAGGAAACGTCTGAAGAGAAGAGTAAAATGTTCGTTCAACCTACTGACAACGTCAAGAAGTGCAAGACCGGTAAATGGTCCAGGTGTCTTTTAAAGGAACAAGAAAACGCATCATTAAGTGATCAAGGCCCATGCCAGCAGACCACCCAGGAATCGTTGAAACAGAAATGGAAAAATTGCGTTTTCGTCAAGGAACCCATGTTTACCTTCCTCCTTCCGTCTAGTTTTTTTCGATCAGTTTGGATTGGCGACCTGGTATCTTTTCCTTGTACCCGGAGGAGAGTGGCTTGGTTACAACGGATCGCAGGCTGTTTTACTAGCCGCAGTTGGCGGCGTAGGCGAAATCCTGGGACGGATTCTCTTCGTCATTTTGACGTATCGCAAGGTTGACCCCTTGATGATCTTCTCCGCGCTTAGTGCCTTGACGGCTGTTACGTTCCTCATTGACCCTCTTCTTAATTCGTTGATGACATTGTATCTAGTAGTGTTTTTCCAGGGATTTTGTCTCTTTCCCGTTGGCTTGATGGTATTTGTTTTGGCCTCCTGCGTAGCGTCCAAGGAGAATTTCATCGTGGCCAGCGGCTCCTGCGTTTTGATAGCTGGTCTTGGAGCCAACGCGGGAGGGCTTCTGTCAGGTGAATGATCATTCTCTTTACATATATTTTTTCATTTACATAATCTTTCTCTCTCGGTCCGGTCATTTGCCCTTGAGGGTCTACCTATGAAAGAGATTCCGTCCAAGAATGAATATGATTTTAAATTGATTCAATGCAACACACGAAAGAGAGAAATAACAAACAGTAGATATTGACAAGAAAAATATGAACGTTAAACGATACAAATTTGCCATTCAACTTGGGTGTGTGAGAGATAGCGAGAGAGAAAAAGAAAATACAGGTAGTCGGAACCAAGCAGACATCCGACTTCCTGGTATAAAAACGCTCTTTCACATCTCCTTATGGCCAGACCTCTGAAAGTCCGCACTCACGCACGCACACATACTCACACACACACACACACACACACACACACAAAGTGAAAGTTTATGTTAGCATTTGATCAATGCTGAGATTGATGATATTACTTTTTGCCACCGTTCTTCAGCTCCTGGTTAGTATATAATCTAAATGAAACCACTAAAAGGAGAAAGATTTTTGAAGAGTTGTGAAATTGATTTATTAATTCAGTGTGAAGAAATTTTTATTATGTAAGGTAAAAACAGAAGAGTTGAAATCGGTTAACTTATGACTTGAAATGTAAGCTCTCTCTATCCACTTTCAAACGAGCTCTTGACATATCTCTGCTGTAGCCTAAGCAACTGCCCAGGATTTGTTTTTTTCATGTTTCGTTGTTTTTGTTGTTACCTGACACTTGTTCCTTTCTTTACTATTGTATATGCAGTTTATGTATATGTATTTTATATGTATTTATTTCTGCTATTTTTATGTTGTTCATGGATTTGCAGAAGACTAGCTTTGCTGAAGCAAATTGCCGTGATTAGATAAAATAAACTGAAACTGAAACTGAAAGTAATTTGCTGACGGACTAAACACTTTCACTCAAGTGAAAAACTTTCAGGTTCTTACTGACATACATAACCATGTGATTATCATATCATACTTTATATATATGAGATTAAAACCTAAAATGGCATTAAAACGCTTTATCCTGGCGAGGAAATTAAGCGCATGTTTTCTAAAAACATAAATGTACAGATGTGTGTGTGTGGATACACACATATATTTATATATATACTGTACGTGTATATAAAATCTAAATGTATATATATATACATTTATAAATTCACACATGTAGCTGTTTTGTAAATCGGGTAAAATTCATTTACATATACTTTCTATTCTTCATAATACTGATAATATTATTTCTATGTTATGTTTGTGCATGTAACTGTTAGATTTCCGCACTTTGCAACATTGTGACGAAATGGTGCATTATACATACTGCTATACTGTATTACATAATATTATGATTCTGATTGAACATGTATATTTTGATACGAGAGAGTTTCGTGGCGGGTATGATATCACAGCCGAAAAGTTGAAGGAACCCGAATACTTATCTGTCCAAATACTGTCATTCAGTCATTTTTACGTATAAAATTTTACCTTAATTTTACTTATTACATTTTTACATAGAACCGTGGATGTGTGTGTGTGTGCATGTGCATGTGTGTGTGTGTGTGTGTGTGTGAGTGTGTGTATGCGTGTGTGTGTGTATGTGGGCGTGTGTGTCGCACACATCAGGACAAACAAATTGCACAAATTAAACTTTGAAATAATTGAATCATCAAAGCAGATCACATAGAACGTTCATGGAAACACTGCTCTATAGTTTCAATTCCATATCCACACATTCACACGTAGGAGCAGGCACATAGGAAAAACCTACAAAAATCATATTATACTCATTTCATACAAACATCATCTTAAAGAAGTCCACCTTCATCTACATGTGGATCGAGTAAACACAGCAATACACTGTATTAGTAAAACACATCCGTGAAAATTTGGGGAAAATCGGACAATCCGTTCAAAAGTTATGAATTTTTGAAGTTTCTGCGCAGACACTGTTGAATGAGAAGAATACTACAGTTTATGGTGTCACACGTGCAGAACGATATAAAAAAAAATATATATATATAAAGAGAATTTCACAAAATTGTATTTTTAGAAAGAGTGCACATTTCCTCGATTTGTCACTGACGTAGGTTAAGAGTAATGTTACTCCCACTGCTTTCTGAAAGAGGCAAGTCAAGTGTACTTTCATTAAAGGAGAAAGGTAAAAATATGTTGAATTTTGTTTATATTTTCTTTATATCGTTCTACACATGTGACATCACAAGCTGTACTAGTCTTCTCATCCAGCAGTGACTGAGCAGAAACCTCAAAAAATTGATAATATTTGAACTTACTGATGGTCCGATTTTCCTCAAACGCTCACTGATGTGTTCTACTAATATTGCTGCATTCACTCAATCCACATGTCTATGAAAGTGAACTTGTCCTTTAAATGCAGATATTCGTAGAGTCATACTTTTTACATACATCATTAACAAAATGTCTTCAGACATTCATCTTTTACAATCTTAATGAAAGCATCTATTACTCTTATCTTCCCATACCCCTTCGGCTTCATTTATTTCTAACTGATGTTTAAACATAATCAGGTATCTGACAACAGACTTCACAGAGACAGAGATAAAAAAAAAAACACGTCGGTATATAACTTCATGCACATGTGACTTGAACAACTTACATCAATGCACATACCCTGAGGCTGAGCAGTATGTGATACTAGTATACCGACAGTACTCAATGTTCGGCATTTATAAGCGTAATAATTATGATTTACGGCCGGTTTAAGGGGATTGATACTTAGCTACGAAAACTAGAATCCTGCAATTGCCCGAATACTTGGGGAAATCATAATCTTCTTTCTTCTGAAATGGCTTTTCCGTGATAAATCTGATCAAGCAATCCACATTACAGCGTAACGAATGTGATTTTGGTTATTACTATATCAATTACAAGACTTAGAAAGGTCGATCATACTGGGTGTTATCAATTCGAAAATCTAATTGTAATTTTTGGGGCGACTTACTGCAGTATTTCCCCCCCCCAAAAAAAAAAAAAAAAAAAAATTACAATCACATTTTCGCATTGATAACACCCAATGCAATTAATTCTTTTAAATGCTACTTCAGGGTCTTAAAATATAACATTTTAGCTCTATTTTGCAGAAAACCCCATTCAATTTGGTTAAGCGGTCACAGAGAATGTGGATTGTTGTAAAGCATGTCATGAGTCAGATTCTTCCAATTTTAGCAATTCAATGCTATTGTGTGTGAATAATAGACAGAATTTGGACGGAAGAGATTACCGACATCCTCTACAAAATTCCTCATTTCTCTTTGACCACGGAAGCAAATCGAATGGGGCTTTCTGTAAGATGTGGGCAATGAGTTATAGTTTCATACCATGAATTTGTATTTAGATTGATTCACTATTTCTAAAGATATTGCGAAGGGCCCCGTTGTATTCTTTTTTTTTTTGGGGGGGGGGGACATACTGTACAATAACAAACTGAAGACAGTGAACGAGTATACAACATGCAATATACAACATACACACGGTCATATATAGTTTACATGTTTCATTTATAATCAATATATTATGATAAACTACAAATAAAACATGGGAACTACAAAAGAACATGGGTCTTGTCTTGTCAGGTCAGCTCCCAACAAAGAAAATAAGATTAAACAACATATTTTTTTTCCGCACCATGATACGGGGATTATGATAGTGGTATAAAGCACTCTGAGGGAACAGCGTTGATGAGCCTACCCTGTATAAGAAACACCGTATTATAAATTGATGCTAAGGATCCTAATTTAGTGACTGGCTGGGAGCTATCACGTGACCAGTCTTATATCTATTCTATAAAGGTGCAAATTCACTTGATCCCCATCAGGCGTTAGTATACTGTACTCATGATTCGTAGGTCTTGTTTCAAACAACCTATATCCTGCGCTCAACTCCATTGCCCAAAATACATAGAAATTGTGTGTGTGCTTTTCAGTAAGCTTGGAGCTGGTGCTGGCCTGCGCGATGGGAAACTTGCGAAAGTGAATCCAAATCGTATTAGGCCTATACCATTTTATAAAAAGAAACATAATGCACATTACATAATTTAACGTAAGTAAAATAACCAGCCACTCTCTGTAACTTTTGAACAGTCCGAAGGTATATACTATCGGGTGGATACTAACAATTCTATAAGGGCCTGTGTAATGTGCATTCTTGGTATAGTCTTATTATGGTATGTTCGTTCGTTCGTTCGTATTTATTTCGCTTCTCAAATCATGTCAAATCAAATCAAAACTGAATTACATCAATGTAACAAATTTAAACAAAACACAACCAAATGATAAAGGAACAACACAAAAGTTATACTACATGCATAACAAAAAAAAATCTTTGTAAAACATTTATAGTTACATATAATACAAATAAGACAGTACATTTTGATTCAATAAGGAAGCAGGAGACCGTCAGCATAAGCATAGCTTTACTGGTCTGATGGCCTCATTGGGAAATATAACTCAGGTTTGCCTTTTACGAAAAGTACAGGGTTTATTCTTTTATGTTTTACATTATACAATAGTATGCTTTAGAGGGAAAAAGAAGATGTGAGTGAGTGCTGTGCGAGTGCAATAGGTGAGTTGAATGTTTGTGTTGGGGCCATTTTATATATAATATCAGTACAATAATGAGCTACTAACAAATTCAAACAAAAACAAAAACAAAATCATATCAATTATTATACTTTATTTTACTAAATATACTGAGTTAGAATATATTTCTTTAAACTATAGCTTTGAAAGAAAACAGAGATGTTCGTGTTTTTAGGGAGTCGGGTAAACATTCCATGTATCAGGTCCATCATGTCATAACATATGGTATGTCATGTTAATGCAATATGACGTACTCAGAACACAGTACATCCAGTAAATTACACTATGTACACAGAATGGCCCTTTCTTCATATACGTAAATATACTTTTATGTTCCAAATATTATGTCATGTGACGTTATATATATATGTTATATTACTACAACGCAAAACGCCAAGTGAGTAAAATTTTATATAGACATACTATGTATCGTAATTATAACTCAAAGCAACAAAAGATATAGACATATATAAAATCTTGCCGTGTAACTAATACACTTAGTTGTGAGTACAATGAGTACAATGAATTTAGTATGTATCAAAATAACCAAGTGATAGAGAAGTCCAACGAAGGGTGACTCTGCAACTGATCGACAAATTGCTCTACATCGACGTAAATAGGCGCTGAATCGATGTTTTTTAGTAGACGTGTTTTAGTAGACGCCATGATGGGCGAACGTACTCGAGCAGGATTTGAACGTACGACCTCATGATCACCGGACAGGCGTCATCTCCACTAGACCACCGAGCTTCCGCTCGACAGCAACTGTTTGTTCTAATCCTTATAGCATGCAGCGGGTACTGGTTAATTATTCAAATTCATGAAATTCTTCCGTGGAGATGTTTTCATTAAAACTGATTGTCAAATTACCCTACATCGACGTAAGCGTCGTCTACGTCGATGTAAGGCAATTTGTCAATCAGTTCCAATGAAAACATCTCGACGGAAAATCTTCATGAATTTGAATAAGGGTGACTTGAAGAACAAGAGTAATGCCAAGAAAGAAAGTCAAAATTATGCATTGAAATTTGACTTCCAAAAGTGAAAATAAAACTGTAACATCTATTTCGAAAAACTTCCATGAAAATGCCATGAATGCGATATATATACATACACATGTGTATATAACATGATATTTTGGTTGACAATAAAATGTGTTTACCAACTGTAACACATGCTGTCAATAGTCATAATGCTAAACCATCGATATAGTACAAGCTGATTGAAATCAATATAATGGTTTCGAAAAAATCATTCGGGTTTCTGAAAGCAGATGAGGGATTATGGTATCAAATACCTTATCTAAGTTAGGTCGATTTCGTTGTATCGTCAAAACATGTAAAACTCAAATTTCTGTAACCTAGTTTTTGCCTTATTCTAATGAAGCTATCATTTTAATCTGTTTCTTCTTATATAGCTGTCTTAAACACGGGCTGACGTGTCCTTTTCTGTCCCCGCACCAGAGTGACAGTGATTGAACCTCATACAAGGAGATCGATGGAATATACACTCAACCAAAAAAGTATGTTCCCCCCTAGCATTTTTGGATATTATTCTCTCCAAAAGTATTTTACCGATTTTCATAATTCAAAAGGGAACGGATAGGGAATTCTAATACTCATTAATGGCATATCATTATTGGTGTGAAAAATGCATTTTATGTCAAAATGCATGGAAAAAAAGTTGCACTTTAGTGATTTGCATTGCCTTTTACACAAATACTTGGTCGGCCACTCCTTGGTAGATCTTTGACCTCTCCAGTTTCCTGAAACCTTGCTCTAGTTTCCTTATTGTATTGGGCGAAACCCCTATAGTCTCCTGGTCACCTCCTTAACCGGAACCCCATCAGCTTCAAGGAAAGCTGTATAGCTCTCCCTCTTTCAAAAATTTGCAGACGCGGCATGATGCAAAATGGCCATTGCACATTAATGTGATCAACTCAAATTGAATTTAAAAGTACATGGCTTCGACCAACATTTTCGTATTGAAAAGGCCTATTGTTTTATAAAGTATGCATAACATCTGTTTAATAGGGAAGCACATTGTACCTGAAGAAATTCCTGAGAATTACATAACAATTTAAAAAAGGTAATTTGCTAACTTGCATCGGAAATATACGCAATATGCTTCATATAACCATAAATGCAACTTTTTTCCTATGCATTTTGACATAAGATGATTTTTTTTTTTCACACCATTAATGAGATCTGGTGGCAATGATGTGCCATTCATGTTATGAGTAATAAAATTCCCTATCCATTCCGGTTTGAATTATGAAAATCGGTGAAATGCATCCAAAAATGCTAGGGGGAACTTACTTTTTTGGTTGAGTGTATATTCAGATTCTCATAAAACACGTAAAGCATGCCTGTCCCTAGCACATCAAACAGGGGAGGAGAATACACCATTCCATTTCTTCTACAATTCTACGTTATGTTCATCACTGGGTAATGTACACACGACGCTGAAGTCCCAAAAGACAACTTACTGGTTGATAGTGACCTCGTCTACAGCCACTATGTCTATTTTCCAATTGGTCTACTGGCATATCGTCTATTACCGATTCGTCTAATACCCATTTGGTCTACAACTCGTTTTGTCCAGTACCCATATTGTCTAATAGTCACTTTGCCCACTACCCGTACTGTCTAATACCCAACTCGTCTAAGGAGCATTTCGTCTACAAAACAATTGATCTAATAGCCAAATCGTCTACACTCACAATGTCTATTTGCCATGTCGTCTAATATCTATTTTGTCTACTACTAGTTAGTCTACTCCCACCTCATCTACAAGTCATTTAGTCTATATTCACTTTGTCTAGTTATCATATCGTCCAACCCTTAGTTTGTCCATACCCAATATGGTCTATATCCATCTGGTCTACTCCCAACTCGTCTACTCCCAATTGGTCTACTCACAACTGGTCTACTACCAACTGGTCTACTCCCAATTGGTCTACTCCCAACTGGTCTACTCCCAATTGGTCTACTCCCAATTGGTCTACTCCCAATTGGTCTACTCCCAATTGGTCTACTCCCAACTTGTCTACTCCCAATTGGTCTATACTCGTCTATACCCAATTGGTGTACTCCCAACTGATATAGTTTTACTCTCAACAATTTACCCAAACTGATCATTTCCATCTGGTCATGCTAATAATGAATATACCACTTTGTCTAGTGTCCAGTCCGTCTCACTGTCATGAACTATTCATATCAAACCCTGCCCTTGATTAGCACAAAAATCAATATTAGACTATTCTAGTTGTTAATTATTCCTCACATGCTGAATATAAAGACATACTAATCAATGGTGAGACATGACTATCCAGTCTACATTCTGGCCGTAAAATAACTAAATAATGATAAACTAGCTCAGTTACAATCCTCCATCACAAACGAATTGTCAGTCATACGAAACAGAATTACATTTCGACCGACCACCCCAGTCCACCCGTACCTCCGTTCGCATGCATGCAGCGATCTTGGCGGGAACCCGAATGAGGAATTATCGAGTACGAGTGTAATTTGATTTTCATTGCGTTTGGTAAACTAGTGAAGGTACTAACGATCCGCGCGATGTGGGCGTATAGTTGGATGGATTGACACCGGATGCTCGCGTATACTAGTACTGTGTTCCGTTTGTGTGTGTGTGTGTGTGTGTGTGTGTGTGTGTGTGTTTACGTTTACATGTATGTAGTGCTGGGATGTGGTTATAGTAACTGTGAGAGAGATGCAGTAGGTTGTTGTCCAGTGGCCGGGGTGACCTCTTTGTTTCGGTAACCTTCGAGAAAGTGTGGCCCAAAAGACGCAATGTTCAGATCATTCTACTGATTCACAAAATTAGCAATTTACCAATATCCTTTAGCGAAAGACTGTTATCACACGATGGCAAGGTGCGGTATTTGATTGCTGAGTTGTAATTGCTTGATTGTAATTACTAGCAGACATACTCGTAGACGTATGGTGGTATAGTTGTGCATATAATAACCGATATTAAATGTACTTTTAGAATTTGACATGAATAAATGAATGTCATGGAAATTTCGTATTTTTAGTTGTTGTTCTCGTGAATGTTGACTATAATTTGAAATAATAGGTCTTTTGTGTGTGTGTGTGTGTGTGTGTGTTTGTGCTGAGTTATACATGAAATATGAAGTGTGTATGGTTTGAATAGAGTTTTGGAAATCTGCTTTGTAAGGAAGAGGATTGACACAAAATGGAGAGAAACTGAACTGTTGTGTGATGTAACATTTGATCTATTTTTGAATAAATAACAACTTTAAACGTAAACATGAAAAGTCCCAATTATTGGGTAAATGGATGCAAAGTTATGGGCCATAATAGAAACTTGCTCAAAAAACTTAACGTTGACCTCAAAAAGGATATTGACCCCTACCGGTGACCTTGGACCTTGTGTTGACCATTGCATACCTCAAAATTTTTAAGTCTGTATTACCAATCTTCCATCCAAGTTTGATTGAAATTGGAGCACTTAATGGCACCTAAAAATTCAAGATTTTAACGCGTAACAGACAGACGGACAGACGGACGGACGGACAGTCTCGGACAGAACGACCCCAAAGTGATCCCTTATACCTCAGTCACACTTGGGTCAAACCCACTATCTCGGCGCAATTGCGTGAAATATGTGTCGCCCGTGTTTTTGCTTTATGGACATTGAATGATCACGCTAGGATGTTTTATTTATTATACAAGGTTCACTCTTGAAGATAAAATATCAATGACCTTCTTCTGCCAAAAAATGAGAAATCAGGAAAGGCATCCGATGTAGTAATGAAATACCACGTGTCGCCGGTCAAATATTTTCTAAATTTCCGTATCTTGCCAAAATTTAGAGAAGAGCCACTGCCCCAAAACTTAATTAATGTAAACATACATGATCCCTTCATTATATAATAGTCAAATTTTTTTATATAAATGTTTTGTTTTCAAGAAGGGATGAAATGAAATGTGTCACCAATTGTATATAGTGAAACTTACGTTACCATATTTTAGATCAAGATTTAATTTCTTTCCATCATCGCAAATCATATTTTTGTGTATATGTTCCAACCTTTTTTGTGCATTTAACCGTTTACATACATCAGTACGTGGCAGACAGAATAAAGAATACTGATAATGTACTTCTAATGTGTTCCTTTTCATTTTTACCATACTTATGATTGTGTATCAAAGTTGAATGGATGGAGTGTTGAAGTTTGGACATATAAATGCTGCATGATTGCTTCTGATATAAATTACACATCCACCACAAAAATAACACAGCAAGTTTTTCACACTGTGACATTATCTTTTTTTCCTAAAAAATTGTCATAATTAGAACATAAAAATTTAAACCAAATGGGGCACCAAGAGTGTTCAACCTATTTCACTGGGAAAAAAGAAACTGGATGAAGTAGACTTAAATAACAAAAAAAAAACTATAACTAGTAGTAGACCAGTTGGGAGTAGACTAGTTGGCAGTAGACGAGTTGGCAGTAGACGAGTTGGCAGTAGACGAGTTGGCAGTAGACGAGTTGGGTGTAGACGAGTTGGGTGTAGACTAGTTGGGAGTAGACCATTTGGGTGTAGACGAGTTGGGAGTAGAGCAATTGGGAGTAGACGAGTTGGGAGTAGACCAATTGGGTGTAGACCAGTTGGGATTAGAGCAATTGGGAGTAGACCAGTTGGGAGTAGACCAGTTGGGAGTAGACTGACTGGTTATTAGACTAATTGACTATTAGACAATGAGTTGTAGACCAATTGGCTATTAGACAAAATAGAAAGATTAAACGAGAACTTACCTGTTCGAAGCTTTAATCTCGATTCTATTAAGTAATAGGAGGGTGATATTACGTCAGGAGAGAGCCCGCCATGTGTGCATGCGCAGTAGAACCAATTTTCGAAGAGTGAAAAATGGATTGTCACTAGATGAAAGATAACGGGAACTTGCAATCCTGTTCGAAACAATGCCGACTTACACTCCTGTTAGAACCGCAGGGTGGGTGTGGAGGGGACGTAATATCACCCTCCTATTACTTAATAGAATCGAGATTAAAGCTTCAAACAGGTAAGTTCTCGTTTAATCTTTCTATTCTATTGCGTAATACTCGTGAGATATTACGTCAGGAGACTTTAAAGCCTGTGACGATACATTTTTCCCCCAGACATAACATAAGTTATGTGAATAACTGAAGCACCTACCAAGAGGTCATTAGTATTCTGCTACACGAGTGACAGCCTGCGAAAAGCTCATTTTGGCGTCTTTTGGCTTATTGTAGAAACGTCGAAACGTTCGTTCGTTTGACCATCCAGCCTGTTCAAGTACTGCAGTCACTGGTACATCACCCCTGGTCGCGGCTGAAGTTGATGCTGCTCGAGTGCTATGCGCTTTGTACTTATCAGTGTTGATACCTGCTGATGTAAGCACTTCCTTCAGCCAACGAGCAATAGTTTGTGATGATACCCTTTTGTGGGGTTTCTTGTAGCTGATGAATAGCTGTCGTTCATCCCCCCTGAGCATACTTGTTCTCTCGATATACTCTCTGAGGTACCTTACTACGCACAGGCGTCTGTCTGGAGGATAAGATTCCAGGGTAACCGAAAACCCAACATTCCCTGGTCGGTTCTGTTTGATCAGTTTTTCAAAGTGAAAAGTAATTGAACTGTTTCTCAATTGTAAATGATCAAGATCCATGAATTTCAGAGACTGAATCCTTTGCGCTGAAGTCAAAGCAATGATCATGCACAGTTTTAATGTTAATTTCTTCAGAGACAGCGACTTTGCTGGTGACATAATACGCAACAATCTAAAAACAGGACCAACATCCCAGATTTCTTTGTATCTGGGCAAGGGAGTCCGTAGGTGAAAAACTCCTTTCAGGAACCGACAGACTAAGGGATGTGTACCAACTGTACACGAAGCGTCAGTTAGTGTCAAGAAAGATGATAAAGCACTGCGAGCTTGGTTTATGGTGCTGTAAGCTGCATGTTCCACATGATAGAGTTTACTGAGGAATTTGAGGACATCCGTAACATCTGCATAGTAGCAGTCGATATTGTTCTCACGGCAAAACTGGTACCATTTTTTAATGTAGATATTGTATTGCGCCTTGGTGGAATCTCTCCAAGAAGCAGCCATGATGTTAATGATGTCCCTCGAAATTCCTTGGTGCTCTAGTGGTGTGCACATAGCCTGCAACAAATAAGATCAAGAGTTGCATGTAAGGGATGTGGTGTGTTCAAATTTGGGAGTGTTAGGAGTGTCTTGCTCCTGTGAAGCAACATAGGTTTCCCAATTGTCATTTCTCGCAAGAGGGGAAACCATGCATGCTTGACTGGGCCAGTTGGGTACAATGATTATTCCATCTGCATTATCCTCCCTTATTTTTTGCAGGCATTTTGCAATCAGACAAAATGGGGGAAATGCGTAGAATTTCAATCCATTCCAATTGAGAGTGAATGCATCGACTGACACTGCTTCTGGGTCAGGTAACCATGAAACATAATTCTGTACTTGCTTATTCAGTCTAGATGCGAATAAATCAATTTCAGGTTCTCCAAATCTAGCAGTGATGGATTGAAAAATGTCCCTGTCAAGCATCCATTCTGTCCTGTCATCAAACTTTCTAGACAAGCGATCTGCTTCTTCGTTTAGTTTGCCTGGTAAATGTGATGCCGTTATCCACACATTGTGATCAATACACCACATCCAAATGTCTCTCGTAATGTTATTACATTCCACTGATTTCATTCCTCCCATGTTGTTTATGTAGGAAACTGCAGTGGTGTTATCCGTGCGGATGAGAATGTGCTCATCGTTAGCTCTACTACATAGTGATTGCAGCCCAAATTTTACGGCTAGTAGTTCAAGATAATTTATCTTACTGTCTTTGACATATCTTAACTCTTCTTCATTCCACCTACCCCCTGTGGAATTGTGTAGGTCAGTGGCACCCCAACCACTACCACTTGCGTCTGTACGAATTTCAACAGACGGATTGGGTCTTCTTAGTGGCATGAATGCCGACTGGACATTGGAAACCCACCAATTGAGTTCTTGTTTAGATTCATGTGATAACGACATTCTCCTGTCAAAGTGACCACAAGGCAACAACTTTCTCTTTCTCTGTGGCCCTATAAAACAAAGGCCCATACTGGACTGCTGGCGAGGCTGCCACCAGCTTTCCGATCACTTTGGCAACTTGCCTAATTGTAGTGCTCGAGCTTAATCTGAGCTCTGAGCAGAGCATCTTAATTTCATGCATTTTTGCCTCTGGCAATCGAAGAGTCATGTCTTCCGAGTTCAAGATAAAGCCCAAAAATTGGATCACTTTTTGTGGCTGTAGTACAGACTTGTCTGGGTGTACTAGAAATCCTAGGCTTTCGAAGCCCTGAGTGACTGCTTTAACAGAGTTCTTTGTCTGTTCTACTGTGTCCCCAATAATGAGTGTATCATCTAGATAACAAACCACAGTGTGGCCTTGCTGCCTTAACATTGCCAAGAGAGGTTTCAACAATTTCGTGAATAATCGAGGAGCAGTGCTCAAGCCATTAGGCAGGGCCTTATATTGCCAATACTGGCCTTCCCAAATAAATTTGAAGAATTTTCTGTGAGATGGGTGGATTGGGACTGCATAATATGCATCCTGGAGGTCGACTGATGCCATGTAGGCATTTCTTGACAAGAGCTGTGAGGCAGTATGGATATTTTCCATTTTGAAATGTTGGTAAGGTAAATACTTATTCAGATCTGTTAAATCTAGTATGAGGCGTGTACCTCCATTTTTCTTAGGTCTTGAGAAAATATTAGAGACAAAGTCTCCTGTTTCTCTGGAGCATTTTTCAATGACCCCCTTTTCAGACAGTTTATTAATCTCAATAGATAGAGCTCTTCTATCAGTTTCAGAAAGCCTGTAGCTTCTTGGGGGTTTGTTTCTGGATGGTGGCAACGTGGCCGCAAATTCTAGTTTGTAACCATTTATGACCTCTAAAATAGATGGGTCAGATGTAACAGCTCGCCAATTATCCTGAAAGGCATACAGTCGACCTCCAACTTTGGGAGAATCATGTGGGGTTTCTAGAGTTATTTCATCTCTCACCTCTGTAAGGCTTAGCGTTTCCGTTGTGTGTGAGGCGCTGGAGGCAGTGGCTTCTTGTTGCCTTGTGCTTGGCTCTGGCGGTACTGCCTCGGGTTCCGCTCTAAAAAAGGCCGGTCACCAGTACCAGAAAAAGGCCGAGTCGCAGTGGCAGGGGCACGAGATCTGGACCAGCCTGCTTCCTTGTAGCTTCGGTGGGTAGCACTAGCGAACCCCGGCGAGGGCCTAAATCCCCTGTAGGGATGTGGGCTTGAGTAGCTCTTTCTTTGTCCCTTCATCACCCCTGCCGTAACTTTCTGTTCTTCCATAAGGTCCTTAACCTTCTTGCTGAGGTTGTCGCCAAACAGTAGTTTGTTGGTACATGTAGTACCAACCATATTCTCTGGCTTGCACAGCCTGGCACATCTTGAGTCTAGGTCTGGTTTGATTAGCTCACGTCGTAAGCAATTCAACTCAAAAGAAGAACTGCAAAGTAGGGCCAGCGCATCTTGTTGTGGGTCCGTGATGTTGCCCGATGGAAGTGAACGGACAAAGGCATTAATGCCCTTTGTCATTGATTTCTGAATTTTTTGTAGTTTCAAGTCTCTTGACTTTGTATGTGTCGGAAGATTGTCCCAAATGAAGGGGTTCACTTTTGGGGAATCCATAGCTTGGCAGTTACTGGGCAGAGCATATTTAGCTGCTGTCTCCTCTAGTGCTTTGTTTTCCAGTTGATGTGTGAGCAAATATGTAGCTGACTGAGCAATTTCTTCCTCTATCGGTTCCCCGATATCTGCGTTCACTGCGAACTTCGCCGCAATATGTGGAACTTCGTCTGGCATGATTGGGTAGCATTCCTCGTCATCCGCGATTGAATGCGTTTGCCCTATACCGGCGCCCGTGTATTCACAATGCTCGCCACTGTATGGCTGCTGTGTACTCGTATGTGAATACGTATCATCGGTAGTGTGTGCAGCCCGTGGCTGCGGTGTAACTGCAGACGTATGCAATACTCCTGTAGAGTTTGCAGTACGATTTTCCGCCGGTAATCGCTGAATAACTGACTCCAGCAAGTCTTCCAATTTACTCAGTCTAGTGTTCACATCGGAGCTTGTCGATGACTGGGTTTTTGCCGGATTTGTAGGTTTGCTCTTCTTTACTTGCGCTGTGCGCTGAGCAGGTTTCGATTTCCCGCCATCTTGTGTAGCCGTAGGGGCACACAGCTCTGTGAGCTTCCCCTGTGCGGCGGCTGGTTGTCCGCCCGTGGCGGCGTGTGAAGCTGCCGTGGGCTCACGTGGAGCGGCAGCGCGAAATTTCTCTTTCACCGAGATCGGCGAAACCGATGAATCCATGATTTGATACTCGAAACTGCTTTCGATGCTCGAAAACTGTTTTGTCTGCCCAATAGCAGGGTACAGTTCTAGTGTCTTGGAGCAATTTTACCCCAAAACACATTCACTAGATAGGCAAAATCCGAAGAAAAATGCCAGAAAAAACGGAGGGATAAAATCCTCCGTCCGAATCTCAGCATGCACGATGACGTATTGGTTCTACTGCGCATGCACACATGGCGGGCTCTCTCCTGACGTAATATCTCACGAGTATTACGCAATAGAATGAGCTGTAGACTATTTTATTCATAGACCTTATGATTAATAGACGAAATGGTCAATATACATAATGGGTGTTAGACGAAATGTGACTTAGACAAATTGGACATTAGATAAAATGGCTAGTACACGAAATGACAATTAGGCTAATTGGCATATAGACAAAATGGTTGGTAGACGAGTTGGTAGTAGACATAGTGAGTTTAGACGAGATGGCATTAGACTAGGTGGACAGTGGACAGGGTGGTTGTAGACGAGGTGCCAATTTACCAACTTACTGACGTACAGGCAGGTGGTTGCATTGGTTATAACACTCTTCAAGGAGTTCATTGATATCATTGATACACGGTAATGAACTCGTGTAGATGATTAAATGGGAGTCAACACCTACGACAAGCATGCCTGTTGGTAGCACGTTAAATACTTTCAAAGTACCCTCCGATTTCCACTGCGTTCTAATAATGCGACGTGATGCTGGATAGCCAGGGCAAAAAATCTCACTAGTGACCCACTCATTACTGCCCAAATCCGAAGAAAGAATGTATACGCGGTTGGTTGACACATCGACTGTCATGCTCTTTACAAACGTATCGTGGAGGTCAGTTTTACACTTGATATTACCATCTCGATCCAATAAACAGACACTTGGACCTTCGTGGCTTGTTTCAGTAACCACAATCACGTCTCCTGTTGACATCGTCTTCAAGGTTGAAATATGCATGCCATCTGCCAGCTTAATGGTGTGTATACATTTCCCGTTGTTGGGGTTGAACTCAGAAATGGATGACCTAAATGGTTCTGCTGTCAAGATCGATCCAGAATTGTTGACGGTGACTTCAAGTGATTGCATGGTTTTTGTATCAATCTTTCTCCGATAATACCAGAGCCGGTCGTACACCATGAGTTTGCCATCAGTTGTACCAAAGACATGTCCCCCATCAGGCAGAGAATTGTAGGAAATGGCCGTGAACTTTGGTAAGAATATAACATGAAAATTCGCAGGTGTCCCCTCAGCAAGATCCAGAACGAATATGCCGACTTTGTTGGAGCAGACCAAGCCGTTTTCACCAATGCACCCAAGGGGAGTACTGACAATTTCTATTTCTTTTACTTTCACCAATCTCTCTTCAAATCCTACTACTGCGCCAAGAAGTCCACTTGCTCTGTCGTACTTGATTTCTTCAATCAACTCCTTCACTTTGTCCAGTCTCTCTCTGCCGATCTCAACACCTACACAATCACACAGCTGTCGGGTGATGTCATGAAAGTCCCTCATTAGATTCTCTTGCTTGATGATGAGGTTTTTAGCGTTCACGCATCTTTCCCTGATCATTTCATTTAAGTGTTCGAGACCATACATGAGCTTGGTTTTGCGCGATTCCAGTTCCCGTTTCACCAAGTCTAACTGGTTCTCAAGTGACTTCTGCTCGTCCCGAATTACGTGGAGTTTCTTCTCTGCTTCATCTCTGGTTTCTTTCAGCATTTCGTTTCGCTTTTCATTTAACTTCCTGATCTCCTCATCGCAATCTGCGTTGATCTTATCCTCCCTCTGCTCTAGCTCTTGAGTAACTTTCGTTTCCTCTTCTTCAGCTGCAGCAGACACCTGTTCTCCAATCATCGTTAAACGTTTCGTTACTTGAAAGATGTGATGTTGTATTTCTTCATAATTTTGTTTCAGACCATTACTTCTAGCATTAGCTTGACAAATGAGTTCCGCTAGTTCTCTTTCCCTATCTTTTCTCACTTCGTGAATGTCATACCTTTTGCAGTCTGTGTGATTCGAGGTTACAGCACACACGCGACAAATGGGATAATCATGAGTGACGCAGAAAAGTTCCGCTTCCCTGTTAGTATGCTCCTGGCACGTCCATTTCACTGTGTCTACCACTTCCTTGATGCTGTCCTGGTGATCGATGGCACATTCAGCGCACAGGTTCTTTTGGATCTCGAGGCGATAGGATGGTTCGGCAGACTTCACGTCAGAGAGGCATTCATCACACTTTATGGTGTTTGTTGGAGTAAAACCAGAGGCCATGATGACAATAATGACGCACACAGACTCAAGCAGAGAAAGATGCACCTATGGTCAGAAAAGAATGCAAGCGATTAGTTCGCTTCACTTTATGATTATTCTGTCATATCCAATGCTACTTATTTGTCCTGTTCGTGGAAACATTGTATGTCAATGTGCATAGGCTTTAATACCATAACATTATAAAAGCTTCTCAACTTTGAGATTGATTTCGATCTTCATATGTAAGTCTCATATTATATGAACTGTTGTCAGCAAATCCTTCTTTAGGGACTGATTCCTCTTTTTTGGGGGTGCTTTTTTTAATGGAAACTTGGTGAACACTGGCTAGACTGACGATCTTTTAGCGCCGTACATCGGAAATTTCAAGACTTAATTTCGCAGAGAAACAGAAAAAAGACTAGACATGATACAACTTTGAAAAGTATCGGATTTCCTTTTCTGTTATCATAACTTTCAAATGTCCTTGATGTCTTTCTTTACTTGTTGATTTTAATGTAATCAAAGACAGCATATGCTTTAAAAAATCAAATCGTTACACAAAGATTTTGATACTACAGGAAAAACTACAGTAAATTCGTTTGTTTTGCTTAACCAGGGATTGTGTGAGTGGGTTTGCTTGTTTATTTGGGTTACAGCCCGTTATTCCGAAGGTTCGTTATTCCGAAGGTTCGTTAATCCGAAAATGAAATAAGATTCTTTATTCCGAAGGTTCGTTAATCCGAAAATGATATAAGGTTCGTTATGCATAAGGTTCGTTATTCCGAAGGTTCGTTAATCCGAAAACAATATAAGGTTCGTTATACGAAAATGTAATAGGGTTCGTAATTCCGAAGGTTCGTTAAACCGAAAATAACATAGGGCTCGTTATTCCGAATGTTCGTTGATCCGAAAATAAAATAAGGTTCGTTATTCCGAAGTTTCGTTAATCTGAAAATGAAATAAGGTTCGTTAGTCCGAAAATGAAGGTTCGTAAATCCGGAAATAAAATAAGGCTCTTAAAATTCCGAAAATAGAGTAAAATACTGGTTGTTACAAAATATGGTGCTGTAATTACTGTCTTATGCGTTCGTTGATACGTGTGTTCATATGTGTGACTGTGTGTATTGAGTTCAAGTACATAGCAACTTTGAAATTACTGCCCATCTTATCTGCTGTCACCCCCATTATCGTCGTCTTATAGCCTCACGTTTATCGGTAGTCTAAAATTCATCATCATCATCATCATAACAATTCAGGAGAGGCATGTTCACTTTGAAAAGGGGATGCCAGCATACTCATACTCTCTTTGGACACTAAACACATACGAACACACACAGTCATGTAAACAGGCACACACGCAATTCCATACAAACTTTTATCGGCGACGAATAGAATGCCGTCGTATTTGTACATATACTAACGATGAAAGTAGAGGTATTTTCTCCTCCGAAGGATGAGCTCGCCCCCTCCCACTCCTTCACTTCTTCATCATTGTCAGGATAGACATCCATTATTTGAAATTATTACCATATTCTGCGACTCTAACATGTCTCAAGCAGGAAAAAAAATCACACCTGCGTGGACTTAAAATTAAAGGCTTTTAAACAAATAAACGATCAAATATACTCAACAAGCAGATTTCAAATGTAACATCTCTTCTAATAAGCTTCACTGTGAAGAGTGGAATGTAATCGAACTTAATTGTTCTACCGATCAGTCACTAGGTAAGAAACTATTTTTGCATGAATTCAGTGAGAAGTTAAATGCAGTTCTCCACTTTTTTTGTGTGACCTGGTAACACATGAAATTCATGTCGTTATGGTAACTGACAAAATGTAAGCCAGTGCTTCGTATCATTTCTAGCTCTCGTGAAGTTAAATGAATTGGGTTTTACACTCTATTATGATAGCCCTCGGCCTGACACTAGTTGTATTACGTATTACCAAAAGAAACTGCAACTTTTTTTGTGTAAAAACCGATTTTGGACACATATTTAGGTGTACTGTTTGGATTTTCAAGTTACGGTATTCTCATTGTTAGAAGTGCAAAAAAAAAAAAAACGAGCTGTCAGTTTGTATGCATTTCACTTTCTTTAAACATATTATTTTTTTTCGGGGGGGGGGGGGGACCGCAGTCACCATCTTAAAATAAAGGGAATGCATTCAAAATTAAAATGATGGTATATTGGCTGAGATTGGGCGTCGGGTTTCCAACTTTTTGGTGAGATAATGAGAAACTTCTTATAAAATATGAAAGAGCACGTAATATTCTACGAGGAATTCAAAGTTTATTCGATGTAAATTGGTTCTGAAATGGCTGAGTTATTCAAAACAAAGGGATCCTCATAAAACGTTGGATCCACCTTTTGTTTGGCCCTATGTTTTACTTTTTTTTTTGATATCTCGGCCATTTAAACCGATTTGAATAAAATACACTTTGAATTTATTTTAGAATTGTATCCTTTTTAAATTTCACAGGTGATTTCTAATCATCTTGCAAAAAGTTGAAATTTGAATCTCCCATCTCAACCAAAACTATACTATCCCTTTAGAATACCTCGCCTGTATGATACAAATCTCTTTATAAGACACTAATACCCCAGAGGATTGATAGACACCCCCACACACATACACACAGACACAAAATAAAAAGGGGACTAACTGCAAGCACCTTACAAAAAAATACGCCCCGTCATTGGATATTGGTACAATCAATAATAATAAAAAAAAACATACATATAGATGTTGGCGATTATAGGTCGTTACATAATAAATATGATACCGAGTGCTGAAAAAATAACCATTATGAAGGTGAACGATGTGAGATCATAGTGTCACGGAGCCGCTGCATGTCGAAGATAGCGTCTACAGAATGGGGATGGTGGGGCATAATGAAGCACTTAATTTCAAACTTGCAATATGGCGTCGTTACTGTTATCATCATTAAAAATGTTAGGGTGTCTGAAAATAGGCTAAAAAAATTACACAGTCCCCTACGCTCTAAATTCCAATCGCTCAGGTAAATAATTGTTCGCACTGAATTAAAATCAAGATTCTTGATCCACGCCACTTCTTCACGCAACACGACGTGCTTTACCTAAAGATATACACGTGTATCATCCTCCCCAGAGACAATATCGAATTTTCGTTGCGTAATATTCAAGCAGTTTTTTGATCACGACAACGTATTTTGTCATAACAGTGAGTTTATTTCATTTTCGGAATTATGAACCTCATTTCATTTTCGGATTAACCAGCCTTATTTCATTTTCGGATTAATAAACCTTCGGAATAATGGACCCTATTTCATTTTCGGATGAACGAACCTTCGGAATAACGAACCTTATTATATATTCGGATTAACGAACCTTCGGAATAACGGACCCTATTTCATTTTCGAATCAGCGAACCTTCGGAATAACGAACCTTCGAAATAGCAAGCCTCACTTCATTTTCGGATTAACAAACCTTCGGAATAACGAACCATATTTCATTTTCGGATTAACGAACCTTCGGAATAACGAACCCTATGCTATTTTCGGATTAACGGGCCTTCGGAACAGCGAACCCTACTTTATTTTCGGATCAACAAACCTTCGGAATAACGAACCTTCGGAATTTATAGTTACCTGTATTACGAAGTCACTCCTGATTATTTTCCCCGGAAGGGGTGAAGCTGTTGTCTCTTGGATTTTACAAAACTGACTCACAATGCTGACATGCATGTACTCTCTCTCTCTCAATATCATAAACTGTATAGGCCTATGCTGCTGTATATCATGTTCCTCTCGTATTTTTATTGTATTGAACGTTTTGGTGGTGGTAAGGTGTGACCGTAAACGGTGCACACGCTGAACATACCATGATTTTAATTGCCAGTCCACATTTTCCTAAATATTTATTTCTCTTATACTTATTTTACTTTAAAGGGGATGGCTAGTAACTGATCAGTGGGAATCAGTGGGAATACTGGAGATGATTGTTCCAATCTTTGTGGGATTCATTTAAGAGTACATTATATATCTATTGTTGTGGGAAAATTATTTGCTTCAGAATGGTGTCATATTCAAGTAACGCGCGGTTTAATGTTAACGATCGCCCCGTCACTGTACAGGCATGCTAACCTGGAAACGTTTAAACTGCACATTACTTGAGACCATTCTGAAGCAAATAATTTTCCCTCAACAATAGATATATAATGTACTCTTAAATGAATCCCACAAGGATTGGAATACTCATCCATCAGCATTCCCACTGATTCCCACTGATGACTAGCCGTCCCCTTTAAAATTGTCCACACGTATTTCTTTAAAAGTGTGCACGAGATCACTGAATTTCAATTTCAAAGCATGCTAATGCTTCCATACTACTCCCCCCCCCCCTCCCAAGTAAGTAATAAATGTCACGATTCAAAACGTTCTTACATAATTTTAACGGGCTGACATCACGTGATGCGAAAGACTGGTCTGCATATATACATGAGTTGTGGTCTATAAATTTTGCAAAGCCCGAGAGCGACCATTGAAAATGCGTAGGTAATTATGAATATACGCAAACGATGAATAGCGAAATGTCATATTAACTACAGTAGAACCTCGATTATCCGGCCACGTCGGGACCGGCGGGCGTCCGGATAATCGATTTGGCCAGATAAGAGAGATATGTTCAAATACAGCACCTTCTATAGCATTTAGGTATGCACAAGTTACTACCAATTCACGAATATTATTATCTTCATGACATTTTCATGTTTCATATTTTAAAAATTGATACGGAAATAAAACGAAATACAAACAAACCATCCCTTCATGTAATGTTTGTTCGATTGATATTGACCGACAATGAGATCAATATTGCGACTCGTCGAATACTGCCGCTGCACTGTACTGTAACCACTGAGTGCACTCAGTGCCAGTGACAAGCGAGGCACCAGTCTTTGAGTTTGTCTCACGAACCGACTTAAAAGTTACAGTCCGTTGCGATGACTGGAATATGTACCGTTGTGTATTCGCACAATTAATGGTAGAACATGTGTTTGTTTTGTGTGAGATTTAACACTGAAAAGACATTTTAAAAAATGAAAATGTCAACCAGTCGACGTCCGGATAACAGAGAATCCAGATAATCAATGGCCGGATAATTCATTTCTAACTGTAGCTACAAGTGTATGCATAGAACCCACAGCACTGTTTTTCGTGCACTTGCTTTCTGAAATCAAACGTATAAGAGTAACAAATTTCGTCATAAGTAACACTATGCCTACAAATCTAAATACCAAAATCAACGTGAAAATATTAAATCTTACCTTGAAATCAGCACCACTATTAGATATCTAATCTGACTTTGTTTTGTTTCCGAAGCATTGAGGAACTTAGGTACTCGCTTATGAGGAAGTATAAAATCACTAAATTCACGGGTGGGTAATCCTATTTTACATATACATGTATATATCAGATATAACATTTACATCTATGTTATAGGTTTCACAAGGCTTTGTAAATACATGTAATTCCTTACAGACACATTAAATCAAATATAACAATTCAATATCCCATTCAATACAAGAGACACATATTTTATGTCTGCCATCATCATCTTTTGTCATATACGTTTGTCATATCAGTCCTCAAATTGGCAGGGGTCTACTCAACTCCTGTCAAAGGTCTGTGCATTCAACCTTTAGTCGATGCCGATTATTTTGTTGAAATTGCGAATGAGTGCTATGTATGCGTTTTGAATAGAGTTTCCACACAGTGAAGACTTTCCACACTTGCGGTGAAGAGGTGATCCCACAATAACAACCATTCCCACTATTCTCGAGTATTCTTTTTTTTCTATCCTTCGATTGAAAATCTTCCAAATATTCCCCAAAAATGCGCACCAGATCATCAAACTTTGTAAACGATTTCAAAAGGCAAAGGCTCACTCGAGAGTGAGGGAATCGGCTTAACGTATCCCCTCCACCACCCTCCCCCGCCTTTGGTTCAGTAGAAGATGAAGAAGCACACGCAGAAAAAGATGTGAAATATACCAAATCATGCATCGCTGAATTCAAAATTTAGATATGGAAAGCCTTCCACACCCTCCTCTGATTCGGTAGAGGGAGGTGGGGTTAGACAGCCCCTTCACATTGGAGGCATGGCACCGCGTTCTTTGGCGTAGTTGTGGCCGCATTATTGATACCAATCCATATTGATGAAATCAAACAAAATATGTTTTATCTGAATAATTTGTTTTCTACCTTGGGCCTTTTATTCAAGGTATCGGGTAAAACGGGTCACCATAATGGGTGCTGTTCGTTATTCCGAAGGTTCGCTATTCCGAAGGTTCGTAATTCCGAAGATTCGTAAATCCGAAAATGAAATTCGGAACAATGAACCTTCGGAATAACGAATCTTCGGGCCTTCGGAATTACGAACCTTCGGAATAACGAGCTGTAACCACAATAATTGGAGGTGGTAAAATGGATCACTAGTCCGTTTTGTCTAGGCAGTTCAGAAAAAAAAAATGTGAAAAAAAAAAACACGTGCGTTATCACTTTGTAATTTGAGAAATAAATCATTCAGAGATTAAGTGAATGCATTTGAACCGTACAAGGGATGATGACGATTGAAATACATGTACATGTACTTTAAAAATGAAAAAGAAAGATAGTAATACACCCGACTAGCAACACATGTAATGCATTTATGCTAAAGAAGTTCAAGTTCGAAGTCGTGTTGACCCTTTTCAGCAAGAGATAATCATAATGAATGCAGCAACCATGGTTTCCTGTGTTCATTCGCAAACCTTGAATTTACGTTTGATACAATCTACTGAAGGTGTGCACAAATTCTAAAGACCCGGGTTTTCTTCTCGTTTGTTTTTTAATTGTCCATAGGGAGACAATTTAAAGGAGCTTGAGGATGGAAATGTGACATCTTACGAGTTAATAAACTAATTTTAATTTTTTCACGGCTATCAGGAAGGTTGCAAAAGAAGTGTGAATTTCACCGTTTAATAACTATGATTGAAATGCCTTTATTTCTTGATGAATACTTCGTGAAAGTGGATTGTCCTGTACGTGGAAAGACAAAAATGTTGCACGTCTCTGCAAATACACTTACATAATACGTGTACCTTACAGAATGTGTGCGTAGGCCTATGTACATATACACTCACATAACGATCATGCTGTATATACACAAACAGCTTTTTTTTTTTTTTTTTTTTTTTTTTTGCTTCGATTGAACTTTTCATGAATTTCCTACTATTCAAAATGTTATTTCCATGCCAGGTTTGTGTATGTATATATAACTGTTGCATTTTCGCACTCTTTAAAATTGAAAAAAAAAATAGGGGGCTATGAAATACATTGTACTCAAAGCCTACATGATATGCATGTACACGTACAGTATAGGCCTATAATATATGAATATGAGCCAGTTTGGTGGCAGGTATAAACTAGAAATGTCGTTATGGCGACTGGTATGCCTCCGCCATGATGCATGATTCTCCTAATAGGTCTATAGTACGCCTTGACAATGTGTGATAACGGTTTCACATAATAGGCAAAATATTAAAATGTTCAAATTCCTTGAACTAAGCTTGATTGGATGAATGGCCATATTGTTTAAGACAAGCAGGTATTTAAGGATTTTGGGGACTTGTACATATACTTGGCTTTTGACCCTTTTTTAAGTTTATGCATTGAGTAATTTTCAAGGTATGGAGAAAAGTGAAAATTCTGTATTGAATAGCAAATTGTTAGCATCTTAATTGGCCTTTGACCCTATGACCCTAAAATTCCCAAGAGAATCACTGTCAAGCAGAACATGCATTAACCCTAACCAGGCCGGGCTTTCTTGGGTGTTCTGTGGCCGGGGAGGGGTTGATTCGACCCCCTCGAGATCTCGGCCGTCGCTCGCGCAATCGCCATGAAAATCGGCACATACATTTCCTGTGGCGTAATCTACCAAACTATACAAAAAAAAAAAAATGGACATTTTTATCATAATAATTAATCATGCTAATATATGCATAAAATCATACTTTTTGCTCTAAATCAGAAATTAAAGCTCCTAGAATCCTAATTTTTGGTGATAACATTCTTTGTAGCATTCCTAACAATGTGCTTTAAAAAAAATTGGTATCAACATCAATTTCTTATACATTTATTGTTTAGTGAATTTCTTATGTATTTCGTTGTTTTTTCGACCTTTTGTTTTATCGGGTTTTTTTCGCAAAATTTATGACAGAACCCATTTCAAGCATAATTATGCTAAAATTGATTAGTTTCAGCCTATGAAAGTGAAAATAGTCATATCTTTATAAATAAGAAGAGAAAACTCCATTTGCATAGACTTTATACACAAAATCACGTTATCGAGCCATTTTTGGTCTGACAGGCATGTATAAAAGGTCGTGCAGCGTCGTAACGGTATGCGCGATTTTTGCGAAAATGATGTCAAAAGATGCACGAGACTTGAAAGTAAAAAGTCAGCGAACGGCGCGGTCAAAAAATTTCGCGCGGCGGAGTAGTCGCGAAAAATGTCGAGGGGGGGGGGGGGTGATTCAACCCCCCCGGCCTTTTTAGGGTTAATACAGTATCTGTATGTACCAAGTTAATGATGATACAATATGTACCTTGGGCCACTTCCGACATATGGAGGAAGAAGTGAAATTTAGCACTTTCACTTGACCTTTGACCTTTTGACCTTTAACTTTTAACCTTTTTGACCTCTATCAGAACAAGACTCCATAGAGATCTATATTTCATAAATAGGAGGGAAAGGTAAAATTGGGAGGACTTGACCTTGACCTGAGACCCTTGGCATTTGAATCATGACTCCAAATTTCCCTAGATAATCACTGCCAGTCGGTACATGCATGATACTATCTTCAAGGAAGATACTGCCTTGAACTATTTCCGAGATATGGAGATAAAGTGAAATTTTGACATTTTAACTTGACCTTTGACCTCATGACCTGAAACTCTCAGTAATGGATCTTTATCAGGTATGTTTGTTCATTTTCCATCAAAGAAGATGGCTGGATAGCCCATATTCAGCTACGTTAAGCTGGTCTTCCATGTGGTCCAGTTGGATGTGAGGTGGGACCACCTCACCGGGTTAAGCACCCCGCTCTTTGCGATGAATGAATGAAGCGCGATCTTTTACGTGCATGATTTGTTACTCTCTCACACACGGGACCTCCACTTTATGTCCTATCCGAGGGACAGAGTGCTTTGTCTCTTGCTAGAGCCTCAAGAGGGGACGGTATGCTTACACACACACAACATTGCTCAGTCCAGACTCGGGCTCGAACCCGGGCCGCGTGATCGTGAGGCAGACGCGCAACCGACTGAGCCAACTCGCCGCCCTAAGGCTACGGTCACAACCCCCAAAATCAGCCTGCTCGGCGACCGGTCGGCGAGGTTTTAGCCAAAACCGGTCGGACAACGACCGGTGACCGACCAGTGACCGACCAGGCACCACTGATTTTTGGGGCATCGGTCGGTTGCCGCTGAAGTTTTAACGCGGAGTTAAAATTTCAGCGGCGACCGACCAGTTTTCACTCACTGCCAAAAATACGCTCGGTGTCCGGTCAGGAACCGCCCAGGCACTGACATAATCGAGCGGTCGCTGCCGAGCGATTTAGGGAACACAAATAAGAGAGACAAAAATGACAACAGCACAGAAGAAAACCAAGAGAATAGATCGAGCGGTCGCCGTCGAGCGATTTAGGGACTAAAATGTTAAGATAAAAATGAAAGAAGCACTGAAGGAAACCAGGGACTAGATGGAGAAGATAATCTAGCGCAATGTGGAAGAAGCAGGGGGAAGGATAAGAGGCAAGGAAACCCCACCAACATCTCAGCATCTCAACATCTCGGCAACCAACATGAGGGATATTGAAGTCAGAGGCAACCACTTTGGGGCAAAAGAGATGAAAGCTAAAAGTTAGTGTTGATATGTTGACGTAGTAAAATACGGTTTGGTTACCTTATCATTCATTAAAGGCCTATTGATTGAAGAATAAATGAATGACAAGAGATGGGGAAAATATGAAATTAAATAGGAATAGAAAAATACTGTAAAATATAGAACAAGATATTTTGGGAAAACACAATCTATTCTAATCTTTGTTCCATCTTGGGTGTTCCTCCCTTTTGTTTTATTTCCTAATTTCTAGTCATCTGTGGTATCACATAGCTGAGGTTTGCTAGTTGATAATTTAACTCTTAGATCTTTTGCCTCGAGTTTATCTTAATTAATTAATTAATTAACACATCACAAATCACATAGATACATTAATAAACACAGGTAGCTCGTGAGAAATTTCCGGCAGAGACCGGCGGGTGGCCGTCGGTACGCCTACGGGTCACCGGTAGATGACTTATCGATCACCCGTCGGTCGCTGAGCGATTTCGTAAAAATCGGCCGGTGGCCGGTGGGAGATCGTCCAGTTGCCGATGGGGCATCGCTCGGTGACTGCTCGGACTCTGCGCGTTGCAGATCCCCATATTTCGCCATAATTTTACTGAAAATCGATCGGTGACCGACGGGAAATCGACAGGGCACTGCTCGGCCATCGCTAGGGTTTTACAGCCTGCTCAGCATCTCCAAAAACTGCTGAGCGGTGCCAAAATTTCAGCAGCGACCGAGCAGGCTACAAATCGGTCGGTCGCCGCTCTGAGTTGTGACCGTAGCCTAAAGGTAGTACATGCATACACTAAGTTTCAAGGAAATACCTTCAGGCATTGCATAGATACAGGGGAAATAGTGAAATATCTAGCATTTGGCCTTGACCTGTGACCTGTGACCTTTGACCTTTGACCTTGAGCATGTGCATATACACATATACATATACACTCTACATGCCAAGTTCATTAGGAAACCTCAAATGTTTTTTTTCAGTGACCCTGCAATGTCCACAAAATTGATTATGGACAGACGGATGGAAGGACAGACAACCCAAAAACATAATGCCTCTGGAAGTGGAATGTCAGAGCCAAAATGTTATAAAAGGAAAACCAAACAATAAACAAATATCTGTCCAAATATTGCATCTCGGTGTCTTATTTGTACCCATCCCATTTTTTTACATACAGTACAAAATATCACCTACTTCATTTTTACATGTGTTTTTTACCATGTGTGTGTGTGTGTGAGAGTGCGCGTGTGAGTGTGTGCACATGCGTGTGGTATACATCAGTGCAAACAAATTGCTCTAGTTGAACTTTGAGATAATTGCATCATCAAAGTCGGTCACACAGAATCAGTGGCGTATCTAGGGGGGGGCAAGGGGGGCACGTGCCCCGGGCGCCACTCCTTGGGGGCGCAAAAAAAAAAAAACGAAAAAAAAAAGAAGAAAAAGAAAAAAAACGAAGAAGAAGAAAAAAGAAAAAAGAAAAGAAGAAGAAGAAAAAAAAAACTCGCCCGGAAAGGGGGGGGGGGAGGGAGAATGGTGGGGGGGGGGGGGGGCAGGAAACCAAATCAAACAAGATAAAAACAAAACATGATGATGACGCATACAAAATGACAATGTTTATTGTGTTCACACAAGAATTCCATGTTCTGTCAGCTGAAATACAAAAATTTTCGGCTCGCTCGCTGCGTTCGCTCGCCAAAATTTATATAAATAAAGAAGGTAAGAACAAAACGTGATGATGACGCGGACAAAATGACAATGTCTATTGTGTTCACACATGTCATTTTATACTTAGCAAAATGTTTCACGGAGCAGCGGCTACAATTTCTTTCGTTCTGAAGCGATCGCCAATTGGATCAAAAGAATGCGCCAACGGTTTCGAACATACGGGGGGGGGGGGAAGGGGGCGCAAAAAAAATAAAGCAAGATAAGAACAAAACGTAATGATGAGGAAATGTGCAAATTTTGGCTCACTCGCTCGTACAATTTAGAGTATTTTTTTTCAAGTCCACAGTTTGTTGGTATAAATCGTTATCTATAAGGCCGTCACTATTATCTTGATTAGGATTGTAAGATTAAATAAGCAAAAAATGACGAGAATTCAATGTTTTGTAAGCTGAAATACAAAAATTTTCGGCTCGCTCGCTGCGCTCGCTCGCCAAAATTTATCCAAGAAAAAAGAAGAAAAGAAGAAGATAAGAACAAAACGTGACGATGATGCACACAAAATGACAATGTCTATTGTGTTCACACATGTCATTTTATATTAAGCAGGAAAAATGTTACACGGAGCAGCGGCTGCAATTTCTTTCGTTCTGAAGCGATCGCCGATTGGATCAAGAGAGGACGCCAACGGTTTCGAACATATGGGGGGGGGGAGCGAAAAAAAAACGAATCAAAAAAGATAAGAACAAAACGTAATGATGACGCGGAAATATGCAAATTTCGGCTCACTCGCTCGTACTAATTTAGAGTACTAGTATTGTAAGTCCTCAGTTGGTATAAATCGTTATCTATAAGGTCGTCACTATATCTTGATTAGGATTGTAAGATTTAATTAACAAAAAATGACAAGAATTCCATGTTTTGTAAGCTGAAATACAAAAATTTTCGGCTCGCTCGCTGCGCTCGCTCGCCAAAATTTATCAATAAAAAAAAAAGAAAAAAGAGATAAGAACAAAACGGGATGATGACGTGGAAATATACAAATTTCGGCTAACTCGCGCGTACTAATTTAGGTTACTTTTGAAATTCCTTATGCAGTTTGTTGGTATAAATCGTTATCTATAAGGCCGTCACTATATCTTGATTGGAATTGTAAGATTTGATTAGCAAAAAATGACAAGAATTCCATGTTTTGTAAGCTGAAATACCAAAATTTTCGGCTCGCTCGCTGCGCTCGCTCGCCAAAATTTATCAAAATTCATTACATTTAAATCACCCTCTAAAGACCCCTTTAAAGTGCTTGAAAAAGCATATCATGTGGACTTTGTTTAAAGTCCCTACCGGGATGGGGTTGGGGTTGAACACTTTTTCAGAAATTAGGGGCGCAATTTTCGCGCTTGCCCCGGGCGCCGTTTTCCCTAGATACGCCACTGCACAGAATGCTTGTGAAAATATATTGCTTTATTGTTTTTTGTTTCCATTCCATATCTGCACATTCACATGTAAGAGCAGGCTCATAGGAAAAGCCTTCAAAAATCATCTCATTATACTCTCTCTTCATATCAAACTTCACCTCAAATGTAGATGCAGTATTTTGAAGACCTATTTTTTCTCTCTATGCAAAAAGAAATCATCACGAACATACATGTATCAAGACATTCATTTTTCACAATTTCAGTGAAAACACCTATTACTCTCTTGTTTCCCATACCCCTCCCACTGATAGTATACTACATGTATTTTAACTGACTTTTTAAACTTTATAATAACATATTTGATAGCACACTTTACATAGAGAAAGATAGAGAATTCAGTATAATGATATGTACTTCACTTCATGCACAAGTGAAGAAAAACTGACATCAATGCACATACTCTTATTTCCCGGCATCTCTTTTTCAAATGTTGGAAAGTGATATTGCACTATAAGTTTTTTTATTACGATTACGTTTACGTGTATATCATTGACTTAGCACATATGGCTTGTCACAGAGTGGCACATTACAATACATGAATTAAATCATATCAATTTGAAAAAAAAGAGAAGAAATTTATGAAATTTATGAAATTTATTTGGTAATGACATACTTATCGGGAGATTAATGGAGATTATTGACAAATATCATTTTCTTGCACAGGCATCCTAATAGAAGCTTGAGATGCTTTCAAGGCTGCCTGTGTCTTATTGTAAATGCCAATAGATATGTTTTGTTTTATTTGCAGAACAAATGGCCTAAATTGGCCTCAATCAATCAATTGCGAGAGGAATTGTTCAAGTTCAGTTCAACAAGTTCATTTTTTTTTCTCCATCTCCAACACAATCAATGGCACATACACAAAATGCTAACAAAAGGGAAAGATGTGAATGGAGGTACAATGTAATATAAACTAGAAATGTCGCCATGTATGACAACTGGCAGGCCTCTGCCATAATGCATGGTTCTCCAAAGAAGTCTATGGTACGTCCTGATGATGTGTGATGACAGTTTGCAAAATATCAAAATGAGAGGTTTGTCACAACTGGATTGAATGCTCACTTTCCTTCAATCCTGTTGGTTTAATTGGATGAATGGCTATGTTGAGAATTTTTACTTGACTTTTGACACACGGCATAATTATACCTTCCAGAACAATTGTTGGCAAGACCTATTGCGTGTTGTACCACCATTCTCAAAACACAACTATGGCCTATGAGTTATGACCAGTACAAAAAAAAAGGGGCTTGTTTTTGTACCTTGAAACAGCCTACTACATAGAAAAATAAGATTAGTTTGATAACAAAATAACTTCATCAGATAAGCATACCTGTCCTAAGATTCATTAACCCAATAATTGTATTATCGCACATGTACTACGCCATCACTCCTAAAGCTATATTACCTATTTAACTGAAACATCAATTAAGGATGACTCACCCTATTATACTGTACATGAATGATTATAGCCTATGTAAGATAGTTATACTGGGCAATATCAGTGGGTATTTTTCTTCTTCCGGGTTTCAACATTAACTTTACATGTAAACACTCCGGTCAATCACCAAGAGAAAATACATTGTACATGTACGCTCAAACATATGCTGCGGCATGTAGTGTGCGCACTCGACAATTACAAGTGTGCTTGCAAGCACATACTTTCGTCACCCATTTTTGTAAACAACTTCAACCGATTATTTTCGTATACATACATACGTACACATGATGACTGTGACAGTGTCGCTTCTCATTTGTCTTTCAAGGAAAATGGTTGCCATTTCTGTGCTAAATTGAAGAATCTGTGTGGACCACATTTGTTGTCATTCGAGGTGTTGTAGAAAACAAATACTGTATGGCCTTAAGTTACAGTATCACTGGTGTCTTAAGTTACTCGAGCAACAGGAAAAGTTTTGGCACTCGGGTGAAAGACGAGGCAAAATTCATAGTCACATGTTGGTGATGATTTACAGGTAAATCAAATGTGGCTAAACTCTAGATCTATATCATTTTGTGTTCACATACAGTAGGCCTTGGCCTACAACTTATTTGCCTAATTTACCAAGGAGATATTTATGATATTGACCGGCCTTTCTTTCGGGAGATACCAGAAAATATCGCCTGCACTGAAACCATATTGTTCTCAGCTTTGAATCAGGCAGTATTCTTTCAGTTTCGGCAATATTTTCTGATATCTCCCTCAAGGCCAGATAATATTATATAATTAACAGTCTTATTTTTCTTCAGCATCAAAACATAATAACTGCAGAAAAAACTTTATACACATACTCCTTAGTTTCAAATTGACTTTAGTTTATATGAGATGTTTATGGAAGTATTTCAGATACTCTAACAGCTGACCATTTGGGTTTTTTTTCTGATTAGGGAAATCTGTATTTTGGCAAGCAAAGGTACAACAGGTACTTTAGAAGTTCAGACAGAGCTAATAGATACTCGTACTCATTCAGCATAGATATACACTTTATAGCACCATAGCATATACTTTGGCGATAGAACAGTAAATCCTTTTCAAACTTTGGGAACCTACTGGGTCACAGGAAAAAAAATCAACATAAGATTTTGTTACTTGTGAAAAATATGTGTAACATGAAACATGTAAGACCCCCGTGGATTCCTTGAAGGCTTTCGTAACACCCCTGATGTTTACTCTTCACGAACAACAGATGACATGGCATTGGTGAGGTGCATTTACTCTTCGCTGGCAACAGATGCCATGGCATTGGTGAGGTGCATTGTACTCACAGCCACCCAGCTCAGACAGCTCTTCCCACAATGCAACAGATGCTGGACCTTGTTGATGTCAAGTTTGTCTTCTTCATTGAATATCTGAACAAGTACAGACGGAGAGGGGAAAACAAAACAAAAACATGGGATCATCAACAAGTCCTTACGCAGAAAACATGCTCAAAGTTTTGTGTCAGTTGTAGAATCAACATCCATGCTTCAACTACAATGTACAATCACCCGAGGGCAAATTTCATTGCAATGTTCTTTAGTTTACAATACGTGAAAAGATGCAGATAGAGAACTGCAATACACAGGCCTACACCAGTGAGTTTGACCCACTTTGTGAAAATCCAACATTTGGCTAATTGAAAGCATAATAGGAATGGTACAATGTAACTATCATTATTAAATGCAATAAATAAATGTGTGAATATCGCACAAACCAAAATTTTGTTTTCCCTTCTCCGCCTGCATATTATTCAACTTATACAGGGTAGACCAAATTGATCTGATAGAATCTTGACATTACTGTACTTGCGTTGAGCACATTTCACCTCTGAAAACCAATTTGATACATAGCAGATTGGAGCCAGTACCTTTTACAGCTACAACGCACATTCACAATCAGATGTTGATTTAGGGCGGAAGGAAGGTACTTTTCATTATTCTTTTCCTTTCCATTTGTTAAATTCATCTCTGTTCAATCTTACCCTGTGAAGGATATCTGTGATATAGACGAGTCTGGTCCTGTGCTCTGAGAGGTTTGTCTTCCTGCTGCTGGGTGGGGCATTAGACAGGAAGATCTCCAGGTTTTCAAGCACAAACTCAGCCTGTTTGGGAAAAAAAATGAGACAAGTATCGCATTCATTAGGTGTTGCGACATTACTCAACTGATTACCTCTGCCAAGGAGGTTATGCTTTTGTTGGCATTGGTTTGTTTTCCTGTCTGTCTATTCTGCATATTAACTTCAAAAGTTTTGAACAGATTTGAATCAAATTTTCAGGAAGAATTGATGACACAAGTAACAGATGATTAAATTTTGGTACTAATCCAGATCACAGCTTGGATCCAAGAACATTTACACCTTTTTTGAGGATTCTTTGGGCAAAAGTTGAGAAGAATTGCAGCTGCACATCCTTTAGGTGCATATACAGGTGTCCATACACTACATACAGGTTAAGAGCACAGTATAAAGCTATTAACGGTAAAGAAACTGTCCTAGAAAGGATTCTTTAGGGTTTTTTCATTGGGAGAGAGGTCCATTTTAGCATATGCATTTACGGGTGGTGATGAGCTGCTTGGCAGAGGTCTGCATGCTTTTCTAGCTACAAAATATCAAAATTCTTATTTCAAAGTAAGCAGTAATCAGGATGGTACAGTAAATCAATTGTCTCACCTCTGACAGAAAGTCAGCACTTTCTCTCATTATTCCCCTGATTTTCTTAAGGAAAGGCGAAGGTCGTTTATCTCTGGTTGTTATGGAAACAGATGAGGATGAGAGACTGACTGTGTCATCAGAATTTGACTCCTTGGTCTCGCATTTCTATGGTGCAGGAGGACAAGAAGTAAGACATGAGGTACAGGTGTGTGAGATAACATGATTAGAACTTGAGACTTACGTGCTCATAGTAATCTCTCTCTCTCTCTCTCGCGTTTTTTTTTCTCCTTTTTTTCAGGGGTGGGGGGGGGGGGGAGCCTGCATACACTTTGATGCACTGCAAATTTCTTTCTCTCTTTTTTTGCATCATCACACAGAGCTGCCATAAATTATTCTTGTGACTGCAAATTTGGTTAATTTCCATCTCTTTGCATCCTGTTACTTCCTATATTCTTCTTGTACTGATCTTCAGGTTAATCTTTATACCCCCCCCCCCCCCCCGAGATCTCAGCCATCTGAGATGCCATCAGACAAAATTTGGCATGCGTGACACCCACACCCAATTCTTATGTATTTTATTGTTTTCTGAATTTCTTACTCATTTCTGTTTTTCAACTTTTTTTTTTTTCCATGTTTTTCATAGGATAATGTCACTGACCACTTTTCTACAATAATAAGCATAAAATCAATCAATGAAAGTGATTAATTGTAAAAATAATCAGGTTTTTTATAACTTTCATGACAGGGCACTGTTTTTCATAGGAAATGTACACAAGATCACAAAATTGTGCCTGTTTGGAGGTGACATGCCACTACAAAAACGGGATTGGCTTCAAAAAAGTATGCCCTGACGTTGCAAATTTGGACTCAACAGTTGCACGGGACTTGAACAAAGAAAGTCAAGAAGCCTCGCGACAAGGCCTTCTCGTGTTACAGAATTACAGCACAAAACGTTAAGGGGCGGATTCTGCTCCCCACCCCCCCCCCCCCCCCCACCTTTAGGGTTAAAATGAAATCAGAAAATAAATTTTGAGGGAAAAAAAAACCCAGAGGCAATCAGGAGAGGAAGAGTAGGATGAGATGCGCCACATGAGATTTACAACCTTTGCGATTTGGAAAACATTACAAATCAAGAGATTCTGACATACCACTCTGGATGCAAGCCTCCTTGCTTTCCTGATTCTGCGATGACAGGCAAAGTGTGTTCTCTGCCTGTAATGTTCAGCAGCAAGTTCCACCGTGCTCTTGACCACTAAGTCAACAGGTATGATCTTGTAAACCTGCAGTTGATGAGACACAATAAATCTGCTGGTTACTCATTCGATATACTTTGTATCTGATACTTGAGTCAACTACCATACAGAATGTTACTGGTAACAATAGTAGGATATTCATGATAGCAACAATTATTGAAATCAATAAAATGTATAAATATGTATACATCAATAGATTAATAACAACGTAATGCTGATACTATTTATAGTGATAGATAAGCAATGACGAAGGTGATTATGATAATAATGATGACAATAACAATCATTAATATTATCATTAGTAGTAGTTGTAGTAGTAGTATTAGTAAAATCATTATCATTATCATTAGTATAATCATCATCACCATCATCACCATAATCAACATCAGAACAGTTGTCATAATAAGAGATGATTTTATTTACTAAGAGAAGCCCCTGAAATATCAGCACTGTCCCGTAGGAGCACTCTGCAATTATCATTTCCCTCTGAATTGCTATCAATTGACATCTACTTTTACCTGTAAGTGTACAGATAACACAGAGGGTCACTCTTGTCTTGTCCAAGAAATGTTCAACCTGGCAGGACCCATTCTCAAATCTTACATTCAAGAAGCATTAGCCTTATCCAGTCATTGTGCATTCCCCAAAGTGGGTCCAAAATAATGAAATGACTTCACAGAATAGTGTTTAAAAAAAGTCAAGAAACTTGACACAGAGTTTTGTTTTGTTTTGTTTTTTGTTTTGTTTTACATAGGGTTATAAAGGGCATAAGACAAAAATTTGCCAAGCTTCATGACTTTTATAATTTAGGACATTTGCAGAACTTTGTGTGTAAAAAAAAAAGGCAGCAAGTTGCCTATAGTAATATAAAGGATTTGCCCAATATTTCATCTCTTATCTGCATTTCAGTATGAAATATTGGGCTCGTAAGAATTCTTTTACAAAGCAATACATATTCATAAGTATGATTTCTGGCAATGGGCTAAAACCATTGGTGGGTTAGTAACTCTAGACTTTTTTGGAATATTTGCTCTACGTCAAAATGCCCTGGATGTGCCAATATGATTGTGCCAATGTCAGTTCTATCAGCCACACATTTGCAACGTCAAAATGAGTATGTGGAAAGAGTTTGGAATGTACCCGAGTCATCCAAATCTTCCCCTCACAGTGGTGGCCATAGTGGATCACTCTCTTCCCACAGTCCCAACAGAAGCCATGTCCACATTTGCAGAACATGAAGTAACAGCCATACATGTATTCCTTATAAATTGGATAGTAGCAATTTGGGCATCTCTTGGTTGGCACTACCACAGTGAGGTCATCACTGGATTGCTTCAAACCTAAATTGAAAATAGAGAGAGAGAGAAAAAAAAAAAAGAGGTTAACTTTTCGTTCCTAGCAAAGATGGTTTAATTAATCTTTGCAGATATCTGAAAGTAAGAAAGAATGCATGGAAAGGGTACATACAAAGGATATCTATTTGTGTCTGCCATGATGAAACATCAATGGTAGCTTTTGCCTACATCTCAAAAAAACAACATTATTTTCATTTTACCAGCACACTGAAAGAGCATTTGTATACCTCCTTTCAAAGGCTACTGGAATATTACTCTTCACTTCACAAATTGTTGTAATCTTCATATCCGACAATAACTGTACATGGATTTTTATCAAAACATTGAAAATTCAAACTTCACTGATGTGTAATTATACTAAAGTGGGTATTGAAAAAAAGGTAATCCAATTTTGGAGGGCTATTATTTTAAACTTGTCAGCTATGGAGAGTGCAACGATGGTTGTGAGGAAAGAGGAACTACATTGTATTCCTCTTTTCAGTGATACCTAAATGTGTTGACAGACGTTATGCATGACTGAGCACATGAACTTTAAAGACAACAATGACAAATTGCACTTTTTCCAAGTTTGCATGTTATTGTGAAGGAACAATGCATGTCTCACTACATGGAAGAGATCTGTCAGTGAAACTGGTCAAATGATTAGGCCAGCCTGCAGGTTCGTGTTTAGGGTTTCTTCTAACCTTTTATGGTTCATAACCTTCAACATGGTCACCTTGTTGATAACTTGGTCCTTCCTATAAACGTTAAATCATAATCCATTTTTCTCTCATCATTTTCAAGACATGGATTGTCGCTGCGAGCTATGTGTTGAATATGAACAGAGAAAATAGACTGTGTGGATTGGCCTCTGTGGGAGTGACCAAGTTATCGAACAGGTGGCCATGTTAAAGGTAGGGGATACCTTTTACAGACCTCCCAAAATGCAGCAAAACATTAAATATGAACCTCAGGCGACTTGCTTAGGCCACTGCTTAGAAATTTGGAAGTCAACAGTTATCTAAAATTTGAATAATGCACAAAACTCAACTGCTCAGTAGTTTTGTGTGTCAGCCACACTTAAGCCTTTTTGTTGCATTCTTCTGTATTTGTGATATATAAAAAACAAATCTAAAAGTACAAGAGCTGATGTAATAACATATAGAGTGTGTGGTAAGAATGTATATAGAAATGTTTGTAAGTGTTGATGAACTTTCTTCACAAAATATACATGATGGACACACATGCAGTACATGGGTCTGCAAAGGTAGCCTAGTAATGTACTGGAATTTACGGTGAGCCCCGAAAACAATTCAATTCAAAATCTAACCGTCAAAAAAATGTACTAAATGTTGCCTTCCACTTTCAATACTTTATGGGAGTTTCTAAAATGATATTCTCTTCAACATACCACTGTATTTATACAACTCTTCATTTAAGGCGTGCAAATGGGATTCCCTACCTTTAAAGGTTATGAACCATACCAAAATATTGAACTTTGCTTATTCTAAATTTATAAATCACAGAAATTATGTGGATGTCTGTTAGATCTCCTTGAAGGCATTTTTAAGTGTAAGTGTGAGCTTGTTTTTTCTTGTTCAATATATTATGTTTGTACAATGTATATTCGCATGTTTTTTATGAAATATTGTATATAATAATGTGCTTGGTATGAAACAAATAAAGAGTATGATAATAATGATAATGATGACAATAATAATAATAATAACAATGAATAATGAAATAATAATAATAACAACAATTAATAATAAAATAATAATAACAATAACAATAATAATAAAATGTGAGGAGAAACTCTTAACCCTAACTAGGCCGGGGGGGGGGGGGGGGGTCTGAGGCCCCCCCTCGACGTTCCGCGTGATGTATCGCCATCGCAAAAAGCTATTGCCGCGACGTTTCATGACTTTTTTCTTTCGAGTCTCCCGCATCTTTTGACACCAAATTTGCGACGCCCGGGCGTGCGGTTCCGAAGTTACGCGTAAATATGTACATGCATGTCAGACCAAAAATTGCTCAAAAACGTTAATTCGTGTACAATTTCAATGCAAACTGTGCTTACTGGCAAATTTCATAAAAGCATGATTATTTGGGTGTTTTATTGATTAAAATCAATGAATAACATATTTTCTTGTTCGGAGCGATGTCGCGGACAAATTTCATCGTAAAAACAATGAAAAACATAAAGTCGAAAAAACAAAGAAATACATAAGAAATTCAAAAAAAACAATAAAATACTTAAGAATTTTTTCTGATATCACAATTTTTTTTAAATTACATTTGCTAAGGACACTAAAAAGAATATTCACACAAAAAATGTGCCTGTTTTGAGCTTTATTTTGTGATTTATGCCAATTAGTCTGATTTTATGCATCATCATGCATAAATTATTATAATTTAGCATAAATTATGATTTTTTGAAAAATTAACTTCATAGTATTTTAGATTACATCATAGGCAATGTGTGTGCCAATTTTCGTCGCGATCGCGCGGTCGACGGCCGAGATCTGGAGGGGGGGCCTGGGAGGCCCCCCCGGCTCTATCAACTACCTAAATAGCCCGGCCTAGTTAGGGTTAACACGAACCTGCATTCGAACAGGCTGGCCTATTTGGCCACTTTTATTGACAGATCTCATCCATGCAGTGAGACATGCATTGTTATTTCACAATAACACACAAACTTGGAAAAAGTGCAATTTGTCATTGTTGCCTTTTAAGTTCATGTGCTCAGTCATGCATGACATTTGTCAACATAATTAGGTACCAATGGAAAGAGGAAGAGTTTGTCTTTCCTCACAACCAAAATTGTGCTCTCCATAGCTGACAATTATGAAATAGTAGCCCTCTAAAATTGGTTTACCTTTTTTTGATACACCCTGTATTTTTTGCATCTACATAGCTGGTACCTTGGTATATGTTTGGGGAAAATACACCTTGAAGTCATACAATACCTTAAGTGCCTAATTCTCCATGAGACAAGGGACACCATCACACAGCAGTGAAGATTAATTTCCTATACCAATGACATTTGGTACAAGGAAATGAGAATTGGACAAACTTAATGGGCAACTCACGCAAGAGTTCGGTGGCCTTCTTACGGTACGCCTCTGCCTGCTCGCAAGACGCTGGCCAATGAGCTTCCTTCTTGCACTCAGAGCACCAGAATGAACCGCACTCGCAGGTGATTGGAATCATGCGCCCCTTGCCAACATCCGTTTTCTGACTGGCCACTGTGAGCAGACGACCGCATGATGGACTGGGGCACCACTGCAGCTCTGGCTGCAGCATGAGGGCAGTATTCACCTTGTTGGCTAGGTGACGAGCAAAGAATGTGGCTGGGAGGAATGACATCATGGTAACCTCATCCACAAGACTGGTGCACTGGTAACCCTGTCAAGAGTGAGAAGGAAAAATAATTAAAATCGACATCTCTACAGTTCAAACATTTGTTTGAGCCATAGTGGAAATGCTTGGCAAATGAAGGTATCATAATGTAGTACTGGGTTCTCTGAGTAAGGATAGATATTGGTATAGGAGAAGACTGGGAATACTTACTGGACAGGCAATTCTGAGGTCTCCCTGCTCCACCCTTGACATCATGTGACTGCTCCAGCACTGGTCACAAAACCAATGGCTACAGGCAGTCAGAGCGGTGCCAGGACAATTCTCACTCAGCTCCTCATAGCAGATGTTACAGTATCCACACTCACTGGATGATACAGATGGGGTACTGTCATCAGTCTCACAGTCTTCTGCATCTTTCTGCTGTAGAGCCTATGGATTTAAACAAAACAAACAAAACAAAAAGAAAAAACAAAGAGTATCTATCAAAGATTCACTATGGCAACTATGACAAACATGGCATGAAATCAGAGGGCAAACACGAAACAGTTTATCAGAAAACAGCCTGAGAGTTGAACATTATGTGTTCTGGAAACAGAAACTGCTTTTCATTAAAAAAAATGATAATTATAAAAAAATGAATATTTATATATATATATACACACAACATAATCACTCAAATAGGGTACTGTACCTGCCACAAAGCAGTTGCTTCTTTAGTACTATTAAGTATGTTGGTATCCATGGTATCAAAATTACCTTTGAGCATGATTAATAAGGTACCATTTTTTTTCTGTATTTCTGTATTCTGTTTTGTATTTACCTTCTGGACTGCCTTGTGTGGATTGGTGACATCATATCTCCAGCCTAGTGTAGACTGAGTGGTTTCCATGGCAAAAACTGGCTTACCAGCCAAAGAATAGCTTGACTTTTCAAACAAATATCTGCAAAGAGAAAATAGATGCTGATACTGATGTTTGGTGTTCAAAGATGAATTTCCAGGAGGCAGAAAACCATACTGAATGCACCACATACTGGCAAAGCAAAGTGAGGTATTAACCAGAATTAAGGACATTAAGCCTCAAAATACATGCAACATTTTATGAGATAATCAGGAATGGGTTATGTTTTATTCATGTTTACAAATCAATCTATTAGTTTGACTATTGAGATGTTTGTCTTCTGGTAACCATATGACAATTACAGCAGTGGAAATTTCATATGATAACATATTTGCATGAAATTTGAAATGAATTTTGACTGGCAGTGATTTCCACTGATTTCCACTGTCCTTGACAATTGTTTTCTCTACCTTTTTCTTTGATTTGAGATCTAAATATGCCACACACAAGCTTCATGGGTCATTGATACATAACTGGGGCACCAGTTTAAACATTTTAAAGAGTACCCTGTTGGCAAACTCAAGCAAATTTCTACCATATGCAGCTGCAGCGAAGCGTGTCTAAAGCCTTATCAAACAAAAAGGCAATGTTACAAACTACTTGTAGATGCTCTTTTAAGAATGGTTGAGAGTACTCACCTCTCTGCAGGTAATGCCGCTACTCCTGAGCTCACAGCACGGACCACATCTGAGATGCTGCAGACACCAAGACCAGTCAGGCACTCTGACAGCATCTCTCGGTCTTCAGTCACCCCACACAGCTTCACTCTGATGTCCTCTACCAGCCCGTCATCCTCTTTTACACTCAGCCATGGATCAAGCATACAGTCCACTATCAGAGAGACATGATGACTAGTCTGCAGGAGGCTACTGGCCAAGGCGTCTCTTTTGGCACTGGTCTGAAGATGGTCAATGATCGAGTCAGTGATGTTAATGGCAAATCGGCGAGGAGTGCACAGACCCTCAGTGTAGTTCTCACCAAAATTCCTGCTCAGTGCATTCAAGGCGATGCTAGTGGTCTCCACTGCCATATCAACACTCACTTTGATGCGAAGAGCAGCAAGTTCCTCCATTTCCTTTTTCTTTTTCAGCTCCTTTTCTTGCCTTTTTGCCTCCCTCTCTTCAGACTCCAGCCTCTCCTGTCTCCTCTCCTTCCTGGTTTTCTTCCTTGTTGACTTTGACACGTCATCAGTGAGCTGGGGTTCAACAATCACCATGACATCTTCCTTGTCAACAAGAAAGACTCGATCCTTGGTACCCAAGGTCTGCTTGCTTTCCTCCTGATGTACATCGCGATGCTTCTGGTCTCCAAGGCGATGAGTTTCCATCATTGCCTTGGTAACAAGGACTTCCAGGGCATCGGTGCACACCTGGTAGGGTTCTGCAGCTTTGGTCTCTTCTTGCCAGTACTGCTCCTCTTCTTCCTCCCACTCCTGGGTGAAGTCCTCATCAAACTCCCACTGTCTGTCAGAGTAGAACTCTTGCATACTGCACTGATGGAACTTCCGTGTTCTATTTCTGCTGTTTCTCTTTGGTTTTCCGCTATCTGTATTTGAGGAAAACAAATAAAGTGCTGATTATAAAACGGCTTTGATGAGCCTGAGCCTCAAGAGTAATCTAAAACATTCGAAAAATCAAATGCAAGTCCCCCAAATCATTGCAACTTTAGCATTTACGCACAAACACATGTACAATGTATGTACACAAACACACAACTACCCTTACCTGCAGGATTGCAGTACGTCTGGAAGGTTTGCCTGGGAGGAGCCAACGTAACATCATACCAGACAGTACTTGGAACACCATCCTCCTCATCATGATGTTTTCTCCTCCTTCTAGATCTCCATCTATTCTTCTTCCCAAAGTCATCATCATTTCCTATCACATCCCCAGTCTGCTGTCCTACAAAGGCATCGGTGGCAGCAGTGTATTTCTTCTTTGGAGACTTTGGGGCATCACTGACCGACGAGTCATAGACTCCTGTGATATTCCTCTGATCATGGCCCTGCTTCAGCATGTGGTGCTCCGTGATGATGCTGCGGTTGCCGTAGTATTCTTCTTCATCCCTAATTCCTTCTATCACCTCCCATCGCTTGGCTTTGTTGAGGGAGAAATGAATCCTTTTCTGCTCAGTATCGTCTAAAAACAAAAAATGAAAATGGTACAGTGCAGTTTACAATTTTCATTCCTTGAAAATAAAAAAGATTCACTATACACTTGGTTCCAAACTACCAGTCAAAAAGCGATTCATGCTGCATTTCAACAAAGAGACTAATATTTGAGCCCAGTGTCGACCGTAAATGAACACAAAATATGGTGGTGTAGAAGCTGGCTTTCATGTTAGCAAATGTTAACATCACACACACGAACTTTGCCATTTCAGAAAAAAAAAAGTAGCTTTATCTAGCTGGGTGAGTACATTCATCATACTGTGATAAAATGTCTTACAGTAGACAAGAGTAAAACAACACTAAAGTATGGTAACAATTTAGTCATACTGGAACAATACCATGAAACATGGTATACACTCAGCATTTTACAAACACATTACCTTTCATATTGAAAGAACCACTTTCCATTTGCCTCTTCACAGCAGCCTTGGCAGATTTCTTGACCTGATGGTCCTCACCATCAATCTTGGTCTTGACCACGATACTCTGCCTGCTGTAGAGTTGTTTGTAGGGGAAGGGCAGACGCCTGACATTGTGGCTGGTAGCAAGACCAAAGCGGGTTCCTTCTCTTCGTACCATGATTCTTTAGGTTCTCTAGGTTGCTTTACTTGTTGATTAAAAAGACTTGGACACCTGGTGTGTTTGTGCCCTGCAAATATAGACAGACGCATACAACATTATAACAATTAAAATAGATGATTCAAGTAGATTTGAAGGTATACATCAAGCAGGCATTTAAGTCTTCCTTCATTCCCAGAAAATAGCTGCAGCATTCTCAGCCATTTACCGTACTCATCAATCATCACTAGTAGTAGATCTATTAATCTCATTGGGGTGATGCTGATACCGGCATCAGTGACAACACTAGTTACCGGTATATGTTTATTTACAAGCAAGGGCCCTGTATATGTATATAAATGTTCCCTGGAAACTCCCACAATGTAATGATGGGGCTGGGCTATATGCCAAGGCTATCTGCATTTTAATTGCACCCACAACCCAAACACATTCATGTCGTTACTGGTTACAGCACCTCGGGTTACATTTGTCTGTATGTCTTCTGCAACTTCAGGCCAGGGATTTAGTACACAAATGGAGAGCCGCGCCGCCCTGTTGATTCTGAATCTTCGTTTGGACGTTGTCGTTGATGTAAGAACATTGTTTAGCCTATAGAACTCTAGCTAGGCCTACAGTTTGGACTATTTAATTCTATCTACCTAGGAATAAACTAACTTGTTATAGTTCTAACAACTAACGTTATAGTACTTATACATTCAAAACAGACTCTAATTTAGGCCTACCTCCTTTAATTTCTGTCGCCGATTGCTTTTTCAAGTTGTTGGTCGCTCTCTCCGGCACCACCTTCCTCCTTATCGCACTACTACTTAGTAGGCAGGCTTCCCTCGTTACTGTGCTTCATACTTTCTGATTTTACGGCAATTTTATACGCCATGGCATGGGCTGTTGCCTGTTGTTGTGGCTGTGTACTTGCTAGCTGTTGTGCAATACCACAAGACTTTGTTGACAGTTTAATTTTAGCACATGACGACATCCACATCCAGGTCTGGCCGCAATTGCAACCGCCGAGCCGACAAAGACCAGCCCGGCGCCCGAACGCGAAGCTCCCACGCACAGTAGAAACGTGACGTATCCCGCAGGAGTTCGGCCGACGATCCGCCTCCTGGCATGGCCTCTGCTCTTGCAGTGGGACGGAAAGCCCGGATCAAAGGTTAACTCGAACAAAAATAGCTGAACATTCGACCAAACACACGTCTGCACTTGAACTCCGAGCACTTAGTACAGTACTAGCAGTTGTCGAATGGAATGAATTTGTGAGGATGACTGGATATGAGAAATAATTGAATCGTTCATTGCCCTCTTCGAGAGATCATATTATTATAGTGCTCAGGGGTGGTGAAATGCATTGCATTGAATATCAATGGCTGCTTTTCAATACAGTGTTAGTCTGCCTCCCATACCCAAATGTGTTTTTGTTCTCTTTCGAGCGGGGCTATTTAGGCCCAGCTAGCCCTGTCTCTATGTGCTTCCCTAGTCGAAATGCATTTAGTATTTGATATGTTTTTCAAAGTATGCATTTAGTATTTGAAATGTTTTCCAAAGTATCCCATTCCAGTTTGATCATCATAGACATTATTATCTTCATCATCATTTATCACTCGCCTGTATAGGCCCCTAGATATATAGTCATTTCTAATAATTATTCCTATTCTTCTTTGTTCACACACATTACACCTGGATACCTTCTTTTACACTGGATACACTGTACCTTCTTTTGCACTTTTACGAGAATTGGCATGTATAATCAACATAATTATTTGTTTTCACATCTTCAATGTCATTACACAATATTGTAATCACTATATTTATGATATTTGTAAATTGTTTCACAAAATGACTGATTGTGATTATTGATGGTCGTTCTGTACAACATCCTAGTCACTTGTCACATATCTGTCACTCTGCTCACGATTCACTTTCTTTTTAATTCCCATTACTTTAAAAGTGATAACAAAACAGGAATTGGTGATATTATGCTGAAAATATGTATATGTGGTAGGAATGCAGTCCTTTGAACTGTATGTCTATGTACCGCGGGTACAGTGTATAACAATATGAAGTCAAAATACATGCATGTATGTAAATATACTCCACATCATGCAGGTATAAAAGAGAAAATATTTCGTCATTGTCGAAAGGCCCCTAATTGTATAGGTTGCCATATGTACAATGCTCTTGAAAGAAGGGAAAGATATTCACCAGATTTGGAATTTGACTTAAGCTAGTGTAGATAAATTCTTCTCTTATCCATTTTTAACCATACTCTGTGTCACAATGAATTTCATAGCAGGTGATTATTTTGATTATAACCTTTCAATGACTGTCATAATCTTGTTTGCACATGCAGATAATACAATGTACATGTAGTTCACTCCCGTTAAACCAGACCCATATGTTATGATGAAAATCTCTTTAGGATAAGGTATACATTCAGGTTTTAAAGATTACTACGGTGTATATAATAATAATAATAATAATAATAATAAGTACAGCATTTGTAATGCCCCTTCGATCTAGTATCCTATTCTGAGGCGCAGAGGGACGTAATTATGAAAAGAATAACGTACATCGTAGTCATAATTGTACATAAGAAGGTTGAAAAAGAAGAAAGAGATAGGTAGAGATATACACACCAATGAACAATTCGTTGAAAATTCAATCGAAACAAGATGCGAACATATGTGATTTCAAAAGCTTTTTATATGTTTCAATGGTCTCTGCTGATCGGATCCTCAGTGGAAGAGCGTTCCAGAGAGATGGGGCTGCAGAAACAAAGGCTTTTTCTCCGAGAGTCGAGATTGTTCTTTTAACTGTTAATTGTTTACTATTACATGATTACTATTATATATCTATCTTTATATACTTTTTACTGAATTCAGCTAAAATGAAATCTTGATACAACAAAAGAAAACTACCTGGCCTGAGTACTTTGCTGTAACTGACGCTGCCTTTTTCATTTATCTCTGGAGACCACCAGCAACAACAGCTACAATATCCTATCACAATCATTTCGCATGAAAAGGTATGAATCATGATAAGAGCCAACTTAATCCTCGCCAGATGCACACTATTATACCATGTACAGCATTATTTCGTGAATGATACCAGAAACCTGCCTTTCACTAGTATATGTTACAGTGAACATTCATACACACACAGGCTGTTGGAAAGTGTCTGAATTGCTACTTCAGATTCCTCAGTGCTCACTTGAAATTTTGATGTATGAATGAATTTCTTTTCTCTCCAAGAAATCACATAAAGGAGGAGTTTAGGCTCCAATTAAAATTGATTTCTCATATACGGTGTACAGTGGAAACTTGATATTGCATTAAGAGATCTGATATAACAAACTAATTTCTCCGGTCCCAAGGGATGCATTTCCTTTGTTTTTTATTATTTATTGCAAGCTGATATAACAAAATATCTGATATAAAGAACAAACTGTCTTGGTCCTAATGATTTTGTTATACACGTACTGAGTTTTCACTGTAGCAGTTTTCTGGTCAAAGGTAGATACTGTATAAGCTTTCAAAAAAATGTATACATGTACATTAAGATGTATAATTGCATAGATATACAGCTAGAGAGATATACACTGTGTATATATATATATATATATATATATATAAGTCCAAACATGTTGAGAATTCACGTATTGGCTCCAATTTAACGAAGAATAAACCGGTAATGCAATATTTCGCCAATATAGAGTTCAATAAACTCTATATTGGCGAAATATTGCATTACCGGTTTATTCTTCGTTATATATATATATATATATATATATATATATATATATACAGACAAACAGATAGATAGATTGATAGATAGATAGATAGATAGATAGACCAATAGATAGAGATGAGAGTGTGCTGCAGATATTTCTGTATCTCAATCTGTCTTCCATCTGCTGATTATCTCTTAGATAAGCTTGTACACTCATACATAAACTAATACATTTGTATATATAAACCCTTCAAAAAACTACACCTCATGCTTACACACACATACAAAGAGGAAACCAATTTAAACAACACATGCAAATGAATGATATCACAGAAAATCCAAATTCCAATGAAGCAATGCAAAAACGTTGTACATGAATTTTACTGTATGTTTATTTCAAAATTCATCTATTGTGGTAAATTCAGCTGTCATGTTTGAACAATACAACTGTATATACATATACATTTCCAAGTGAGTCACAGCTTTCATATTTCAGTTGGTACATGTAACAGTAAAATGCCAAGCTCGTAGATGCTAGATCCCAACAATTTCCACGTATATAACCAGGGCTCGACACTAACGGTGGCCCGGTGGCCCGAGGCCAGCCAGAGACGCACGTCGGGCCACCCAAATTTCAGAAATGAAGAATTTGGTGGCCTGATCGCGCCACCAAAAATAAAAGTTAGTGTGGAGCCCTGATATAACACACACAAAAATGGTTACACTACAGAGAGAACTGCAGCACAGTTATCTTTGTGACATGTTTTACTTCCCTATAAATCACTCTTCTCCAAATTCTGAGCAATCAAAAATATGAGTTTTTTTTTATGTATAGAACTAACTCCACATCAAGGCAATTTTTATTCTTTTTTTTATGGCATTTCCCCCCATTAAATCCATGAAACTATAAAAAAAATTTCTGCCATTTATATGGAAAGTTTGTGTTGAAAAACATTCCTGATCAGGTCATTCAGTTGCTAATATTGATGCAGCTAGTCGCTGTTCCACAGTGGCAAAGTAATGTAGTCTACCCTCAATAAGTTCTTATTGAACTGCTCTTATCTCGTGAAAATAAAGAGGCCGTGAATTCCCTATCTCCCTCTCCCTCTCTCTCTCTCTCACACACACACACACACACACACATACACATAAAATCATTCCTTGGCCAAATTGGTTCTCAGCTTCTTGCATAGAATTGCTAGCAGGCAGGCACACACAGAAATCGAAGCCAGCAAAACTGTCAAGGCAGAGGTCACAAGTCCTGCTACTGAGCTTGCCTACGAGTCTAAATTCAAAACTGATAAACCCTCAAAAACTCTCTGAATACATTTGTGGTTTAACCATAGACTCATTATTCATTCTTGGCTTTTTATTTTGGGTTTTTCAGCAAAGCAAGGGTCACTGGTAAAGGTCGACATAATATAATTCAGGTATACCTTCAAGAACAAATTTTGGGCAAGATCTATCACATAATACATTTCCATTCCCAAAACAACATTATGGCCTTTCGTTGGTAGGGTGACAAAACCTCGTATCTCAATATTTGGTGAAAATGAGTTTTCTTCATTATATTGAAGCTAGGAACCATTACTACGTAATTCCCAATCCTTATATGCCCATCTGCAAAAATAAGGTCACAAATGATAAATAAAAGTTGGCTGTTTCCATTGACTTACATGTCAGGCCCGTAGCCAGGGGGGGTGCGTCGGGTGCGTACGCACCCCCCCAAATTCTGAAAGGTCCACTTTTTCATAATAACGGTTTTTAGCAATTCTCAAGATAACAATCCAAATAAATATAAAGACACATTATATGCTACGTAAATGTGGAAGAGTACGTTTAACAATGTTAAAAATAATTGTACGAAACCCTTTTGTTGTATGAACCATCGGATCGTCCCCATGCACACAAACACAAATGTTATGTATCAATTTGTGCGAGCTATTATTATATTGGCACTGCATGCCATGGCCCTTGGCGCGTGTGACCGGTGTTTTTTTTTTCCACTGGCCGCCCGAGTACGTGCGATTCGTGGATGACATTAAGGTTGACACTTGCATTTTTTCACAGGTACAGAGGTAAGTGGATGAAAATCTAATAGCCTCAAGTTTACATATAAATTATGATAAAAATTAAAGAAATTCCTCGAAATTACTATAATCGAAAACCTGATACATTTTATATCTACGTCTCACAAAGATATAGTACATGTACATATAAGTACATGTTGGCATGATAATGCCTGGGGATAGATTATTATGTCAACTATTTTCCATTATGAATGCATGCTCCAATCAAATTGTGAAAAGGTGGTCATGAATTAGCATTTCTTACGAACGATCAGGAGAGACGAAACAAAATGAAAGGCCTGTCTTACTCCAGTTCTCTATTAGTTATACATTTTCTCATGTTGTGACAGTTCGATTGGTTCTCATTTTGAAGTGAGCCAAAACCTAAGAACATTCTCACTTATAATTTCCAAAGAGTATTATGCAGGCACGCAAACTCAATTTAGTTGTATTTCATTTAAATGTAATGGGTAAGAGGGTATGAGAGAGAATGCTGAGCTATGAAGTAAAATGGTAAAGTAAAAAGTTTGTCAGATAGTATTACAAAAGCCTGAATATTGCAAGAGCTCCGGAGTAAAAACAGTCAGGGAAAAACCCTATGTATGATAACATTGTGAGAGCGTTAGACTGCATTGTGACGCGTCGTTATTTAATTTACATTCTTTATTCATCTTTTTCATAAAAAACACAGGTAATGAGCCGGATTGGGTTAAAATTCTTACTTACAGCTTTGTAGAAGTCTGAGTCAACAGTATCACACAGTACTTCAAGACGTATTAGTACAAACGATTTCTTGAGCCTGCACCGTTTCAGGCTCTGTTCTGGATACGGCGGTAGAAACTCATTCTTTTTTGTTGTTTATTTTATCATTATTTACTAATCTCTTTTCTAACTTACAGGTAGCGGATTTCTTTGCAGGCCAAATTCGGAAATGTACTGTTGATTATTACTTATACATTTTCTCATGTTGTGACAGTTCTATTGGTTCTCATTTTAAAGTGAGCCAAAACCTAAGAACATTCTCACTTATAATTTCCAAAGAGTATTATGCAGGCACGCAAACTCATTTTAGTTGTATTTCATTTAAATGTAATGGGTAAGAGGGTATGAGAGAGAATGGAAAGTGCTGAGCTATGAAGTAAAATGGTAAAGTAAAAAGTTTGTCAGATAGTATTACAAAAGAAACTCATTCTTTTTTGTTTGTTTATTTTATCATTATTTACTTATCTCTCTTCTAACTTAAAGGTAGTGGATCTCTTTGCAGCCCAAATTCGAAAATGCTTAGAGACAGCTAGTAACCAAATATGCTACTATAATTACTTTAATAAATAAGAAATAACCATTCCAGTATGTATCTTAGTGTGCACAGTAAGACAGATCAAATCAAATAGGATAACATCTGAGCACTAAGCCTGAGGTCTGAATTTGCACTCAACTTCTTCCAATGGCTAACGGATGTTTAATTTTTGAATTTCACTGACCTCCAAATTTCACAAAGAAAACCTTCTTAGCATGATGGTTAATATGACATTTGACTGATATTGGAGATGTTTGCGAATCGGATCTACTACCTTTAATATTATTAAATCTAAAATGATTATTTGAAAGTTCGGAAATGCTGGAAATATCCTACCACAAGGAGGCAAAATATAAATGGTTCACATTTACAATTCATTTTGTTTTAAAAATTTTCTTATTTATTTTCGTTTTTGACAAACTCGCATACCAACGGCTGATATACTGTATAGTAAAGTGAATGTTTCATCTTCCAAACAGCATCCAATGGGATGGAAAACTCCAACTGAAAGGTGGACACCGTGACCATACTCGCTAAAGAAAACGCGTAATAGGGGTCGTTTTTTCTCACGGATTAGATGGAAAGTGTGATGTACGAGCGTATATAATCAAAGGGTATCAAAAAGGCCGAAATTTGGGAAAATGGTATATTGTTCAATCATGATGAAGTACTTCTTTAGGGTGCAGGAAACATTTAAGGAATACTTGTTTTTAAGGCCCAAAAAAATCATATGATCATTACTCGTTTAGGGGCCATTTTGAAAGTCCATGTATGAGCATGGTGTCCACCTTTTAATTGTCGCTACCCCTCCCGGGACAGTATCAAAGGACCGTTTTGTTAATTAACGCAATCCCCCCTTCCTTTAAAAATCCTGGCTTCAGGCCTGCTAACGCGGGTATACAATAGAAAAAATAAAAGTTAAAACAACACCAGGAAAATCACTATTCTCAATTTTGCGGCGCGCTACGCGCGCAGAGTCTCGAACACAATTAAACTTTGCAACTTCCTGGCAAAATGAGTTTTTACTATTTCCTAGATGAAATACCGTAACGCAATTGCATGCAACAGACAAAAATACAAATTTCCTCGATACTTTAAAACGTCATTAAAACAGTCAAAATTCACAATTTGCGGCGCGCTTCGCGCGCAAATTCTTATACAACTTTTGTAGTTCGGTCGTCCAAAGAATATATATATATATATATATATATATATATATATATATAATTGTGTGTGTGTGTGTGTGTGTGTGTGTGTGTGTGTGTGTGTGTCATCATTGGTATTGGTACCGAAGGTCCATTTTTTTAGTGACCGCACCCCCCCTTGAAAAATCCTGGCTACGGGCCTGCGTGTTATGGCAGCCATGTTTTTTAGCTCTCCTGAACATTTGACATTTTTGAGATACGAGGTTTTGTCACCCCACCAACGCTTTGTATGTGTTATATCGCCAGTATATGATAAAAGAAAAATTTGGGAATGACATTGAGAAAAAGGGATTGTGTCTTTACAGTACATCAATTGGAGAAAATGATCCATGTGAAGACAAAATAGCTTTGTTTGATCACCCCACTGGTTCTACGATTCACTAATCCCATGATTGTAATATCATACCAGACAAATGCTTCTTAAGCTTTCTTACCTATTTGACAAAAAATCAATTAAGATTCACCCTATTGAATATGAATGAATAGCAGTCTTACTTTTCTTTGAAATCGAAGCATAAAGACTTTTGTTTCAAATTGACTTTAGTGTATACATGAGTCGTGTATGAAAGTATTTCAGACACACTTACTGCTGACATTTTTATTTCCTTATCTGATTTAAGTATGTCCGTAAACAAAGGCACAACAGGTTCATTTGACGTTCAGACAAAGCTAATGGATACTTATTCAACATAATTATTCATCCACAGTCATCGGCACCAAAGCATACACTTTGACACAGCCACAAAAAAAAAAGGAGTAGCTCAAATAGAAGAGATGTATTTTTTTAAACAATTTGGAAACTTACTGGATCAGAGACAAAAATCAAAATATGACTTTGTAATTATTTATGTGTGTAAAACCACATGAAACCCAGAAAAAAAAAAAACCTCCAAAATCCTTGAAGGCTTTCATAACACCTTTCACATTTACTCTACGCTGACAATGGATGCCATAGCATTGTTGAGGTGCATTTACTGTTCGCTGGCAATGTATGCCATTGCAATGGTGAGGTGCATTTACTCTTCACTGGCATTGGATGCCATTACATTGGTGAGGTGCACTGCACTCAGAGCCACCCAGCTCAGACAGCTCTTCCCACAATGCAACAGATGCTGGACCTTGTTGATGTCAAGTTTGTCTTCTTCATTGAATATCTGTACAAGTGGAGAGGGGCAAAAAAACAAATACACAGAATCACAAACAAGTCCTTGCACAGAAAATACGCACAAACTCAACATTCAACAGAGAACTGCAATTACATAGGGGGACTACAGTGGTGAGTTAGACCGACCTTGTGCAAGTCAAGTTAATATTTGGTTCAGTGAAAGCTTAACAGGAGAGCTAACTATGCAATGGATCAATATATGAATATCACATAACACAAAATTTTGTTTTCATTTTTCCACAAACACACAGGTATTAAATTCATACAAGGATGGCCAAATTCATTAATACATGTTCGATGTAGAATCCTGACTGGTGTACCTGCATTGAGCATATTTCACTCAGAAACCCAAAATATACCTTGTTAGTTGGAGACATCTTTTACAGCTACAAATCATACTGGCATACATTATGTTGTTTTATTGTGAGGGTATGAAGGGACTATCCATTTTCTGTATTCCTTTCCATTCATTAAATTCATTTCTTTTCAATCTTACCCTGTGTAGGATATCTGTGATATAGATGAGTCTGGTCCTGTGCTCTGAGAGGTTTGTCTTCCTGCTGCTGGGTGGGGCATTAGACAGGAAGATCTCCAGGTTTTCGAGTACAAACTCAGCCTGTTTGGAAAAAAATGAGATGTGAATCACATGTGTCAGATCATCTGACATTACTCAACTGATTACATCTGCCAAAGTTATGCTTCCATTGGCATTGGTTTTGTCTACTCCAAAAAGTTATGAATAGATATTAATTACATTTTCGAGTAAAGTTGATGACACAAGGAACAGATGATTTGAATTTTGGTACTAATCCGGATCACCATCTGGATCCGAGAATAAATTTACAATCTTTTAAAGGATTCTTTGGGCAAACATTGTGGAAATTCAGGCTGCACATCCTTGAGGTGCACATACGCACACTGAATACGTGCTCAAGGCACAGCAAGAAGCTATCTAAAGGTAGAAACACTGTACTAACTAGAAAGGTTTTTTATCATTGGGAAAGAGGGCCATTTTAGCACAAGTGTTTATGTGTGGAAATGAGCTGCTTGGCAGAGGTCTGCACTCACAGAGTGCTTTTCAATGCACAAAATGTTTCATTTCAAATTTCTTCTTTCAAAGTACGCAGTAGTCAGCAAAGGTAAAGGACATCAATTGTCTCACCTCTGACAGAAAGTCGGCACTTTCTTTCAAAATCCCCCTGATCTTCTGGAGGAAAGGCGAGGGTCGTCTATCTCTGGTTGTTATGGAAACAGATGAGGATGACGATGACGATGAGGATGAGAGACTGACTGTGTCATCAGAATCTGACTCCTCCTTGCTCTCACATTTCTGTGGTGCAGGAAGATGAGAAGTAAGACATGAGGTATGACATAGCACGATGATTAGAACTCGAGACTGACATACTCACACAGTAATCTCTCTCATGTGTGTGTGTGTTTTGTTTTGTTGTTGTTGGGTTTTTGTTTTTTTTTTGGGGGGGGGGAACCTGCAGAACCAACAGACATATAGACGCACATTATTTTTTTGTCTCTTTTTGGTGCCACAATACGGAGCTGTGGTCAGTTATTTGTTTGTTTGTTTGTTCTGCTGCAAATTTGGTTGAATTTCACCTCAATCAATGTTGTTTCAACCTGTATTCTTCATGTCATTCTTTATACTGCCTAGAGACATTTGTTTCAAAATTAAATCAGGAAGGTAATTTGTAAGGGGAAAAAAAGTGAAGCAATTACGAGATGAAGAGCAGGATGAGATGTGCCACATGAGATTTACAACCGTTGAGATCAAGAAACCATTACAAATCAAGAGATTCTGACATACCACTCTGGATGCAAGCTTCCTTGCTTTCCTGATTCTGCGATGACAGGCAAAGTGTGTTCTCTGCTTGTAATGTCCAGCAGCCAGTTCCACTGTGCTCTTGACCACTAAGTCAACCGGTCTGATCGTGTATACCTGCAGTTGATGAGGTACAACAAAACACCAGGTGGTCACTTATAATGTCATTGCCAACACACATCCACCTGACAACAAGCCTGGTATTTGGTAATGTTAACAAAGCAACAACAACAACAAAAGTTTGTTGATGCATTCAAAGCAAAACATAAGATTGGATGCTTCCCCAAGTGTTGGTTGATCAGTGGACCAGTCTGGGCAAGTTCATCTTGTGTTTATAAAACAAATTCCATAAATTGTCGGGAAAGCTTATGCATTGTGTCACTTTGAAAAGGATTATTAAGTGCATAACCAAGTGAGACAAAAGAGAGGTCATTTGTAGTAATAATGTGCACATGACATAGTTGTGAACTGGCTTATTCAAGTCATTTGCACAATCAATCATGCAAACACAAGAAAGCTAGTTGCCTACAGCAAGATGATAAAAATCGCAAAATATTTCATCTCTGGTCTGCATGCCACAGAGTGAAAACATCAAGCTTGCAAGAATTCAGCAACAAAAATACATAAAAATGGCTTCTGGCAAATTGGCTAAAGGAATCATGGGCGTGTTATCTGAGATTTTTTGGAACATTTTCTTTAAGTCAAAATGCCCTGGCCAATATTAAGCGTATCAGTCGCAAAATGCAAATGTCAAAATGAGTATTTAGAAAGAGTTTTGTAATGTACCTGAGTGCTCCAAATCTTCCTCACACAGCGGTGACGGTAGTGATCTGCTTTTTCTCCACAGTCCCAACAGAATTGATGTCCACATTTGCATTGCATGAAGTAACAGCCATATTCCTTCTCAATGGGATAATAGCAATTAGGGCATCTCTTGGTTGGCACACGCACAGTGAGGTCGCCATTGAGAGGCCTCGAACCTAAAGAGACAATAGAGAGAGACAAAAAAAAAAGGCACAACATAAGGTTAATTCTCCTTTTGTTAGAAGCAATGGTGATTTAAGCTTTGCAGAAACTTGAAATGAAGAAAATATGATTGAAAAGAGAGCATAAAAAGTATATTTGTATTCTGATTTAACATCTATTAGTATTTTTCACCCCCTCTGGAACTCTTTTGAGTTTGGGAAACAAGTCATGCAAGTTTCATTTTCCCACCAAAAACAAAGATATACCCCTGTTACACATACGAAGAAGCTAACGCAAGGCCGCCCTTGGACAAGCCTAACGTCAGCTTCCTTTTGTATGTGTCAACAGTCACACAAATCTTGGGCCAGTATCGGGTTGACTTTATTTCAGGCCACCTCTTCAGGTGGTCTGAGGCTGGCCAGCTTTGTGAAAATGGCATCCAGCCCGAGGCCATTTTTCACAGCTGCGCTATTGACTAGTCACATGACCTTATGCAGAGGGGCCATGTGAACCATAGTATTATGTCCAAACCATATACATGTAAAACGCTGTTGTGCTTTTGCTTGAGTTGGCCCAAAGTTCATGTGTAGAATAGCTCACAAAGCGGCCTCAGGTTGGCTACAAAAAGCAGGCCTTGAGCAACCTTTCATGTGTAACAGGGGTCAAAGTGCATTTGGCTTTAAAGCTCCTTCAGAGGGCAAGGGAAATATTACTCTAAGCATCACATATTGTTGTAGACTTCACATCCAGCTATGACAGCTCAAAATTTTATCAAAACCTTGAAAATTCACATCTTTTGCATAAGTTATCCCATGTAACTTCAACTTCACTATCAAATGTGTTTTGCTACTATTTCTGCATCCACTGTATGCACACATTTCAGGTTAATTTCAACTGATCTCATGCAATAGCTTAATTGCCTTGTTCTCAGTGAGCCAAGGGACATCATCACACAGTAGTGAAAGATTAATTTGCAATGCCAATAACATTTGATACTTAAGTGAATGAGAATCAGACAAACTTAGTCAACTCACGCAGAAGTTTGGCGGCCTTCTTGCGGTACACCTCTGCCTGCTTACAAGAGGCTGGCCAATGAGCTTCCTTCTTGCACTCGGAGCACCAGAATGAGCCGCACTCACAGCTGATTGGAACCACGCCTCTCTTGCCGACACTGCCAACATCTGTTTTCTGACTGGCCACTGTGAGCAGACGACCGCATGATGGACTGGGGCACCACTGCAGCTCTGGCTGCAGCATGAGGGCAGTATTCACCTTGTTTGCTAGGTGACGAGCAAAGAATGTGGCTGGGAGGAATGACATCATGGTAACCTCATCCACAAGACTGGTGCACTGGTAACCCTGTCAAGAATGAGAAGGAAAAATAATTAAAATCGACATCTATACAGATCAAACATTTGTTTGTGCCATGGTGGAAATGCTTGGCAAATGAAGGTATCATAATGTAGTACTGGGTTCTCTGAGTAAGGATAGATATTGGTATAGGAGAAGACTGGGAATACTTACTGGACAGGCAATTCTGAGGTCTCCCTGCTCCACCCTTGACATCATGTGACTGCTCCAGCATTGGTCACAAAACCAATGGCTACAGGCAGTCAGAGCGGTGCCAGGACAATTCTCACTCAGCTCCTCATAGCAGATGTTACAATATCCACACTCACTGGATGATACAGATGGGGTACTGTCAACAGTCTCAGAGTCTTCTGCATCTTTCTGCTGTAGGGCCTATAAATTTAAACAGAGCAAAAAAGAAAAGAAAAATTTACATAGTAATTATCAAAGATTCAATATGACAACCATCACAAATGTGGCATGACCAAAAAGTGCAAAAACAAATATAAGTGTATTAGAAAACAGCCTGAAACTGGAACATTTTGTGTTCTGGGAGGAGATAATGCCTTCTACCTAAAAAGAAATAATAAAAATAGAAATAAAAAATGAAAATTAAATAAATAATAATAATAGTAATAGTAATCATAATCAAATATTAAGTAGAATTATGGAGCTGCCACAAAGCAGCTGCTCCTCTTGTATTATTGACATACTTTGTCTTGTATGATATCAAAATTACCTTTTTAAAGGGGACATTTTTTTTTCTTTTTGAAAAGTTCTGTATTTACCTTCTGGACTGCCTTGTGTGGATTGGTGACATCATATCTCCAGCCTAGCGTAGACTGGGTGGTTTCCATGGCGAAAGCTGGCTTACAAGGCAAAGAGTGGTTTGAATTTTCAAACAAATATCTGCAGAGAGAAAATATATTGTAACAGAAGAAATATTGAAATCAGTTAATAGCAAAATCTCCATAAATTCTGAGTTAAATGTTTGTGCTGTTCTGATGTCTAATATTACATCTTTGTTAACAATTTGGACTGAATTTTGGCTGGCAGTGACTTCTACAGATTTAAATCCATAGAGGCCTTGACAATTATTTTTATTCATATTTGTTTTTTTGTTTTTTTTTACCAATCATCTAACGGATTCAGAGGTGCCACAAACAAATTCTATGGTAACTGCTATATGCCTTGGGCAACAGTTTAATGGTTGACAGAACTCACCTCTCTGAAGGCAATGTCGCTACTCCTGAGCTCACAGCATGGACCACATCTATGATGTTGCAGACACCAGGACCAGTCACGCACTCTGACAGCATCTCTCGGTCTTCAGTCACCCCACACAGCTTTACTCTGATGTCTTCTACCAGACTGTCATCGTCTTTTACACTCAGCCATGGATCAAGCATGCAGTCCACGATCAGAGAGACATGATGACCAGCCTGCAGGAGACTACTGGCCAAGACTTCACCTTTGGCACTGGTCTGAAGACGGTCAATGATCGAGTCAGTGATGTTGATGGCAAATCGGCGAGGAGTGCACAGACCCTCGGTGTAGTTCTCACCAAAATTCCCGCTCAGTGCATCCAAGGCAATGCTGGTGGTTTCCACTGCCACATCAACACTTGCTTTGATGCGAAGGGCAGCAAGTTCCTCCATTTTCTTTTTCTCTTCTATCTCGTTCAGTTGCCTTTTTGTCTCCTTCTCAGCCTCCAGTCTCTCTTGCCTCCTCTCCTTCCTGGTTTTCTTCCTCGTTGACTCCTGCACGTCATCAGTGACCTGGGGTTCGACAATCACCATGACATCTTCCTTGTCAACAAGAAAGACTCGATCCTTGGTACCCAAGGCCTGCTGGCTTTCCTCCTGATGTCTCCATGAAGTCCTCCTGAGGTCTCCATGGCGATGAGGTTCCATCATAGCCTTGGCAACAAGAACCTCCAGGGCATCAGTACACACCTGGTAGGGTTCTGCATCTTTGGTCTCTTCTTGCCAGTACTGCTCCTCTTCTTCCCCCCACTCCTGGGTGAAGTCCTCATCAAACTCCCACTGACTGTCTGAGTAGAACTCTTGCATACTGCACTGATGTAACTTGTGTGTCCTATTTCTGCTGTTTCTCTTTCGTTTTCCACTATCTGTATTCAAAAAGAAAGAATCACAGTACTGATTATGAAATAGTTCTCCTGAGCCTTATCCTCCAGAGTAATCTAAAAACACTTGTGTCTGCTGGTCAGCTACATACTAAAAGAGAAATCTTTATCTTTCTGCAAAAGGACAAACAGCATAGCAGTTTTTGACTCCACACAATTCTATTCAATGTGTCGGAGTTAAATTCAATACCAACCACATTCATTCTTTCCAATTCATTTCTCATGGACTTACATACGGATGTTATTGCCGATGTTGGACACATTCTCCTCCACACAGGTCACATACAAACACACAAATATCCTTACCTGCTGGATTGCAGTACGTCTGGAGGGTTTGCCTGGGAGGAGCCAATGTAACATCATACCAGACAGTGCTTGGAAGAGCATCCTCCTCATCATGATGTTTTCTCCTCCTCCTAGATCTCCATCTATTCTTCTTCCCAAAGTCATCATCATTTCCTATCACATCCCCAGTCTGCTGTCCCACAAAGACATCGGTGGCAGCAGTGTACTTTTTCTTTGGGGACTTTGGAACCTCACTGACTGATGAGTCATAGACTCCTGTGCATTTCCTTCCATCTCGGCCCTGCTTCAGCATGTGGTGCTCCGTGATGATGCTGCGGTTGCCGTAGTACTCTTCTTCATCCCTAATTCCTTCTATCACCTCCCATCGCTTGGCTTTGTTGAGGGAGAAGTGAATCCCTTTCTGCTCAGTATCATCTACAAAAAAGAAAAGAAAATGAAAATGGAACATTTTACAATTTTCATTTCTCCAAAAATAAGATTCCCATACACATGGTTTCAAATCTGGCCAGTCAAAAACAATTCTTCCTGCACTTAAACAAACAAACTAATGTCTGAACCAGATGTTGACAGAAAATGAACACAAATTCTAAAGTGAGGAAGCTGGTTTTCATTTTGGCAAATGTGAACACCACAAATATGGGGTGGTATTCTGAAATCCTTCCTAGGAAGAAATTTCTTCCTAAGTCAGGATTTTTTCCTAAGTGGTATTCTGAAAATCTTCTTAAGTTTCTTCCTAAGTAGACTTAGGAAGAAACTTAGGAAGGGGGCGGGAATATGCAAATTTCTGACTTAGGAAGAAGTTGGTATTCTAGAATGCACTTAGGAAAGAATTTTAGGAAAATATTTAGGAAAGCTCCACCCCTGTCCTAAGTACGTTGTTAAGAATAGCAAACTGCAAGCATCGTGATAGGCGCGCTTGTCAGTCATTGCGCGCACATGTACTTTGATGCGCGAAATGAGCGTGAGAAAGGGGACATGCCGCGCCCTCGTGTATTTGACCCTACGTCATAGTAATATGCGATTGTCATTGGCAGACATCGGTTAGTTCCTTATGATACGGCATTTCGTATTGGCTTAGGAAAGGACGTGGGCGGGAATAAGGATGGCCTAATTTGCATTAAGAAGTGCCTAGGAAGAAATTTCAGAATACCAATTTTGTCTTTCCTAGGCACTTCCTAAGTTTCTGACTTACATTTGTAGGAAGAAACTTAGGAAGAAACTTAGGAAGATTTTCAGAATACCATCCATGAGCTTTGCTATTTCAGACGAGAAAAAAAAAAAGACATAGATTTCTATAGTTGCTAAGAATAAAGTATGAATGTATCGTGTCTGTCCTATTTTCAACTAGATGAAATACCTTGACAATAGAAAGGAGTTACATAAACAGGTACTAGTAAACATCGTAAATGAGAAAAATATTTTCAAATAGTATGCACACTTGGCATCTGACATCATGTGAGCCACCCCAAATTGACCATACATACACATTACCTTGGACATTGAAAGCACCACTTTCCATTTGCCTCTTCACAGCAGCCTTGGCAGATTTCTTGACCTGATGGTCCTCACCATCAATCTTGGTCTTGACCACGATACTCTGCCTGCTGCAGAGTTCTTTGTAAGGGAAGGGCAGACGCCTGACGTTGTGGCTGGTAGCAAGACCAAAGCGGGTTCCTTCTCTTCGCACCATGATTCTTTAGGTTCTCTTGGTCGCTTTACTTGTTGATTAAAAAGACTTGGACAACTGGTGCGTTTGTTACCTGGGTTACCTGCAAAGAAGGAAGCATATAACATGTAGGCTACCATTGCATAGGTAGATGATTCAAGTTAGGGACTTGGGGGTTCTACATGTAGCTTAGAAATACACTTTTTAATAGGCCATACTACTACAGGGATTGGTCATGATACTTTAATTCACTCTCAGAGGATAGCTACAGTGCAGTAAGCAATTTAATCATTTATAATCTACTACCCTATAATATTCAAAGAGGTGCGGTGTTTACTACGTTGTTAGATTAACCCCAGGACGCTGCAACCAGCTGTACCAGTGACCAGAACACTGTGTGTTCCAGTCATCGTGCAGTTGATGTTACTATATTTTTATGTACAATTGCACAATATCAAAGAGGAATTGTAAGTTGTAGTTGTATTTAAATCTACGAAAATTGATATGTTTTCAGGTCAGCAAACTACCACACTTTGGCAATAAACACTGAGTAGCCCAAGGCTAACGAGTAACGTTACAGCTATCTTGACTATTGACATAGTCTATTCTGTGACTAGCCAACTTCCCAGCTCCTGAGATTATCACCTGACAGTGTACTGTGGCTATTATAGCAATCACTACACATATAACTAGGCTATAGGTCTAGGCCTAGGCCTATAAATATATCTAACATTTGTTAGTAACTTGTTTAGAAGGCATGCAAGTAAATTTATTCCTCGCCCTCGGGCAGTGGTCAGCAATTTATGCAAGAAGCTTTAATTCTGAGCTAGCTAGTTGTTCGTTGTAGTTGCACTGCACATTCATTGAGAAAACATATAGTTCTCAAGATTTCAGTGGCAAACCATGGATCTGAGTTTACTAGTACACTAGCCGTTTACAAACCATGGAGGTAAAGTCTCCACGTCAGACCACGATATAAATAACCGCACACAGCCCTGTCGCGCGCTGTACACAAGTGTCGCGACTCTTCGCACGGCGTCTGGTCGGGCTGGCTGGAGGCAGGGAGTAGACCCACATCTGGAAGTAATGAGTTAAATTACCTGCTTCTTTTACTTCTTGCGCCGATTGCTTATTCTTGCTCTTGCTGGTCGCTTTCCCCGACACCACCTTCCTCCTTTCGGCACTGGACAGGCTCACCTCGACACTGTGCTTCATCTTCGCCAATTTTATGCTTTATATGAGCTCACATTGTGTCCTTTCTAGCTGTTGTGCAATACCACAAGACTTTGTTGACAGTTTAATCTATCTTGGCACAGTGACGACATCCGCTGCACTTTGAGTCCGGCCGACTCTCCGCATGTGTGTTGCGCCACGGCGATCGACAGCCCAGAGAGCGAGAGAAGCGGGGATCAAAGGTTATTTCAGTGGTTGTTTCCAATGCAGCTGTGGTTTACGTAATCTCATTAGTGGGTCGTAATCCCGACCATTCGACCATTCGATCAATCATGAGTCTGGACTAATAAAACACGAGTACTTGGACGAGTTCATTGTTAGATGGGTAGGAATTACTTGAATTGTGAGGGTGAATGGATATGAAAAATATTTGAATCATTGCGATAATGCTCTTTTCGAGATTTTCAAGTGAAGGGCATATTTCTGCAGGGACTGCATCAGTATCACTTCTACAAGAAAACCTAACTACTTAAAGGACAAGTTCACCTTCATAGACATGTGGGTTGAGTGAATGCAGCAATATTAGTAGAACACAACAGTGAGAGCTTGAGCAAAATCGGACAATCAGTTAAAAAGTTATCAATTTTTGAAGTTTCTGCTCATTCAAGGCTGGATGAAAAGACTACTATAGCTTGTGATGTCACATGAGTACAACGATATAAAGAAAGAATAAAGAAAATTCAACATATTTCCATTTTTCTCCCATAACAAAAGAACACTCAACTTCTCTCTTTCAGAAGGCAGGGGGAATAATATTACCCTTAACATACGTCAGTAGCAAGTCGAAGAACTGTGCACTTTATTCAAAAAGTAAAGTTTTGTGAAATTCTCTTTTTATATTCCTTATATAGTTGTACGCATGTGACATCATATACTGTAGTAGTCTTTTCTTCCAGCAGTGACTGCGCAAATTCTTAAAATATTCATAACTTTTGAACGGATTGTCCAATTTTCCTCAAATTTTCACTGATGTGCTCTACTAATATTGCTGCATTCTCTCAATCCTTATGTATATGAAGGTGGACTTGTCCTTTAAATTGTAGTCTGTTTCCCCTACCGTGACAGGCATTTGGTTCTCTTTCGATCGGGGCTAATGAAATGTTTTCATATTTAGTATTCCATCCCAATTTTGAATTTGATCATCATAAACATTATAATCGTCATCATCATCATCACCATCCCTCTTTTCTTCTCATTCTTCTTCTGCTTCGTCACCTTCTTACCACTTCCTAACCAAGGGAATCGAAATGTATCGTTTACACAACTTCATTGTCATTGTCATTACAGTATTGTATCATAATCATTATTATCTTGAGTCCTGTTTCATGATTATTACTATCAGTGTCATTGTGTCCATCGATTTATCTTTCTAACAGAACTGTTTCTTCATCATATCTGTCACTATCATGCCCATGATTTCATTGTTTTTTATTACATTCCATTGCTTTAAAATTGATAACACATAAGAATTAATTGCCAGATGCCAGAGATATGTGCATGTATTCATGTCAATCTAAGCATTAAATATAAAAGAATTGCATGGATTACAGGCAAAATCAAACTGTACAGATGAAAAGAGGAACAATGCATTTTGTCATCGTTTATACCTGTGGGTTAATATAAATATGTACAATTCGTAAGAAAAAAAGTCCTGAGATTTTAAGAAATGGCGCAGATAAATTCTTCACTAGATTTCTATTCTAAATTTCTATACTTTGTTTCACTACAAATTCCAAAGCAAAGTTGATTATTCGATTGACCTTTTGATGACTGTCATAATCTCCTTGTTTGCATTATAATCTACCTTTTCTTGGGGCTGCCAACGACAATAATATATTTGGGATGACAAGGTGATGGATGATAAAAACTGAGTTTATATCATAACCAGATGCACACTACACTATATGCAGCATATTTTGAAAATCATTTTAGAAATAATTGCCTTTCTGCAAATAGCCTATATAATATATATATATATATATATATATATATATATATAATATATATGTATTACATCATACACATGTAAACATATACACACAATATGTGAATATGATTACATAAATTATATATATTATATGTATATATACATATATATATATATATATATATATATATATATAGTAGAATTATACACACACATACACATATAAGATACACCCGGCCACAATCTTTACACAAACAACATCACAAGACCGCACTCAGCAGTAATACAGTAAGTTTTTTTGTTCTGTGATTGTATTTATTAATACTATGTTTGTTTGTATGTTTTGTATTTATTGTTATGTTTAGTATATTTTTGAATGTATAATATTGAAGGTTAGTTAAGTTCAGTATGAATTTACACCGAGGTTGATTTTGTTTATATGTTGTTATTGTCATTGTAGATTCTGAAGAAGGGCAATTCGCCCGAAAGCTTAATTAAAAGGGTGCTACCCAACATCGGCTACGTCTCTGTGCAAGCTTTGCTGTCAATATATATATATAATCATGTAGATACACAGCTAGAGAGATATATAGACAGATAGGTAGACAAACAGATAGATATGATATATCGTAGATGAGATAAATAGATACTGTACGAGCTGAAATTTTTGTGGTGGTTTTATTTTCACGAATTTCACGTATCGCCTTTGAACCGCGAAAATAACGACGCGTGAATAACCAAGTTCAGTTAGACCCTCGCAATCGCGAAATTAACAACACACGAAAATGTCCTCCAAGTAGCAATTTGCCAAAATATCTGTACGCAAAAATTTCAGCTCGTACAGTAGATAGATAGATGAAAGTATTATGGATATAACTCTCTCTTATCTAAATCTGTCTCCTATCTGCTATTTATTTATTACAGTAATATACACATCCATACTCACAGGAACACACACTCATACATAAAATAGTACATTAGAATATAGAACCCTTCACACACTTCATGTCCCATGCTTACACACACAAAAAGAATGCCACATGCATGCACATAAAAAATCACAGGAAATTCCAATTCCAAAGTAGGAATGCAAAAGAATCATTCATGGATTTCACTGTATATTTCCCAATTCATATCTTCAGCTTTTATATTTCACCAATATACATATTTCCACATGAGTACATTTCAGTGGGTAGGCAGTCACATAATACAATTGCACAAATGCAATGTATAATTGGCACGATGGGGACAAAATTAGTTGTTCCCCTGATCAGAATAATTCATCAGCAATTATCACTGCAAACTACTGAGCTTGAAATTTCATGGTACATTACAAAGTAAATCCAAATACAATCATCTATGGGGCCAAGTGTACAAAGACATCAAGGCATAGATATTGCACAGATTTCAAAGGTTTGTACAAATATTTGACAACTGTCCTGCCCTTTATCTATAAGAATTCTGAACATAACTGTATGTAAATGCTTCTTTCTTGCTACTGGAAAATGCATTCCAAATTTATTGGTGACTCATTCTGTTTTTTCATTCCTCTATGAATCCAGAATATAAAAGGAGCATCCATAATCACAGAGAAAACTAGTATTAGAAAAAAAAAAATGTGACAATAACTTACAGTAGCTCTTACTGCTCAGAGAGGCAACCTAAAAAATGCTTGAAGTTACAGCGGAATGTTCAAATGAATAGCCACCATATCCCTCTCATTGTACTTTTTTTAATGCTTCCATTTATTCGACATTTTCACTTTAACCCGTTGAGGACGAGTCCCAAGTATACTCGAGCAGGTGTCTGTGGGAAATGCATTTTGTAGCAAATCAAACCATCCTCAATGGGTTAAGACACTAAATATATTGTAACATAACATAATGATAACTTTACACAAGTGCAAAATGCCATGATTGTGTGCAGTCAAATAAACATCAGGGAAATAGAAGGGAAGATATATTTCTGTGTTTCCTCCAAAGACATGTGCATATTAAAGCAGACTACTCAGCTCAAAACCCACCAATAAAAAAAAAAACCACAATAGGCCAAAATGAATGTCCGCTTTTCTACATAGTTTCAAAGAGAAGGCTCTTTGCTTTAGAATAAATATAACTTGTTAAAATTTGACCAATCAAGCCCACTCAAAAAAAAAAAATGATTGAAATACGAGAGAGTTAGGAGGAGCAGTTTAACAAAAAAGGAAGAAATGATGATTTAAAGCTTAGGGTCACTCTGGAATGTTGTGAAGAAGTATCAATTTCCTGGCAGAAAAAAAAGTTCCAGTAAAACTGTTAATTTCTTGATTTTGGTTTGGTTTTATGCCATCTAATTTTGATATTAGGTAGAAAAAACAGTATTCTCTCAGGTAAGACAAACTTAGAACAATTGAGTTGGCCAATCAAAATGACATATCTTGGCCCATTACAAATAATCCTAATCAATGACTTTTTTGTGGGTTTTGAGTTGGGCAGTCACTTATATACTGAATATTTCTTCATATCCAATTTCATTAGACTTCTTCAATTTGACAAGGGTAAGGCACGAATGTTCTAAGAGCACTTTGCTTCACAAAAGAAAATATTGCAATCAAGACCGTCTCATCACATTTGTAGATTCTATCTCTTCAACAGCCTTCCTAGAGAAATCTATGACTGCAAATAATTTCAACAGCATTCACTAGGTGTGAGATATTTATTCCAAATAAAGTACTCACAGTATTTCACCTGGGGATTTTGAAAGACATTTTTGTGAAAGATTCTGAAAGACACTCAATCACACACACACACACACACACACACACACACACACACACACACACACACAAATGATATATTGCAGCAGTTGTTTACACTGACAAACTCTCATCGATATAGCAAGAAAAAGGACTGAAGCAAAACTTGCAAAAACATGTCCATGTTTGCACATAAATCCAGTACACACTATTCAGTCAAATACATTATGCTAGCCAGTCAGTATTGTCTATGCCAGCATTCACTCTTCCTTGGCAGCTGTTGAAGCCATGGTGCCTGAGAGGCGCGTTGCAGCCAGGGCGATCCACTTCAGACTACTTTTCCCACAATGCAACAGGTGCTGGATCTTGTGGATGTCTCGTTTGGCAGCTTTGTTTATAATCTGAATGGAAGAATGGAGAAACAATAGGACACTAAAGTGCTGCTTCATAAAAAAACTCCACTCTAAACTGACCTGCCACATATACTCTATCATTCACGTTTTTGGATGCATTATGTATTATGCTATTGACTATCTGCAATTTGTAAAGCAAGCCAGGGACTAAAAGTAAACCTTCCTAATTCTGTACATAGAGCCCCTTGTAAAGTCTGAAGTAGGAGTTTACGCACAGAAAACTGTTTTGATGCTGAATCATTTGACCACAGATTAAATCATGTAACAAGTATATAAGAGGGATCAATAGATCAATCATATCGTCAACATAAGTGATATATGCATCTAAACTGCTAAGACTGCTTTCATGGTCAATACCCCGCAAATTATAATTTCAAAATCTTCAGAAAATAGCATTACATCTTACTTGAAGACTGTAAAGTTTTCAGCAAGGAACTTATACAGATATTTCCCAAAACACATTTCGGTCAACATTCAAAGAACAACAGTCAAAAGCTCTTAGATAAGTGTTGTTTCATGACAGCTTGTGATTAAACTATAATCCTACCTTATGAAGGACATCTAATATAAAGATGAGTCTGGCCCTGTGTTCAGAAAGGACTCTCTTCTGGTTGCCGGGTGGGGCATTCGAGAGGAAGATCTCTAGGTGCTGAAGAACAAACTCCGCCTGCATAATGAAAGGCAATCAAAAATGGAAATGGGGATAAGATGTCTTTTCATATCTCACCTGAAGAGCAGATTACAGTTTCAATCCCTGAACACTTAACTTAACTTTGTTGTTTGCTTGCTTGCTTTTCAATAGAAACATCATGACATTATGATAATCATGAATTACTGTATTCACTGTAAAAAGCAAAATCACAGCTGTAGGTTTCCATGTCTTCATGGCATAGACCAAGTCGTGATAAGACAAAGTTGTGATTCAAAATGAATTAACATCACTCTTTCCTGAATCGTGATGACAATAACGGTGAGGACATTTGCTTCTTTGGTTAAATATCACTGTAACTGCTTGTTCATACCACATGTATCCTTCAGTTATCCAAATTGATATTCAATGCCTTCACTGTAATTTTCACCCAAAACATTAGAATATGTCACCCAGCACAGTTATTTCCATTCATGATACAAGACAGACTTTCTAGGACTTTCTGTGTAGAATAGCATATTATAAATGATAATCAATTATAAATCAACAATGTATCTACAGAGTATTACACAATCAAACCCCAATGAATATCAGTTCATTTACCTCTGAAATGAAGGTGGCAGTGCTTCTGAAGATTCCCTTAATTTCATGATGATATGACAAAGGGTTTATCTCACTGGTTGCCATGGCAGCAGATGGGGAAGAGTGAGAAAGATTTCTACCAGAATCAGACTTTGATCCAGTATTGGTGTGATCCTTCTGGAATAAGGGGTGGGTGGGAGAAAGGAATAAAAGTAATGTCATGATATGATATTCTATCATCACAGTTTCAAAATTCATTACAGCAATGAAGTTGCATCACCAAATTTATGGCCATTTTCACCATCATGCGTCTGCATGTAGAAGCAAATTGAAAATAAAATGTAATTGAATTATGTGCCACCTTTGCCATGAGATCTGAAGGATAAAAACAACAAATTTGTAATACCTAAAGCAGCTGTATTAATATGCAAGTATATTTCCACTCCAGTGTTTTGTTTGCACATGTATCTAAAACAGAAATACCTTTATCAATGTTTGATAACAATCAACTTTCTCATTCATGTGCAACAATGTTTAAAAAATATTGTTCCCTTCCTGAATTCTAAATGCCACCCCTTTAACTACATCTTGACATATCAGTTTATATATTCATCAAGTTCCATCATGTATGTATGTGCCATAAGTCTTGTGGTGGTTTATTTTTGTGAATTTTGCAAGTGAACTGATACCTTTGAAATAAACAATAGATGAAAATATTGTTTTAATAAAGTTAATGCAGTGAACAGTGTCTCCACAGTATGACATTGCAAACAATACCCCTTTGATTGGAGAAAATATTTGTTCCACCCTTATATCGCTGCTGTTTTTGATCTTTGAGTTAACCATCCACAAATTTGTATCATCCATCAAATAGTATAATGCTTGCGATACATATCATATTTTCTTGACATTCCCGTGCATACATTCTCACTCAATGATTAACACTGAAAGTTGTTGAAATTGGTTGCAGCTATACAAAACGTGACCTTACCATTCGCGATGCCAACTTTGTGGCTTTCCGCATTCTGCGGTGGCAGGCCACGGAGGTAGTGTTTCTGTGATGCATGACAGCCAGCTCCAGTGCACTCTTCTCTACCTTCTCCACAGGCTCTATGGTGTACATCTAATGGTTGATGACAAATTATAACACACACTGAGTGATTACCATCAAAGATTAAGGAGATAGTAGAAGGAAAAAAAAACCTTCAGCGACACTGTAAGAGTCTCGATTAGCCAAATCTGAACAACAAGGCCTACTGTGATCAATTTCTAATATTCACTTGATGGAAAAAAAATAATAATAATTAATTTGCGGTTTGTCTTGTTCTTCATCTATGCGGGAAGAACTGGAAACCAGCATGGTCTGTAATCTTGAATCAACAAAAAATAACACACATCATGCTAACCACATCTTTAAGATTAATTATACAGGTTTGTGACGATCAAGAAAGTATTCAGAGTTAAAAACTGATAGGTTTAGAAGGGTCAGCAGAGACATACATTAACTCTGACCTCCCAGGTTTCTTTCTTTTTTCATGTTTTCTGTAATATTTTCCAGAAAGACAAGAACTGCACCAAGGATGATTAAAAAGTCCAAGGAAGGTAGACAAAAAAATGATGTTGATTAGAAATAAATATGAGTGTCAGGACTTTAGGAAATTAGCCAGGAATCTACTAGATTGTCTCAAATTCAGCTTAAAAACATGCAGTAACATACCAACGAGTCCGAACAAGCATGCGTTTAAATTCAAGGATGATACCACACTTGCATCTCATCCGACGGCAACTTACCTGGTATTTCCACCTTCCCTCATTCTTGCAGCGATAGTAGAAATGACCGTTTTCCCAGTTTTGGCCGCATTCCCAGCAGAATTCATGTCCGCACTTGCACACCATGTGGTTACAGCCATACGACTTCTCAATGGGATAGTGGCATCGGGGACACCTCTTGGTTGGTACTCGAAAAGGACGGTCACGAGTGCTTTGAAGCTCTAAAAAAGGGAGGGGTCAAAATTTTTTCAATATTTCCACAACCCACTGCATCAACGTATGTTATTGAAGAATACACTCATTCTTTCACAACCACTTTCTGTCACTGAAGCTAAGGTATGACATGAGGATATCATTTTAAAAAGTAACACAAACAATTGGGTTTCACTCTCCTGATCACCAGGCAGAAGACATTATTCAACAAAACAATGTGCAAGGCAAGTTCACCAATTATAAAGGAAAAAAAAAAATCGCTTTTTGGAACAAATGTTTTCCACAATTGAGTGACTACTCTGTACCCTAATATGCTTCCCAAACAAATACTGTATACACCATATATTTCACGAGTCTAAATTTTCGCGAATCAGGAATTCCCGACAATTTCCAGAGCGGTTAAATTCGCGATGGTGGAGTCCTGTACTGAATGGAGAAATGTACAGGCATACGTCATATTCACATCGGGTTCAGAGTCAATATTTTCGCGTGTCTTTAATTTCGCGAATAGCACCCGACTCGCGAAATTCACGAAAATAAAAACCTCGTGAAATATTCGGCGTATACAGTAATCATGATAAAAATGCATGCCAAGACATTTGTATTGGTCTATTTTTGTGAACATCAGCTTTTGACATTTCTTTTCATTCTTACATTTTTATTTTGAATTGATGATGAGGAAACTGAACAATTAATGTATTGCATGTCACTACTCATCTAAAACATGATTGCTCAAATGAGTTGAGAATAAAAGATACAAGTTTGTAGAATGGATTCATCAGAAATACATCATATATGAATACACCAAATAAGATAGCAAAGCCAAGAGTCAGACTACAAAACTTTGAAAGTAAAGAATACACGTTCTACCTGCACAATACTGAACTGAGTAAAAAACAGAAGAGATCATTCATGTCTAAGAATTTGCCATTATTGCACAAAAATTTTATTGCTATTGAAATATTGAAATCAAGATAGAGATGTCACTAGGCACTTACTGAGCAAAGTTTTTGCCTCTTTGCGGTATGCCTCTGCCTGCTGGCAAGAAGCCGGCCAATGGGCTTCTTCTTTGCACTCGGAGCACCAGAATGTACCACAACTGCAGTTGACAGGGATCCCAACCCCATTACCAACATCCGTCCTATGACTGGACAGTTTGAGCAGACGACCGCACGATGGACTCGGGCACCACCTGAGCTCTGGATGCAGCATGAGGGCAGTATTCACCTTGCTATTCCGGTGACGAGCGAAGAATGTGGCTGGGAGGAACGACATCAAGGTAACCTCATCCACAAGACTGGTGCACTGGTAACCCTGGCAACAGGAGTAAAAATAAAAGAATGGTTTTGACAAATGTGTTCTGACATACAGCATGAAATCTTGTGTATTTGTCTGCTCAGATAGTCTATTTCTTGCTCTGATTTCCTTTTCTTCTTATCTTATTTTTCTTCTGCTTTCTCCTTTTTTTATTTCCTCTACTATCTTCCTCTCTAGTCTGATTGAGTCTACAATGCTTCATGTTAAATGATCCCTTTGTGACAAACTTACTGGACAGGTGATGTTGAGGTCTCCCTGCTCCACCCTTGACATCATGTGACTGCTCCAGCACTGGTCACAAAACCAATGGCTGCAGGCAGTCAGAGCGGTGCCAGGACACATCTCACTCAGCTCCTCATAGCAGATGCTGCAGTAGTCACATTCATTGGATGCTGCAGATGGGGCCATAGTACCAGTCGGCCTACGCTGACCAGTGTTTTGGTATATTGTCTATACAGAAAATGGAGAAGATAAACTTACAGTCATTTATCTAAATATTTTGCTTACAAATTACAAAAATCGAAAAAAAAAAAACCAAATGGCTCAACAAACACTGCTCCTAGCTTATATGCTGGTATACTGCTACAAATATCTATGTTTGTCACTATATACACTAAATGCCGAGATGTATAGCTCAATAAGTCATATGTATATCAGTACATGCTACCTGTTTTCAAACATTCTATCCCTCCTCTCTCCCTCCAAAAGAGGGCAGTGCTAAAAATTGTCATGATGGAGGCAGGAAGTCAAAAGGGGCTTCAGCTCTGCATGATGACAAACTGAATTGATTTTTTTTCTTTTCCAGAAAGAACTGGCTCAAAAACTGAATAGAGCATGCCTATGAAGAAAAATTAAGAAATTCCCTCACCCGCTTTACTCTTGGAAATGAGCAAAATATCAACAAACTTAAACTTTGATAAGCAATCCAATGTAGAGACAAATGGTACAACTGAGAAGACCAGCACATATCAAATGGAAATTGAATTCAATATGAATGCTCAACTGGCCATAAATATGGCATATCACTTAACATCTCCCACTATCATTGTCCATTGCTTCTGATTGTATGAAAGGTAAAATCAAGTATACACAATCAATTAAGCTGCATCTGGTCTTCCAAGGTAATATCTGATACATCCCTGGCTGATCCTTACCTGGGCAGTAGCCTTGTGTGGAGAGGTTACTTCATACTGCCAGCCAAGAGCAGATTGAAGGGTCTTTGTGGCGATTCGTGGCTCAACTTGATCTGACATCGTGGACCGTTCCATAAGATACCTGTCAAAAAAAAAAAAATGCTATTTTCATTACCCACATGATCCAACAGAAAAACTGTGATCCTGACATACGTGTATGCAACAGTGAAGTGGTGCATTTGGTGAGATATCAGGATTTGAGGCATCTGCAAAATTGACAATGTTTAACGATGCTCTTACAACTGGTAGAACAAATGATTGAGAATTTTCAAGTAGTGTGCAAGTGAATGTGCAATAATTTTATTTGCCTAACTTGGAAGATTCCACAAGTAACGTCCCTTCACTCTCACATGCTTCACTGTCCAATAAATAGCTAATTGGTGTGTGATGTCACAATATCTCACTCTGAACCTCAGTATCTCTTCTAACCTCTTTACCAACATTACCTCGTTTTTATTGTACATTTCACAAAGATGATTCTGCTCTGTCTCGATTCATAACTGAGATCACCACAAACTCGGTAAAATACACAGTGAGTTTGAGTCTCACTGCTACAATTGAGTTATCTATACAAGCAAGTAAAGGCTATCACTGTTATCAATATGACAGTACATGATCATTCGGTACATCTTCATTTGAGAAATGGAGGATAAGAAATTTGGTACATAGTAGAAGTGTCCTTGTTCTCAATTGAAAATGTACCCTTCATGTAAGTTGCAAGTAATAGGGAATCTTACCTGTGAACTGGCAGTGCTGCCACTGCTCTTGTGGTGGTGTAGATCACATCAGAGATTCCGCAGATTTCAAGACCTGTTACACATTTGGTAAGTAGGGCTCGATCCTCTGTCACTCCACACACTTTCACTCTGACCTCCTCTGCCCACTTGTCGACCGAGCCAAAACCAAGGCGCGGATCCAGCATACAGTCAAATACAGCAAACACATGATGGCCAGTCTGTAAGAGGCTGCTGGCGATGAGATCTCCCTCATTCTTCGCCTTCCGGTGATCAACGATACCATCCGTGATGTTGACGGCGAATCGGCGCGGCATGCAATGACCCTCGATGTACCTCTCCCCAAACTTTCCCCTCAGGCTCTCACTCAAGAGGTCTTTGGTTTTCACTGATGCGGCTACACTTGGCTTTTCGTGCATCTCAGTGGATTGCTCAGCCACCTTTTCCTCCTGCTCCTTCTCCACCTCCAGGATGTATTTCCGCCGCTCAGTTTCTAATGCGATCCTCCTCATCTTTCTCTCCTCCCTAACTGATAAGATGTATGCAGGATGGATCGCTGTGATGGCGTCTGCTCTATCAATTGAAAAGACTCTGTCCTTTGTGCCCAGAGGTTGCTGGCTCCCTGGTCTAACCTCATTCCTTCTGTTCCTGGGTGGTGGTGTACATGTAGTTTTTGCTGCCATCCCCTTGCTGATGAGAACTGCCAAGGCATCAGCACACACCTGGTAGGGCTTGGCATCCTTGGTCTCTTCTTGCCAATACTGCTCCTCTTCTTCCTCCCACTCATTGGCAAGGTCCTCCTCCATCTCCCATTGTTCGTTGGAGAAGACATCCCGCACACAGTATTGATGCTTCCTGGTTCTATTTCTGCTATTTTTCTTACGTTTTCCAAGATCTACAAAAAAAAAGGAAAAAGAAGAGGAGATAATAAAATACACAGTTAACAGCAGTTTAAACATAAGGAAAGGTCCTTCTAGAAACAATAAAGAACACACTTTTATTCCCTACCTGATCAACAAGACAGGAGGATTTGGTGGTGGAAAGGAACAAAATTTGTTTAATTTCCTCTATTGCACTTGTCAACGCATGATGCCCAATCCCGCTGAATAAAATTCATGCAGCATCACATTTTCACCTTTTATTCCCAATGTGTTTATACGAACTTCCCCATGCTTAACCTGCTTCACTTCAAAGAATGAGAATGCATATAATGCTCACCAGTACATATCAAGTATCATGAGGGATTTACAATTTGTGTGTCATTGTGCCAGGCAAAACTTAAAACATTTTGTTGAGAAACACATGTAAAATTTTGTTTCATCTCTCACCTGAATGTCCCGCAGGGTTGCAATAGGTCTGGAAGGTTTGCCTGGGAGGTGCTGTGGAGATGTCATACTGGATGGTACTTGGAAGTACATTCTCTTCCTCCAGATGTCTCTTCCCTTTCTTTGACCTCTTCCCGTTCTTCTTTCCAAAGTTGGCATCCTCATTCGTCACTTCTTCCTTTTCCTTGCTGCTGAGTAGGTCAGCAGCCCTAGTGTACTTCTTCCTCGGTGATCTCGAAACCTCCTCTGCAAGTGAGTCGTACACGCCGACACATGCACTGGATGCCGAGTTGCGGTTAAGCAAGTGATGCTCTGTGACGATGCTATGGTTACCATAGTAATCTTCCTCATCCTTGATGTCGGTAATGACCTCCCAGCGCTTGGCTTTGTTCAAGGAGAATGTCACACCATGCTTTTCATCATCGCCTGTTAAAAGCAATAGAAATGAAAATATGAGGAAGAAGAAAATAATAAAGTGCAGCTGACAGATTGTAGGGGCCGTTGCATTACTCCCTTTGATATTTCCATCACTCATAGATTGTAATTCATACTGTCAAATGTAACATGATTGACCTAATATCAATATCATACTGGCAAATGAGCAACATCTACATAAACCAGACACACACAAATAAAGAAATGACATGCAATAAATCTAGTACGCTCAACAATTATTTTGTGATTTTTTGCTGTAGGAAGAAAACTTTTCTCCTCATTTCCAACTGTTTACTAAAACAAAATCCTAAGCAAGCAGGCTGTCAAAAAGTGCTTGGAATTCTTTTTCCTTTCTTGTGAGGATATAGGGCCTACAGAGGAACAACAATAAAAAGACAAACACAATCATTTAACAGTAAAATATATCTCACCTGTGATAGTGAAAGCACCATGTTCCATTTGCCTCTTCACAGCAGCCTTGGCAGATTTCTTGACGTGATGGTCCTCGCCATCAATCTTGGTCTTGACTACGATACTCTGCCTGCTGTAGAGTTGTTTGTAAGGGAAGGGCAGACGCCTGACGTTGTGGCTGGTAGCAAGACCAAAGCGGGTTCCTTCTCTTCGCACCATGGTCTCTTACTCTCAAGTACCAGCAAGAAGAATCAAGTGTTTCACCCCTTTGGCACGAGTTCTGAAGAAAAAAAAATCATTTACAGATTTGACATAAATTCTACCAGGCATTTACAGGGATTCTGTAAAAGACTTATCGGCACATGCACTACTTCAATATCTTTTCCCTTGTACAAAGTCAAGATATACCAGTCTTGAACCACTCTAAACTATGTTATTGACATGTATTTAAGCAAGGCACATTGCAATATAAACATTCCCATATCGAAGACACAGTATGACAGTACTTCGCACATGTACGCGCGCCTATAAACGCTATACACGGAAAATTGGGCAATAGTGTTACCTACATCACACCATGCAGTACCAGCTGGCTGAATGTCAAGTCATAGACTCATGGGTCTCATGATTACCACCTTATTTGTAGCAAATTAATTGTAGCAATGACTAGTAATTTTAATTGTTATTTTTTCTTTCTTTCTTACTTTCTTCTTCTATAAAGTTCTTCTTTCTTTTAAATTTTTTTTCTATCAAGAATGGAATCGCAAAAAAATGTCTGAAACAGGCTAAGGTAGCTATTGGGTGAGCTGTTAAAAGATGCTTCACTAGACCTGTCTAGACCTATAGAATTTATTTGTATTTATTTTTTGTTTCATTATTAGGTTAGGGGTCTTTTTCATGTATCATTGCACATTGGCCATTGCAGGCATCTAATTTTAAGCACGCACACAACCATGTGCCAGGCACGTAAAGAACATGTCAGCTGTAAGTGTGAGCACTACGAAACTAGGCAAGATCAATTACTGCATATGATACGTTCTTCAAGTCTGCAAACAAACCTATTAAATATCAAGATTAAGAACCTGCTATTTACCCAACATTTTTCTCACCTCTCTTTCCGGTATACGGTATGTAGCGCGCGATATGTGCCAGTCGCTGTGGCAGTAATACCGAAACCTAGTCACTAGTGTAGTGGTACATAGAAGAACAACTCTCTGTCTTGCGATTCCTTGTACACAGCAACAAGACAAGTCGGGGCACAGCTGGCAGAGTTTGGAAGCATGTGTATCATTTTGCCAATTTCTGTGATTATTTATATTCATAGAAGTCAGTGATTTTGTACGCCTCGGCTCTCCAACAGGGTCGTCTTGCAGGCAATTGCGCAATGTTCGTTCATTTTCTAAAAATAACTACGGTTTCGCGAACACATGTTGAATGTATGCCTGGTGCCTGCTGCTGGCTTTGGTGGTGACATCATCAAAATAAAGACTAGTCCACAACAGACAGCGGGGTGTTTTTGAACATAAAGGTTAGGGTGTGTTTTTAATCATTGTCATTTGTCATCAAAAGTTTGCACTCAACTATTGTTTTCTACGAAAATTACCTTTCTAAAGATTATAGTGCCAAATGAGTGTTATGTGATGATATCATAGATAAGTTCAGAACCTCCACGTATATAATCAAGTGGACGAATCCTCACTAAACCCGCAAGCATGGGGTCCACTGCTAGTCTTAATGATCCAGACTAGATTATATGGCTTGATAACAATAATTTAGGGCCGCCGAAATCATCACGCTTTATATTTTCTTTTCTTTTCTTTTTCCTTTTGGGCCCTACATAAACATTTCGTGAACAAAAAAAAAAAGGCCCTAATAATGATGATGATGATGATGATGATGATAAAAATAATGATGATAATAATGATAATAATAATAATAATAATAGACAACGATGATGATGATAATAATAATAATAATAATAACAATAATAATAATAATAATAATAATAATAATAATAATAATAACAATAGTAATAATAATAATAATAATAATAATAATAATAATAATAATAAACTAAAGGAAACATTGTTAAGAGAAGATATTTTTTCATCATGATACAATTAAGTTATATAGAAATTATAGACTGGTATCATAAGGAGCTTCAAATCCAACATATCTAAAGGAAGTAAGAACAACAAAAAAAAAATACAAAATGAAAAAAAGAGAAAAATATAAAGCATTGCATTATGTAAAAATCATAATAATCATGTTAAGCTTGGCAAGTTTTCAGTTAACTATGTATTTGGGTCGTATCAAAATATTGAATTGAGGTATCAATATGATGTTTTTCCACGACTTGCATGCATTCATGAACTGTTACATGTAGCATTCAGAGATATTCCCTCTTGAAAGATAAAATGTATTCGTGCTGCGTGCACGACGCGAAAAAAAAAAATCCCTGAACTTGGAAGACTAACGGGGATCTGGCAACCTTTGTCGAGGCATCTAGCTGTTCAAGTGCATGCAGTTGCAGGATTTATTCTTACAATTCCCTAATTTACTGAACGAGAGAGAGAAAAAAAGAAACACACACAACACACGCACACACGCACACACATACACACACACACACAAGCACACACACACACACAAGCACACACACACACACAAGCACACACACACACAAGCACACACACACACACTTTTTTTCAATGATATTTTATTGATTTCATTCAAATCATTCATAAATCAACCCATTCTGGGTGTACCATGAACATAAAACGGTACAAATGCCATTCAAAACACAAATCCATATATCAACTTAAACTGCCAATCATCTCTCTTCAACGTAACAACTCAATTATGAATCAATCCTACTGACAAAAAATGTATGATTCTTTGACTATACTGAATCATGTTACTCACACTCACAAGGGTATATACATAAAAAAGCAACAAAAATACATTATACAAAGCTAGAATGAAATCATTTCATTGAAAATCAAATCCCCATCCCAAAAATCAAATCCCCGTCGCCACCAACCCCGATTCACTGAAACCTACCCCAAACCCACACCCACAACCACCAAACACATACCTCCACACACATACATACACACCAAACACCAACACACATACACCCCACACACAAACACACCCGAAGCGACCACCTTCTCTCCTAATGGAAACGACTTCCAAATGTTGGTTGATACGTAAAACAAAGCAAAACAATACGCACACACACATACACACACACACACACACACACACACACACACACACACACACACACACATACAAGTAGAAATGTATATTGGCCTGAAATAAAAGGAAGCATTACAGTTCTTTTCTTTTTTTTTTTGGATAACGTTGCCCTATCAGACCACCAATGAAATCTTTTTTGGAAATTAGGTGGCCCAACAGGATTTTGTTTAAATAGAAATACAGCAGTAATAGTGGTTCCGTCCCCGACTACGAGGCCAACCATATAGAGCCCTGTTATGAGAAACAACGAACAGAAGAAATCCCAAGAGGATGAATGTGTTATCTTAAACAAAAACAAAACAAAAAACATCTTCCAACAATCATGGCATTCTGTAGTCTCAACAAGGCACAAGTGACTCAAAAAATATCTCAGTGGGATGCCAGAGCAGAGCGTATGCAGACCATTCATTGGCATAATTCAATTCTATAACCCTTTAGAGATCAATTTAAAAATCGTCGCAATTCTGAACATTCTGCCTGTATAATCATATTCTAACGAAACTGGACATTGCAGACCATGGTTCTTCCATCCCATTTTTTTCAGTGGCAGTGGCGGATCCAGGCAGTGAGGACCGGGACCCCCCCCCCCTTATTCCCCACCCCACCCCCTTATTACGGAATTCCTGGATCCGCCCCTGAGTTGCTATAGCACTATTGACGTTGAAACACCAAATATATAGGGGTATAAAGCCGTGATAATGTAATTTGACCTAATGTTGATAGATATCAGTGAAAAAAGGAAAACAAGTAGCTATGTACATAACATGTTGTTGATTAAGTATCTACATTTCAAACGTTAGAAAGATATTATTTTTCTAAAGCTCAAAAAGTTTTGTATACTTCCAATTTTCTGTAACCTTTCCTTTATTTTGAATATATGATGACATCTATGTATTCAATTTCTGTAATATATTTATATGTTTCTGTTGGAAATGAAAAAAAAATGAATGAATGAATGAAATGAAATGAAAATAACACAGGTTACATCTGCCCACTCCTACGTAACGTATGTTACAAAATAATGATACAATGTCATAGCTAAAGCAAAGAGCTGGTATTTTTTTTGTCTTTCAAAAGGGTCTATTGGCCATACCTTAAATCCATACATCAATTCAGCCAAAAAAAAAAATAAAGTATAAGGCCCAATGCACTCTTTTATATGAAACTTTTTCTTGTAACTAATTGTTGAATGATAATTTTGTTAGACCCAACCGACGGAAAATATTATAGTCTATCATTGCTTACAACATGTGATTTTTACATTTGTGATGAATGTATAGGCCTGACTGTGAAAATAGAAATGCTTAATCAAGCAAAATATCTGACCTTTCTTGCTATTGATTAATGTTACAGAAAATTTGAGGGAAAAAAATTAGTAATTCATGGAGGAAACAGCATTCAAAGCACCAACTAAGCAATCTCTCTTTCATAACCTGCTATAAATGAACAACCATATAAAGTGCATAAGTAAACATAGTTTTTTTTGTTTAATTAAGAAGAATGATATCTCTTTTTGCGACACTTTCTTTTGTGTTTGTTTGTTTGTTTGTTTGTTTGGGTTTTGTGTGTGTGTGTGTGTGTGTGTTTTATCACCTGTAGGACCTTAACATCCCGTCTCACTGAGGGGGCCATGTCCCGCTTTAGTTCCTTGTATAATTTTGAATCCAACTTTTTAAGCACGTGCCACTGAATAAATTAGATGCAAGAATCAGCTTCTACAGTCGTTAATATCTTTGAAATACGGGAAGAAGAACCGCCGGCACCAAAATTTAAATCGATTATTCTATCCAGTATTTTTTTTTTTTTTTTTTGGGGGGGGGGTCCAAAATAAAAATAGAGAACTGTGATTCCATTGGTTATGGTTAGATAATGATGATACTGAAGCCAAAACAAACAAACTAACAAACTAACTAACCAAATAACAAACAAACAAAAAACAACAACAAACAGCCTCCAAACTGACCATGCATGTTGGTATGAGTCTGTGGAAAACCAGAGTCGTCATATACACGGCTCTGTAGCAGCGGAAAACTCGAGTTTACGGAAACCTTAGCGGAAAAACCAGTACAATGTACTAGGTTTTGCGGAACGGAAAACGAATGGACAGCGCCCCCACTGACAAGTTTTGGTTTACCAGTCGAAGCGGCCGACTGTGCAAAGAGATCATCAACAGATGTTCTTCGCGTTTGCATGTCTCTTACCGGCTCAAATTTTATTCTCATATTCATCATTATTACCACCGTCAATGGAAAACCAAGGGTGGTGGAACTTATACATTTTCTTCCGGCGCCGTTTGTTTGTTTGTCTGTCAGTGTGTAAAATAACTCAAAAAGTTGTGAACGGATCTTAGATGAAGATTACAGGAAAGGTTGAGAATGACATAAAGAGCAGATGATTAGATTTTGGTATTGATCCGGAAATTTTTATGAATTTGAAGGATTTTCGATATATGGTAGGTAGTATCAGTGAACTTGTGTGTTTTGTTTTTTCTTTGTCTTGTCCTGTTCTTATGTTTTATTTCAATTGACCACATAAAATAATTGAAATTGAATGAATGATTCTTGGTCAACTGAAAGTAAGGGACATTTCCTTTCTGGCTGCTACCTACCATAGCACACCTCTAAACCTATGTACTTATCATTGCTATTCTATTTTTGCATTTTCCACTATTTTACTGATCATGTTGGCGATCCTAATGTTGATCGATGTATGTGTTTGTTTTTAATATGTTCCTTGTTTTGGTGAAATAAGCAACAAAAAAAATAAACTTTCGTGTTTTTTTCCCACTAGGACAGGAGTGGGACTTTCCTAAAAATTCCTATATTTATCTTTCCTAAGTGCATTCTAGAATACCAACTTCTTAATTCCTACGTCAGAAATTTGCATGTAATACTAATAGTGGCCACTTGTATAGCGCACAGGTCCACTTTTCAGTGCTCATGGCTCTTCAAAAATGAAATGATAGATATATACCCGTATGCATAATATGTTCAAACATGACAATAACAGAGAAGAAATTGGCAAACAATAAACAAACATAATAATACTCAAATAGACAAAATAAAGAATAGGCCTACAACAATAAATTATGCCAAATTGTTCCGAACATTTGCATGCCTTCCAAAGTTGATAGGGAAAGACTTAGGAAGACACTTAGGAAGACTTTTAGAATACCGCTTAGAAAGAAATCCTGATTTTAAAAGAAATTTCTTCCTAGGAAGAATTTCAGAATACAATGGTCATGTACTGTACGCACTGTACAGCTTGCACGTCTTTTCGCTATCCCTCCGTATTTTGGCTCGATTGCCGCCATCTCTCGAACACTAGAGTGACGCAGCGAAATCTTCAACAACGGGGAAAGTCCGGTTTCAGCGAAATAAGGGTCGAGGATGTCATGTAAAAACCTGATGCACGAAAAGCTGCATGCATTATGAATGCATACGGGAGCTAGCCAGCGGCACGCAGCGAGCAGTACAGGCAGGCATGCAGCAGATGAAGGAACCGCAGCTGCGCAGTGCATATTATGCTGCTGTGGTCTTCGGGGTTTTTCGCCTAGCGAGGCGAGAAGTGCATGCATAAATATCCGGGTGATTATGTGCGCAGTGGACATATCCGCGAAAAGTTACTACGTACAGTTCTCATCATACACAAGGCACATTGCGTTTTGGTGGTGTATCCGTATTTTAAAACGAGACTGATCTTCGAAGTCATGGCGGTGTGCGGTACGTAAAATTTTGATAAGAATGTTGTCTCTTTGTATGTGTGTATTTTAATGAAAAGCGTTTGATTTCGTGAGTTGATGAAGATGGTATGAGAGGATGATTCAACCTGTGCCAAGCCACACAGTCCAGTCACACGGCATTAGACTTCATTCAGGTGTCGGGGATCGTCGATTGATTGTGTGTACGGTGACACGGCCCCGACGTGTACCGTGTTATACAACGCAACGGGATTATTATGGAACACGGCGTTATGCAACGACCAAGGCTGACAATGTTATTGAGTTGATAAAGAACGGACGTGCAACTGTAGCAATTTCACTGAGACTGGGTGGCAGTTTTTCATATCGTAGGTCCTGCAGATTCTTGAACAAATATTTTGCAATTTTGGTAGTAAATTGGAATGTGGAATCTACGATTCCATCAACCACAAATTCCTGTACTTGTGAGCTGTGTTACTGCATTGCCATTGGTTAGTGTGTACGGTAGGTAGCGGAGAATTTCAGTTTCATTCATTGACATTGCCATGCCTGGGCATATGGGCATGGGCTGGCCCAGTAAGCACACCACACTGAGCTGAGCAGCTAGCTAATAATAATATTTTAGTAAATCCTAGACAATCTACCACAAGAATTTCTAACCTGTTAATGTTAGAGATTACTCACTAGGCCTACAAACGTACTAGTTCAGATGAGTTGTCTACACTCTAACGTTAGACTAACTAGCCGTTACAGTCTATGTCCTAAAAAAGCTAACATTTTTATATAGTCTACTGATATAGATCTAGACTAGACTAGCGTCTACTTGTATTGTGTAGGCCTACTGTACTAGATAGAATCTATCCTAGTTAATATCATTAACATGATTAAGGGCAGGGGATGGGATAGAGAGTCTATTTACTTTCTACTAACTGTACGTATTTAGCAGATCTGATGAATACAAAATGTAACTGTAAAAGTGGATATTTTTTGCAGGACTAATTTTTCACGCTTGACCGGGTGAGAAGACTGAAGAGTTTCATATGTTTTTAATTCCGTGGAATCAAGATGCCAAGTACAGGAACATACAATTTGTATGGCAAGCGAAAATATTTGCACGCTTTCATTTTTGTGCTAGAAAAGTTTCTGGTTGCGCGAAATGTGCGAAATGCGCGAAAAATTTTCGCTTTAACAGTACCGGTATCATAAATGTAATATAGTAACTTATGTTACCAGTCATTATCACTAGGGTTCTCTATAGCTAGATCTACATTTGTAACTTATGTAGTAACTAGTTTCTAGAGAAGCACTTTGAGAGGGCAGAACTCTCACTAAGCAGCTCATTTCCACCACTGCACTGATCTTGTCTTGTTCTTCCATAGAGATTTCCACCCATACGCATGCATGCTGAATATCGCCTGATTTTCCGATATAGAGGCCTTTTTTCACGACGTCAACTTCCAGCTGTGTGGTGCGCCTCGACCTAGCAAAAACCTAAGCGCGTGCTCTACTTTCTGCTAGAGCGAAGCGCACCATGCAGCTGAGGGTTTATGATATTTCAAATGTTTTTATTATTGGGAAATCGGGTGATTTTACAGTATGCATACGTAGGCCTATACTATCTATGGAGGGAAATCACTGATCTCTATTAAAGAGCAAGATCATTGGTGGAAAGTAGCTGCTTGGTGGAGGTCTGTGTTCTCAGAGTGCTTTTTTAGTGTAAAATTTAATGAATCTCTTACCATGATCTGATTCTGTTGAAATGTTTGTTCTGAATTCTTGTTTTGTCTTTCTGTATCTTTATTACAAACAGGTGAAATGAAGACAGGAAAGCAACTCGGTGAAAACATCTAGGTAGCATTCACCTGTACAACACAACTTGAAGCAGGACAATAATTGACTCGAAATAATCTTTTCCCAGCTCCCTGTTATAACTGTGTACCTACGGCAGAAGCACCATGAGTGAAAACCACCCAATAAGTGAGAGTGAGTCAGACTCTGAGGAGTTTCTACCCCCTGGCCTCCAGAGCGATGCCTCCTACGACTCGGAGGGCTCGAACCCAGAGCCCGACAACAAGGCATCCTCCATTGACGATGATCCTGCCAGTCGGCCGAGTTCTACCACGCCCTCCCTGATGGAGGACGAGTACACCTTCAAAGATCCGCCAGAAGACGCTTTGCTGACGCAGTCTTTTGTGAGCATGCCAGAGGGTCTGGAGCCGCCGGGAGCGGGTCCCGAGAGCAACTCCTCCGGCTCGAAAAAGAGAGCCGCCAAGAGGCGGCGCCAGAAGAGCGGGACCGAGGCAGGTCCGAGGAGGAGGAAGAGGAAGGCGAAAAAAGCGGCAGAGGAGGATGAGGAAGAGGAGGAAGAGGAGAAAGAAGGGGAGGAGAATGGGGAGGGAACCAGAAAGAAGAAGGGAAAGTCAAAGGGAAAGAACAAGCCAGCAAATAGGAGAAGGAATATAAAGTGAGTAATGCAAACTTTTGATTTTACTGTACTAAAAGTTGATGTGTATTTGTTGATTCTTTCTTTTTTTTCTTATGTGTCAACCTTTCCGGCCATTGCACTGCGTCATTCTGGATACAGTGTGTACACGTACCTGTAATAACTTGAAATTATGTATCCTATACTGTATAATATATCTTCACTCATAGAAGACCTACACCCGTTTCATAAAACTTGTCATCAGTGACAACTGCCACATTTCTATGACAAATTTGCTCTCGGCCAATCAGATGCAAGGATTTCAGTAGCTTGTCACATCTACAATGACAACTTGTCACTGATGACAAGTTATATGAAACAGTCCCCAGCACATTGTTCAGATGTACATTTTCACAGCTTTTTATGAAAGAGACAGTAATGTGTGTCAAGAGTGACCCCAAGTTTTGTCGAAGTTCCCAAAATATCACTTGTAAATTACAAATTCAAACACACAACTGATCTGGCTAGTTCACATAGCATTATTAACATCCCAGCTGAGTTATTTAGTTGTTTGATCAGGGACTACAAGGATAGCTATTGCTTCTCTGTTCATTGACAACGTCTTGAAACCTGATCAATAATGCATCTGCATGTTCCTGTGGAGCCAATAACTACTCGAAATGAACAAAAGTTGATATGAACAATGTACATTGTAACACACGTCAAGAAATATCAGTCACTGTACACACAACAGTATGTTCAAAATAAACCAAGACACGCTGATATGATTCTAAAGCAACTTCTAAAGACAAAATCTTAAGTTTTTCACGCACAAATTCTTTTTGGCCTTGGTTAGTATAATTCTGTCTGCCTATGGTTCTACAATGAACCTCTCTAAGTATTAGACATTTCTTCATTCAGTGTTTAAGTCTGCATTGATCGACACAACAATGTACAATGTACACAAGTTTTACTTTTTGGTACTGACTTAGTGTAGTACTTACAAGTTTTATATGCTTCGGCATGTTCCACTTGCCATTAAGTAAAAATAATGCATGATTTGACCAAATGACTTCATATTGAGTTGTAATCTGAGCTCTCAATTTGACATTTTGTGCTATAGCCCATGCTTGAATAAAATTGTGCAGAGTGTTTGCTTCTTTTACGTCAAACTTTCCTCATCCCAAACATCCAAAATCACGTTGAGTTGTGATGTGAAGGTCCCTGTAGGTTTTTCTCCTCTCAGAAAGAAAGAAAAACAATGTAAAAACAGTATCAACAGCATGTTAACCCCTTCCTCCGAAAAGGTCAATAACACTGAATTTCGGCAGCTAAAGTAGTTCAAGACAAAAAGTGCCTCTCAAGGGCCACTGATGTATGGTATTGTGAACAGGTGTTGATAGAAACCTTTTTTTTTTTTCCATTATCTGGAAATTTGCCACATTTGCTGTGATATTTATGCTCTCATACAGTGAGGCCTAGTATAATCCTGCATGTACTCGAGTCACATGATTTATGATGCCAAGTTTATGCTCTTCATGAAGCATACTTTGTACATTACCAGAGCACATACAAAGTTGTGTAAGAAACAGGAAAAAGCTGTGTGACACATGTCAGAGAGTTGTTACATCAAGGTAACAAAACTCTGGCATAAACTTCAGTGATTCTGATACACATACTGTATGTTTGTACAGCTGGGTGTGCTACTTATCGATGCCTAAATTTTAACAGGATGTAGTACAAAGTATGAATACACTGTATCTTCAGTCATGCATTATAAAATGTATTTTTAGATTAAAGGAGTGGCTAGTAACTAATCAGTGGGAATCAGTGGGAATGCTGGAGGATGATTGTTCCAATTCTTTAAATGTGGGATTCATTTAAGAGTACATTATGTCTATTGTTGTGTGAAAATAATTTGCTTCAGAATGGTCTCATATTCAAGTAATGTGCAGTTTAATGTTTCCAGGTTAGCCTGCCAGTACAGTGACAGGGCATTAAACTGCACATTACTTGAATATGAGACCATTCTGAAGCAAATAATTTTCACACAACAATATATAATGTACTCTTAAATGAATCCCACAAGGATTGGAACAACCATCCCCCAGCATTCCCACTGATTCCGTCTGATCGGTTACTAGCCATCCCCTTTAAAAGGGCAAGTACCACAAGTAGGTTCACCACAACACAATGAATACACACAAACTACAAATTATGGTTAAATACCATATAAAGTACAGTGTAAGAAACTGACAGAACGTGATGTTAACTATATTTTATATGAAACAAATACCTGAATGCATGTACACCGTATTTTGTCTTTTGAAACTTGCATGGGAATTTTGTCCATTGAGACAGCAATTGGTAAAATACAACTTTGCCTTTAATCTGAGGTTAACTCATGTGATCTGTAGTTTCTCAGCTATATTAGCTTTGGAATACCAATTTTTGCCTTAGATACAGGGGGCAGAATAGTGATAATCAATGCATGCAGTCTTGTTTGTCATTAATAGACCATGTAATGTTTTACCATTTGATGGGTTGCAAAAAAAAAAAAAATGTTATTACGGCACAAGGTCACAGTGTGTGACCTTACAATTACATCAATTGTATAACATACACCTTGTACATGTAGGCCTAGACTGTTAGTAGGCGCCGTATCAAAGTGATAGGAGCATGTTGGAGTCGCACCAGTCCAAGGCAAAATTTTGTCTGTAAATTTTTGTTGCAGGTACATTTTTATACAGATATCAATGTAGAAGTGTTCGAGTATATAATTGCCTCATGCGGTAAATTCATTAAGTGATTTTTGAGATATTACGATAACCATATCACCAATGGAGATAACGACTTGTTTTAAGGACAATCCCGCACCAGTTAATAGTTAAGTCTGAAATAAAAAAAAAGGAGTAAAATTGTCAAAGCACAATAGTGAAAATATGATCAAAATCAGCTAAAAATTTGGGAGTTCAGTTTAAATTATGAAGTTGTGAATCTTAGCTAATTTCACTAAACATCATGCAGTTGAGTGTAAGTTGCTGATGACAGCAACTTGCTAAATAGTTTACACACAAAATATTGAAATTTCAAGTTTTTTATTTCTTTTTTTTAATGCAATTGTCTCCTATGCAGTATCAAATCCATCTGATATCTGACTGATCATTATTTTGAAATCATTCACCATTGGATAGCATTTTGTTTTCTACTTTTGTAGCAGACAAATTGGATTTTCTTAATTTTTTTGTTTGTAGGTGATCAATGGAAAATTGTGAGGCAATGATATGATCAGCTCACTCATGTAACAAAATGATCAACTGTTTGAGAATTATTTTGCAATTAGTTACCAAATCTTGACAATTTCATTACTTCCATATTTAATGTCAATTTTTATTAAGTTTTATTGTTTGTCTGTAAATTGTTTGTCCTTTTGTTTTAAATAAAATTTTTGGTCCAGAATAGTCATTAAGTTGAAAATACTCCTTGATGGTGTGTAAGTGCTACTGAGGCAAGCTGCCTCTGTGTGCAATGCATTGACGGCGTTGTGACGTGCAGTGAAAGGCCTTTTTCATTTGTGCTGCCAACCCTTATGTAAGACTTGACGATGGCTCTACACAATCAGCCAAACTTGCATAACTTCAAAGTGCATACTCTCCTGTCTTGAATCGTAGAGGACAAGTTGCTCTTGGCACAAGCAGGGAACCCTCAACTATCTCTAGATACTTCTAGCTCTAAACATGACGATATACCTGTACTTGTACATGTAATGAATGCAGTCTTGCAACCTCACAAGGGCTTGCCCAACAGGCAGCAATATGATTGAAAATGAAATTTCCAACACATTTGATGTTTAAGAAAAATAAAAATGGGGGGGGGGGGATATCAGTACTTGGTAGATGGCCACTGATTAATGCTGTATGATTATGTGCTCGTGCACTTTGCTTAACTTGCCTCTAGTTTTTTCATCAGCTTTAAGTAATCCATATGAACTTGATCTAGTTGTAAAGTTTTAGCCAGCCCACTCAAGCATTACAAAGTGCCTCCTAAGGCTAACAGGAAGACCAATGTGACACAATGGGGATTAGGGGGATTAAGTAATCTTTTGGTCATTGAAACTTTATACAATCTAGTTTCCAGACATCTGAGCCAGTCAACAAACAAAGCACTTCAGAGCATGTAAATCAGCAAACAATACAGTGTAAGGGTTAAAAGTTAAGTTAAGTCAGTTGTGAGGATCAAAACACAGTGGCTTCAGGGACTGTACAGTACTGGTTTGAGGTGGGGATTCATGTTTTGAACATTCCTAAGTGAGATAATGAGAAACCTCTTATGAAATATGAAAGAGCATGAAATTTTAAGAAGGATTCAACATTTATTTGATGAAAATTGGTTTTCAAATGGCTGAGATATCCGAAAAAGTGATAATACTAAAAGGTGACAGGCCACGCCTTTTATAAGGATCTCTTTGTTTCACCTTGTTTTTGGATATCTCTGCAATTTCAAAACCGATTTTCAGCAAATAAACTTGTGATGCCCTTTAGAATTGCATGCTCTTTGATATCTCATAGAGTGGTTTCTGAATATCTCACAAAATGTTTAACGCTAAAATCCTTTAATCAGTGTAACCTCTTTCATTTCAAGCACAAGTAAAAATGAGGCCTGCATATTTTATCAATATGTATCCTTCTTGAGATGAAAGAGCATTACTTTACGCACTCTGTTTTTTTGAGTGTGTTTTTTTTTTTCAATCACTGATTTTTTTTTTTTAATAGTATGTATTTCATGATTTTTGACATGGTTATACCAAAGATGGGGGGGGGGGTGCAGCTGCAAAACAAGGGCATGCCTAGGTGCATGTATTTATAAATTCTGTTTGAAAGGTAAATTCTGGTTGTAAACATAATCTTATTTGTCTCCATCATTATGGGTCAGATATGTACATGTAAGTGTAAACATTTTGATTATATGTCTGGTATGTGTTTGCATAAGATTTTTCTTGACTTTGCTGATGTGTCTGAATTTTTTATCCTTTGTTCAATAACAACTGTACAAAAACAATAGGAGGACAAAATTTACTTGCTCAACATTAAAATGATATAAAAAAGGAAACAAAAAACAGAAACCAGTAAATGAAGATACCCTGTAATATTGATGTTTATCAAATCAAGAAATTAACTTTTAGATACAGATGTTGGTAATGGCTTTCATTGTTCACGATCTGACACTAGTTTTATATGACATTGAGTCTTGTGATGTACAGCTTTAGCTGTATGTAGAAAGACAGGGCAATTTACTTGAACAAAGGCGTTTTCATCCCAGACAGCGTGGTCCTGGTAATTGTTGCTGGCGTGGTTCCATGGAGCCATTATGACTTGGTTATTAGTCACATTCCAAGAAATTGTGTTAATCACCATAGTTATTATCTTTTATCTGTTCAATCCATACATATCGATATATCATGGGGTCAAAGTCAAGAATTTTGAGTTCTATGGGACTTGAAACGGTGTATGATTTTTATCCACAGTACAGTACTGTGGTATACTATGTAGGTATGTAAGTGTGCAATGTGTATCTTTTGTCCAGATGTGTGTGAAGAAGAAAATTTGTCCCTCAACTGCTGCATGTGTATGCTACAAATGTACATTCAAGTCAATTTATATGAAATAATAACTACTTACATGTAGCATCAGCACAAAATTTATTTCAAGATGCTTGATGATGAATTACAACTCCCCTTCAATCAATGATTGAATTCATATTCTGATGCGAGAATCAGGATATTACAATGGTATGGGAAATTTGAATGGGATGACATTAGGAAATATAATAATCATGTGCCAAATACACTAGAATGTTAATGTGCATAAAGGCAAACATGATCAAGACCATATACTTGTAGATTGGATATGACTAGTCCACTAAAACTTGTTTTCCTCCCACTTTTGCCCTTGTGCATTCTTAAAGGGACATTCAGACGATTTTCATAATTTCACATCACACTACATAAATCGACAACTCAATGTATGTACAATGTATAGATTTATGGAATTTATTGTGGTTCTTGAGCAGAGAAACAATACTATACATACTACATATATTTCAGAAATGTACCAGTGTAATTCCATTACAATACCGCTTGCTTGCGAGTTCACCTGTGTATGATCTATGCATACCTTCTTCTTTTGTTCTGCTTCCTTGAGCCCCAACTCATGCATTCTTATGGTGACTCTGCCATGTCATCATCCTTGTTCATTGCAATTTGTTCTAAATTTTGAAAATATTCATATTCTTCATCCCAATTATCACAAAAATTTGAAACTCTGTCCTTGGTATAACAAATTTATAGTTGTTCAAATGTAAAAATCTTAAAATCATCCGGAGGTCTCCTTTAACGTGACAGGTCATTCTTACGGGAGGACCAGCTGGATACGGAAACGCTGAATGCCCAGAGGGAGGAGGAGGAGAGGAAGAAACGGCTGGAGGAGGAAAGGAAGCGGCGGATGGATGAGCAGAAGAGCCAGAAGACCAAAGCTGCATCTGGTCCTGCTGGTGAGTAACTAATGCACCTTTGAAGAAGCATTCTCCAAATGATATTATATGTGGGGTCTAGGGCAACTACCCTCTGGGCAATTACCCCAGACCCTTCCCCTGACCCTAACCCCAATCCTAATCCTGTATCCCAACCCTTACCCAAACTCTAACCCTAATCTGTACTCTAACCTTACCACTTGCCAGTATTTAGCCGGTTGGGGGGGGGGGATGTAATTGCTCTCGTGGGGTAATTGCCCTGATACATGTGGTGTGGAAGTTCCCGCTTCTATACATGGCTGACTTTTAGACCTACATCCATCCTGAAAAAAGACCCTCTCATATAAGTCTGTGGATGCTTGGATAGTCCATCCCACATTCAGACAATATGGTGTTTTCGAATTTCATAGTTACGGTATTTTGTTTTGCAGAAACGCTCGAAGAGGCTCTGGCTGCAGTCTCAGCCACCATTCACACCCTAGCCCAGTCGTCTGAAGAGGCAAAACCTGGGGCTTCCTCTACTGACATCCCAAGCTCCTCCGCCCCCTCTTCGTCAACCTCCGCTACCGCCGCCGTTGCTGCCACCGCCGCCGCCGTCCCCACCAACTCAGAATGCATCCTGGTCGATAGCGGCAGTGAGAGCGAGCGAGATGCCAACAAAACATCCAAACCAGGTGAGCAGAAATATTGATTGCTTTTTGGTGTTTTTCATAAAAAGACTGTACTGCCTTTAGCTATAACTACATATCTGATCAATGTGGAATAGAAGATGTCCTAGAAAGGGAGATAATGGATTTATGTTGACTGGCTAGGTACTGTCAAGGTGCAACCAGACAGTATCATTACAGAGCATGTTTGTGATTTTCCATCCAACAACTCTATTGCACTCATTTTCTGTTAGTGCTATAAGGTCATAGCAGTCAGTTTCTGGCCAGCCAATATAATTGTCTTTACTGAAAAACTGGATGATTTATTCCTCAGCTCAACTCTTTATTCTTCAGTGATGTAAACATTTAGCTACTGATATGCATGACATACATAATCCGTCTGGGCATGATACAGATGTACTTCGCAAGTGTAGTAGCATCGTTCAAATGTAATGAGCCTTCGCAAACACATGCTGATGAGTTATACAAAATTTTTCTTGTAATCACACTGTTAATAGTAACAGCTGCTGACAAGAGACCATCAAAAAAGTGTCTGAGTGAGTTTATGAAAGAGTGGGATATGTTACGTAGAGCATTGTGACCTGCTGATTTTATATTCTGCATTTCAAAAAATTAGAAAATAGTTTCCACAAGTGAGTAATTTAGTCATTTGTTATATTGCTTATTATTAAGTAATTAAACTTATCTTGAAAGACCATGGAGGATAGTGCATTGTCTGTCAGTAGAGAATTGTGCACTTCATTGTATCTCAAAATGTGTTCTTATGACACGTCGATAGTCAGCTCTTGTATATCTGGTGAGTAAAAACAAATGTATCTTTTGGATATTTCCACAATAGCTGCAAATTAGTTCATGGAATTGGATACTTTACACAATGGCTGGAGAAATAGATTTTATAGAGGAACTTATGCAGAGAATCAACCTACAAAATTGACTTTAGGAATTAAATGTGAAAAAATAGCATACAAATAGTCAAATGTTCAAATATGCTATCCATTTGGAGACGGGTTAGGTGGTAAAATTTGTTTCAGTGCCTAATATGCCTATCATCATTAATCCAGAAACAGAGGAAAGTGAGTGTACTAGCAGTAGTTCACATTATGTTGCCATGCATGTAGCAACTATGGATGAAACACTCGATAATCAACCACATTTTTACCCCCAAGTACACATAAATGATACCAGTGATAACACACAGAGGCATGTTGGATTAACATGACAGCAATGTAGATTCCTCAATGCAAAATGGGAATATACACTCTGCTGTTTGATTTGAAATAGCAGTGTCATTACACATTATGTCTGGTGCCCACTGTTCATACATTTCATTGGAGGAACTGCCAACGCATACATACTCCTATGATAATGTATAGTGTTACAGCTTGTTTATAGTACTGTTAGTATGCAATGATAAGGCTATGAGGTGATTTTGGTGGGAATCCCCCTGGGCTCACTCATTGTTCGCCTGTGAAAAGAGCTCACATCAGTCACGGAAAAGGAAAAAAAAAATCACCAATGTGTAGTGTTTGTGCATTCAGTTCCTGATGCTGTGAATTCTTCTAAACTAGGAAATAGGTTTTCAGCAGAAAAAGAATGTCAAGCCCCATTGTTGAAACTGCGACATTGACAATTAACCTTGTTCTGTAGACGCAATGAACCACTGGGGTGTCTTATTGTTGCTATCTTGAAAAGAAGCTTTATTGTCTTGTGACGTATAGCAGGAATGATTGTTATATCAGGATTTTTTTTTTCCATTCATTTGATTGTTTGGTAGTAGCACAAACTGTGGATAGCACAATTGTATGTGTACAGTGTATGTAACCCCCCCCCCCAACAAAAAAAAAAAAAACACCCAAAACAAACAAACAAATGAAAAACAGTAGTGTGTGACTGGTGAAAGTGAGTGTCAGTGGGAAAGACTGATCAGTTTGAAACAAAGCAAAATCTTTCAGCGACTTGAAAGCAAAATCTTGATTTTAAGTGAAGCAATTTGAATTTTGTGATGGCAATTTTTTGTAGCAGATAAATGAATAAATGTGATTTTAATAAATTGCATGAAGTAAGAAGACATGTTTTGTCAGATTGTACTTGATAAATGCATGTAATTCAGAGAAATGTGAAATATGATTTTAAGAAAGAAATTATTCAATGTATTTGCCTAAAGTTATATTTTTGTTTTTATTTTGTGAACTTTTCAAGTCAACCAGTATCTTTTAACTGATCACCTAGCAAGAATATTTCCTCTCCAAACATAAATGTCTTGTTTTTGTGTCCAGGGTAGAAAAAGAAAAGGATAATAATTCTGTCTTATTCTGTCATATTGGTTTGCAGTTGCAAGTTAAAACACAATCCACATGCAAAATTGTCTTTCAAGTTTCAATTCTCAAAGTATCTTTCTCATGAAAAATTATGAGATTTCTAGAGCATGTCATGGATAATGTGCGGGGGCGTTATTGAAGACCTATTCCTACTTCAAGTGAACAACCACAACAGACTACAGTTTCATTCTTCTCCCCCTTCCACTCGTGCGTGAATAGATCGTAGTCATGTGATTTTATGTGTTTCGGGTCTTATCACATGAATTTTTTTGTGAACTGCATTCTTTTATAAACCAGTGAGACACATGATTGCAGTCTTTTCAAAACTTGAGAAATCCTTCGCCTTTGTTTGGCTGTTCTCACGTCAGACATGGACATGAATGCTATTGCTGTTAGAACTGGGAGCCAATTCTTTTATCGTGGGTGAAGTACACACACGTGTGTGATTACACCCATGATCAGGAGATGTAATGTCAGATGAAGAGGGGTAGAAAAGGGATTTCCCCTCCACAGACCCACGAAATGTACATTGTGTGGTTTGGAAAACTACCAGTTGTGAGTGGAATAGTCTTGGAAGTGAGAAGACTTTGTCAAGGTTATATTTTTTTTCTCTTTTTTATTTATTTTTTTTTTTTGCATGGTTGAGGGGATACTGTACTGTACAGCAAGATATTTTTCACAAAATGAAATTTTTGCGAATTGCAGCCATCAGCCTTTTTTTTTTTTTGCGGCATGAAATTTTTGCAAACTGCCACTGACATTGAATGCCTGCAGTGTAGACATGAACTTTCGTGTGCATTTTAATTGCGCGAAATTCACAAAATTAAAGTGCACATGAAATTTTCTTATTCTACAATATCTCTGGACATATAATGTAGTTATAATGCCTGCATTTTCTTCTTCCTCTTCTTTTTAATTTTAACTTTGTTTTATCTTTTCTTTATCTTTCCTCTTCTTCCACCATTGTCTTTCTTCACTGTCTTCTTTTAATTTTCCCTTCCCCTCCAACTCCTGCTACTACTTCTCCTTCTTCCTATCTCCTCCTTCTCCTCCTCTTCCTCCTTCTTCCCCTTTCTCACCCCCTCCTCTTCTTCTTCAAGCAGCAATAGCTCCAATGTACAAACTAACATGATTTACCCCAGATGTCATTCAAGGCTCATAATTAGTCTGTATTCGGCATTCATGCACAAATGTGATATTGAAGATAGCAAGATTTGAATATTTATGGACTCCTCAAAGCAATGAAATTATGAGGTGTACAAAATACATGGAATTTCCTTGTGAACCAGAAGTGTTACAAAAGGAAGTGGCTATTTGCACATCTTATCCGTGTATGTACAGACACGGAGTAACATGTACCACATTATGTACAGTGATATCACTTGGCACAATCTCTGGTATTCATTCTGATCCTGTCACAAAATCAACATGATTAAAAAAAAAAACATTATGCTGTAGGGAGATGAGCAAACAATGTGTGATAATTCTTACCCAGAAAAGAAAAAAAAAAAACAGTTCCTTGACTTTGCCCAGGATATATTTAGGCACAGTACAATGTACACTGTAGCTATTTTCACATGTATGCGGTAAAATTTCACATAATAGTGAAAGCAAACTAAACAACAAAAGGGAAAAAAGGGAGCACATCATAGTTCTCAAGATTAATTTCATTTTTATATAGCCCTTTGAATGCATGCTTGCAATAGATTTGAACTTGACATCTAAAAACTCACTTGTTTCATAATGTCAATAATCCACTGGTAAAGCACATCTGAACATTTGTTTTTATGGAAAATGTGCTATGTAAATATATCATTGTTATTATTATTATCATTATTATTATTACTATTGTTATTATTATTATTATTATTATTATTGTTATTATTATTATTATTATTATTACTACTACTACTACTACTACTACTACTACTACTACTACTACTACTACTACTACTACTACTACTATTATTATTATTATTATTACTGACATATACATGTAGCTCACTTCGAAATTATGTAATACATCTTCCATCTGGTATGGAGCAGAAACTAAAACATCCAGTGTGCTGCAATACAACCCTACACCCAAATACTGATGTTTAAAGGGATAGTACAGTATTGGTGGAAATGAGAATTGGGCATTTACCTTTTTGCCAGATACCAAGAAAACACTTATGATATAGTACAGAGCATACCATTTTAAGAGGAATTCAAAGTTTATTTGATGAAAATCGGGTTTGGAATGACTGAAACATCCAAAAACAAAGTAAAACAAAGCGATCGTAATAAAGTGTGGGTCCCACACTTTATCAGAATCACCCTATTTGGATATCTCAGCCATTTTAAAACCAATTTTCATCAAATAAATGTTAATAAAAATAAAATAATTCCTCATAGAATTACATGCTATTTCATATTTCATAAGAGGTTTCTCATTATCTCACCAAAAAATGTTAGAAACCTGAAATCAGGTCTCAACCAAAACTATACGATCCCTTTAATACAATGTATGAGCATGTGATTTTATGTAACTGAGATTTCTCCAGTTTTCATTATCTGTGAACACTATGCATGACTGCTAAAGCCTTGAACCATCTAGAATATACATAGTTCATACTGGAGATTAGTAGCTGGAGCTACCTGGATATTAAATTGCTGCCTAAAACTGATAATAACAATCCAAGGTGCAAGTTTTGCTGAAGCAGTAATGTGCATTGTGAGGAAATATCAAGTCAACCTTGGGTAATAGGCAGCATTTGATTGACCAGTCTGTGGATTGAGATTGAGGACAGTGTTTAGAAAGCCTTGCTTCAAGACAAAATGTAACCCCAAGAGGGATGGTACAGTTTCAGCTGAGGTCGGGTTTGAGGTTTCCAACATATTTTGATGATATTTTTTTTTAAATAATGAGTAACCTTTTTATGAAATATGAAAGAGCAAAGAATTCAAAGAGGAATTCAAAGTTTATTTGATGAAAATTGGTTTGATAATGGCTGAGATATCCAAAACAAAGTAATCCTAATAAAAGATGGGGCCCACCTTTTATTAGGATCACTTTGTTTTAATTTGTTTTTGGATATTGCAGTCATTTCAAAACCGATTTTCATCAAATATGCTCTGAATTCCTTTTAGATTTGTAGGCTTATTATTAAACATTTCAGAAAGTAGTTTCTAAATATCTCGCAAAAAAGTTAAAGGCTGAATTCTCACCTCATCCAATACTATACCATCCCTTTAAAGTGTAAAGTGAATGTCTTATGCTGTGTTCTTCTTTCAGAGAATGAGGTCATTACCATCAGTTCAGACGAAGAAGTAACCCTGGTCAGCGACAACAGTGATGAGGAGGCCGACATGGACGAAGGGAGCAGCGGCATGCACACCAACGATGAGGCCAACGTCCCCGACGCCCAGGGTCTCATCCTGGTCAACGTCAACCATCCGCCGGACGAACCGGACATCTTCCTGCCTGATCACATCGTCCGAGTGGTCAAGCCGCATCAGGTGAGTAGATCGGTTAGGGTGAGGGATCGTTAGGAAATTTGATACATCCTTTCGTAATTCTGTGGATATTCCTTCTACATCAGTTTGCCTATTTTTGGACAATTTAACCCGTTGAAGACTAGTCCAGAGTAAATTCGGGCAAGTGTCTATGGGAAATGCATGTTGTAGCAATATTGGCCCATCCTCAACGGGTTTACAAGAAATTGAGAGTACTTGATTTAGTGAACATGCCTCTGTCTCCTGGTAGTTACTATGCGTGAGTGGCCCTGATAATAAATCCAATGGAAATGGAAGTCGGATGAAGCTGAAACATACTGGCAATGATAGTAGACACTTGTTTTGTACAATCAGTTTGTTTCTGTAATAATACAAAGAGAAAAATGTAAGTAGTCTAAAAGACTGACAACACATGGTAAATCATTGATAACCTCTACCAAAGATGCAGAAAGAGTGTCAGTTGCCATTCTAATTTCAAGATTTGTGAATGGATGAGGCTTCTTTAATAGTTATGTAATGGGATGTTCATTAACAAAGTTTTGGATCAGTTAGTTGTATACAGTGAGGCACTTTCAAGCGTAGATTGGGGAATGCTTGAAGTGTGTTTGATGAGTGTCTGATTTGGGGAGCTGCAAAGATGGGGTGAAGACTGGGTTTGTGAATTCAGCGCAATGAGTTTTTTATCGAATTGTGACGCTAAATGATGAATAGCACTCATTGAAGGTGAGACAGCATGGAACCTGTCTCAGAAAATGATGGATTATGGAGAAAATTCACATGACATTCATTCAAGTGGAATAATATCATATGCATAGTCAAATATGTTGTAATGTTTCTGATAGAAAATGTGACAATAAATAGCCTCTTTCAAGACTTTTAAGTATATTTTGTGGAGGTAGGACACTACAGTAACTTATTACAAAAAAGGAGGAGGGATAGAGTGAGGATGGATAGGAAGAAAGTGGACTCCCGCGAGGTTGTTAAGTCTCAATTTTGCATGATGAGTAGAGAGCTCACAGTAGGAAGCAGACAACTCAGTCCTTGTGCTGCTACATAGATACTGGGTTGCCAACTGGGACGTAAAATTGCAAATATCCTCTCTCACAATTCACTGCCTCCTAAATAATTGGGCCTGAGCGTGGTCTGCGTAGGGAGCTGATTTCCTTTAATAGTGTCAGAGCCCTGATGTACCAGGACAGATGCATTCAGGCTGTTAAGTGTTCTGAAGAAAGACCTCGATCTGTCCTTGATCTCGGACAATTTCTAGCAGATTTTGTTGAAAGGAGGAGATGTGTATGTATATTTACAAACAACCAGTTCTGTGCTATACACTGCTCTATTAAACAGCACTGGCTCATGTCTGTAGGAGTACCAGACCACATGCTCTAACACAAATTCGTGTGTAGACTTTTGTGTTTGGTGTTAAACTGTATAGAAGCACTGTGGAGTATAAAACTACCATGTGCTTAGCGAGTATTTCTTCTGTCAAGTTCCTAGAGTCATAGTGCTATTGACGGTTGCTCTTCAAATTTGTATCTAAAGGTTGTCTATGTACTCTGTTGGGAAAAAAAGAAAGGGTGTGAGGAATTTCTAGAAATAAGACTGAGAGGAGCATTCTTTTTGATTCTGAGTCTTTTTTTTTTTTGTCTTGGCCATAAGATAAAGATTTTTACTGAATATGAATAACTCCTTGGGAACATAGTGATAATTATTCGCCCACCTGAATTGGCACAAATATACTTTGATGAAAATTAGTCCCATATGTGCAAATATGTGTGATATTATCTCCATTCTGTATATCCTAAAATGGGGTTGAATAAACAGTTGTAACTACATACCATTAGTCATATGACAATTCCTGCTGTGGAATTTCATGTTTCCTTTTCATAGAGTAGCATTTTGACTGAAAGGGTGAACAGATACCTTTTTTTTTTTTTTTTTTTTTTTTTGCTTATCCATGTCAACATTATACCAATGTTATTATCATGGAGAGAGTCCATGAGAAACTAGAACACCTCTGTTTGCTCAACATTGAAAATGGGTCACAGTGCAGTGAAAACAAGAGACAGTGTGTACGCATATAGATCTAATTCTAGGAAATGACAGGAAGTTATGTGTGCAGAAACGTTGAAGTCAGTGAAAACCAGTGTGTTGTGTTGACGAGAATATCCTGTGTGTTGAATACGAGTTGCTCACACATGATTAAAATGTATGTTACATACAGGTGTGTAGGTGAATTTGTGACAAATGCACCTTCACACTCGTATACAATGTAATCATTATGCAGCGGCAGTGGTGTCATGATAGCGTGGAGTGAAAAATTATGAATGGCCACTCAAAGCACATACATGTCATCACTTAGTGTCAGCAAGGACTTAGAATAATGATGAAAAGCTAACCATGTGCACCATCTTTGTAATAGCCACACCTTAATACATATCCAACATGTACACTCTGCCAATGCTCTATAACGGAACATTCTTGTTTAAAGGAAGTGATGTTTTGTAAAGTGTGACGATTCAGAGCATGTTGGAGCAAAGTGTAACTTCACAGCATTTGCAATGATGGCATTGAAATGCTGGGAGGAGTTGCATATGAAAATGAATATTGTTGAAGGTGGACTTCAGGTAGCCTTGCTGTTACTGTTCTTTTTCTTGTTACACATGCACAGGTTGGCGGCATCCGTTTCTTGTACGACAACTTGGTGGAGTCTCTGGGCCGCTTCCGGTCCAGCTCCGGCTTTGGCTGTATTCTGGCTCACAGCATGGGACTAGGCAAAACTCTCCAGGTATATAACTCTCTCTCTCTCATGTCTGTATTTGTCTGTCTGTCTGTGTGTTTGTTTGTGTCTGTCACTTTGAATGTCTCTTTCCTTTTTCTTATGCTGCCACAGTGTGTATGTGTGTCTCCTTCCCCCGTATACACCATGAAAGCTCTACCAATGTTTTTCCTCTTATTTTCTCGTGCTTAGAACCAACACAATGAGAGTGATATGAAACAGACCGAAGAAGTGAAATGAAATGAAAATGAAATTGTGCAAGTCTATCAAAAGCACTTCCTGTGGATGTTTCCCAGAATTTACAAATTGATGAGATATTTTTTCCTGTCCTACCTTCCTTTTTTCAACAATAGCGCAGCCCTTAAGCTGTTCATGAGTCATATTTTGTTTTTAGTTCATTGAATGCAAAGAGCACCTTTTCATATTCTGTCAGAGATAAATTTTATATCCAGTTTCCTTTCAGAGAGTTTGGAAAGTCAAATTATTTGAACAAACAGCTTAAAAGACCTCAATTTCGTTGCTTGGTTTGGATGCATGGGCCACAAGAGTATCTTTTGAGCTTTCTCTTCTCATACTGAAGATACGTAAAGATATTTTGATAGAAATTGTATTTCCTCAACATGTAATTGTAATGTGATATGACTTCCATAGAAAAACATATTGCAGGCAGCTATTATTCAGAAAATGGTATTGTGTATTTTGACAGAAGGAAAGTAACTAAAAAAACAAAAGACATTGAGATGGAGGAAATGTTAAGAAATGGTGCTTGCCTGGGATCAACAGAAAGTGTCAGATCCAAAAGATTGGACATGGAAGACGGAATTGGGGTATATGCTATTTTCTTCGATGATGTGTGCTGAGAGCCTCAGATATTATACAAATAATGCAGATTGGACTTGGCATTCGTAGCAATTATGCACCACAATATGAACTTTTGAATAGTTCAGATTTCATAAGGTGAAGCTGAATGTGTTCTAGACAATTTTTGATTTTACTAATGCACAACCTAGCAATGTGCATTATTTGTTTTATAAAATGGTAACATGATTTCCATTCTGTTGCAGCAAATTTAGTGAGATTCCCAGTGCAGCAACAGTTCCAAGCTAACCAAACGGCACATTCAAACAGTTGCAATGAAATTTTAATACACAGGCAATGCAGCTGAGTGCAGACTTGCGGTTGTTAGTACTGGTTTTTTAAAATTTGGGGCTGTAGGCAAAATAAAAGACTGATTATGTGATAGCTTTTGAACCAATCAGTTGATTAAGATCCATTTCTCATTTTTATAATCCCATTTAACTCCTTCCATTCCACAGTGTATCTCCTTCATCAGTATCTTTATGAAGCACACACAAGCTCACACTGTGCTCTGCATCGTACCAATCAACACGCTCCAGAACTGGCTGGCCGAGTTCGACATGTGGTGCCCCGAGAAGGACCGGCACTTCAACGTCTTCGTCCTCAATGACTCGCACAAGACCACTGCTTCCAGGGCGAGGGTCATAGGTCAGTATTTTAGTGCTTTCTATTAAAAAATAAAACTAAAAAAATTGTCTGAATTAGCTTTTTGTTGTTGGATCACGTCACATAATGTTGTGAAGCTGATGATTGAGCATATATCAATTGTATCAGGAATTTGATGTTGTGAAAAAAAGTTCCAAGTTGGCATCACTATTATTGCTGTATTCTTTGACCTTGGACTAGGTTTGTTTTTCACATATCCTGACTCCTGTCAACTACCAGAAAAGAAAGGAAAAAAAGGAAGACATTATTTTTTTGATGTGTGGTGTTATGCCTCAAGTCCATTTGCACTGAGACAAACTATGCAGGGGTTTGGGGTATATGAGCTCCTTTGAAAATGCAGAGAAAAATTAAACTTTGTTTAATAGTGTATTGATAAATGATGCTAACTACTGTGGTGTAAGCCATTTAGGTCACACTCTGCTTAAAGACAAAATTATAAAAACTTGATTCTGCAACATTGTCATGATTACCAGTGGATGGATATACAATATGTACATTTTTGTCAAGTTTGATTGTGAGAGAGTCAGAGAATGGCTCTGATGTGGGCAAAAAGAAATGATGGGATTGAGATGCATTACTGGCCACATGCCTTTGAACATTTTGTGTGTGTTTGTGTGTGTGTTAGAGGGGGCTGCATGCCACTTAGGGGGTCAAGGGTGTCAAAAGATCCACCATTTTTTCAGGAAGAATCTCAGAGCAGGACCTAAATGTAGTCATGGATTTTGTTTTGATTTTAACTACCTGGTGTTTTTCCCAATTTTTTTTTCGTTCCTTTCTCCTTGTTTTGTTGTTGTTGTGTTGTTGTTGGTGTTGTTTTCTTGTTTTTTTTCTTTCTCCGTTCTCCTTTTTTTTTAGACAAAGTGGAGGCTGCAACCTTCCATAGTTTGTGTTCTCCTCAAGACAGTTTGCGATTGCTTAGGGCCTGTAACTTATCTTCATTGTTGATATAGATTATGATGAATTAAGTGAGCTGAAGAGAAGAATAGCGTACACATAATCGCACATCAGAGAAATATTTGTGTCTTTATATGAAGAGTACACATACTTATGCTAAATGCATGCATGCTTCATGACATTGTCGAAAAAGCAAATGATTCAACCGCTACCTCGCATTTTTACTACTGTCCAGGTGAATGGCAAGAGAGAGGAGGCGTTCTGCTGATGGGCTACGAGATGTATCGTCTGCTGGCGCGGTCCAAACAGACAGCCGTGGGGCGGCCCAAGAAGAGGTCCAACAAGTCCGGGAAGTCCTCCCCCCAGGTTATTGACATTGACGAGATGGAGGCAGCCGCAGACATGGCCATAGGTGAGGAGGAGGAGGGGGAGGAGGAAGAGGAGGTTGGAGATGGAGGAGGAGTGGGGAGAAGAAGGGGAAGGGAGAAGGAGGAGGAGGAGTGGGGAGAAGAAGGGGAAGGGAGGAGGAGGAGGAAGAGGGAATGGAGGAAGAGGAGGTTTGAGATGGAGGAGAGGGAGAAGGAGGGGAGGGGAGGAGGAGGGGGAAGGAAAAGGGGGAAGGAAGAGGAGGGGGAGGGAGGAGGAGGGGAGGGAGGAGGAGGGGGAGGGAGGAGGAGGGAGGAGGAGGAGGGAGGAGGAGGAGGAAGAGAAGAGAAGAAGGCGCAGTAACAGGAGAAAACAAGAGGAGGAAAGGGGTGAAGGGGATGTAGAGGAGGAGGAGAGCTAATGCCACCTGCAGGAGAGCAAAACAGTAAAAGCTGGGGAAGATCTCAATCCATAAGAAAAGCCAGGGAGATGAAATATGAGCAGAATGGGGGGGGGGGGGGGATACATGAAAGTCCAAGTACTGTAAAAGTGGTTTCTTTCGCGTACAGAAACTTTCGCGGTTTACATCGGTGCCAACTTTTTCGCGTGTGTTTAAATTCGCGGTCGGTAATGATAGCGTTATAATCAGCGAAGAGTTCAAAACATTTTCGCGTGATGTTAAATTCGCGGTTCAACCTCAAAGCGCGAAAAGCGCGAAAATAAAACCACCGCGAAAGAAACCACTTTTACAGTACACAGTATCTTCCTCTGCTCTGACAAGAGAAAGAGACAGCCTCTCTGATTTAGGAATTATCATCTGCAATTAAAATCGACTTTGATGTGTTACTGTCGGCAGCTCTGACTGTCTGATCTTTGCTCTCTCCCATTTGATTTTATATCATGTTTATATTGTGTTTTATTTATCAAGTTGTTCATTTGTTCATCCACTCATTGATTAATGAATTCATTCATTTGTTTGTTCCTATATTCATTCATCATCTTTATGTGTGCATTTATTTGTATTGATGATACTTCTGTACAAAATTGTAGTTGGAAAATTTGATCTGGTTCTTGAAGCTAGAAACCTGTAAGCTAAGAATCAAATCTGTGCTGTCTTTTCTCACTTTTTTTCTGAAGACATGAAAAATGCACTGTGCAATCCTGGTCCAGACATGGTTGTGTGTGATGAGGGACACCGGATCAAGAACAGCCATGCAGGAATCTCGCAGGCACTGAAGAACATCAAGACAAGGTAAGCATATTAAAGTATATTTTGCCTTTAAAAAATTGCAACATGACTGAGTTATGCCTGTGGCCAATTGGCAATTTAGCATGAGCAGTAATCATTGTTGACTGTAAAAGTAGGTATTTTCACACAACTAATTTCCACACCTGGCCGGTTAAGATAGGTTGCATGTGTTTCTTATTCTGTGGAATCGAGACACCAACTACTGGAACATTTTGCAAGCAAAAATATTCGCGTGCTTTTATTTTTGTGCTAGTTTCTGGTTGCGCGAAATGCACAAAAATTTCAACACTGCAAACATTTCCACTTTTTCAGTGTTTTGGTCAAAAGCATTCCCAGGTCAAGAACTATGTCAGCTAATGTACGTGACCATGTGTGCTACCGATACTGTGCTGTATGAAAGAAAGTCTTTTTTTCTTCTTATTGCTTCTTAGCCAAAACTTCTTTTCTTTTTTTTTTTGCATTTTTTACAGAACTTAATTTTGACTGAAATTGGCATTAATTTTTTTGTTTTCAGTGTTTGTGTCACTAAGGGTCCCATCAATTGTTGAGCATGTAGAGTAGCAAAATTTAAGAAATTTGCCCAGAAATGCCAGGGAGGATGATCCTTACCAGTCCTAGCATAGGTGTGGTGGGTATGTAGGACTTACCCACCATAGTGTTTGCGTGTATGTGTATGTGGAAGTGTACATATATGCATGTGTGAATGTAACCAAGCACATTTGTGTGGCAAATATGTCAGAAATTTGATAACCAAATTTTCTCGCATGTCATTTTTGCACCTTTCATTTGCGCATGTTAGATAGCATATTCTTTGATACATAGTCTTGATATTGTTAGACAGTTATGATCAAGAAGGCAACGCTCAACACTGGTAACCGTCCGACGGTCCCAGGCCAGTAAAAACCAGTGTTGGGCCAGTAACTTTTCGGGAATTGCCAAATTCATTGGTCCGACATGACCAGTTAAAAGATAACATTGTCGGGGCCAGTTGAAAAAACAATCAGGACCAGGAATTTTTTTAGTGTAACTGATTGACAAATTGCCAAATATTGACATAAATACATGTAACGTTGAATAATAAGTGTTAATCAATTCAATGCAAGAATTTCATGAATTTGAAGGACCATAGAATTTTAGGTTTGGACCAGTAAAAAAATGGAAACTGAGTGTCTTCCGGTCTGACAGGGACAGGTTGGACTTGTAGGAAAAAAAATGGTTAGTGTGCAGCCCTGAGAAAGGTACATTTTTGTGTTTGCGTACATAGGTATTTATGCAGTGTTTCCCTATAAGTGGTTTTGCTTAAAGGGTGAGGGAATAAATGTTGTCTCCACCGAGAATCTGTCTTCCTCTTGTAAGAACACAATACTCAGATCTGTCCTGCACAATCATAATAGAGGAAGCCATAAAACTTGGAAAAAAATCAAGATGTGAAATCTAACTTTGTGTGTGGCAGGGTGTTGCGATTATACAAGGAAATCATTTGTGAGTGTGTGGTCAGCCAGATTGTGCCAACATGGTTTTTAATAACAAACATAGGATGAAGTATTTGGGAAGTGTTTGTTACCTGAGGCTCAAAGGGGAAGCAGACTGAACAATGATATGTGAGGCTAAAATGAGAGTGACCCCCTTTTCAGACGCATGTCATTTTATACCGAAACTCGATAACGAAATGACGTATAAAGAATCATCGTATAGCCGACAGACCGTTCAGACACTAATTTCGACCATTCTGGGAAACGTCGTATAGATGTGCAGTTTCCTACTGCGCATGCTGTTATAGTTGTGAGTGACAGCTGTGGGGTCGCCTTTCGTGCGCGCTCCCATTAAGCCCCGCCCAGTTATACCGTTCTATGGTCGCCATACGTTCAGACGCACACGAAATGCTGATTCGTTATCGAGTTCTAGTTCGAAACGATGCTCTGACCTTCGTTTCGCTATACGTCGTTTCATTATACGTCGTTTCGTTAGTCAGCGTTCAGACGCATAAATTCATCGTATAGCTATACCGTTTTGGTATAGCTATACCGTTCTAGTATAAATTTTTTGCGTCTGAATGCACTGTGAGACAACTAGAGATTATGTTAAAAGAAAATGAAAAAGATGAGCTGGAATAAGAAGTTATGAAATTTCATAGGATGGGCAACATTTCACAAAAACATGGGTCAAAGATGATTTATGGAGTTTCATGTTTGTGTGCTCCTCTAGCCACACATTTTTTTTTTCAATCTGTATGCCCATGAAATGGAAAAACACTGTATTTAGGTAATGTAAATGTTTGGGTCCTATTGTAGTGTGGAAACAAATTCAAATTTCTGCTTAAGAAAATTGTATTTGGAAAGAATTAAGAAACCAAATTTTGAGAAGTGCAATAAGAAGACCATGAACATTATTATACTTTTGAAGGAGATGTCAAATTAGGATATAATCCATTTTGCTCAATGCCAATGCCAAAGGGAAGGAGAATCCATAACTGTACAAACTTTCAGCTATATCATGTAGCCCTTCAATACACTGTGGCCATTTTGCAATGTACGCAGTCGTTGCCTGGAAAAATGACCCCAACATTCCTGTAAGTTGTCAATGTTCCAGCATGTGAAGTTAGTTTAGTTGGTGTAGAATGAGTTAGGTGAATCAAGTAGATGAAGTGAAGTAAGTCGCAGAGATGGCAAACTTTGTCCTATTGGAGTACAATTATTGTATTGGCAAGGACGCAGGCTGCTCCACAGCACGAATCTGTGGTCTGTGCTGAGTGTTTCCTTACTGTTCAATAGATAGTGTGACAGCATTCTTGAAATGACTGAAAAGAGCTGTGAAGTGGGTGTTATCAATGCTGAGCTGAATCTAAGAATGGAACCATGCACACTACTGAGCTGCCTCCTCTAACCACTTCAGCCAATTCTTACCCTCGTGGCAAAAGCTAAAAATAAAGTTGCGATGACTGTACTTGAGTTTCACTCTTGTTATCTTTCTGTTCTACCCTCCCCCCCCCCTTCCTCCATCTCCCCAGGCGGAGGGTAGTCTTGACTGGGTACCCACTTCAGAACAACCTGCAGGAGTACTGGTGCATGGTGGACTTTGTCAGGCCAAACTTCCTGGGCACGAGGCATGAGTTTGCCAACCTCTTTGAGAGACCAATCTCTAATGGCCAATGTATTGACAGCACACCTTATGTGAGTAATGGGTTGAACCTTGGACTTCAATGTTCTAGTCTTTGTATCTGAACAGACTGTTCAAATGACATTTTGGTGATAACTACATTACGTGTATCCCCTGTGCACGCTTTCATCACAGGCCACCCAAATTTTTAAAGAGTTTAAAATCAGAAGCGGCCTGATAGGCATTCACCTAGTCTGTGTGCATTAGCAACCATATTCACTGACTCTCGGTTAGCACAGAAAAACATATACTAAGTAAAAAAAAAAAGAAAAGAAAAAGGACGAAGATACTTCTTGCAAATCATCTTGGTAGTAAATGTATTTGAAAGAATGAGACGAGAGATTCTTGTGCATGATATTTCTGTACTTGATTTGACAACCAGAAAAACAAGTGCTATTATGTTGTCTCTCCCCTCATTGTGAATCCCCTAGGATGTGCGATTGATGCGGTATCGGGCGCATGTCCTGCACAGCCTGCTTGGGGGTTTTGTCCAGCGGCGTGGCTTTAACGTCCTGCTGTCCACCCTGCCGCCCAAGGAGGAGCACGTCCTGCTGGTCAGACTGACCTCCTTCCAGCGTGGCCTCTACATCCGCTTCATGCAGTGCTTCAAGGAGGCTGGGGCGGGTGGCTGGTGCTCAGCCAACCCTCTCAAGGCATTCTCTGTAGGCTGTAAGGTGAGACTCAGCACGACAGTTGCAAGCAAGCATTCTATTACCTTACCCTTGCCTCTCCTTTTTCCCTTCAGACCTTTTTTTTTCAAACTTAATGTTAAGGTTTTGTTGTAGTATGTTTGATACTCACTGAGAACTCCTTGAAAGCACTAAATTGTAGGATATCTGACCCTGATTTCAGTTTCTCTTAGCTGATTAATTCCATGTCTTATTTTATCCCAGTGACTGGATAAAGAATCACAACCAAACTAAGAAATCCCCACATCCCCCCCCCCAAATCTTCTACATGACACTTTGTATGTGGGAGATAATGAACCAGTGACAATTTTCCACATGCAAGCAAGAATCCAAAGACAAAGCCTGAATCCATTCATCCTTCACGCTGAAGCAGCTTTCTTCGGAAACCGAATAGTGAATTCTGCTTGCATGGATGTGACACAGGTAATAAGGATGCCTTTGTTTTTTCGCACGCTGTCTCCGGGCAGATCTGGAACCATCCTGACATCCTAGGGGACCTTCTGACGGAGAGGGAGAGCCTCGGTGAGGATCTGGACGCTGACCTGGACTTACCAGAGATTCAAGCCAAGTGAGTGTTGGCAAACATACTTTTCTACCTCGTTCCAATTCCCCGTCATCGTACTATGCCCATGTTTTGTTTGTAATATTGTGCATACGGTAATACACCTCATTGCACAATGGTGTTGGTACGGCCTGGATTAAGTATTTCTGTTTGATATCATCAATTTGGTCATCACACTTCTCAATGTGTGTGAGATCATCCAATGTGATGGATAGTGAGACAGAAATATTGTCTCAAACATATTCACCATGCTACACCCTAGATTATGCATAAAATGGTTTGTTATCTTGCTAACCACAAGATATGAAAAAAAAAGACAGATAGTATTGTGCTTCAGTTATGGAAAAAATAAATGAATGAACGTGACATGATTAGTGGCTAATTATAAATTGGTTGGCTATCTGAAGTAATCTACAACCATGTTGTCATGGTAAAAGTGTGAAAATAAATTGCTAGAGATGTGCTCTGTATGGTAGCTATTATTGTAGGAGGCTGTCATATTCTGGTGCACAAATGCTGAATTCACCCACAGCAATGTATAACTTCCTCGTTATTTGATAGTAAAGGACCTTTGATCTGCAAGCAGCACACACTTGATAATATCAACATACTGCTGCCTTTGATTAAGTACATCAAAAGCTTGGGAAATCCATTTTGAAAAGAAATAAAATGACTGGACTTGAGAAAATGGTCTTGGAAACATATCTATTGTGATATGGGGTCCGTTTCTTGAAAATCTTACACATATGAGAGACTTTGGTCATTGTGAGATATATGTAAAGACTTTTACATGGTATGTGATGACTTCATGAAATGGACCCATGGTGTCTGTGGCCCCTAGGTCCACTGTTCAATCCGAGGCTAATCATGGTATGTTTGATACAAACCTCGCCTCCCACAGGTGTAAACAGAAGGGAGGAAAGAAGCCAGCTGACCCCAAGCAGGGGGAGGCATCGGTCAGCCGCATGGACACCCATGGATACCAGGACAAGATCCAGCAGATCATCTCCTTTGAGTGGGTGGGTATCTCACTTTACTGGTCCTCACATTTACCAACCCATTCACCCTCTATCACGAGATGCATTGCCTTTTGTTGAGGGATTGTTTCACTCAGGAAGATATTCTTCATAAAGCAAAGTTTGTGCAATGAAATCAGCATAAGAGTAAAAGAGTTATAGTTGGGAGGGGGGGGGGGGGGGGGAGGGGAGAAGAAGAGAGAAAAAAAGATATACCGTTCAGTTTTGAGCTCTGGTGGTACATTTTGTAGCATTGTCATGTAGAACTTGACCTTGTCTGTATGTGAACACAAAATTAAAGGAATGATGTCAAGGTCTACTGATATGGTGTAAATATTCCAGTGAACAATAGTACTGGTCAATTTTGGAAACCTGGGAGGAGATTTGTACATTTTCAGAAGAGAATGGATAGCAGAGTGCTTTTAATGTAACCCATGACCCCCCCCCCCCCCCCCCCCCCCCAACATACACACACACACACACACTTAGGACTGAAGAAGTCATTTCCCCTTCTTAATGTTGAACAGGCGCGGCCAATCATGAAAAACTACACCAAGAACAATCTGTGCAATGGGGGCAAGATGATAGTCCTGTTCCACATCCTGGAGGAGTCCATCCGCCTCGGGGACCGGGTCCTGGTCTTCAGCCAGAGCCTCAGTACGCTGTCCCTGATCGAGAAGTTCCTGGCCCAGTCCAGCATCCCCCAGCCGCCGAACCCGCCACCTCTAATGCCCAGGGAGTGGGTGCGCAACAAGACATATTTCAGTGAGTCACCAGTCGGTTTTCACATCCTTCTTGTGTGTTGATTTTGTGTTATGCTTTTGTGACAGTGTTGTGTGTTTATGTTTTTAAACATTTTGTTTATTTATGTGTTCATGTGTGCATATGTGAGTGACTTATGTTTATTGTGTTTTTGCACTTTTGCTCTATTGTGAAACCAGTAATGTTTGCATACAGTTGGTGAATCTTTTTCAGGAGGAGCCAAGATTCGCAAAATTAAAATGTACATGAAAGTCGACACAGTGCATTGAATGCTGGTGGCAATTCATGCTTCATTCCACGAAAAATGCTGTTAGTGTTGGCTCCCATTTACAAATGTTTTTTTGTTTTACAATATTTCATTAGAGATGTGAGAATAGAATTATGCTGGTAGTCTCCTCGTACTGCAGATTCTGTGTGTGTAATTTTCCCTTTTGGTTGGTTGTATCATATGTAGATAAAGATACATGTATTAACTTGTGTTTGATGTGAGCTGATATTAGTGATAAGGGACTTCCTTGACATGAAGAACAAAGGAATCAGCTGGCCAAACTTCCCTTTACTTTGGTTGAATCACAAGTGGTTCTGGACCTGATTTTCCCAAGATGGAAAGCTGAATGAAAGAGAGGAAAGAGCCTGTCCAAGGCTTACCTGACACCGCCACAGATAGATTTCACTCGTGGAAATGTGTGTCAACAGAATGTTGGATTAAAGAATTTAGTACTAGGTCCTGTAGGAGAAAAGTAACAGAATTTTTCCAGAATTGAACTTGACATGTTTATCTGTGTTCAATATATATATATATATATATATATATATATATATATATATATATATATATATATATATATATATATATATAGTTGTTTTTCCTGTGCATTGGTATGTTTTTGATTAGTAAAGCTTGGCAGCCCCAAAGAAAGAGAATGACATATGATTTGTTAACATTTAACACCAATGTTTGCATGTCGTGACCACTCCTCAGGACTAGATGGAAGCACGGCGGTTTCCGAGAGAGAGAAAATGATCAACCAATTCAACTCTCGAGACAACAAGGCAATATGGCTCTTCCTGCTCTCAACCAAGTAAGTTGGAGACTCAAAACATTTTTTTTGATCTCCTCACTCTAAGTGAACATACTTTGGCTATCTGGGGTGAAAACCTTCCTTTACACTAGTCATTTTGTACAGATCCTGTAATTTTGCTGAATGATGGCAGGTGTGTGGTCCCACCCTCTACTGGTTAGAGGAGTGTTCTTCAAATTGTTGATCAGCTTATCTTGAATAAAGGCTGGTAACCCCATGATGTTGGTTTGGAAAGCATCACAAACATGAATAAATCCATGACAGATGCAATTAAAAAAGAAAGAAAGATAGGCTTTACTGGTTTTGCTCCATTTTGCCAAAATAGCCATGATATACCCAGGAAGATGAATTCATTTTACATATAAAGAAGTGACTGTCTGTTTCAAACCACCTTTCCCTATTTGCTTGGCATGTTAGTGCTTACAGGATGAATAGATTGAACATTTCAGTGCAGTGGCACTCTTTGAAAAAGAAAACAAAATGGACATTTCAGTGCAGTGGCACTAATTGAAAAAAGAAAACAAAATGGATGTTTCAGTGTAGTGGCACTAATTGAAAAAAGAAAACAAAATGGACATTTCAGCGCAGTGGCACTCATTGAAAAAGGAAACAAAATTTGTTTGTACAGCAAACAGATATGAAGTGATTGTAACCAAGATAGCAGACTTCGGAGGTATGCATTTCCATACCACTGTGGTATCTAATGTGGAGCAGAGGAATTGAGCATGTCTTAGTTGAGTGGAAAACATTTGCAAAAGCGCTATAAGAAAATAGATGTGAAAGCTGAATTGTTGAAATGAATACTGTCTGGGCTTTTAGTTTCTGTATAACTCAGAAGCTAAAGAGTTGATGCATGCTATTCTGACACAAAATGTTATTATATTCAGAGTAGGTGAGAGGCAGGTTGAGGGGTCTTTATTAAAAAAATTGTAACCTTTTGAATTGAGTTTGAAAAAGCAAACAAACGAAAGAGCCAGATTTCCTTCTCTGGCACACGGCATTAATCAAAGGAACCTCTGCCTTTCCTAACCAGAGCTGGCTGCCTGGGAATCAACCTGATCGGTGCCAACCGAGTGGTTGTCATGGACGCGTCGTGGAACCCCTGCCACGATGCCCAGGCTGTCTGCCGTGTCTACCGCTACGGTCAGGCCAAGAAATGCCACGTTTATCGACTGGTGTCGGACCAGACGCTGGAGAAGAAGATCTATGACAGGCAGATCTCAAAGAAGGGCATGTCAGGTAGGGACAAGAGGGATTCCAAAACTGTGCATACATACTTCAAAAAAACACACCCACACACATGCTCTCTCTCTCTCTCCCTCTCTGACTCATTCAACTACTTAAAATCATAAAAAAAATACAAGCAAAAAAAAAAGTTTGAATTAAGTGGCGTGACTGATTAAGTCAGACTTGGCACTCCTATGTAGAAAGTACATATTCCCCTGAACGTGAGATACGTTAGGGCAGATATCTTCTTTTTCTTGCAGTCTTCTTCTGTTGTACATGTATGATGCAATACAACGGGATGGGTGAGGGGTTATAGACTCATAAGTTGATATCTAAGCTGCGGATCCAGTTCAGAGCAGCATCACTTTTTCCTTTTTTTTTCCCTTGTAGTAGAAATGAGTTAATTGCTCTTTTGATATGATAAAATATATATATGTATAAGTATATATTTCCTATTTTAATATTCTTTATATCATTCTGATACTGTGACATTACACATTGTTGTCGAGTCTCTATCTATGGAGGAGGCACATGGACCAAAATAGATACAAAATTCATTAGTTTTATCTTCAGTATTTTTGTATCATTAGTTTTAAATGTGTCCTGCCAGTTTCTTTAAACCTTCACTGAGTTTTTTTATTATCTTGTTCCATTCATGCTAATTCATATGTATGTTTGTGAAAGCTTCTCCTTCTTGCTTCTTGGTATGGGATAAAAGAGATTATTGGTTGAACAATGCTAGGCTGATCCAAGAAAGCTATTCCAGAATGCATCCAGTAATTGCTTTTCAATGGTCTGAACATGACCATCAACTTTATAAGATTTGTATGTCAATGGATGACTGAACTGTTGATTTGAGATTATGCAAGTGTTGTACATTTCTATGTCTCATGGTGTTCGTTAATCATTGGTTTCACCTGTCCTGTGCGTATGAGATGGTCAATGGCGTGGTTTGGAAAATGCAAGGACTGTCGACAGAGGACTAACCAAAACAAAAAGGGCTTGTAAAAGTTTTTGTGATTGTACTCTCTATGTCTCCCCTCCTTTGTTGTTCTCTCAGATCGAGTGGTGGATGAGATGAACCCTGAGATGAACCTTACCAAGAAGGAGGTGGAGTCGCTGCTTGAATTCGATGAGACGGACATGCCTTTTGAGGACTTCAGCCACCTTGCCAAAGACATTGGTGATGTCATCCTCAAGAGCCTTGTCATTAAACACAGCAACTTCATCACCAAGGTACGAGGGGAAACATTGATGAGTGTTTCTACTGAACGATAGAAATTGGAGGTGATGTGAGGTGATAGAGGGTGTTGTGAAGCGATGCACGGTGATGTGGGGTAGCACCTCAAATTTTTCTCAGCAGAAACACATCGAGAAGTGGATGATGCGAGGTGGTGCGAGGTGAGCCATCGTCCTACCTTTAAAGTGGTCGATGAGAGATGATACGTGGGATGATTTTCAGTAGAAACAGAACGTCCCTGAAGCCTCAAATTCTTAATGGGTAATTCTGCATGTTATTCAACGGATCATAAGGCAGAGTGCCCGGGACCTTATCTGTGACCTTATAATCCATGACTTTGTGGCTCACCGCATTTTGCAAGTTCCCTCTCATTACCCTGCATTACCAGGCATCACCATGGACTTCATTACTCAGTAGAAACTATTCGGATAGTACTGTATACGCTATATATTTCGCGGGGGTTTTATTTTCGCGAATTTCGCGAGTCGGGAGCTATTCGCGAAATTAACAACACGCGAAAATATTACCTTCCAAAACGAATCCCTTGCCTTGATGATACAAACATTTCAGTACTAGTATACCATGTCGCGGCTTACTGAACAGACCATACTGGCTAAAGCTTGTTTACGTACATACAGCACGTCCACGTCTATACTTACGAATACTGTAGAGAGCCAATCCATTATCGCAAGGGGACCACTCGTCAGAAATCTAGCGCGATGGAATTAACCACTTCAAAAATGTTGAATTCTAACTTACTAGTTTGCAGAGTTTGGTAAGTTTTTTTCATGCAGTGTATTGCTAGTATCACTCTTATTTGCTAGTAAGTTGAAAATTCACACTTTCTTTGCCACTTCATATTTTCTCTGGTCCCCCAATCGCGAATTTAACCACTCGCGAAAATGTGTGACAGCGGCAATTCGCGAATATTTATGTACGCGAAAATTATAGCGTATACAGTAGTTAAGTATGAGGTGATGCAGATGAAAAAATTTTGTAGTGATGCAGGGTAATGCAAGGTGTCAAGTAGAAGCACATACATTGCTTCATGCCCACTTTAGAGGATGCTGCGGTGTTTGACCTAGTCCATTGCCATGGAAAGATAATAATTTCATGCATTCAACCTTTATGTGCCCAGGCACTCAGCTTAACTTGCCGAGCTCCTTCATCAGCAATCCACTCAGGTGTAGTAATGTTCCTCAGTCCAACAGGAAGGCCATGTTTACACAGTTTGGATGAAGGGGATTAAGTTATTTCTATCTACTGGCAATTATTTTGCAGACATCTGTCCCAGTCAGTGAAGAAAATATCCCTGTGTACATATCAGTCAGTGGAAAAAAAAAAGCACATTAAGGGTTAAGGGGGAGACATTTGTTTTTGTTAAGCTCTATTAGCAGTCCTTCCTGCAATATGAAGACTTTTACACCCTGGCCTATTGTAAATGATTGAGATTTCTGTCATGTAACATTGGTGCTGCTCTCTCTTTCCATCAGGCTCCTTTCACCACCGAGTCCCTGCTGTGGGACCGCAAGGACCAGAAACTGACCAGGGCGGAAAAGATGCAGGCCAAGAAGAGCTACGAGGAGGAGAAGAAGCTCAACTTGTCTTACTCCCGGCCCTCCTATGCTGCCTTCTATCCTAAGGGAGCAGGACCACAGGGGGCCTTGCCCATTCCTCCAGCCAAAGGGGTGCAGAATCCGGGCTTCAATACAGGTCCTCCGTACCCTTACATGTGAGTTCATCCTCCTCTTCTCTTGAATAATCGCTGTATTCTCATTGTGGTTGTTAGGCATTTATTTTATCTCTGTTGTTGTTGTTGTTGTTAATGTTGTTGCTGCTGCTGTTGTCGTCGTCGCTGTTGTTGTTGCTGCTGCTGTTGTCGTTGCTGTTGCTGTTGTTGTTGTTGTTGTTGTTGTTGTTGTTGTTGTTGTTGTTGTTGTTGTTGTTGTTGTTGTTGTTGTTGTTGTTGTTGTTGTTGTTGTTGTTGTTGTTGTTGTTGTTGTTGTTGTTGTTGTTGTTGTTGTTGTTGTTGAAAATCAGTACTTCTAAACTTTAAACTTCCGGTTACCCTTTCAGGAATACACTCAAGCAGCCCCTCCAGAGACCAGTGGCCAACGTGCGACCCATCCAGTCCACCCCGGTGCCACGGCAACCACCCACCTCCATGGATCTCACACAGAAGAGACTCCAGAACCTCAAGAATGCTGGGGTGACACTGCAGAGGATAGTTGCTACAACAGGTGAGGGAGCTATTCACACCTTGGGGCAAATTCTGCGTACCTTCCGAATGATCATACCAGGAGAAGACGCATCTCATGGCAGTTAATGGGAGTTTCCACCAGTATAAAGTTTATTAAAGTTAATTAACAAATATTGCTAGATTTATATGCATAATTACATTTCATGTACTTACCTCCTTGGCAACAAGATGATATAAGAATGTAGGATAATATGGCCATCACTCTCAAATGCAGTAGTAGTTAGATGTAAAATAGCTTCTCTTTTGTGTGATATCTATGTAAGTTGTTATTTGTGGAAAAGATATTTAAAAGAATGAAAATGTAAGAGAGAAATTTGAGAAAGGTGGGGGGCAGCTGCCTTGTCAAGAAGAATAATACTGTGAATAGATGAAGTAGCTATCATACAAATAAGATATGCAAAGTGACCGTAAGTGATATCAAGTAACAATTAAATCGCTGTAGTTCACATTTGATAGATACCCCTATTTTCTTGAATTGTGGTGTTTGATGGAAACCTTATTATGAAATGTTGTGTAATGTTTTCTGTCCGACAGACATTGTGTTGCCTGGTGCCAATACGTCAAGTGACTCCACCCCGACGATCCGGGCTGGAGAAGCCGTCACCTTTATCAAGACCAAGAAGGGCATCTACCTGCGCACTCATGAGGGGAAGATCCTAGCAGTGAGGGGGCCTAATGGTGGACCAGGATCTCTGTCGGCGGTGGCCCAAGGAGCATTCTCGGACCAGAGGTCCGCCAGCGCAGGCTTTGCAGGAGGTGGCGGTGGCCCCCAGACTCCCCCAGGAGAGAGTGACTGGGGCTCTGCCCAAAGCACCCAGAGTGGCTCAGGTTTGGCTAACTCTCAGCTGGGCCAGCTTCTTTCCCAGAGCGTGTCACCTTCTCAGCAGTTCAACAACCCCCCTCTCCCGGTCATCTCAGACAAGTCAACTCCTCCCAACCAAAGCCCCGGTGCCAACAGCCCCTTCTTTGCTTTCTCCCAGTCGCAGTCCAACTCACTGCCTCGCGATTATGCGTCGGCGTCATCGAGTAGCTTGTCATTCAGCTCCCAGCCGTCCCTTTCGACACCTTACTCCCTGTGCAATTCTTCAACGCTAACCATGGCTACGGACACAACGATGCACTCATCGGTAATCGGAACCTCGTCGGGGACGATGACCGAGATGCGAAGGTTCCCGCCTTACCCCCAGACATCCTCTATTCAGCAATCAGACATGCCAATGCCATTCCAAGATATGAGCCCCAGTCCCTCGAGTAGTGGTGGCATGGCATTCCCACCCTATAGTGACCAACCCTGGAGGAACTCTAACCCAGGTACAGTCAGCACAAGCCAGGCATCGGCGTCACTAGATCAGAGTTCTTTGTCATTCTCCGAGAATTCTGGTAGTGGTGTCATGGACCAGTCAAACCCCAGTCCGTTCTCGCTGTCCGATGGGCCCCAACTAGACTCTGATTTCTTGCCTCCATCTTCAGAGAGCCTGCCGCCCAGCTCCATGGGTGCAGCTCAGAGTGTCCAACTCGCCCCTTCCCTTCCCTTCCCACAAAACACAGACCCCAAGTTCCCCTCCTTCCCCAATCTGGGGGGCTCGGGTAATGCATCCAGCTCTTCAAACAGCCAATCTGCATCCAGCTCCCCGTCGCTTGGCAACGAGTCGGACATCTCAAATCTCACCAGGTTCGTCGATTCCAGCTTTCCCAATCTCATGCCCTTTTCCGGCTCGCTCAATCCAGATGGAAATGTGCAGCCCAATGCGGGCTTACCGTAAACATACCAAGAATGATGGACGTCAAGAAAGATGTTGATTCATTGTGAACAGTCCTTTGCAATGTTTTTATACGAAGTGAGGATCAATGTGAGGCCACGAGTGTTTGTTACCATTAATGGTAACATCCATTGCAAAAAAAAAAAAAAAATTATGCATGGTTGCATTCATCGTGAAAGAGAACTTTGAATGACATAATCCATGTGAACAGGTGTATGGAATGTCAAATCAGCGTTTAACTTTATGTTCCAATGCATGCAAATTTCTCCTTGGAAATTTGACCCTGCCATTTGTTATGTCTGTGATGTATTACTTGTGAGAGTCAGTTTTTGTATACTTTTGCAAGTGGGTTGAGTAGTTTCAATGTGAGTGGACTTCTGCGTTGATGTTGGTGGTAGACCGTGTTACCTCGAGACCCTGTGTCTATGGTTCAGTACTGTATGATAAAGAGTGACGCTGTCTTGAAAGTTAACTCTAGGTCTGCTTTCATATAATTGCGTTTCCTTTCATTCTTTTCTCATTTGATGCAAGTGAATTGCCAGGTATCAGAATTTCATAGTATCAAGAGGCAGGTCGTGCTCATTCATGGCTAGATTTATGGTGAGTCGAGGGCACACATGCTACCTGTTACCGTAAAATCTTCTTCCTGTGTTGCGTAAAGCCAAAGGTCACGACCTCTCTCTGCAGAAGGCAACATGATACGACATGTTTAGGGGCATATGCGAGATCAATAGTCTGCGATATTTACTCCATGCACACAAAGTATTTTGTTCATGTTGGCATCACTTGTCATATTGGTACATTGGTTTTTGGAGACTATTCCGAATGAAACAGTCATCGTTTCTAATTGCTTTGTTTGGTTCTACGTAGAATAAGGACAACTGCAAATGTGAAAAGGGGAAAGTGAAAAGATGATTAAAAATCTATTGAGGAAAATACCTACAGTGTGATAAGTGATAAAACCTTTGCAACTCAAATTGGCTTGTAGCATTCTTTTCTTCAGATTAAATATTATCAGTGATAAGCATGTGTATGCCAGATTTTGATATATTACTGAATCATTCTTTTTAGTTCAGTTTCTTAAAAAAGGAAAAGAAAAGATGGGTTGTGTGTATATACATGTACCTCTCAAAAGAAAGATGTCCACCTACTATATATCACTCTCATATATGCAGCATAGATGAGTTTCATGACATTTGACCCGTGTGGGGCCTCAAACTCTGACAAGATATGTTCTGTACGCAAAGTGAATACAATTGTGTTTATTATGATGTTTGACTATTAAATCAGCTTGCCGGCCTTGCTGTTTGTGAATATTTGTTCTCTTGTCTCAAGAGACAGGGAAGGAAAGAAAGGAGACATTGTCATTCCCAGACTGAGAGTTTTTGGTGTAAGCATCTCATCATCGTTATTTATGTTCTCTCATGCTCTGTTTCCTAATTTTTTTGTTTGTTTCTGTAATAAATTCTTGCCATCGCATACGAATGTAAAAATTCCAGCGGTGGCGATTGCTTTTTAATTCACATAATAATGCATTGACTACGCTGTGCAGTGCACAGCGCAAGCTGTATTTGGTCTTACACGAAAAGCATCAAGCACCATCACTTTCTCAAAACTTAAAAAGTTTTGCAATTTTTTTTTTTAGCAACTGTTCCATGTTGGGAACAGAGGCAACTGCAAGTTCTGAAAGTATATTTCTGTTGTAAATTGACAGTGTTTTAGTCGTGATAAAAAGGGTAAAATTTGATGTGATTGCTGCATATACGCTCTGCATATGCCTGCTGCAAGGTATCTCCGCATTACTGGAAGTGCACAGGTAAACATTTTAAAATGTGGCCTTGTTCGACCTCCACATGTTGGGCACAAGTGTGTAGGACCACCATATTCTTTTGCATGTAGCATATGGCCTTGACTTGTGGTGACAAAAATGTTTGCATTTATATGCGATGGGAAGAATTTATCTTTTTTGTTTTTAGGTATTGTTGATCTATTGTTTTTCGCAAACACACTTCAGTTCCCAGAAATTCCTAGGATTTTTGGAGGAAGGACCAAATTGGGAGAAGGTGTATGCCTCTAGGCATGTGCTCCCTTGACTGTTATTTGTGTGCTGAAGATTGGACAGGATCTTAACACTTTCTTGAGTACCTTTGTTTTTATCGCTGCCCTTTGTTTTATGTCATTTATTGCCAGGTACAGACTTTCTGAAAAAACAAAAGAGATCTGCAATGAAATGTTTTTGTCACGTGTCTGTGAGGTTTTCATGTATTTTGTAGATAAAGCATGTGCATACTTTAGATATATATATAGAAAATTTTTAGAATACCAACTACCATATCCATGTGGTGTGAATCAGCAATATTTTGTCTGACGCCTAGCACTTTATCAGACAAGAGGATATCTGACATGACAAAGAGATGATTAGGTAGCTTAATGTATCTGTGAGAATAGGAGATTCTACTTGAGTTGCATACTGTATTCCAGACAAGATCCCGAAATGCTAAATTTATTGGAGCTTCTTTTTTTTTTCCGTACAGTGATGATAATGTGCAGGTGCTGAGTATTTTTACATTATGGAAATAACTTGTGTGTTGTCTACACGAGAAAGAAGTTTGAGGTGAAGGTTGTTTTTCCCATTACACATGTGTAATTATTGACAATTTCCCAACTGAAATATTTTGTGCAACTTTTTTGTTGTGCCCATGTGCGTGGTATATCTCTGTAGAAGGAAAGAATTGAAAATTCGTCGAAAACGTGTTCGTCCTTTTGTTTGCAAGTTTCTCCCGCGCCCCGAGGATATTCAAGAAGCGTACAACTCCAGTAATAACAGGAGTGTCACATGAAAAATTGCGCCAAAACTGGCTGTTGGTGCCACAAATTTTTTATTGGAAAATAAGGGAGACTAAAGACTATACTAAGATTTGTAGTAGTAGAGAAAACGTGATGACAGAGACAGGAGCCCACAATGCATGGACTGTATCTGTATGCATTGATGAGCATTTTTGTTATCTCGCAAGTCACAGCATATGTCTAGCATGTGAATGTATGTATTGATGATGGTCTTGTGAAGAATACCTTTTTTTTCTACAAATAAATTATTACACTTAAAATAGAATATCCAATCTACATGCAGTTGTTGCCTCTGTCATTACATACAGCGCACTCTTATCTCCCTTCCTCTCTATCACTCTCTCTCTGCGCACCTACCATATGAGTACCAAGAAAGGTGGGGGAAGGATGGGTCCAAGAAACGGTGAGCTGTAGTGATATTCTCATAAAATGTTTATTTAACAACCCCACATGTACTCTGTACAAGCTTCAGTATGACACAAGATAAACATGACATTCTTTCATTCACCATACGGGGCATGTTACAAGCCACTGGAATACAGGAACTCCAGGAAACGAGACGAGGGGAGCGCTGTCTGGCCCCTGACACACCTTCCCTGCGACTCTCGCCGTACAAACATAACATTGTGAATAGTTTACGCAAATGCTGTTTGATGTCGACACTGAACACAGATTTGAGGCCCTTCATGGTCTGACACTTAAAGACCTGTCCCCGTTTTGTGGGGCGGACCCATTGAAAGTTCCTTGTTTTTCGTGCTTACGCCATGATCAAACTCCAGCAGCTTGCATATTTCTCCAACAATGATAGACACGTGAAGCTGAAGGTACCGCATTCAATACTTGGTAACAATTTTTGTTCTCTTTAATAGTGGACAAAGCAAGAAAACCAACTTTGCCGTAAATACCTGCCTGCTTCATGTAAAGTACAATGTAAGTGTGCGTGGCATTGTAATCACACCGCCTTAAAGTGGATGAGTTACCTACTTTTGAATGTCGGCATTCTTATCTTTTAAAAAAAAAAAAAAAAAAAATCATGAAAATTGTCCAAAAACAAACAAAAAGCAGACCAACAACAATAATCTACATCTAACTTCAACCCTAACTCGTTGACAGGCGCCTATTAGATAATGTACAATATTTGGTCCCAAGTTCAAGTTTCACTCACTTGTGCATGTACAGTATAGTGGGAAGTGAAGACTAGGTAAGTGCCTACAAGTGCTCTTTCTACACAGCATATCAAAAGACTTAAAAAAAGGACAACATCAGTTTTGTGAAACAAAAGTGTTGTGTAGTGAAAAACCGTCTTAAAAGTCTACAAAAGTGTTTCTGAAGCAGCTTGGCTGTGGTACCACATTGCACTCAATGTTCTTTTCACGGGCCTTTAGGAACGGCAAATCGAAACAAAGTGCGGGCGTCACACTGGACATAACTTCTTCACACAGCATAGGTGCTTTATAGCTCGTGAAACTGGAACACAGAATGGTATGTGCAAAACAAATATAGAAATGGACAAATTTTTTGTGTGGTGGAGGAACAACATTTCCCTTCTTCGCATGAAACTGGAAAAGTTGTATAGACATGAGAAGCTGGACAAAGAGAGTCATTAAAAACATCAACTCTTTTTTAAATACTGAACCAAACTCATTTTTTGTGTGTGATAGATTCACTTGTGATAGATTCACAATATCCCACACATGCAGATTAGCTACATTGTGAGGCAGATATTGTAGTAATGAATATTTCAACCCTAACCTCCCTTGTTCCTGATAGTATCGTAATCTGCACACACATGCACACTGATTTGTCTAGTGTTATTTCTCAGCATGAATAGCCCTCTGTCCATCGGGAGGAAAAATCTGCCGTCAACCCAGTGACACACACATTCATTAACTGTCGATAAACACCAAATCACTGCTTCAGTACTAGTATCTTATCCTTGACAGTTAACTGTCATTTCTTCTTTAGACAATCTGGTACTATAAAGTATGCAGAAGTCGTAAAATCTGTATGCCTGTAGTCCTATAAATGCCCCATCGCTGTCGGAGCTTTCAAACGCAAAGTACAGTGCCCTTGTCATTAACGATTTGTCAGTACAAAGAGTAATTACTAAATTCTTTGGTTTGATTCAGTAGCAATGTGGTATCAACCACACAACCAGCTTGTCTCTCACATGAATGCATTTAAAAAAAGAAAACCCCCGCCTTCTCCATACTAAACGTCTCTCAAACTTAACAAAGATTTATTTAATGCTAGCCATCACAGATTACTATTTGACTTTTTGATTCCACTGTACCAGAAAATGTCAGGGAGAGATCTTCAGTGGATCCTAGAGAGTGTTCACTGTTCACGAGCATGGATGACTGTGGTCCTTTTAATAGTGTGCTTCATTGATTGATTTCCTTCCTTATACTTAAGGAAGGACTTTATATCTGCACTTTATGTAGATAATACAGTAATTGATGTTTCACAACATTTTACAACATAAGATGAAAGTTTGCCTTGGTCTAAAATGTTGTCATATCAACAACAACCACAAAAAAATGATAGGTAAAGAAAAGAAAACTGAAGTAGAGTATGAACCAACAAAACCGTAATGCTATGTAAAATCTAGGAATCCAAAGAGAAAAGAACCAAATTATTGCAGCTGGTGCCCACTGGTCCATGTTAAGAATTACAAACCCTTAAAAGCCTTGGTTTTTATTTTCATAGATTCAGTATGGGAAGACCTGCTGCTCTTTAATGTAATGTCTAACTTTGATACAAAACCAAACGCATGACAAGTGCTCTCATCATTACTTCAAATCTTACTTTGAGAACTCCAGTCCAAACAAAGCAAAGACCTTATTCGAATGTTGCGCACAAAGCTTTTTTACCACAGATAGAATTTCACTAATGAACTTTGCATGCAATGAACAGTGTATATGTAGTCGCCACATGATATTTTGAGTATATTTGTTTTTGTATGTAGGCATCTATGTCTGCTTATTTTATCTTTTCTGATATCATTTTGTCTGTGTCTGCAGCAGGCCTAGCAAACATAATAGGCAAACACTGGTTTAATGATTCCATTTTTCATCCATAAACACAACTACATGTACCTGCAGTAGAATTCTGAATGCAGCTATGAAGAAATACAGGTGCACCATATAAAAAAAAAAGAAAAACAAAGAAAGAAAATAAACAAACAGAGAGACTACTAGCTATACAATTGATACATTTGTTATATTATATTAGTTGGAACACATACAAACGCTGGGGTGTAAATCTATCATTCTATTGAAAGAGCTTAAATTGCGGGTAAGATCACACACAAAACTTTGCACACATGGACTGAAAATAAAGTGGAAAGATTGAACAATATAAACGCAATTTGCAAGACTACCTCTTGACAGCTAAATTATGCATTTGTCGACACCAATACACAGTTGTGAACCTTGTCTTACAGCTGTAATTAACCAAACACAAAATGAAGGGGGAAAAAGGAGCATTTCAAGAAATTTACAGAGTTAAGAATTGCGCATATGATGAAGAAATATAAGGCCATCAATCAATACATGTTTTACATCAGACTACATATCAAAAGAATTTACATTAAAAAAAATCTATTACTATTTTTTGTTGGTTTGTTTTAGGTTTATTTTTTTTTCATAGACGATTCATTTTGCCAAGCTTAGGCAGTTTAGATCTCGAAGGTATTAAGATACAGAGTATGTTGGTTCTCACTTCTTGTAACCTGTGTTGCTAAACTCTCTTATTCTACAACCTCTGTATACAAAACAGCACTGTCCCATCTCATTCCAGCTTTTATGAAAAGCATATAATGACTCGTAACCCAATAAATATGTATAAGAATATAATAAAAATATCATAGCAATGATTTTTATTGTCACTGTGAAATATCCATAACCGTTCATGATTATTTAGGCACCCCTGCATAAGCCAGTATGCAAATTTGTCAACAGAAAATATTAGATCGAAATGACTTGGCCACAGTAAAGTAGAAAGAGACGCATGTTCTTACACAACAGCGTTTTAGTGTGAAGAGTTCATCAAATAAGCATGTTACTCGAGAGCACCTATCGGTTAGAAACTGTCGAGTTTGGCAACCTGAAAGGGGGAAAAAGGCCATTTGTCCATGAAAGACGTTTTCCCTTTATGTTCCCCAGTATGTTTACAAGAGATTGGTAATACCTAGGCTTGCTGCCAACAGTTGGGAAATAATGTAGCACACTTTGTTTTCAGTGACATCAGCACCAGATTTTAGGAATCCCTTGAACCCACCCCCACACCCTGAGGGCCGCTAGAACAGCTGCCATGAAAGAGGGTTTTTTTCTACATTTGTTTGGGTTTTTTTTTCTGTATATAAAGGAGACCACTTAACCATTGTACAAAATTAAATACATGGGCTGCATATCCACCGACTAATAAATGCCTGACTACTATTTGCTCATCAATGTTTATTTCCTACGACAGACATCACTGCAATGGCATCAGTTCTTTTGGCATCAACTTGTTGAAAGTGATGTTGTACTGCAAACCTTATGAATTCTGATCATATGTGTATTTATGTTTGGCATTTATGGGAAAAGGACACAGATATAAGCTGTCGCAGTGAGAACTTTCTGAAAATATTCTCAAGGAATCAACATGCTAGTACTGCATCCGTGCATGCTTGTCAAAGGGATATGGCGCTGCTGTAGTAGTGGTCACACTTTTCAAACTTTCAAACCAGATTGAATGAATTTTGTACGCTCACGCCATCATCTTTTCAATGCAACACTGATATCTTCCTCAGAGAAAATATATCAAAAAAGACCAGAAATGCACAATCATTTTCAGAAGCTGCTTCATGGGTACATCCTAGCTGACTCTGTGACTACAGGCACTGAAGATCAAGTCTGAAATTGTTGACGCCTCTTCAAAACTATTCCATTTTTATGATTGCCCGTCTACTTAGTTGATCTCTGAGATAACTGAATGGGTATATGAGTGAAGTACTGCCTAGGACGGCCAAGCACAGACAGCACGGCATGTATCTGGTCTCGTCTCCTACAGACAGATTAATCCTTTAGGTGGTCTCAGTGCTGAGTGGCACAGAAATCCCAAAGTCCATGGCGCTCGCAAAAGGTTAAATGTGATATTTCTGTTCAAATAACCTTTGAATAACAACATGAAATCTATGGCAATGTCTACACAGTGATGCTGCATACACAAATCCGGTAATTCCACTTACAATGCCAACAGGGGCATGTACACCAAGTATTACATAACCAATATGTTTTCAGTATGTGTCCAGATCCAGGAACGAATTAATTTTGTTGTTTTTATTTTTTCTAAGATTAAAACAATGCGGCAATGACAATGTCACAGGAAATTTGCTTGTTCAATGCATGTGTGTCAGAAACTAATTACAGTGGGGGAGAGAAGAAGAGAGTGTTGAGAGATAGAGAAATCAATCCAGTTAGCAAGCGGTAAATTTTGTGGCTTTATTGTGACAGAGATCTGCCTTCGTCAGAAAAGGAAGAACACTTATGGGGTTTCGTCTTCCACAAAGCATTGTTCCCTAATAATGTAATGCCCCATTTACAGAGTATATACTACAAATCATATATCCTGTGATTTTTTCCCCCATAGTGCAGACAACACATTCTCTGTAACTCTGAACAAAAAGAAAAGCATCTCTTCTTTTGTCATAAAAAAGCATCTTTTAGTACTCTTAGACATTTGTGAAATGACTGTATATACCTTTTATATACAATCTCATCATTAAAAAAGAAACATCTATATCCATTTCCGTCAAAATTTATAATCACTTTATATACATAATGGTGATGATATAAAATCACATATAAGTAGTACAGTGCACCAGGCATGCTTCAAACATGATTTTTTTTCCCGACAAAGCGGACACAAAATACACAAGAATATATGTGTATGTACAACTCTGTTACTGCATGAAATTCATGACGACCAGACACCAAGAAATGCACTCCATGTTTGCTATTTTCTCCAATTCTTGCACAGAAATTTGCAAAATACTTCATATTGTGGCATGTGTTGGTATGCCACAAACAGTTTGAATATTCCTAAAAAACAAGCAATAGGGCACGAAGCAACGTATGAGGTCCTAGAATACAGTGCACTACCAAAGCTATAAGTGAGCAATGTTGCACATTAAAACTTATACTCGATTCATTCAGTCTCTTTTTTTCTCTCTCTTGGAGGTGTCCATGACGGTCGTTCCCTTTATTTGGTACAGAGCAGGTGCAGACAATTTTTCTCTCCTGCAAATCACACAAAATTAATCAATCAAACAAAATGCTACTCTCCTCTTGTTGATTCTAGGGAGAAGCCGAGTGGAGTCACACGAAGCACAAAGACACTTCAGCAAATCCCGTGAAATGAGCAGCTGATCCTCCATCACCATGGTATCCAACAAATCCTGATCATACTATCTTAATAATCTTAGATTATCTCCCTTCGGTGCTATGACACTTCACAAATGGCATTCGCTCAGTGCAGATTAATCCCTGCAGTGGATGATCCAAGCCCGCTTCAGCAGTAAGGAGCACCCGATCATATCTCCATCATCTCTAATTTTGGGGTGACAGCTGGTGCTGGGGTCAGATTGACCTTTCCATGTCGTCTCGCCGAAAGGAAACGGACTGGACTCTCCGCAGAGATCACACTGCAAACACGTTACAATCGTGTGTGAATGTGCGAGAGTATGTACAGGTACATGGTGTGGGAGAGACATAACAGAGAGTGTAAATGGGCCCCAGACGTGGGGGTGGGGGTGGGGGAGGGGGAGAGTGGGAAGATGAGGGGCAGGAGTGCAGTAGGGGTGGAAGTCACTGCTATAAAGTGGTGACGTACAGCACCCCTTCCTCATCAGCCTCCAACGTTCCAGATTCTGTGTCACTGTCCCTTCCCCCTTCTCTTCCTCCCCGGCCTCCGCCACCGCCCCCGCCCCTGTCCCCGCCTTCCCCATCTCCCTCCCGCCCCGACCGTCGCGTGTAGTCCCTCAGCTCGTACCCGCCCAGGTGGTCAAAGTACGGCAGCTGCGTGTCCACGGAGGTGCTGGTCGTCTTGACGACGGGCACCGAGGCGGGGTTGTCCTTGGCGAAGAGGAGGCGGTGGGCGGCGGAGTCCAGCTCAGCCTGAGTCATGTCGCAGGCCTCGGCCAGCTCCCTCCCAGCCATGCTGATGAGATCTCGATCATGAATGGGTGAGATGCCTTCCCCTGCCAGTAGCTACACCAGCACGGGAGGATGAGCAGGAGGGAAAAATACATAGAGGATACCAATGAGTCAAGATTTATGATGGGAGCTATAGTTACGTCCCATGTTACATGGACTTCTGACAGTATGATTAGTTAAACACATTGGATGGCACAAAGCAATGTTTGGGCTGTGAAATTTACAATTTTCTTCTGTATGAATTCCAGTTCAGTATGCAAAACCTGTCTCACCCCAAACCTGTTGCAGTCAATTACTACATTTTCATATAATAAACTTCTTTGTACGATATATTGAATGACAAACATTTTGACAGAGATTTGAGGAAGGAAAAAGCTTCAAAAAGTTGAAAAGAAGTGACTGACTCCACAAATTGCCCCTTTCTCCAAAAGACCCCTTGTGGTCTGCTCTTTTTCGCAAAGGCAAATTTTGAAATTTATCTTCATTATCATTCCATAATCACTCTACGACTGAAGGCACGTAATACAGAGTGAAGTATTATAATCAGGCACTGAAAATTAGCACATCATTGGGGATGTGATACAGGTAGCATTCTATTATGTTCATAAGGCCCCTTATTATGTACACAAGATTTCTATTGTCATTCCAAAACACAAAATAAGTAGTAACCATGGCAACATCCAAGAGTGCTGAAAACTGATTCACTTCAGCCACATGCTAACTTTCATTTCAAGTTATATATCATGGCATTAGTCTTTAACGCATTGGTGCCTACACTTGCATATACATATAAAAAATGTGTCCAAGCCACTTTTGGCAAAAGAAAAAAGGAAAACAAAGAAACTATTGGGCACGCAAGGTTTACTTTGCAGCTGGTTTTGCCAGAAGCTGCAGACTGACATAAGATAATGAAATCATGTGGGTATACTTTTACCCTACAGCCCTATAAATGAAATTACATGTATATCAAATAAAGTAGCTCTCCTATCATATCCACTTAACCTGTGACACATTCAAAACTCTTTCTTGAGCTACAACTTAAGCTGGCACTGGTCCCGGGAGGCAACCCCTTGGATAAGAATTATATCTCACTTCTGAACAGAAATAGCAAAGATCATTGAAAACCGTCAAGACAAATCACATCACAAGCTTTCATTTCAGTTATTTTTTCCCAGTACTGTCTGGATAAATGAGTAAAAGTTTAACCGTCCCTAGGAGCGGTAAGCCACACAAATACTAAACTGTGTACAGACTGCCAAACACTGCAAAAAAAAAAAGAAAAATAAATTCTACATGAATTGCTCATGAAAATGCAAATATATGTTTGGTGATTTTGTGATTAATATATATATATATGAGCTTTGCCACTTAATGTAAGCATTTTAACAGCAAGCTTGCAGGTCTGTGACTTGTTGTAGGGTAGGGTAGGGAGAGGGGGAGGGGAAGGGGAAAGGGGAGGGGAAGTGGGCAGGGGATGGATAAATTTTGATGGAATATAGTCAGTGTGGTGGGTTGCAAGCATGTGAAGACATAACTAAACCCAATATCTTGGAGCAATAACTGTTGTAGATACCGATATCTCGTCCTCATAAAGACTGACAGGTAGTTGAACCTTTGTTGCTTGCAAATTAATAAGGATGGGTTAATGAGTTACATTGGTTAAAAGATGCGATGGTTTTTGATAAATTTTCCACCAAAATATACAGTGGTTTATGACAAAAACAGGGCTGAAATGGAAGAGAAGCTTTAACTTTACCTGTGGACTGTAGCAATGAGTGATAACATGATAAATAATGGGGGGGGGGGGGGAGGGGCAGGGGGAGGGGGTTAGGTGTAGCTTCATGCTGTTAATAAAAATATGAAACAAAATTCTTGTCCACTTTTATCTTCAACCAAGGGGTTTTAGTATCTTGAATGAAGTCCTATCACTTTTAGCATGTTTCGATTAAGACTAAAGGTTTAGTTATTATCATCTTCTTATTAACCCTTTGAGGACAGGCTGATTTTGCTATAACACGCATTTTCCATAGACACAAGTATACTCAGGACTCATCTTCAACGGGTTAACCACGTAGAGTCCCCAACCAAACTGACTCACTTTGGTTGACAGTAAGGACTTGCATGGAAGGTGAAATACAGATGTCACATTTTTATTTTGATTATCATAAACATTGGCAGTTAAAATCATTTCATTTCAATGCTTGCCATTGATCAAAATATAAATAGACCTACATATCTAACAATACATTGTATGTGAATGATGCCAGAAGATTGTGGGAAACAAAAAAATATGAAAGAGACAGACAAGATTACTTGATTGTTCAGGGTAATTCTGAACCTGTAGCTGCACTGTAAGTCGGAAAAATTTGAAATGTTTCTGAATGAAAGACAAGACACTAAATAGTAATCATCTTCAGTTCTTATTGATATCCTGTGGTTGTGAAAGGCATGTGTGAGTATGGGGGGGGGGGGGGCTCTTTTTTTTGGCGGGGGGGGGGGGGGAGGGATGTGAAGTCCATATACAAACAAAAAGAAATCTCTCTCAGCTTCTGAGGGGATGGCCAATTTGGTAGACTTTATTTCAATAAACATGGTCAGTTTGCAAATATGTAACTTTAAGACAAACAAACAAAAGGGGGGCGGGATGGGGGGATATAAGTTGGAGCGAAATTTTCCTAGAAAACACTAAAATGTTGAGGAGATATTTATCAATATGGTTTTATATTGTATCTATACAATATGTAGCAAATATTGTTTTAGGGAGTAATTGTCTGAAACAAATCCATGCAAAATAAATGACTTCCACTCACAGCAAATGGTGGAGCCCTTACTTAAAAGAATCACACAAAATCTGCTGAATACTCTCCATATCTCACAGCACATCAATGGACTAATTTGCTCTGTGATAAAACTTTCTAGACATGGATGAAATTCTAAGGGATTCAATGGGAGATTATGATAATGTGGAGGTGGAAGGGAAATGGATAAAAACATGGGGAGGGGGTGTCTGAAGGGTTCCCGTGATTGAATGCCAAATTCAGTGAACCATTACCATGTTATGCCAAGTTTGCGTAATTCTTTTTTCATTATATCCACGTCAGCAAAATCACATCCACTAATTTGAACTAACAATTCAACTCTGCATAACAAGCTCAGCAAATGTGTATATCGGTTGATGGATTATATACATATTAAAGAATAATGAAAGAATATATGCATACATATGAGGAATATATAATGAACTACATGCACAAAATGATAATTAATGGTAATTACAGTGGTTTGGTGCAGTCATTATGTCTAAACAAACTGTGGATAAAAGAAATAAACAATTTTACAAGATGCAGGTACAGTACATATGGTAGGTAAATGTTTTACGAACTGCGCTTGCTGCATGAAAAATGTGTGCTCTGAATGTCTTCTTGAGTGGAAAAACTAGGTTTGCTTTTCAACAGCCCTCTTGATCCCCGTATGGTTAAAGGATTGGAAATGATTTGATTCATCTTGTTATCGTGTATTTGAAGTTTGTTGAATTGAAGAAAGATAGAATGATGGGGAATTATGATTCATATTACCAATTTCAAATGAAGAAACAAAATTTCAGATGTTGCACTGAGGCATGCCATGACTTTGATTATGCTTTTCAAAATGTATTGTGATTGTCCCAAGTTATATCTAGATTTATACTTTATTGATATCCTTAACTTGTTGTTCAGAATTTGATCAAATTAGTTGCATTGTAATTCAGGTGAAATGCCATCAATTCATCCAATTTATTAAGTGAATGAACAGCATTTCAACTCTGATAACCCAACTATTCTCTCCAAACAGTTCAAACTGCTAAAACAAGGTTCCTGATCAATTCGTGAGAAATTCTGGACAATAAAAGCTGAGAAAATGATCATAAAATTTGACACAAACATTTATCCTAGATAATCAAAAGTCTACTAAGTGGATTGCTTATTTGTACATCACAGATGCAAGAAGTCTGACTGAATATAATTTATTTCTTGCATATGTATAAATATGGAGAAAGAGTAAAATTTGTCTGAATTCAAAGATTGTGCTCCTCTTAAGATTAATAATGAAAAAAGGATAATTTAACTTAAAAACTAAAATGAAAAGGAGACTTTTTAGAATCTACTAATTCCTTGGCTTCATCTTTGTGCACATATACAAAAATATAAATGACAAAAGCACTTCTTTCTGCAGTGTAAGATAATTTTAGGCAGATTTCCAGGCAAGTGTATTTTGCATGTACAAAGTATGATCTGATGCATGGCACTTGCAATGATCAATACCCTCACTCTATTACAGGTGACTAGAAGGGACATTGTCATTCCTGAGCTTTAACCCTAACAGGGCCGGGGGCAGAATCCGCCCCCCCCTCGATGTTTCGCGCTATAATTCTGTAGCGCGAGAAGGCCTCGTCGCGAGGCTTCTTGACTTTCTTTGTTCAAGTCTCGAGCAACTTTTGAGACCAAATTTGCAACGTCCGCGCGTACTTTTTCGAAGCCATGCCTATTTTTGTAACAGCATGTTGCCCCAAAACGGGCACAATTTTGTGATTTTGTGTACATTTCCTATGGAAAACAGTGCTCTGTCATGAAAGTCATAAAAACCGGATTATTTTTACAATTAATCAGTTTCATTGATTAATTTTATGCTAATTATGATAGAAAAGTGGTCAGTGACAATTTCCAATAAAAAACAAAGAAAAAAAAAGAAAGTTGAAAAACAAAGAAAAACATAATAAATTCTGAAAAAATGACTTTTGGAAGTTTTGTGATGTACAATTGTTGAATATGCCAAAACAGATTTACAGACCAAAAAGTAGACTCTAAATGCTTTTGATTAGGCTAAAATATGATCTTGAGCTTTATTTGCATAATAATTGTTCTTCATCAGACTCCTTTAAAAGCAGTCTAAAAACTCACTTGTTTAAAGCCTCAATTTGATTACTCATTACATGTACTTGATATTTGTATGTCTTTTACTTCGTCACTTTCTCTTCCTTCCGCGCCTAGAGCACTCTGCAGAGTGGATTTGGCGCTATATAAATCATATCAATTATTATTTATTATTATTAATTGATTAAAATTTAAAAATTGAACGTTTCAAAAAATCTTATGACACAATCTTGTAGATTATGACGTGGGTGTCATGCATGCCAAATTTCATCGCAATCGCACCACTGATGGGGGGGGGGGGGGGGGAATCCGCCCCCCTCCGGTTCTAGCATACTGTAAAAGTGGATATTTTCGCGTGACTAATTTTTCGCGCTTGGCCGGGTCGGAAGAGTTTCGCGTGTTTTTAATTCCGCAGAATCAAGACATCACGCACAGGCACAAATGGCAAGCAAAAATATTCGCATGCTTTTATTTTCGCGCTAGTTTCTGGTTGCGCGAAATGCGCGAAAATTTGAACACCGCGAAAATTTCCACTTTTACAGTAGCCAAAAAAGCCCGGTCTGATTAGGGTTAAAGCTTGATCCTTTAGGTCATCACCATCATGACCCTGAACCAACCCGGAGAATCATACTTGCTGCCTGTGAGAGCTGCATGATACAACCATCACAGATCTAGAAGAAACAGCCTAATCCCACGCTCAGACATTTTTGCTCAGACATTTTTGCTCAGACACACTGCAGAGTATTGGACTCATCCGCAGTAGATGTGAAATAACTCCACCACAGCTGTAGATCCCATGACCTACTGTTTTAATGCCCTATACTGTTCCTGGTGGTCAACCCATATTTTGTGGGCTCATGCATGATAATTCGAACACAGGCCATTTTACAGATCTGTGTGATCTTATGACACCAATGATCAAACAGGACCTGCAATCCAAAAAGCTTTCTTTTATGTCGACTCCATCATATTTCTTGTTTCCTTTCATAAACCAGCATTACCCCCATCACTGACTATTTGTATCGTTTTACTGTCAGTAAGTTTATCCGATTGCTTTGTATTCGTTATTTTAAAGGCATAATTTACCATTTGCAGATGAAACAAAAACCCAGCATGAGTGCTTCAAAATAGTTTTGAATTGTGAGTTAGGGATAGAAACAACCAATGTAAAAATTCGAACCAGTATAATCGATGTTAAGTATTGTTAAATATACAAAATGTGAACAATAGTTATTATAAAAATGTTTCCAGACTAAACCGTCTACAGTTATGGTTTAATGAGAAAAATAGTGATATCTCCTTATACTTTAGGCTTTATTGCAAAAATTTCATACACATTGCAGTAGGATGTTTTGTGATACAACTGACCTAAACATATGCATCAAAAGTGATATCTTGAACATTTTTAAAATCACTGCTCCCAAATGTTAACTGGACCTTCATTTGAGAATCATGAAAATAAATGAAATGAAATGAAATGAAATGAAACACCACTTTGAATCATAACACAATAACTACAACCCTATCAGTATCCAAGTTCAGGCACGCAATAGCAGGAAACTACATGTAAGCCATTGGTCCATATGACTGTGGACCCACATTCACTATGTCCATCGAACCTAATTCGCCCAGGTCCAGACTTTGAATAATTATGTCAGCTGCGATTGTGAGATGCTAAAGCAATGTGTGCTCCCCCCGTGCCAGGGTTGAGATACAAATGTCAGGGGATGTGATTATGAAATGATTACACGGCCATGTGCATTTGTGTCCATGATGAGTAAATAGAAATGCAGATAGATCGACATGGAAGGGTACCACTCCCCTTCCTGTGAACATGTTCTGTGAAATTCCATGCAAGTAAAAACAAAAACCTTACATTCAGCTTTGCCATGCGTATGCTTTGCCTCTTGTACAGTGCTCTTTCCCGAGCCAAACATCTATGAATGCCTGACGAACAGAAATTTTTAACTCGTTGAAGACGGGCTGATTTTGCTATAACACGCATTTCCCATAGACACCTGCCCGAGTATTCTCGGGACTCGTCTTCAACGGGTTAATAGCAATGATAGGATTCCTTTTTCATGACCCAAACTAAAAAGAAAATATGTTTACCAACTAAGTGGGTGATCACTGGTAGATTTTGTGAAATCATTCCAATCTATTCTAAATCTGGTTCTATGAGATACAAACTCCTTTGTTTAAACATAAATATTTCATTTTCCTTGACTAAAGAAAATTTCAATTTTTTTTTCCTGGGGTAACTCCACTTTAGCTCATACTGTGTGAATCAGTTCAGCAGAGTTTAAAACAGATAACTGTAAATCATATAATTACTGAAATGACTTTTCAGAATATTTTGCTTAGTTTACAAAATGCTGTCAAACTCGCTCATGTATCATACCATCTATCTTTATATTCTTTTAGTTATATAAAGATTGTGCCTCACTGGAACAAAAATATTTTGGTGTAAAGTGCTCAGATTTAACATCTTAGTCTTCTCTTTAAAAAAAGGAACAAAGTGATGACTAGTGTTTAGTAATATTTACTGCCTATGAGAAATTTGGTTTGCAATTTGACTATTCACATTTTGTTTTATAAATTTCTCTATAATGTTTTACATTTGTTTTGTAGCTTATGGGGAAGGGAGTGGGCAAAAATTTACCCAACATTTCTCACTAATAAAGTAATAGGACTGGATTTAATTCAACTGTCTTTTCTTTTTCTAACCAGGCAAAGCTGACTGCAAGAAGTGTGCTTCAAATGCAACACAGTGTATATGTCACACAGCATTCTTAGCTCATTCACAGTTTCCTCGATATTTTTTAAAGCCATTTGCATTCACGCTCTCTTCAAAAATTCGGGATGCTTCAAGGCCAAAATGGTGTGGGCGCCCTCTACCTTTCTGTTTCTTTTCGGGTTTGGATTTGTTTAAGTCTTTGGGCGTGGACGCCGACTTGGCGGGCTGCGTAGAGAAACAGAAGGGGTGAAAAAATGGAGCCATGAACAACATGGTTTATGCCGACATGATGGAAATCAATATCAGTGGTGACTTTATTTACCACTAGATGACCTCACCAGTAACAAGACAATCAAATGACTCCTAAGAAACAAAACACATGAATTAAATTGCTATTACATGTTCCATACAGCTGGTACACTATAAATGCCTGATTAATATCATGATTCGTACTCACCTGATAGCTGAGGAGATTAAAAAAGTATCAAACATTCATTGAATGATGAAATTAAAAACAGCAAATTTCTATCGAACTTATAAGGACAGTAGAAATGAAAAGACAAGCCATAAAGTTTGAGAGTGATTCTAGGGGCAAAGGATGCCAAAAAAAAGTGCATGCTCAACACAGACATTTCAAAGCCCACATGATAAAAAATAAGTACAGGAATTTTAAAGCGACAGCGTATTCAGATAAAAAACAAACAAAAGGAAAGCAAATTATGAAGACTCATGCAAACAGATATTACTCAAGAAATAAACAAACCCATATCCAACCATTTGACTGCATAAAAGGTTCACAAACATTAAACCAAGTGTCAACAGAGATTAGAGTTGGTTGATTTGATCGGTATATGATCTGTCAAAGCAGCTAAAATGGGTGAGATTGTTAGTGGGCTAGGATCAATACTCTACCTGTGCAACTAAACTCTCAGCGCTACCCGCTACTTCTTCTGGACTGGGGTTCTGCCCCACCCCAGACTGACGCTCCACTTTGGACTTGGTGAGTGACTTGAAGAAGGCGGCGGAGGGGTCGCGGGACGTGCCGATCTCGCCCGTGGAGTGGCGCAGGGCCAGCGGCTCCTTGACAACGATGTTGTTGGGCGTGGCCGCCCCGGAGCCGCCCGTGGTGGGGAGGAGATGGGAGCTCTGAGTGGTAGGGCGGGGGATGGGGGTGTGGAGGGAGGAGCGCACCCGCCGGGGGGAGGACGGGGGCGTGAGCCACGCCCGCTGGCCCGGGGCGGACTCCCGGGCATTGCGGGTCTTGCCCTCGGGCGTCATTCCTGCCACGGCCATGACCTGTGAGAGAGGAGGGCGTAAGGAACACGGCAAATCTATCACATGCAAGACACAGCACACCACACTGTCAGAGAAACACAACGTTAGGCTACCACACGACTCACTGCAACAGTGAAGTGACTTACTGGGAGACAAGAATTTGGGGGAGAGAGAGTGACTCCTATTCTACTCCTCTAGAAAACCAATTCAACACACAGAAAAAGGAAGGAAGCATATCTGCTCATAAAGAGAATCAACTTTTCAGATTCCATGTATTTACAGTATTTCATATTACCATACCATCAGCTTTTTCATAATGCCCTTTAAAGCCTAATCTTTAAATGTCTGTAAGTTCATTTTAAGACTTAGCTCATTACAATGTAGTCATTGAAAACTTCAATTTGCCTTTATTGCCATGTCAATATCCAACTCATTGATTAAAATTCTAACTTCGAAAAGATGCATTTATAGATTATCCTATATTCACTCATGAATTTCAATCTCTCACTATGAATTTCAGTGAGCATCAAGAAATTGAATGAAAGGTTTTGTTGAATTTAAGGATTTGTTGAATTTCTGATAGTATCTATTCCTCATGCAATTTCGTTTTTTTTATTCTGACATTTTTTGGTTCTATTTCCAGACTTTTTTTAAAAGATATTAATAACTCTGCCACACAAGTTTAGTGTTTATTATTTTTTATCCTTATCTATCTTGCCTTTTTTGTGTGGAAACAGTCAGTGTTTGCTAAATTAAATCTCTCTTACAAAAAGGTGTATGTCTTCTCTTTTTGTATAACTGTTTACCAAACCCTCCTTTGATTTGTGTGTTCCAATGAATTTGTGAGCATTAAAAGGGGCAGTTTCCTTAAACGTATGTAAGTGGATAAAGTGAATGCAGGAAGGTGAGTGAAATATACAACTATAAAGGTCTGAGGAAACTTAGACAAGCCTCCCAAGAGATTTTAGGGTTGTTTCCCCCCCCCCCCCCCCATATTAATCATATGTTCCACCCTCTTAAGATTGGCACTATTCAAGAATTATTAAGCTGTAAGTACTTTAAAAAATAATAACAATACAAAATGTCCAATCAAAGCACATAGTCCATAAACTTTGTACTGAGACACATTGTACGTCATGGTATTTTACATTCTCCATGTCTGCTATGGGAGCTTTGGTCAAGTGCCCTTTCTATGTCCTAATGAAATAAATTTTGGTGAGATTTTCTTCGTGTTACTGCTTTGATGTCACAAAAATAGCTGTAAGTTCTTATCAAGAAATGGTAGCACATGGAGTTAATCAAAAACTTTCAAATTCACAGCATCTGATTAGACCTTCCACTTTTCCCTAAACTTTCACCGAGTGTTTCACTAATCTTTCTGTGTTCACTAAATCTACAAATACATTTGGGGATAATTCCCCATTGAATCAAACACTAAATCTCATGCTCTTAAGTCTCAACTACTTGTAGTCATCTTCAGTGTTAAGGGGTAAAACTAAACAACCGTGCTTTGGGTGCATTAGAATCGATCGCAGACCACGTGGTGTCAGCGTGAGAAAAACATGCCTCGGGAATGACTCAAGTCAAACAACAGCGCATCTTTTTGTGCCGAAACTTTAAAGGCTTCGTTTTTTGGGTAAAACTTCAGTAACAAGCATTCAGTCCATTTACTTTTCATTACACTTTTGGTGCACATAAAAAAAAAAGAATGAAAAAGAAGCCATTGAAGAGAAGGTATAAAATTGCATAGCAAAGGAAAATGAGCAGAACTGAAGTACGTTTTAAAATGGTACGTGAAGTTTTTGTGAGACTGCGCTGAAAAAATGACAACATTGCCAACGAGTGAGTCAAACGGTACGATGAATTAAGACATTCAATGATTTGGCAAGAGCCAGACGTTACGTGGAGGAGAACAAGCACTTCAAGTGCAAAGCATGTTAAGGAAAAAGAAGCTTCAAACAATCAGAAAATGAACATTCTCAAACTCATCGAGAGAAAGGCAAATTTGAAAGAGAGGGAGAGAGAGAGAAAAAAAAAGAAAGAAAGAAAGACAAGGAGAAAATAAGATTCTGTACTCAAGAAGAAAAAGAGCTAAATGTGATAAAGGTTATCACAAGACTCACCTGAGCTTGTGCTAGTTTGAGAGGCACTGCTGTCTTGCGATCTCCAGCGGGTACCAGACTGTCCGACTTTCCGACCCGTGACGAGAGAAGGGCCCGGCGGGTCGGGGAGCCCATCTTGCGGGGACTGTGGCCCAGACTGCCCAGACTCTCGCTGCCCAACTTTGGAAGACTTGTCTCCGTCGGCGACGGAACCGTGGTGGAGAAGTCGGGGCTGAGGGTGGCCGAGGGGGAGCGCGTGGGTGTGGGCATGGTGGTGGTGTTGGGGTGGCGGTTCGGGGGCGGGGTCGGGGTGTGGCTGCGGGACGAGGACGGGGAGCGTTCGGGGCTGAGGAGGGGTGAGGTGGGCGGATGGGAGGACGTCTCAGAGAGATTGTCTTCATCTTCCTCCTGGTAGCACTCTGTTCTTAGTGCAGGAGGCTCCCTGTGGATAGAAACAAATTAATTGCATTAACCAGTTTAGGACTACACATGTAGCTGATTTTGCTTTAACATGCACTTCCCCATAAACACCTGCCCGAGTATACTAAGGACTAGTCTTCAACGGGTGAAATCATCTTCTGCCCCCATGCGTTTGAGTGTATAACAACTGACCATGTTACCATTGCGTGAGAACCAATAATCTCAATCAAAGAATGACAAGAATAACCAAGACTTCTTCATCAGGGACAATGGAAAGTGTGATGCTAGATAAGCAAATTAGTAAGATGCTTGGTTCTCTTCTCTCGAGACAAAACTTGACAGAACAAAATGCTGAATATGTTAGGCTGAATGATATTGCAATACACTTTCATCATTACAGGTTCACTGGAACAAAAGTATATTATCAAGAATGAAAGCCTTGAACCTTTCTGATATGTTTTTGTAGAGGACACAACAACAAAATATATTTCATGCCATGTTGATGTCTAAGAATTGAACAATGAGATAGCCAGCCTCCACAAAGTATATCAAAATCACATTCAAGAGGTATACTGAATAGTTGATTGTCAAATTAAAATATTTCTGAACAGGTACTAAATTTACAAAGCTATCAAGAGAACTACTGATTATAGGAGTGACAAACTTCCTAGACCAAGAATCTAATTCATTTGTAATTGTCTGATCTTCAATTTGATCTACAAGACTAAAAAATGACATAAACAAGTAAAACATAATTCATACACAGCAAAGTAGACATTCAAGCTTATTCAAAGGGCTTTTAGATGATAATCACTTTGCTCATAGTAAAGCACAGCAACTCCCTATCTACTGTTTTCAGAAAAACAGCTCTGGGCCTATATGGTTAGTAAAATTTAAAGAAAACATATAAGATTACAGAATCCAACAACGGGTTATTACAAACCTGAGTCTATGACCCACATTTTATGACTGTTCCATCAAATTAGTATACAGAAAATCATTCACACAACAATTTTTAAGATGATTCATAGAAGTTACGACACTCATTTGTTAGATGTTTTCAATCATAGACACAGTGTTCATATTTCATGGTAGAATTTACAGGTTAGTGGAAAAGTTTACAGTTGTGTAGCACGAGCCACTTTGGTCCCAGATTTCACAGTTTAAACATGCTAAAGAAGAATGAAAGCCAGATATACCTGTGGATTGAGTGAATGCAGAAATATTCAGGAAAAATTGGACAGTTCCTTGAAAGACTTTAATCTAAAAGCTTTTGGTAGAGCCATCACTGGATGAAAAGACTACTACAGTTTGTGATGTATGGAAAATGATATACATGAAATAAAAAGAAAATTCCTCCAAATTTCCTTTTCATGAGAAGTATACGTTTCTTTGACATGTTGATGATATTTGTCATTAAAGGGTAATATTACTCCCCTGCTTTCTGATACCAGGTAAGTCAAGTGCTCTTTCATTATGCTCCAAAAGTGATATGATAAATTTTCTTTACTTTTGTTTTCTTCAAACCTTGCTGGTGCATGTGTTCTACTAATATTCCTGCATTCCCTCAATTAAGATATATATCTAAGTTTCATTCTCCTTTAATCGCTACTGTATAAATTGTACTGACACAAGATCTTTGGAACACGCCCACTCAACAGACACTTATCCCCATTTAGCATAACTAAAACCCATCCCCTCCTCTCAAAAATGAACATTATCATATAGACAGACGGACAGTACGAAGAAGTTAAGGTAGCATCCACAACTTTAACTTGATTTTGTTTACAATCTCATTGCATCACTGGGTACATGTATATTGGTGTTTCACTTCGCACAAGGGGTTGCTTTTCTTTTCTTCTCTTTTTTTCTTCCTTCTTCATTTGGGGAGGGACTCACCAACAAAGAGAAAAGAAATATTATATACGTACTCATAAACAGTGGACAGCCTTTCCGGCAAGAGAGGCATACAGGAAATGATAATATTTAGACAGGAGAATATTGGCTGGTCCCACATACACATATTTAGAGATATATAATCCTTAAAAGATACGAACATCAAATCAATTAGCAGAGTCTTTTCCATGTGTTTTACATTTGTTGTTGTTGTTGTTGTTGTATATGTGACAAGGTGATATGATGTTATTTTATGTTATATGATATTTCTATGGAAATTAGACAGAGTGGGTGATAGATTATACTACAAATTCTATCCACAAGACAGTAAGAAATGCACTTAAGAATGGATTCCATGCTGGTCTATTGATGTACATGAGGAAATGTTGGCACAGTTATGGTACCAAAAAAAAAAGAACTTTCTTTAACTGTATTCAGCTTTTATACCAATCTTTGTAATGTCACAGACACCTACTTTATTTATTGTTTAAAATTTGATAAATCTGAAACATTATTGATATGGCCTGATGCAAATATAAAAAGCTGTAATTGATTAAAGTTATATACATTGATGTTGTTGTAATTTGGAGCTATATGTACATGTATGCTGGATAACACTTAGCATTTTATCTCCTAATAGCATAAGGATAGTATTAACTCTGCACATGTTTATGGTAATTGAAGGCAGAAATTAAATTGCAAAGTGAAATGAAATCCAAACTCTGTAACTCTGCACATGTTTATGGTAATTGAAAGCAGAAATGAAATTGAAAAATGAAATCAAATCAAAACTCTCTAATGCTGCACATGTTTATAGTAATTGAAGGCAGAAATTAAATTGAAAAGCGAAATCAAATCAAAAAGCAAAATCAAATCACAATCAAAAGGCACATCAATTGAAGTACGCAGGGAAGCAATTCTCTTCCATACACCTACCTTGAGTAGTCCCTGTAGGGCTCCCGGTAAGGCTGCTGGTAAGGCTCCGGTCGGTACTCGCCGACCTCCTCCTCCGCCTTGGTCTGCGGCGATGGCGGCGGCTGATCCGCCTCGACCTCCCCACCGTCTTCCTCATCGTCATGGCGGTAAGGCGAATCGTCATGACGATGGTGGTGGTGGTGATTGTCTTCGTTGGGAAGGAGCGGCTGGCGTCCCTCTTTGCTGTTGCTGGAAAAGTGAGAGGGGCTGGGGGATTAATTTGACAATGTTTCTCACTGAAATACATTCAAAATATCACGAGAAGAAAGGGAGGCTATCTGTCAAGGATGATATCACAATTGTCAAGGAAACAAGAAACGATATCTAACACTGATATCCTGTGCACACACACAAAAAAAATGGATAAATCTTTTTTTAAAAAGGGGAAAAAAATAATGTGGTGAAAACATCACACCTTGCACTTAACTTGAAGGCAAGCTCACCTGTACCTGTTTCCAGGGCCCCGGTTGTTGGGAACACCCCTCCCTCCTGGTATCCTGCTGGACATGGGCGAGAAACCCCTGGAGTGGGGCGACGACACCTGTAGGGAGTTTGCGCTGTTGGGGGAGTAATGTCCGCCCCTGCCCCCGCGTAGTGACACCCCGTGGCCCTGGGGCCGCGGCGACATGTTGAAGGGGGACTTGTTCTGCGGGTTGTGGTTGTAGTTGTTGAGGCTGTTGGCTGGGGACAGCTTGCGGTGCTGGTTGGAGGGCGGCGAGATGACCAGGCTGTTGGGGTAGTAGGCAGGCGGGGGATCACGCCCTTGATAGTGGGTGTTGGCCATGGGCGTCGACTGCCGCCGATTGTGGTACATGTTGAGGACGGTGCCGAATAAGGAGTGACTTCTCTGTTATGCAAATTAGGCATACAGTAAGTCACAAACCAATAAAGAACATCGGTGAGTATGAACTAACTGTAGAATTGACTGTTATAACCTCTTTTACATAACCTTTATGCACTACTTCATAAATCTCTTATTCAAGAATAATACCCTGAAAACTTGGGGTTCATCATTTCTGGAGCAGCCTAGAGGATTGATGATTCAGACGGAGACCTCACAAAGTGATGATCTCTGAGTTTGAATGGTATTGTAGGCCCAACAAATTAGTTAATGCAGCAAATGCATTAACAGTGTCTGATTTTGGGGTCTGGACAGTCACATGTTGGTGTTAAGGCACCGAGAATAGAAGATATATACTCACCCTGTGATTTGGCTCGTCTGGTTCAAACTGCTCATTGTCGTCCATGCCTTCCAGGTTACCTGAGATGGCTCGCTTGATCTGAGGCCCAATCTCATGTAAGGTCCGTAAACCGGCCTACGGAAAGAGGATGACAACAAAAATCAATGGGTGAAAATAATTCAGGGTTGTAGAACATTGTAGAAGGGCACCAACACTGCATAAAGGGTATAATTTGGGAATTATTCTGCCGTTTGGCCAATGAACTGTTTCTTGGTTTATACGCATCTGAACGCTCAATAGTGGTGGCTACATAATTATTTTAATAGTGAATAATTTCTCTTTTTTTTTGATAGTGCATTATCTGCACCGGTGTACTGATATTGATTGAAAATCATGATCCCATGTGTCTAGGTGTTAGTGTGAGAAAGTGTAGCAGTCTCATCTAAAACATTTGACAAGGCATTTCAGATGAAACATTCCCAGCGGCAGTTTTACCGGTAGTGTGAAATAGCAACAGCTAAAGCACAACATTATCTTCTGAGGCAAGTTTATTGTGTTCAATTTTTTTTTTCAATTGTGGTAAGGCATTTTAATGCCCATTAGAAACATTTAATACAGTTGAATCTTTCAACTTGGTGAACCCTAAATCCAAGTAAACCTGTACTTGCACTAATGGTTATATGCAACAACATAGGTCAGCAAAGAGTACACACTTGCAAGTCCTTCACAAATTGATAGATTTAATTGTTCTAAATCACAAACATCTTGTTATGCTTGAAGAAGTAACAAATTTAAAATGAGTCACTGTAACACACAAGAAAAGAGTTTCTTCTCAGAGATGGGATATTTACAGTCCATCTACAAGACCCTAGAGCTATGCAAAACTTTTAATTGTCATCAGAATTCAAGCCCGGGGTGGAGACTTACCTGGAGAGCAAACGTGCTGTCGTGCCCTCCTGCTGACTTGATGGCTTCGTGCTTGCGCTTCTTGAAGCGACGGAAGTAGTCCTGGATCAGGAATGTTGCATAAAATTTGCCCACCGTCACATCGTCATCCCCTGAGAGGAGGCACGGGAGTTGCGAAGGTGGGAGGAGGGGGAGGGGGAGAAGATTTAGGAGGGAAAAAAAGAAACCATGCACTCAGCATTAGGAAATTCAACAACTATTCTGATCGATGCAGAAATGATACTGTTCAGATAAACATGTTTTCTTTCAATTTGAAATTTTACCCTTTAACCCTAAACTAAATCATTGCAATTCAAACCCAATAACTGTAATACAATTTACTACACACTGCTAAATCATATCCTATAGGACTATACATACAATTTTGTACTTGTGTTCACCTATTAAGATATGATGAGTCCCAAATAACTTTTGTCCTTTGTAGCAGGTTGCAACAACAATTGTTTACCATAACAAAGCAACATGGTGGTTCGTAAAAAACCACCAAGGAGCAGAATTTATTATTTTTTTTAAATCTATAAAGAAAGCAGAAATCACTCTTGACAGAGACAGTTTCAACCCTAGCTGCTATGAAGCTGGCCCATAGGAAAGGAGCAAGATGTATAGAGTTAATACTCACCTCCGGCGGGCGGGGCCACCTGGTCGAGAAGCTTCGGGCTCGTTCTCTTCCAAATCTTTTTGATGACAGCTCGTAGCTCCTCATTGCACTTGTCGATATTTCCTGTCAAAATGAACATGACCAATAGGTGTATGGAAGGAAAACTTCTTGACAAAATAATTAAAGCCTGTCAATAGATCGTTCTCCTGTAAAATTTTCTGGGGGTGTTGGAGTCACTATCTTGTTTACCGAGGCACTGATAACATGGTAAGTGAGAAAGTTGATGAAGCTTAACATACATTCATATGGACCAAACTTTTGGAAATGTAATGTATTCATCTGTATAGTGCCGAGGTTACTACTTTCATGGTGCCAGATATATATCCCTATATCCCAAAACATGGTCATAATGTGTGTGACATTTACCCGTCAGGTGTTACAACAACACAACAGCTCTACACAAAATGGCATTTTAATTATACAGACTCTGGTAGGATAACATTTGTAATTATATCAAAATTAATCTACTCCTATATAGACAGTTTGATTTATGCCATTTGTACCCATCAACAGAGAGCATGGCAATGAAGTTTGCCGACCAGTGAAAAAGCATAGAAAGGCTAAAGGGATCGACTAAAAGAAAAAAAGGCTCCTCAACTATAAAAAAAAAGTGTAAGACTGGGCATAAGATTCTGCATGAACTTTTTTTTACTTGAAACACCACCACCACCACCAACAATAACAACATAAACCAGAAATAAGATGATGACATCACTTCACATAAAATATTGTTGTAATGGGTTAGAGAGAACAGATTGGATGAAATGGAAGCAGTAATCTCACCTTCTGTTTTGATCTTGAGTGACGTCCTGATCAGTGCAAACAACGTTGCATTGAACATGACAGTGCCGTCACTGTTTAAGGGCATGTTCATTGAAACCAGCCTCTGCAACACAAGGAATAGGTACCAGTGATCACTTTTACATACAAATTTTTGACACAGCATTATCAGGAAAGTATTCTGGTGTTATTAAACTGCACTCTACAAGCATTAGAAATGCAGTTCACCTATCAGGTAATTAAGGTACATCTTTGTGTGGACTGCAATTCATAGCTCTTATTAGAAAGCACATTTACACAGTTTGCTATGATAAAAGCAATAATGTTGAGCATCAACTATTACTGTATTTGGTGACTTCCCATGGTTAGCCAAGCATGAATATGCATATAATCTCTGACCGAGGACTATGTGAAATATATGATTAACCAAAATCTTGATGAAGCAATCTAGATGATATGGAAGGTGATAGTATATAATATAGGATGTATTTGAATTTTTGTTTTCTTTCTGTAAAATATACTCCTGACATCTTGCTGGATGCTACTGCAGTGCAGTAATGGTGGTCCATAATCTCTTTTGTAATTTCTGCCTCATGGATATCACTAAGACTGATTTCTTATCTCAGCAGCAATATAATATCCTTGATTGAAATTCTCCTTCCATCATTCTCACTAGGTACAACGTACCACTTCATACTAAAGCTTGAAAAACTTGAAAAATCTTGGATACCAAGCTATTTACGCAAAGCAAAACAGGTGAACTGAATTGCAATTCTGCCTAAAATCATGGCACACAAATGTCAAACAAACTGCCTCTGCATCATGACAAATATTACAAAATTCTCCTCATTGCTTATAGATTTACTGTAAACATTTTGTCGCCAGTGGTCAGGTCCATCCGCTACATGTAAATGAATGACGTGATCTTATGCACCCACGCAAAACGTGCAGTAGTAATGTGGGGTCACATTTTTGGTGTTTACTTGTTTATTTCCAGTATAATGCGGTGTTATTATGCAGCAGGCACACGCAGAGTGCATATGCAATAATGGTTATTGCATCTAATTTTTCCCTTTTACTCTTGACTAAAACATATCGTCACCTCACATTATGAATACACTTTCAGAGCTTACAGTCAATATTTCCCCAACACTCAATTACTTACAAAACTACAAAATCTTGGTAGTTTGCAGATAGAGGTATTACTTGATGTTTTTTTGTGTACGACCAAATACAGCCTGCGCTGTGCACTGGCACAGTGTTGTCAACACATTTTAAACTTAAATCAAAAAGTACTGCTGCCATTTGAGTCTTTAAATTCATTTGCGACAGTGAAAATTGTGTTACACAGCAACAGCTTCCTGAAAACTGTTCCCATGTAGGGAATATACCCAGTTTCATGGAGGAGACTTCACTCACCTTACATGCTATCCTATGGGGGCAGAGTTTGCCAAAACCTAGAGGCGGAGATATGGATCTGAGTAACGTCACTACGTCTAGATGCTTGATTCGACCCCTGTCAAGTCAGATGGAAAGGATGAACAAAGAAAGGAAACCCTGTCAAAAGAATCGGCTTTAATCCACTATCATTCCTCTTTTAAATTTTACCTAAAAATATAGACAAATCATAGAAATGTTTTCTAAGAGGAATATTCTTGGAGTGACTCAAGCTTTCATTGAAAGATAAACATTTTTCTTGCATGAATTATACACAGACAAATATCTCTCTTGTTAACTCGATCTCTTCTCTAGGAGCTGAAAAAGAAGGGGCAGAGAAGATAGATGTTGAGATAGACGTATTGCAAGGAAGAAAGTGGTATATAAACACGTTTGTATGTACAAACATTCTTTATATAGAAAGAAAGAAAGATAGATAGATAGATAGATAGATAGATAGATAGATAGATAGATAGATACACGTGGATAGATAGAAAGATAGATAGATAGATAGATAGATAGATAGATAGATAGATACACGTGGATAGATAGAAAGATAGATAGATAGATAGATAGATAGATAGATAGATAGATAGATAGATAGATAGATAGATAGAAAAATAGATATAGATGGATTGATAAAAAGAGAGAGATGACATAGGTTGATTCCTAGTTTAATAAATAGAGACAGAAAAAGAGATTGAAAAACACAGATATGTAATGTGGGACACTCGAACCTTAAGGAATGAATCTGACTTACGTCGCATCAGGGTCAAACTCTGACCACTGTCTGACAAACTCGTCTAGATGGTGGGGCCCAAGAATTGACCAGTCCCTGGTCAGGTAGTCAAAATTATCCATGATAACAGCTACAAATAAATTGATGATCTGGCAAATGACAAAAGAAATACAGGAAATATTGCGAGTTGCGATCATGTGGAATACTGTGAAATGGATATCACTAGGTATAAGGCACACAAATATTGCTCGTATACAAGAGTATGTACACATTATAACAGAAGTGAACAGACATGAGATACAACATGTATGTTTAAACACCTAGTTATTTTGTTGGTGTAAAAGCCCATGATGTCTCTGGCAATACTCACAAGGAATGAACAGATGGAGTAAAAGGTGATGAAGTAGAAGTAGGCAAAGTTGTTGCCACACTTCCCCACCTCCTCCGACTCGCAGTCCGGCGAATCCGCACACGCCATCATGATCTGTTGCCATGCTTCGCCTGTTGCTGATCTACAGGGGGGGGGGGGAGCAACAAACATGTAAACACATGCATGTTTTGCATCTTATAAGTCTTCTTTCACTATTTACACAGAATTTGATCCTATCGGTTTCATACAAAGTCTTCCTCCTCACTTTCTTAATTTAGGCACAGTTGTATAAAAGTATCTGCCTGTTCAGGGGGACCAGCAAGAGTTGTACTGAGTTGCAACCCATTCCAAGTTTGTTAAATACATTAGTCAGTTTTATCTCGTCATTAGTTGCATATTACCTTGCAGGGCAATTGATAGAATTTATTTTTTTTTTCATTTTTACACCATAGTCAAAAAGTGTCAATTGTAGGCAACCTTGAGGATACCTCTCTGCCATATGACTGTTTATTGCCAAACTCAGAAAGAGGGCAGAGATCTACATTTAAAACCGAATATGATATTTTTCCTGTTTACTGTAATTAGTATATTACAGCTAGACTCACCTGAATAGCACCAATAGAGCAGCAAAAAACGTCTGGAAGTTATTATTCCTGTTAATCGCACCATCCTCTGTAATCTCAATTCTACCAAACATCTGTGGAGAAAGAATAAATAAAAAGAATATTACCCAATGGTTTTATCAGATGACTTACAATATATCTAACCCAAAGCTCCAAGAGCATCTTAACCCGTTGAGGACGAGTCCCGAGTATACTCGGGCAGGTGTCTATGGGAAATGCGTGTTGTAGCAAAATCAGTCCGTCCTCAACGGGTTAAATTTGTGAGTACCTTGGACTGGACTGTGAGCTGTTTGCATTTTTTCCTAAATCATATTGCAGCTATCACTGTACTTCACTGGTGAATTACTTGTCATGATGTTATCATATCCTATTTTGTTGCTAATGTCTTGAATGAATTATCAGTGTCATTATTCATTATTGCCATTCCCACTACTGTCATATTCATAAATTGCTACACATTCATAAATTTCATCAAAAGCATCAGTCAAAAGGTTGAAGGGACAATAGGAAAATGACTGCAATGCCATTGTCATATTGAAAATAGTGGTAGATAGGGGGGGGGGGAACTAGGGTATAGTATAACAATAAAAGAATAATTTCATTTCAGATTGGTCAATGTCTTTGCTCTCAGAACCTACTGAAGACGAGTCCCAAGTATACTCGGGCAGACGTATTGTAGCTAAATCAGCCCGTCCTCAATGGGTTAAAAGCATGCAATTAAAGGCTTTATTACAGGAGGACATCCTCACTTGGAAGAGGGCAAAGTTCTTACCTGCATTCCAATCACAGCATACACAAAGAACAACATGACGATCAATAACGCAACATAGGGCAGGGCCTGGAAGGGGTGAGGAAAGGAGAGATTGAAAAATACACAACATTATGCAAACAAATCAGAATATCATAATCATATCTATAACAATTATTTGTCTACGATTCAATCAAACCTCAAGTGTGACAGCCACATAGCTTTACTGAAGTGTTCACATCAACGGATATCAAAACCTTGCAAGAATTTTGTTTCCTAGTCTTGAGGTTTTCATGCCGTCAATCCCTCGTTTGAGGCGAGACCCCACTTTAACGAAGCTGATGGGATGCTATACCCCCCTAACGATCCTTCGTTTGAGAGTTGGGAGTCGAAGTACTTGTCCATTGCAAATTAACTTTCTGCTCAGGCGTGACAAACCTGGAGGCCAAGCCAGGGTTTAATGACTACAGCAGCTGTTGTATTACGTAAGCGCATGATAAGGATATCTGCCTGTGGCAGACCATTCAAAGTGAACTCAATTTTCTCTATCCTTTCTGAAGTTTTCAATTTTATATTCTATTGAGAAATTCTATGGTCATCCATTTTACATTTCAAACGAACAAAATTGACCCATAAATAACAAAAATACAGGAATAAGAAGGAGAGCATTGTAGAAGTTTGTCGACACACACACACACCATGGAGCTACATAGCCCATGCCAAAACCAAAACAATCTCCTCCTCTCACGGGTGCCCCCCCCCCCCCTCCCGTGGCGCTGTGGCGATGACTGATGCTTAGATTAGGCCAGGGTCAAGAAACAGGTGTTTTATATCTTTGCCCTTACAAAAAAGAACCATGGTTTTACCATGGTATACCATGGTATGGTAATGAACCATGGAAACCTGGTAATTTTGCCCTGGTAAAACCATGGTACATTACCATGGTATTACCATGGCAAAATACCATGGTATTACTGCTCTTACCATGTACCATGGTATATTACCATGGTATTACTGTGCTTACCAAATACCATGGTACCGGTACCATGGTACAATACCATGGTATTTCTGAGGTGATTTTACCATGGTATTACCATGGTATTACCCTGGTATTACCATGGTATTTACAATTTGAAAAGAAAAATAACATTAATGGTCGTGTATTTACAGCATGCAGAACTAGTATGTTACCTACATAACCTGGCCCCGAATCACATACACCTGTTTCTACACTATTGTACAAGACCTACATCCTAATCTATACAGGTCTACCTATCTGTATACCTAGAGTATACATCCTATTCCTAGATACATTGCTAGGGTATCAGTTCTTTATATATGGGCTGATATCTGAAAAGGTTTAAGGCATGGTTACTAACTACATGTCATGCATAATATTAGTCCTATCAAAATATGAATATGCATTGTTATAACACAAGTTAAAATAGTTGGTAACAAAAGAGAAATTTCCCAACATACTTCAAAGTTTAAACCCAGAATATATACTTTGGGTTTTTATGTCTTTTATCTATTTTCTCACCTTTTGCATGTTAGATGCTCTCTCATGAATATTCATGAGCGATACAGAAACCAAGTCAAAACATGGTTCGTGCAACTTGAATCAACTTGTGTTACATTTTCCAGTTGGGTTAATGAGGTTTAAACTGCATGGGAAGAAGTCAGTTCTTGGTACCATGGATATATTAGTACTAACCGGGTGTTTGCACTCACCCACACCCCCCCCCCCACACACACACACACAAGCACACACATACACACATACACACACTACACACATTCACACATATACTAAATACAGGCTGTAGTACATTTATTACATGAACATACCGGTATAATATTTTGGGTCGTACTTGGAATTTGTATGAGATAACACACAATGTGAATTAGTTCCAAAACTTTGCTTATCTTTAACGGGCCAGGCTTATTTGGCTATAAATGCTAAAAATTGCATTTTGGGAGGGAATTTCGCCTCCCCCCCCCCCTCCACAAGATCTCGACCATTAGTAGGCCTATTACGATCGTAGCGAAATTTGGCCCAAGTTACAACCACATTGTAATGTACAAAATTATGTGTTATATATCTTATATTTTTTTTTATTGTCAATTTCTAATTTTAATTCATCAATTAATTATTTGTGCAAATTAGGCCCATCATCTTATTTTAGCCTAATTAAAAGCATTAAGAGTCTATTTCTTAATCATTGGTAAGTCTGTTTTTTTACATGTTTAAAGACCATGCATCAGACATTAAAGGACTTCCAAAAGCCAATTTATTATGTATATGATTTTTTTTTTAGTTTCAAATGTATTTCTTTGTTTTTTATTGTTTCCTTTGTTTTCTTATGAGATTCTCATTGACCACTTTTATACCATAATTAGCATAAGATCAATCAATCGCAGTGATTAATGTTACAGCAGTGATAGCTCCAGGGGGCCCCTTCTTTAATTTTTGATAAGATAAAAATAAATAAATAAAAAGAAAACAAAATGAAAATGGGCGTGTCTGCCCCCTTTAATTGCGGAAGTGGCACCATGACAGATCCCTCCCCCATCCCCACCCCCACCCCATTTACGGAATTCCTGGATCTGCTCCGATAAAGAATAGTCAGATTTTTAAAGAGTTTCTTTGTTGCTGTTTTCAATCAATCTTTGCGTCGATTTTTTTTTTCAATCGGAGAAGGGACCGTACTTCACAAGCTTTGTCTTTTTAGTGGGTCCCTCCTTTTTTCACACAATGCATATTTCATTTATTTCACTTTTGTTACCTCAGCAACCACTGCATTGTACCCCTACTTTAGGTTTTCAATTATTGCTTTCTCTGTACAAATTCCATGCATTCTACTTTCATTGAAGAAAGCGAGATTTATGTTCACCAAATAGATTATTTTGCTGTGGAAAAAACAACAATGAATTTGAAGTTGAACTTGAAAAAAAGTCAGGAAAATGTCTCATGACAGGGTCTCTTCCATCACAGACTCGAAACATCGAGGGTGGATTCCGCCCTTCCCTCTCCTGCCACGTCCCTTAGAGTTTAAGGGGTTTACCTTTAGAATCGGTTGATATATATTTTGATTTTTCCCATTCGTTGCAAGTATACTCATAATGGTCCAATAGTTTTGACTGTAATGTATTGGTACGTTTATAATCGTTTAAAAAGTGGAATCAATTGGTAAAACTGCCAGATTTGATGAACTGGTATGAACTTCCCCAGTCATGCCAGTTTGATACATTACCCGGCTGGGTTCTACTAACTGTTACAGCCTAAACTTTATCAAAGTGCATGTAGGTTAAATCTGCATTGCTTTGAAGTTGAATAAATCTATCAGTTGTGTCAAGTCATTTGCAACAGGTATACAAGAGCCTGGTTCAAAAAAGTTGAATCTGCTGGAATCATGGAGTTGATGTTTTAGTATGCCAGTTCTTACTGGTAAATCTGCCTGTTGTGTCCAGTCGATTCAACCTGCACCAAATTGGTCCAATTTTTTCGGGGTCATCCCACAAGTCATACGGCCCACAAGCTCGACATTGCATCATGGGGCTTATTGTAAAAGTGTCGTGGGCCTTATTTACCTAGTGTCGCAGTCATGTGGGCCTTGTTCGCTAGGTGTCAAATTCATGGGTTGTTTGATTTGTTGGCTGTATGATTTGTGGGTGTCGAACTCGAATGTGCACTCATTGTTTCTACTGTAATCAACTGGTTGTTGTATGCCATTTCACACAATTTCTTTCAAGTGGATCATCAACTGAAAAATCTGCTTGTTGTGTCCAGTTGATCCCACTTTGTCTAAGGGCATACTTTGGTCTATTTCTTCCTACTGGAATCAACCAATAGGCTTTAATGTTCCAGTTTACACAATAGATCTAATTTTTTTAATCTGTCATTTTCATTAGAACAGTTCAACTGTTAGTGGTATGGCAGGGCCCTGTGGTATAGAGCAGCGACAACACTGGAGAGGCTCTCCTGGATAAGACCTTATTATTATTATTATCATTATTATTATCATTATTATTATTATTATCATTATTATCATTATTATTATTATTATTATTATTATTATTATTATTATTATCATCATCATTATTATCACCAGTACCACTATGCTACTACTATTAGGTATGTTGTTATTACACACATGTAACTCACTCATCACAGTTTGATCCATTTGTTCAAACTGGAGTCATCTATGTTTTCTCAGTGTACCAGTCCATTCCATCGCTTTCAAGTGGAATCAACTGGTAAATCTGCCAGTTGTGTCTAGTCAAGTTCAATACAATTATTGTATCTATACAGGAATCGGGTAGTTGATATTTCAGTATGACACTTTATTCCGTTTCTTGCAAATGGAATCCAGTGGTGAATCTGTAGGTTATGTCACTCTGTAGGTTATGTCAATGAATTCTAATTGGTAGACAATTGCCTAGTTTATTTCATTTGTTTCAGTCTGTCAGTTGGAATGAAATGTTAGTTTGGAGTCAACTTGTCTAAGTGGAGTCAACTAGTGAGTCTGCCAGTTGAACGACATGTTTTCCAGTTGGTACAAATAAAACTTCATAATCAATGATTTAGAGCCAGGCCATAATATTCAGCTGGAATTGATTGGGTTTTTTTTTTTCAGAGTGTGCCAGCTCATTCAATTTAGCGTCAGCTGGAATGGCGTGAGTTGGTATTAATTTTCATCTTTAATTGTATGGTAATTCACACCATGGTAATGTGAACGAGTATCGGCCTACTTCCAGTTTGCAACTATTTGAACAAGTTGGGTCAAACGGATAGCTATAATGGGACCATTTTTTTCCTTGTGATACCAGTAGAGAATGTACCTTTTTTCGTCATTATTTGACATTTAAAAGGAGTATACAGTACTGGATGAGATGAGGATTCAGCTTGTAACATTTTGCGAGATATTTAGAAACCACTCTTTGAAATGATAAAGAGCAGAAGAGGACTCAAACGTTTATTTAATGAAAACAGGCTGAGAAATGACTGAGATATCTAAAAACAAATTAAAACAAAGAGCTCCTAATGAAAGATGGGGCCTGTCAATTTGATTTTGATTTTTTTTGGGGGGGGTTGGTAATCTCAGCCATTTCAAGACGAATTTTCTTCAAAACGTTGAATCCTTCTTGAAATTACAGCTGTATATGCTCTTTCATTATTTTTTATTTCATGAGAGGTTTATCATCTAACAGAAAAAAATAAGTTGTAAATCTGAATCCTCATCTCAACCAGTACCTACTGTACAGTCCCTTTCAGCTATAAGAATATCATAATTGATATGTTGTTGTTGAACCATGGTATCACCATGGCTATTTTTGTGTACCCTTAGAAATACAGAAGATGACAAAAAGACTATGGTTATATATGCTGCGGTACGATTAAAGACCCTGTGGTTGTAGTACATGGTATGATGGTTATCATATGGTATCTCCGTGGTTATTCTATGGTACAAGTAGGCCTAGTAGTGCCAGAACCGTGCCATGGTATGATGGTTATTACATGGTATATCCATGGTTAATTAGTGCAGCGATACTGGGGAAATTCCTTATATACCATGGTTATTTTATGGTACAAGTGGTAATACCGTGGTGATGCCATGGTATGATGGCCATAACCCGGCATCACCATAGTTATTTTATTGTACCTGTATAGTTATACCAGGCAAATACAGTAGATGGCATGGTTTTTCCATGGTACTGGTAGTAATACCATGGTAGTGCTATGGTATAAAAATTATAACATACTATTACCATGGTTATTTTGTGTCGCCTATGGTAAAACCATGGAAATACCATAGACTTCACAGTTATTCTATAGTATACGTATCAGTACCATGGTCGTGTCATGGTATTGATAGTTTACCATGGTTTTTCTGTGGTATCACCGTGCATCACCATGGTTTTTCTGTGGTACTCGTAGCAATACCATTGATACCATGGTTTTACTATGGCAATTGAGGTTTTACCATGGTTTTTCTGTGGTATCACCATGCATCACCATGGTTTTTCTGTGGTACTCGTAGTAATACCATCGATACCATGGTTTTACTATGGCAATTGAGGTTTTACCATGGTAATACCGTAAATTTCATGGTTATTTTTTGTAAGGGTGGTTTTTAAGTCATTGATTGCCAAGATATACACTGGCATTATTTACGGGGGTGTAGCCTCTTCAAACGAGAGATTTGCGTCATGATCAACAGTTTCCAAAAATAAGTGGTCCTCTTATTACATAGCCATAATTTTATCCTTCTGGCCATCCACATAATGTATTATGCACAGACTTCAGAATATTGATCTAACATTATGTCTACTGTATTATTCCTGCATGTATCAAGACTGACGTTATGCGTGAATACATACATATGCATGCTCCACTTTTACACTATCCCGATAAAATTTGCAAACTGTAAAACCAGAAAAAAAAGTTGAATGTAATATTGGTGGAAAATACATACAATATGAATATCGAGGTTTATTTTTAAATCAGAAGTTTAATGTCTTAACTGCCTCCCATCTAAACATGAATACTCATATCGGGAGAGACCAAAATCATTTTATTATTTGGTTAACAATGTATATGCCCCTTATGTGTGAGCATATATACAAACAGTATATAAATTGCATATATATATATATATATATATATATATATATATGTACTGTATGTATATAAGCTCACACATAAGGGGCATATACATTGTTAACCAAATTATAAAATGTTCATACATATATGAGATACAATTTACCTACTTGAACATCTATGTACACAAAATAAAATTTCCCCTTACCTGGAAAGACTTGATAAATGTCCAGAGCAGAGTCCTGATTCCTTCCCCTCTGCTCAAAAGTTTGACCAATCTCATCACACGGAACAAGCGGAAGAAGTTGATGCTAAACTGCTTCTTACCCGGCTGCGGAGGGCAGAAAATCACGCAAAATATCATCAGTGAGCGTGGGACACAGAAAGAAAGTATAAAACCCATACACAAAAGCCAAAAAAAAAAAAAACTAGATGAAGAATGATATGCGATTACACTCAGAGGTTTCATAGTATGCTGCTCGGCAATCCTTTGTAGAGATATGTAAAGCATGCCAAATGTACACCATTACTCGCATACATGTGTTTCACTATTATGTTCATTCACTTGCAGTGCATGTGCATAATAGCTGACAGCCTTGGAGAACACTTTTGATGTCCTCAACACCTTTGTTATCCTCTTTGGGGAAACCCCCCAAAACAAAAAAACAAAACAAAACTTGGATGCCTTTAATAGCAATCTTTTTGTGTCTTACAACATGACTGCGCATCAAAACCCTGCTGGCCGCATGAAAACTGAAAGACATCCAAAGATGTCTACAAAGATATGAACTAAATGAATCAACAATGCTTGAAAGTACACCCTTTTAAGAGTGGTCATCCTTATGAACTTTGTTAGATGTAGAATATTTTCCCTGTCATTGTCTTACTATTCAAGAACAAATAATTTTGTTTGTTTTTTAATTTTTTCCCCTTATCAATATTTTTGCTCTTGTAAACAAAGAAATGACAGAAATTAATTTATTATGTAATTCAACAAAGCAAAAACCAATAGGGAAAATGGGAAATCTGAATAGTACAATCATTAACTTCATAAGTCAAAACTACATGACATTTTATCTATTTTATTTGCTCATTCTCTGTCCATCTTACTTGGTAATGAATTCTCTGGATTTTGCCACTTTTATAGTTCATCACATTCCTGGCAATTTTACTCCCACCACCAACTGCAACAACAATTATTTTTGACATACTTGACAAAACTTTTAAGGGCTGTTAAGAAGGAGTTGGTTATAACAGTCCGTTAAAGTACATATAAAAGGTCATATTCCGTGCCAAAGAAATGGATAGAATGAAAAACAAACTCACACTTTCATTAAAATTCTGATATCATGCTAAAATATACAAGATATTAATACTGTTATACCTAGAAGGCAAGATATCTTTAAAAAAAAAAAAACTTAGATCTGGTTTTCATTCATGTGCTTTGCAAAAAGAAAATAATTGTAATGATAATAATGAATAACAAAAATTCAGTGAGTCATGACAACTATTTAACCCAGAAGAGTGACCAACAGAAAAATAATACTGCTCTATGCTTCATTTTCTCTTTATATAAGTATGAAATGATGATATACTTACTGTATTTGCAATATTTGACAGATGCAAGTGCACTCTACTAATTTGTGAGGTCTCCAATTTCATGCACAAACACTATTTTTGCTCTCCCTATACAAGTAGCACTGGTGGCTATAGCACTGCTTTCCATGTTGGGTTAACCCACAACCAGTGATGCTGGTGCAGATCTATCTCGTATTAAACTAGAAGGGCAAGAACTACAGGGTAGATCATATCTTGGGCGTGAGAATGAGACCACGTCAAATTTCCTAGTCTGAATGCAAAAGTCTAAATAGATTCCAAACAGCAGATTGGTATTTCTCTTTTGGGAGGTGGATAAAGAAAAAAAAAAAGTGTGGAATGGTGCAAAATTCTGAAGTAGTCAGGAGTCTGGTGTGGGCAATCTCATATCTCCATTTTGCAGTGGGGAGGGTGGGGCTTTAACGTCGAGGTGCACCCAGGTGACTGGTGGGTGGACATGCTGTATGTCTTCATGATATATCGGTGTCATCTACGCTATACTGTCTGTGTCCTGTAATATTCCTCTCTCACCCTTATTAGTCATAGTCTTTAATTGCCATGTGAGTGTGATTAGGCAGCTAGGTTAATACTGTAAAAGTGGATAGATTTGTGTGAGTAATATTTCGGCTCTGTTTGGTATAAAGATGAATTTTTGTGTGTTTTTAATTCCACGGAATGAGGACATTGATTACTGGAACATAAGGCATGCAAAAATATTGGCATGCTTTATTTTCGCATAAGCTTCTGGTTGTGCAAAATGTGCAAAAATTTCAATACCATAAAAATTTCCACTTTTACAGTAATTTGTTATGTTCATTATTTCGAAGGTTCATTATTCCAAAGATTCATTAATTAAAAATGAAATAGGGTTCTTTAATTAGCAGATGAAATAAGATCTGTTATTCTGAAGGTTCATTAATCTGAAATGAAATAAGATCTGTATTTCCAAAGTTCTGTTAATCTGAAAACAAAATAAGGTTGGTAATTTTGAAGGCTAGTTATGTTCGCATCCCTCTTTTTATTTTCAGATTAACAAACCTTCAGAATAACAAACTTACTTTCATTTTTGGATTAACAAATCTCCCATATTACAAACTTTATTTCATTTTTGGACTGACAAACGTTTCGAATAAAGAAAATAATTTCATTTTTGGATTAAGGAACCATTGGAAAAATGAACCTTTGGAATAAGGTCGCAATGATCGGATTAAGAAACCCTATTTCATTTTCAGATCAATGATCATGTAGGTATAGGAAATTTGTGTGTTTCGGAATAATGAACCTTCGGAATAACGAACATCACCCAATTAGGCAGACAGAGTGTGTGTGTGTGTGTGTGTGTGTGTGTGTGTGTGTGTGTGTGTGTGTGTGTGAATAGCATTCCTTTACATGCGACTAGGGAATGAAAATATTACTCTTTCTCTCTCTCTCTCCCTCTCTCTCTCTCTCTCCCGTTAACAGAGAGTCTTTCAAAACATCCCTGCCTAAGTCTTGGTCTTAGCAACTTGTTGCAGATTTGTTGTAAAATCTAATTTCTTTCTTGCCTTTTTTCTTGGGGGGGGGGGGAGCACATATGTACATTCCCCCTTTTACTGAATATTATGAAATAATAGAATGTGATATCCTAGGAACAAGGCTTGAATGCACATGGATTATGTACACAAAGGGTATTTAATGGACTTAACATAACTTTGTTAGTGTTAAGAAAACTCAAGCCAGGAATTCCCAATGCATTGAGTGATCATAATGTGTGAACTTAAAGCCACATTTCAGCATTAACCATGTGTTGCTTGCATAGAGCAATAATAGACAAAAAGAAAATGTGTTAGCCAAGATGTACCAGTGCTGAGAAAAGTAGCAATATAATATCACAGGCTTGCTGCTGATGCAAAAATCAAGAGAGATCTAAGCTTTAAAAGAAAAAGATCAAAAGAAATGTCATCCAGCAAAGCCCCAATTAGATTAACCAAAGTTATTATGCAAGTAATAAATCAGGTCACTCACATTACAAACAAAGATTAAAGGAGGAAAACAATCCCCCTACATGCACAGTAAGAATGACCTGTAATTCCTGCAGTTAACTGAGTGGAGAGGGGAATGATATTTAGAATATTAAGAAGGATATTTGACAAATGCAAACCCAATACAAACTTCTGTATGTGAGTAGCAGTACTATATTATATGCTTTACATTCACCACCAAAAAAGTAGCAACTACAGCTTTTCCTTTGTCAATTCAAATAATAAACTTATTCTTTGGATTGCATTGATGCAAAAAAATCACTAAACTTGGTATTTCTCCTATTTTTAAAGGGAAAGGATCATCCTATTTGGAGGCAGTCAAAACAAATCTTTACCAATGGTGATGGTGTATTCACTCATTGCCACATAAGTGCACACATTTACAAGAAATTTTCTGTATCTCTATGTGCAGTGCTTCACAGATTTTGTTCAACAAGGTTTGGAAAAGTCAAAGAAACAAATCTAGGCCAATTTGACTGAAAAGTTTTGCTACCATGACACCAACATCCTAAAAAAAATAAAAAAATGACCTACTCAAGAACGTTGTGCCATATTAAAAGAACTGTGCAGAGATATGCTCTTTTACGGAACATTCTACAAGCAAATACACCTGGGTATAAAAATGTATGCGTGAGAGGGTGAACATATGTGTGTATGTGTGTGTGTGTGTGTGTGTGTGTGTGTATATGTGTGAGTTTGTTTGTCTGTTTCAACATGAGGGTTGGGGAGTGTCTTTGTCAGTCAAAGAGACAGTTAGCATTGATAGCAGTCCCTCATGAAACCATTCCAAACAGGCATACTGGTGTGACTACCAAGAGTGGTACAGGTCGAAAGATAATGGATATGTTGGAAGTGATAATGCTGCTAATTTCGGCTAGAGAGGACAGAAGAAAAAAAAATTATCGGTACCAGCTTCAGGTGCATTTGATGCTACTGAGAGAGTGAAAAATATCGGAGAAGGAAAGTGCAGCTAAGAAGTCGCGATGACGTACTAGTGAGGAGGACAGGCTAAACATTTTCAGAGTACAGAGTGCACGGATAGGTATGAGTAGATACTTGGAAGAAGAAGAGATGATCGCGGAAATTGTCGTTTGATTTACCGATTGCATAACCTGTCGAGCATTCGCCCCCAACAACCAAATGTAGCCATCGAACAGAAAAAAAAAGTAGGGTGAAAAAAAAGGAGAAATAGAGAATTCACTTGTCTAGTATGTCAAGACTTCTTGATAATACCAATAAAGAAACTTGTCTCACAAATACCAACAACGGAACCAGACATCACGACAAGAATACGACAGGTGTAGACGGTGACGACATTGACTAGTTATATCGTGAAATTTCAGACTATAATCTCAAGGGCCATACGTGTATCTCTACATGCATGTGCACTCATTCTGCAAAACGGGCATTTTTAGTCTTTTGTAGGTATTGCATGTGTGGCATCTTTCTATATTTGCAGTGAGATTAAGAGGAGCAAGACAGAGATGTCTAAATATTTCAAACAACACATGCAAGCCTCCTAAATTTGTATATTATATTTTCTTTTCTTTTAATTCTGACACCTGAGATCAAGAAAATTCATATTGCTGCAGCCAACTTCCTCAGAAAAGATATCTAATCACCGTTAATGTCAGCAACTTTCTATTTCATCTACATCACGAGGGGAAAATGGGAAAAAAATTTTTTGACGGTAATACCATTCAGGGTAAATATACTTATTTCATTTTCATGCACATAATTACATATCATTTTTTTAAGAATGTGGAAGGGGAAACGTTTGATAAGCCCCATATGTCTTTTCCAAGTTGATCAAGTTTATATTGGACAAAAATATAGAATACCATGGATGGGTAGTAAACATTCTCAGTTTCAAGGTTTATTGTCAGTAAAAAAGCACAGAAAATTTGTCACATGATTGAACTATAGCACTTTCACTTGTTAGCATTTAGATAATGCATAATTGATATCAAGAATTCCATTAAATCAAAATAAAATGACTTTTATGACAAAGATGATGTGTTATACACATACGGTGAACAACATATAGACACACAGACGTACAGACAAGGACGAACAAAGACAAAGTGATACGGTGACAATTCAGCTGGCAGAAATTTGGTAATATTAGTTTCTGAATATGCAAGTACTGGTGTTATAACCTACTGCTGGTTAAACCTGAGCCAAACTCCACATTTTCTTTTTCCTCTGGGTTCAATTTTATAATGTCTGCGCAAGAAAAAGAAAATCAGGCCCTTTTGGCAATTTCTATGAAATAAAGAAAATAGATGAAAAGCAAATTTTTCTGACCAAAACAAAAACAATAACAAAATGTCAAATTCAATGAACAGATTGCAATCTTAGGATCTAGCATGTAGTTGCCCATCAACCATCAGATAAACATTAGATTGTGGACAAATCATCTTGCCCAATATGTCAGCGATCTTTTAATAAGGAAATCCTTCCGTTGTGTTTGAGATTTATCTCTACCATAGTGGATGTGCACACTTCAGAAGAGTTTCCGAGGAATCAAAACAGAGATAGTTTTGAAATCTCTGCCAACCTCAGCGGCATTCAAGTGAAGAAATGACAGCTGTGAGAACACACACGCAAAAAGAATGTGCGGCTAGAGGTCACAAAAAAAATGTGTACAGTTAAAAGAAAACGTCACCAAAAAAAATCATATCATCGCAATCTTTGTAACGCTCATTCACTGGTGACATGGCAATTTGTGCATGTCTACTCTACAATGTGTCAGCTTAGCCTTAAAAGAATTGCAAATTATGTGCAGAAACTAAACAACATCTTAAGTTAAAAGGAAATTAAGTGCAGAAACTAAATCATACTTAATGTCACTTTAAAAGAACAAACAAACTGTTCAACAAGAACAAAATGCGATACATTTATAGAGGCGGTAGAAATAACTTGAGGTAAATAAAAATCGGAGAAAGAGAAATGTAGAGTTTGGCGTGACAGTATGACAGAGCTGAAACAGTTGACAAATTAAAAGGCTATCAGATAAAATGCTTAGTTTTTCCTCGGGTCCTACTTTGGCACTATACAGCTTCACATCAGCCAGCACTATTAGATACTAACATTCACCCCTAGAAATCAAAACTGACAAAAAAAAAAAACTTTCTTTAGGGTTCAGACAGTGGATTATATGCCAAACCACTCTTGAGACAAGCACTGATGTATGAGATTGACACAATTAATTTTGATCAAAACATGATTATCAATTAGTAGGAACATTGAGACACCTCATTACCAAAGTTTTGCTGATAATACCCAAACACCCACTGTTTACGGATCACGATTCCACATGTGACTAAGACACACAAGTCCACACATTCATTCTCTAATGGTTTACACCGTACAGTCAAATTACAGTGAACACCATTAGAATTTTAAAAAAAAGACAATTCTTCCAGAGTAAATTTCATATCTTCCAGAAGAATCACAGTATTATTTCAATTGAAAAATGAATTAACAAATCACAACAGCATTAACTCTCTGTGTAAAACCCTGCAAGGGGGAAGTGCAAACAAGTCAGCAATGTGAATTATCTGAAATGCATCTGTTTGAATAATAATCAAAATAACTCAGTCTAAGTAACACGGGGGCACTGAGGTATTTTGTTTTTCATTTTACTGATTTGTCTAACATTTAAGTCCTGAATAGGAACCAAAATTACTGGCATAAAGAAAGAAGGTTTGTCAGATGATAGTATGGCACTGTTATTATGAGATCTATCTGGTGAGAATGTCCTACGCTCCTTAGCTTTAATACAGAAGTATCAACAAAATACTAGCCAAGAAAAAAAAAGGAGCAAAGATCACTGCAAGGTTCAGAGTAGTAGGGTAGGAGAGAACACATAGAGAGGCCCTCAAAATGGTGAAAATGCCCATCTGCTCTTAAAAAAAACAAACAAACAAACAAAATGAGACTATCAAAGATTTAAAAAAAATGCAAAAGGTCAAGGGTTATCACACTATACTACTTACAGAACAGCCATATAAATAAATAGATGGGTGGCCTTAAAGTTAATCGCAAAAATGAGAATTTAGCAAGAAACAAAAGGGGGGTATAAAGAATGTAATAAAAGCATGGATGCTCACGATGCACAAACATTTACAAGATGCATGCATCATCTAAGAAAAAAATTACCATTTTAAAAGATGAAATCATTTCACTTTAGGAGTACAGGCTTAAATTTATTTTCAAGGGTGTTCCTTTGGATGTTTCACTTGTTTGACTGAACATATTACTGGAATAGAATTTCTCTCAACCTCAGTTTTAAGAAATACTTCAAATCAATTACAACAAAGACTATCTTATGCATTGATCCTTCTTTAAGATGATAAATTCACTTGAATCATTTCAATACCCAATTAAATGCCTCAAAGTACCAACATATCAAAAATAACTTCCACCTATCTATACCAGTCATGGGATCAGGGAATGTTGTATGATAAACAATCTGTTCTCATAAGCAGCAAAATGAAATTCACAATATGACTTCAGAAATACAGAACTAATTTTTTGGTAAAGAATAAAAAATGCAATACTTATTATAAATTGACAAGGAAAGAATACAATATTATCTGTGGGATTAACTCCATATTCAAGCATGCACTATTGACTTTCATTACTTTGAAAGGAGATAAATTTGAAAAACATTGCATGGATTTACTTGTGAGCAAAACTTTTAAAGGCATTCTTTTAAGGGGACAAATATTTATCAACAAAACCATCAGTGATTGTTTTACCAGGAGCATATTGGATTCTGTATATCTTCTTATCAGGCAAAACAAAATGATACACTTTGGTGATATTACAGTGTAAATCTTATGTAGCAATGTGCCTACTTAGAATATCTGTTGAAACCTTCTGTGTAATATTGGTAAAAATTATTCAGCATTAAAAAGGGTTATTAGCTGACATTAATATCCTGATGTATACAATGTGCAAGCAAGTAGCATATATCCTTATGCAAGAAAGTCCAGAAAGGTGATTATTACTACTTTTTTGTTGGTCTTCCTCGTTAAGTGATAAAATTAATGACACTTCTACAACAAATGGTTTCACAGCTGGAACCACACACCACAGGATGCAGTGCTTACAATACACTGAATGACTACATATAATTGTGCGCAAAAATAAAATAAGAACAGTTTCAATGCAAAAAACGAATGTTGTCATATGAAAGAATAAGCAATAACCATACATATTTACTTGGATAACTCTTTTTACAGGGCAACATTAGATCCCAATATCACCAATGTTAATTTCTCTCTCTTTTTTTTTTAATACATATGTTAACGGACAAAATAAGGTTATATGATGAGGATTAAACCAGAATATGATTTTTTTTCTTTTTTTTTACACACTGATATGAAATAAGAAGGAGAATGCACGAATCTGAATGCCCCACATGTAAATTTTACAGAATAAGCCAACAGATTTCCAACCAAATGCATGCAAAACTGTTTTTTCAACAGAAATACAAGATGGATAGAAAGCCATGTTTATTTGAAAGGAAGGAAAATGAGAACAAAATAGATGTTGCACCAACCCTCTGTATTTTTTGTAGATTATTTGATTTGGTTTGAATAGCAGGTTCAAATGCCAGGGGGGAGAACAAAAACGAGTACGGGGTGGTCAATTTGGATGTGGGTGTTTTGGAAGGGGAGGGGGTGGAAGGAATAAACAAATAACAAACAAAAGAAAAACAAGCAGGATTGGTTATGTTAGTACAGCAATCCAACCAAATTAAAAAAAGAATCCATGTTATTCTTAGTATTAAAAGTATTGCTCACATTAATGATACATTTCTAATGATACATTTTAACCAGGTGTTAGGTTAATTACCACCAATTTTCACATTACCCACCATACTCTGCACCCTATCCCTTTTCATAACTCCTTATCATGAATGATTTTGTCATGTTTTATGCTTTGCACGAAGCCTATACCCCATTAAAAACAAGCCCAGTGTATACTTGGGCAGGTGTGTATGGGAGACACCTGTTGCAGCAAAATCAGTTCATCCCAAACAGGTTAAGTACAAATCTTGTACAATGTTAATTTACATGGGGAATATTGAAACAATGGCTTTACAATGGTAATCAGATATCTTATGAATTACATGCCAGTTAGGGATTCTTGCCTAAGCCATACATCTATTTTTTTTAGCAAAAGCTATAACAACCCTTTGAGCTTTCACGGACTCTTGACTTCACATGTGACCCTGCATCATAAAACACACAAACAGTCCCACGGGATGATTTTCGAGTAGGCCTGAAAATGTCAACCTCAAGCCAAAACCATGTGTGATATAAGTAGCCTATACCTATATGTGCATATGGGTGGCTGATATGCCTTGAACACTATCTCTAACCTGTGCTGCTAGAAATTCCCTTGTGTTGCTGACAAAAAGTGATTCATGAAAGATTATACCCATACACAAAACCCTCCATTCTTTCTACTGTCATTTCTAAAATCTGGAACCACAGTGATCAAGGTCCTTAATTAAGTAATTTAGAAGGAATTCTATAGATTTCAAATCTTAATTTGGAAATCTGACAATGAACTTTGTTCATCGCCCTATCAAATCACAGGCTATGAAAGATTTGGTGTCAGAACTGCCACAACTGCTCAGAAGTCAACAAAACTACAATTCACATGATCTACTGAAATGGCACATATGCATGTCTTAATTCATATCCACACATATTGTGCTCAGATAAAAGTATGAGACAGGACATGCAAGGAGAATAAGCCTGAATATTCTTCTTTTTGTTTGCACCAAGTCTTGCCTCCATCGTCTGTACAAAAGCGCTAAGAGATGAGACAGTAGGTTGTACGACCACGGCCACTAATCTTTTTGGCTTAAATTTCAGTGCCTTATCCTGAAGCAAAAACTTTGATTCAATTTACACAATCTTATCTGATGACACTTTGCTGTTTTGCGATGCAAGGTCACATGTAATCTCATGAAGATCTTGACTGACTAAAGTATATATGTGAATTTTGGTATCAAACATATACAAAACTTTTAACCTTAAAGTACATATCTTTTTTTTTTTGGGGGGGGGGGAGGAGGGGGAATTTTCTGATAAACATGGGAGGATGTGGAGAACTGTCATATAATTAGTAAATGGGCATGTAATGAGTGATTAGAAACAAATCGACAAGTCCCTGGTAGTTTGGTCAGTTGATAGAAGATCCCTGTACCAACACAATTTACACTTACTACCACCGGAAGTATCAAAAAGGGACACATTATTGGTGTGAGTTATATGATGGTAGTGTAGACCAGGTAAAACATCTAACATTACAAAACATGTCCAAATATTCAGTAATGATTGTAATCATCTTCCATACAGATCCTGAAGAAAAGGTACAAATGCATCTCAGGAAGGAATAAAATTGAAAGAGATTAACTGTGTATGGTATTATCATCATTTCAAATACTACCCAATCCATGAATATCATTTCAATTTTGCTGATAGACCCAATTCAAACTAATTCCTTTAATCACTTTTTGTTCCTAACTTTCTTCTATTTTATCTAAGATCAAACTACATTGAATACTTGATATCTGAAGATATTTCTATGCACTAACAGCCAAGTAACCCTTGGTTTCTACAATATTCTACATTTCTGGTCATCAAGAGCTTGTATAACTGATTCTCTGAGAGGGGGCGTGTATCTTTTTTCCTAGGCCTCCTGCAGACTAACAAATGCTGTACACTGTAGGAATTTCACATTCCGGACATCCTGAGTTGTCAATGTTTCTAATCTTCAAGACATTGCCATGTTCAGGGTAAGCAGTTCTCACTGCAAAGTAAGGGAAAGAAGACGGCAAGCTGATTCATTCATTTTTTCCAATTGAATTTGGACTAAAATGAGACACTTAAAGTAGTCAATGTAGTTCAGATTTCTTTGGGGTTTTTTTCCATTCAGATTCCAATGCTCATTAGAACAGCCTACTCTGTCCACAAAAATTTAAGGGTGTTTACCGTTTCTTGATAATAACTGAAGTTCTTGTGATGGCTCCTTTCTAATTAACAAAGTACTGTGCCGTGTACAATATGTGATTCTGGTAAAATGAATACTGAAAATTTATTTTCTACCCCTTTTTTTTTTTCTAAAGGGGGATGGAGTTGTTTTATCGTATTTCTTGGATTTCCCGTAGGAACTTGACCCATGAAACATAAAATTCTAAACTTGATCAAATAAATGTTTTCACTGTGGCCAAAACTTCAATGTGTAGGTACAAGTATGTTCTCTTCTGAGATGTCAATGATAACTTAATCTATGGCAGTACTCCTAGGAACAGTGTAGACATACTTGTAGTTGATCAAGTGTCACTTGTATCTACAGGCTCAATATCCTTGTAGGAACAAAAGGTAAGATGTGCTTAAAAATATATCAAGAAGGGCATGAAAGATATACATAATGGTTAATAATGCTTGAGAATTTTTTCATCAAAATTCCTGAAATATTTCTGATTAAGATCTGGTGATCAGATACCCAGTAAATATGGAATCACACTTTTCATTTTATCTAACACTAATTCATTTTTCAGTGACGTAATGACAAGAAGTCTTTTCTCTGTGTCAAATGGTTTTTAAATTTTCCCCTTCTTCTTAAGGCACACTTCAACCTCTTCAAAGTATATTCCTCCCAGAAAATGTTTAAATGTTCTGGCCATCTATAAAAGTTTTGCCCCTTTTCATATCTGGTTGATTTCAACCTTTTAGAACTACTTGAGCCTAGAAAATGCATACATATAAGAATAAAAAGTTTGAGAAATAACAAATATTGGGAAAGAGAATAAAAAAAAAACACTTGTAAAAGCGAGACTCACGTTGACCTCATCGGCCACAATATCGATGATACTGCCCAGCACAATGATGAAGTCAAACACGTTCCAAGAGTCCCGGAAATAGTTCTGATCACGAAAATAGAAAACAGAAAGCAAACAAATTAGCTAGATAAAGGCTTGAAAATTATGTCATTCCGTCCCATATTCAATACAAAATATCTTCCACTACAGAGACTAGCAAGAATAGAATAGTCATAACAGCATGAAAACAAACCGCATACCGTGAATTCCTTTCAAGATATTTAGATTTATATTTGAAGTTTAATATGAGTTGAAGTTTTGAAGTATTTATACAAGAACACTATACAATCAGTTTAATTCACTGATGATTGCAAATAAGAACACAAGTAAGACACCTCAGCATAATCAGCATTTAATTTGCAAACTCTCCCATAACATTAACAAACTTCCATCCATTTTTGTCTCCATCATTGACACTTTTGGCCACAACTATCAACTTTTTGTCACAACACTGGCTAAAAAAAATAAAGAAAAGACAAATGGCCAGTGAAGGCTGAGAAGGGGGCATCAATGCCCAGGCTTATTTTTTCTTTTTCTTTTTCTTTTTTTTTAAATTCAGTAATTAGTTATGTGGAGACTGACCAGACCTGTTTTTCAGTAGTCTCATCTATCTCCAACAATTCTGCTTTGGTACAGTCATACAATCATACAATCATAAATGTCACAGTATATAATTGTATTTTCATTCAAAGTACTTTCCTTTATTACTATGTTGTACTGATTTTGCTTAACCATATGTAAATGTTTTCACCTAATTGTTCTTTTGTTGGAAATGAAAATGAATGAAATGAAAAATGAAAAAGAAAATGTTTCCTTTTTCTGGGCTCACGTAGGTTAACAGAGAATAAAGTCATGACATGCTGTCAAACTTATTGCAATCATAATTCTGTGCAAAGTCTACCAACCTTGGGTTTGAAGGCAACGATCTTGAGCAGGAACTCTACGGTAAAGACCGCAGTGAAGATGATGTTCATGTAATCCAGGACTTTCTCATATGGCTTTGGTTGATCCCGGTACTGTGCACAAGAACAAGCAAAAATACATACAATGTATACCCTTTGACTTCAAAACGTGGTCGCTGTCACAGACTAACACATGGCAAAGTTCCTCCAGCATGCAATAGTACCAAATTTGAGCTCATCTCCAGCATTGAGAAGTATATTCCAGGTAAATCAGCTAATTGACATCAAAATAGAGACATGATTATGAATCTGACAGTGTACGTCTACAACTGTACCAGCCAGAATTGCAAAAGGATAAACATCAAATTTTAGGCATTTTGATGCACCTTATTCATGGTGGAGCAGTTTTGATTATTTCCTCTCTTTCCTGACTGCACACAACATGCTGCAACAAGAGAAACAGGGGGATCAACTTACAAGATTCAGTCCATTTTTTTTTTTTGGTGGCATTAATTCTGATTTTACCACTTGAATGTTAGCGTTGACCATGATGACTATGACAGACTAAGTAGGCCTATCTAATACAAATGATGGAAGTAGCATAAATCAAAAGAAAACGACATTCCTCTTGTCTCTAATTCATACAGTGTATATAATTTTGACAGACAAAGTTGATACTGGATACGCCGAATATTTCGCGAGGTTTTTATTTTCACGAATTTCGCAAGTTGGGTGCTATTCGCAAAGACACACAAAAATATTGACTCTGATCCCGATGTGAATGTTACGTACACGTGTACATTACTCCGTTCAGTACAGGACTCCATGATCGCGAATTTAACCACTCGCGAAATCGTCGGGAATTCCGATTTGTGAAAATTTAGACTCGCGAAATATATGGCGTATACAGTATTACAAATATATGTACATAAAAGAGACATAGATTTATACATATACACATAAATATACACACACATACCTATGTACACATACGTATACACACACATATACATGATCTGCGCATACAAGTATCTGTACATATAAACACACACAGACACACATGTATATACATATATGCCTATAAACATACACTTATACACACATACATTTATACATACAGACAGACAAACAGACAGGACACGACACATAGATGAGTATGAAAACCCATCACTTCACCAAAAGGCTTACTTTCATTGCCAGAATGATAGTGTTCACCATGATCAGCACAAAGATGAAGTACTCAAAGCCCCGAGACGTAACCAGCTTCCACACCAGGTGCTGCTTGGAGTTCTTTGGGATGTACTTCCGCTGGGGTTTGGCCTTCAGCGCAAACTCCAGACAATTTCTCTGCAGGATCGGAGGGGATGCACATTGTAGAGGAGGAGGAAAGAGGGGGGGGGGGGGGTGATATCAAAATCATGTATTCATAGGCATACTATGGAGCTCAATTGCTTCATTACTTTTGATATGTGATGCTGATTACATAAATACAACTTGCAGTACCTGTAAACATATGAATATATTTGAATACAGTAGCTAAAAGACACACTCACAGTTTGATTATGCTGCACTGCTTGTTTACTGTATACACTGAGTATGCATGAGAAATCTCTGTCGGTTGAAAAACATCTAAAGCGGGTTTTACTTTGGCAAACCACCACAATTAACACAGCAGCACCATACGATGTAGTGCAGCTCTGGTGCGCTAAACTAGCTGACCTGGTGATCTCATTCCACTACAAGTTCTTGTCGTCTCGCCTTCTCACTTTGACCTTTTCACAACTTCCTGCATCGACTCCTCTTTATCAAACTCTATCAGATTGTTTCATGTCCTGATCATGACTGAATTCTAGCTCATACTTCTCCTTTCCCTTTTTTCAAGAACTACATGTATCTTAATAACATGATAGTTAACAATATTCAATGTCTACAACCTCATCAACCAAAGCATCTAGCTCTTGTCTCCCTTATTATTTTGGAATATGCATTTTTGCTTTCATTTGCATATGACCTTTAACATTTGACCCTTTCTTGCATGCATCTCTATGTATCGACTACTGACCTGATTTTTGTCCAGCTCACAGTTCTTGTATTCCTGCTCTCCCTCACTCTGGAAGGTGACGATGACAAAACCCACAAAGATGTTCACCATGAAGAAGGCGATGACGATGATGTAGGCAAAGAAGAAGACAGCCACCGCCATGCGATTGTTGTGGATGGGGCCCTGGTCATCGACGGTGGAGTCAATGGCAACATACAGCAGTCTGAAAAAAAAAGAAGATATACAGTCATGTATACCATATTAGCAGTATCAATCCCACTCTATATTTGGTTTTAAAGTCAGATTCGTGTGAACTGTACAAAACTTTAAATATTGTAACTATATAAGTAATAAGTAATATGAAGAGTTGTATCAGTCTATCATAAATCTACCAGTTACATCAAATTCCACAAATAAAGCTGCGATTTGATTTGTATGAAAAAGCTTGAATGATTTACCCATTATACTCTTTCACTGGAGGTTTAAGATGCATCACTAAGGATTACTACCCTGTACTCCTTATATGACACAACATTCAGGAGATGCAACCTAACAGTTTTGAACATATCCTGCTTTTGCCATCACATTTTACCCAAAAACTTAATGAGTATTGAGCACATGCCCGAAACTAAGCTGAACATATTTAGCATGGATGTGCCTCACTGAAACACTCTGCACAGCATGAACAATGTGCATGGTTGGTGCCGGTTTGATTCTTGTGAAGGTATTAAAACTATATATGATGTAAAAGCACCATCAGTCACCATGGTAGGGTGGAATCTTGCAATACAAAGTCAATCTTTTCTTCTTCTTTTTTATATTAAAGAGGTTTAAGAGAAAAAGATGCACTCTGATACAATGTATACCTGGGCCATCCCTCAAACGTTGCTACAGTGAAGAGGGCGAGCATGGCACTACCCACGTTGTTGAAGTGGAACTCGTTGTTGCTCCACACACGCTCCGCAACAGTCACTTGGTTCAGGTCACCGTTTTCGTACTCGAAGTAGTAACCCCTGGGAACGAGAGAAGCGGACAGGTGGACAATCATGGGAATGCACAACCAGATGTTCACAAAAAGTAATGAAAGAAATGCCTGACATTGACTGACATTCATTTGAGTCATGTATTCAGAATTCCTATACAGTACATGTAGGTACTTTATGCATGATGTTTAAACCCTTTGTTTACTTTGAGTGCTAATTGGCACATGACCCCATGGTGTTGCACACATTGTCCAAAGTTCCTGGCAAAGAAAGGGTTAGTGGGGATGATTGAGAGATGATCTCTGACGTAGATTTAAGCGCTCCATTCATGTAATACTGGCTCTAATAATATTGACTCTATGTGTATGAACAACCGCCATGATAAAACATGCAAAAAATAACAACAAAGAAAGATGAATTGAGCTAAGGTTAATGAATAGTATAAGAGAAAAAAATGATTCCTATATACCCCCATATGCATTATGTGTGGGTGGGGGTATAAAAAGAGACAGGAGATAACAAACTGCACAACTACAAGTCTAGCTAGACCAAAGATAGTAGAGTTAAGAAGATAGGAAGGAGCATGATAAAAATGGAAACAAAATGGCTACCCTACATGACGATACAAAAGAGAGCTATATAAGTACAAACTCAGTACACCTAGGAACATCATTTATTTCCAAAGTTAGTGGTATTCATATTATTCTAAAAAGATTTAAAGATTATAGTCATAGCTTTTTTCGATTAAGGGGATTATTTTGAAGAACGAGATTTTAAAGTAATAAGGATTATTTCGAGGAGGTAAAAAATTTGGCAACAACATGATTTAAAAATAAAGTTCAGGCTACACTCCCTCAAAGATGCTTGATAAACAACAACAACAACTTCAAAGACAGCGCATCACCTGAGACGCGCTGTCTTTGAAGTTGTTGTTGTTGTTTATCAAGCGTCTTTGAGTGGTCTCAGGTGATGTGTGTAATACGCTTGAGGACTTTGCGCTGTCCATTTGTTTTGTACAGGATTAGCGTGCACTTTCCTGTCTTTTCAGTTAGCGTCTTTGGTCTAGATACTACAAAAGATTCATGAAGAAATCTAAATCAGGGTCAATCAAGATCAGAAGAACAATATGTTATATGATTAGGTGATATTAAGATAAGTGGTTGGTTGAAAGATCTTAACTGCAGTGATGAAATGACTGCTTTGGCATCTTATGAAACTAATTAAAAAAGGCATACGCTAAAACCTTGACCACTGTTTCGTTCAATGTGCACGCTTGTCACACCTCATTCATTCCTATTTTGAAAACAGCGATAGAAGAAGATATTTTCACCACTTACAGAATGTACGATTGACATCATTATCATCCAGATAATTTTTTTTTTTCAGAAACGTTTTCCCATGACATTGGTGTCACAGAAAAAACAGACTACAAATACATTTCTGAAAAAAAGAAAATAAAATAGGACTCGTAGAGCAAAAAGGTGGCACAGATAGCCAAGAGTGACTCACTGGCACTGATCCTCCGTGAGTTTGGAGCTGTCAGTGCAGGAGAAGAAGGTACCGCGAAAGAGCTGCACCCCGATGCACGCAAACATGAAGACCAGGAGCAGTGTCACTAGCATGATGTTGCCGATTGTCTTGATGGCAACAAAGACACACTGAACCACATGCTGCAGGGAGGGAGGAGTGAGGGGGAGATGGATCAGGAACGAGGGGAAAAAATATTTATGTTTCAAGTCATCATCATAACTATTCGGTTGTCTCATTAAAGCATTGATTAGATTGTTGAAAATTCTTATTTCTGTCTCTATAATCATCCTTGGCATGGTTTTCATTGATGATCATTACTGCATTAGTTGAAAGTGTACTTACCACCAAACTCATGTCATTGCCATTATCATTTGAAACTGCAATGTTACTCCCATCATTATCAACATCATCACCACCAAACCACCACCATCATCACTAATGTCATTCAGTGTTATTTACATTATATCACGATCATACTGTCAACACTGTCATCCATCTTTCCTTAGTCACCGGGTTCAATCATTATTCTCATCAAGATCGTTATGAAGAAAATTCTCAATATCATCATTGATATCATCATCAGCACCATCCTCACCATCATCATCACCATCATCAAAATAATCATTATCTTTCTCAACACGATCATCATCACAATTGATGCTATAACTCATAACTGTCACCTACATGTATCTCTACTTCACTGTCATTTATTTTCATCCTCCTCATTATCATCATCATTCCCACCACTATCAATGTGTACATGATTCTTGTTACTATCAGTCCTATTATCATTATTATCACCATCACCATCACCACCATCATTGTCGTCATCACTGGAACCATCACTATCTTCACTGCAATTAGACCGAAATCATTCCACCTATTGGATGGTGTTACCACCGACAATGGTCCCGAGTCGGTCTCAGTCCTTCCTACCTTAAGCCCCTTGGCTCTGTTGATTGCCCTGAGTGGCCTAAGCACCCTGAGAACCCTCAGGATCTTCACAGCAGAGATCTTCTGACCTCTGCAGAGTGAGTGGGAGAGAGAGGGGGGAGAGAGAGGAAAGAGAGCTAATCAGTTTGTGGGGAAAATATCTTGTTCAACAAGAATGAACAAAAAGATACACCATTGCACTGATTTTCATTGTGATGATCAGATTGGAAAGAAAAGTATCATAAATTGTATCCTGGATGGTGAGGGGGAGGGATGAATTGATGTGAAATGTGTTTCATTTCATACAATGTATGAATGAACATATGAATATATCTGTTTCTCCTTTCACCAAATCTGACAAAATTTCACAGTCTGAATAAGACATAATTGTCTTAATGACATATTTCAGATAATGTTTGGATGTTGTAATCTTCACATTTGACATTTTGACAACAAAATGGACAGACTGACATACATCAAACACACATGGACAGGTAGGTTAAACAAGATAGAATACATTTCTTAAAATATGTAGGGACATACATGTCAGTCAACTTTAAATGGCAGATGACAGCAGAAAAGGAGAGCTTTAATTGCAAACAGAAAGTAAGGACTGTGTACGTTGATGGCTTTAAACATGACTCCACTTACCTGAAGATTATTGAAATGTACGCTACTGTAACAACCAAAAGATCCAGCAGATTGAAAGAATTACGACAGAAGGCACCTTTATGGAGTACCAGTCCATAGGCAACAACCTAGAAACAAAACAAAACAAAACAAAAATTTTTCAGGGAAATAAAGATACTAAAATAGGAGTTTAATTTCTATTATTTTTATAATCTAACTACATAGAACAAGGTACAATTACCTCAACGTAGACAAGTAGGGTTATGAAGTAGAGTTAAACATTTCATATGGCCATATACATTTCTCTATAACTTCTGAAGTTATGAAACTAATTATAAGGTGATCTAACGGCATTATTCTAAAGACGTGGAACAACTGGTCTGGTAGTAAAAGTGCAAAATAGTCAAGAAGAATGTAAACCATTAGATGTGCCTTCCGTTGCGCCAGATTACAAAATGATCAAAGACAGAACTTATCTGTAGTCATGTACAGTGATAGTACATTGTATATTCCTTGATGAATCAGAGAATAGTTTAATTGCTTACCTTTAGTAGAATTTCGATAGTAAATATTGTTGTGAATCCGTAGTCAAAAAAGTTCAAAATCTGTTGGAGCAAGAAAGACAAGAACATGATAAATAGCTGAACTATTGTATTTCTCACTGTGCTATTTCCAATGCGCATTTCCTGGTAGTTGGATATACCATGAGGAAATACAGTCAATTTGAATGTCATCAAAGTTCACAGTTCAAAACTTGACTCTCTTCTCTAATAGTGTACATGACTTTCAGAGTGCAAAAGTCATTACACTCAGGCTACATATCGTCGGTTGAGAATGATAAGGGCTTTAAGTTGCCACTAAACCCATAGTGTTCGAGACAACTTAACGCCCTTCTCATTGTCAACAGACGATATTTTGCAATCAACTTGCGACATTTGTTGCAACACAGTCCTCAAGATGAAATCTCCATTGTACCGACAAATATGTGATCATTGTGTTAAGACACACCTACAGATAGGAATACTCCGTGCTCTACAGTTTTCTACCCCCAGAGAGATCCATAGTAACTTAACCCTTTATGTGTCAGGGACTTTGATGCGTATGTACAATGTTATATTCCACATACTATTAAAAAGAATCTTGCTATAGGATTGGTCAAGAGCTGATCACGTGATAAAGCGTAGTTTTGCCCATCACATCACCTGAGAAGAAAGGTTCGTTACACTCTACGATAGTCATTTTGTTTCGCTGATATCTTAGTCCACACAGTCCTAACGCGTGATATAACTTACAATTTTGAGTACGGACGAAATGAAAGTGCGTTGCACTGTGGTCTATCATTTGACCTGGGTCAAGTGATAGACCACAGTGCAACGCACTTTTATTTCGGTGCCATGTGTGGGGCGCGGAGCAAATTTGTTGTTTTGTCATCTACACGCATACGTCATAAAGACACTACGTAGCCTAAGCCCTGAGGATACCCTAAGACAGCTAAAACGGTTTCAGATGTGGAATAAAATGGGAATATCTAGGACCCTAGATGTGGAATATAAAGCAAATAATCAACTTTTAGTTTTAGGCAAAGAGACAAACTATCACTTCCTCGGCGATCTGAATGTGTACGCTATCTTTCCTCAGCTGTGCTTCGGAAAGATAGCTACATCCAGATCGCCTCGGAAGTGATAGTTTGTCCCATCACCTTCACCAACGTTGATTATTTGCTTACTATCACATTTTCCTTGCCACCTGGCACTCAAAGCATGCACAGGGTTCAACAGCATATAATATGTTATGAATGCTTACACCACTGGTCACCATTGTCGCTTGACAAAGTTTCAGAAAACATTGCCCCCCCCATTCCCCCCCCCCCCTAAAAAAAGGTGATATTCCCAAATAAATGAAGACTTTTGAATTGAACATTTTAAATTAGAATTTTAACATCTCAACCCCATCCTGCAATTTTTTTTAGGGTAAAAAGTTGTTTTGAAATTCAACATTGGCTAGTTTTATTGTGGCACAGTACTGTAATGATTTGAATACACCTATGGTGTTTAAATACCTAAACTCCTTCTTAAATTCTTTATGCATCTCAACTTCAGAGCTCAGTTTCTGATTACTAGCTGTGTCTGTTTGATAGGGGGCTTCCCTATCATCTCTGGTGTGGGCTTTTGGAAATAATTGGATCAAGCCGTGCATGCCTAGGAAGCTTTGCTTGTGTAGAATTTAAAGATATATTAACACATGGTGTATTGACTTATGCCTGGTAACTTTACCAGGCCTTCATAGCAACAGATCACATATGTCACCCCTTGTACGGTAACAAATGAATGGAGTCAAAAGGGTCTCTGACTAAGATCCTGCTAGGATTGAAAGCTCGGGCCCCTTACTCCATTGGCTTGCCACTATTGGGTAAAGCAGTTTTCAGCAGCTTTTTTTGCTAACGTGTGAATGACAGAATGAAAGCAAAATCCCAGTTGAAAGCCCCAGACATTGGTATGAGTGTATGAGAGGTAGGAAAAGGGTTCCACTGACGTTATTTCGGGTCTTGGCCTTGTCCAACGGATCCTCAGCTGCCAACATAGCACTGCTGACCAGGATCAGAACTAGCACCACGTTGGTAAAATAAGGATGGTTGACTATTCTATGGCATAGACACCGGAATCTGAAGACAAAATTTGATATACATATCAGGAATTGCATGACATTGACATGAAACAGCAGATATTTAGACTTCTATGTATCAGAGCTAACTGCGTCAGAACTATACTGCATGTTGGTAATGATTACGGATAGTCAACTATTTTACGTTTGTGTACCACTGTTAGCAGCATTTTAATATCATTAGGATCATGGAGAATTCGATTGCATAAACAGTGTAGATTGACAAGAAAGTGATGTAGCCATTAGTAGTCAATTGCCCTAACAAGCAGACAATGGCAAGATAAGTATTAATAATTTTCTAAGTTAGATCTTGCACAGCTAGGACCATAATAACCGACCTTTATTATTATCTTGGCCAATTTATGTACAAACTAAGTAATAACTTGTTGCCGTCTGTTTTCACCAGCATGTTTGCGAGAAACCACTCGTTCCATAGATATCCGACCCATTACTCTGATGAATTCCATCTGCCTTTAAAAAGGACTATGTTTCCACAATCTATATTTTGATATATATTAAATATTGGAACAACCTCTGTAACAGTTTAAAGGCATCTCCAAGTTTAAGTTCTTTTAAAAGTAATCTGAAGAAAAAAAAAATTTGAACAGTTACAAGAACTTATCTAAATTATCATTATGAAAATTAATATTTTGTATATTATTTTCATGAAATCGTAACATTGTGTTGATATTTTAATGGTTGCAAAGAATTGGAAAATCCAACTGTATATTCTGATAAAATCATGGCTAAGCGGCTCCATCCATCCACTACCTCTCCTCTGGTTATAGTTAGGTTAGTTATAGGTCTTTTTGTCTTAGCTTCTTTGTTTCTTTCACTTTTTATGTATATCAGTCAATCGATCAAATAATATCTTGTATTACGTGTGGGGGAAATGCATCCTACAAACCCAGCTTTTTAGTATTCCTTCCCCATTATGTATACATGTACTTACAATTTTCGTAAACTTATCCTTTATTTTGTATTATGATGAAATCTATGTATTCAATTTCTGTAACATATTTATATGTTTCTGTTGGAAATGAAAAAAATAAATGAATGAATGAATGAATGAATGAAATGAATGAAATAATGCTGGAGGGGCAGTTAATTGTCTTAAAGAAGACAAAACCACAGCAAAGTTCCAGTAATCCCTTCAAAAAAAGATTTAAAAAAAACTAGGCATTAACCACAGAAAGCACAAGTTTTTGAAGATGAGAATGTTTGACTGTTACAGGGCATAAACATTGGATGGCAATTACAAACAAATCTGTAGATAATCTGATCATAGGCCTCGACACATTTTTTCACAAAATTGCAAGAGATTTTCGCTACAAGAGCAGAGAACCACCAAAAGTAGACAGCAGTGATGTGAACACCAAATGCATATTCTCCCATTGAGTGTGCTGGGGTCATACCTGTTTGTTGGAGAGAATATAAAAAGGGAGTTTGTTTTGGGCATAGGTTGAGTCTTAAGGTGAGTGTGTCCTACCTGTTTGTTGGAGAGAATATAAAAAGGGAGTTTGTTTTGGGCATAGGTTGAGTCTTAAGGTGAGTGTGTCCTACCTGTTTGTTGGAGAGAATATAAAAAGGGAGTTTGTTTTGGGCATAGCTTGAGTCTTAAGGTGAGTGTGTCCTACCTGTTTGTTGGAGAGAATATAAAAAGGGAGTTTGTTTTGGGCATAGGTTGAGTCTTAAGGTGAGTGTGTCCTACCTGTTTGTTGGAGAGAATATAAAAAGGGAGTTTGTTTTGGGCATAGGTTGAGTCTTAAGGTGAGTGTGTCATACCTGTTTGTTGGAGAGAATATAAAAAGGGAGTTTGTTTTGGGCATAGGTTGAGTCTTAAGGTGAGTGTGTCCTACCTGTTTGTTGGAGAGAATATAAAAAGGGAGTTTGTTTTGGGCATAGGTTGAGTCTTAAGGTGAGTGTGTCATACCTGTTTGTTGGAGAGAATATAAAAAGGGAGTTTGTTTTGGGCATAGGTTGAGTCTTGGTGGGTATGTTGAGTTCTGACAGTCTGCGGGGTCTCGCTGAGGCCGTCGTCAGCGTCTCCACTTCTTCCTCCTCCTCGTCGTTTTCACCCGGCTCTTTCAGCGACTTCTTCACATCGTCTTCATCTATCACCTGTTGGTGGATGTCAAGAAAAAGGTAAGCAAGTGTTATATGCTTCCTCAAGTATCATGTGCCTTAGTAACTACAGACCTTTCTTCTTCTCCTTAACAATGTTGTCATGCTGCTTATCTTTTTCCCATTAGTTCATCACAAAAAAAAACACAACAGCACAATACAAAAATTTAAAAAAAATCAACACAGCTCAAGAAAGACATCAAGAGCAGTCATGAAAAAGAATATGCATACATAGATAGATGGCTGTAAATATATAGACATAATACAGAGAGAAAGATAGATGTATAGACAGATAAATAGATAGATGTATGAATATAGATAGACAGATAAATAGATAAAATGTAGGTATATATCAACCAGTACACATCATTTAACAGTGGCAGAAAGAAAAATGTAATGTCTCTTTTTGAAAGTCAGACAAAATACATGTATAAAATCATGAAATTGCTGCTCATGATCCAAGTTCAAGACTGCTGGTTTCTGTATAATCATATCACTTTAAAGGACTATATTTAAGACCTCTCAGTGCCATATGTTTGAAGATAAAATAGAGCAAGCTTTGCAAAGATATGCAAGTTATACTGAACTTTCTTAAATTTGCTGTTGTAGCTTTCTTGTAGCTTTGTGTTGTTGTTTCTTTTTATATATCTGAAGGCATACTTACGTGAGCCTTTTCTTCACTGTCTGTTGATCTGCAGAAAAAGAAGATTGATAAACAGGTGACATTAACCTTTTGTGTGCTTTGAGTATCAAATGGCACAGAAAACCCATAGCTTTGTGCACATTGTCAAAAGTCCCTGGCACAGAAAGGGTTAACAGATAAAAGGCAAATGAAGGACATAGAGAAAGGAGACAAAAAAATTAGACTCACTCTTTGTTTACAGGAAACAGATGAACCAAGTAATAAGTCCTGTCAGAAAGTACAACATCTTGGAGGTGATAGGTATATTTATTGATGCATTCATCCTCTCTGAGGTCCTGCTCTCTAAAACTTTACTGTCAGTGATGCAATTATGTGACTACATGTAGTTGTAGCCGAACAAGGAGAGGCACTTAGTATCCATGCAGAATTCTGTCGCAGTCAATAAGCTACAACAACATTCACCGTCACAATTGCGTCAGGAATATTTCATGGAAGTGGACAATGAATACTTCATCATGTAGTAATTCTAGATCTGCAATTGTGATTCTAAAGAATGAGTTTTCTGTTGTTCAAGGAAGCAGTTCCTTTCATGAAAGAAACTGTGGAGTGAGACTATGTTCTGATGAACTGCAAGTTCTTGCATACCTTTGTTTTTTTCAATTACAAAGACAACAGATTAAAAAAAAATACATAATAAACTTGACAGAGCTTTTATCATAGCACACATACTGTACAGTGTAGCTGCACTACTGCTCCTAAGCATATGGTTCTCTCAGAAACAAAAAAAGCGTGATTAAAGACACTTTGCTGAAGATGTGGTTGGGAAAAAAATGGTAATGAATTTGTTTCTTTATAATGCAACTCCAAACTGACAAACTTAGCTAAGAAAAATCAATTTTGGCATGACTATACCATGGGATTTTATTAACACCTCTTCTAATGGGAAAAGTGACATTAAAGCACATTCTGAATTAACAGAATACTTTTTTTGCCAAGTTTATTTTCAAGGGTCAGGATTGGCAAGCAGCTGCAGCAAAAAGATGACAACTACAATGTAAGGATGGCTTTATCACAGTTTCCAAAGGTCGTAACTGAATTTGAATTGTCAAACTTCATACATCTGTTTAGTACTGTACAAGTGAAAATTTTCATGTATTTTGCATAAAAATAAAAGCGCATAAATTTTTGTACTTCTTATACGTTGTATGTAACAACTTTAAATATTTTGATTTCACAAAAGTAAAAACCTGCAAAATTTACAATGTATCTCACCCAGCTGAGTACTAAAATACACGCTCAGAAAAATTTTTGCTTTTAAAAATTTATTTCATGATATCTATTCCTCAGGAGATGACCATAACTGCTATACTCACTTGCTTTTGTGATTGAGAGACCCGTCGGCCTCTTTGCTAAATACTGCCTTGCGCTTCTCTTGTAGCCTCTTTGGACCGCGGATGACCCCCTTAGGGTCGACTCCAGGGGGCAGCTGCTTGGAGAGGTCAAACTCATTGGCTCTCCGGATGGACTTGTTACGCTTCTCCTCCTCCTTCTCCTTCTCCAGGGCGGTGAGGGACTCCGCGTCGGCCAGGTTGTCGACAGCGATGGCCAAGAATACATTGAGAAGGATGTCTTTGGTTGTCAGGGCAAACATAGTCAAGGAAACTACAAATGTGTAGCTCAAAGCATGACTGTGTGTGATGGATATATCCCTCCATCAAATACCAGGGTAATGTAACTGCATTATGATCATGATAAAGCTAAGAGATGGAGGGGATACCAATTCATGTGTTGGCTACATTGATTATTATGAGTCTCATCAAAATATCACAGAAATTGTCTTCGCAAAAAGTAACTACATTTAGGCCTACAAGCCATGGCAGTCACATAATGAATCCCACAATGGAACAAGATTAATAGTTTGCTTTCTTCTATTTTCACTTGGTGAAAACTAACTAGCATGGAATAAATATTTCATCCCAGGTAGTCCCGTTGACACATCATAAACACCCTCTTCATCAATTGTGGCTACTCCACATCTGGCGTCCGCATCAATTAATCACAGTAAGAACAAGTTAAAAATGAGTCATGAAGCTCAGTTGAGCTCTCCAGCTTAAAACCTCTGATATCCCCATTAATAATCAAAAGTGACAAGGGTACGTAGCCTACAAATATGATACATACATCATGGATTTACTGTGATCCCTCCACATTAATTTGGACACTGGATGAAATAATCTCCACATGAGAGAAAGGGATACAGTTTCCACAGATGTAGAGTATGATGAAGTAGGTGCTGGCCAGAATGCCGATGGATTTGACGCCTCCATAGGCCTGTATCCCATCATACATCACCTCATTCCAGTCCTCACCGGTTAAGATCTACAGGGTGGGATGGTAAACCAATATACAAATAGTGACGGACAGTCGATCAATCTCATATTAGGAATCTTTTGAAGTATTGTATAATACAATTGTACCAGATATCGCATAATCACACAGGAGGAATTAGGCGTTGCTTTGCTCTTCAAAAGGCATTTGACATAGGATTATTTGACTGCTGCTGGCAGACAAAGTTCTGATCATCCAAAATAATGTTTCTTCTGTCTTCTGTGAAATGCTGAGTCTTAGATATAAGACGATACATACAAAGTATCACATAATCATTTCTTCTTTCTTCCAGGAATTTTTTGTCCTCATTTTCAAAAGCTCTCTTTTTGCAACCTTCTCTATACAGTTATTCATACATTTAATCTACTCATCACAATTGCCTGAACGCAGGTACACAGACAAACAACCATTTCTATACCCACCCATCTTTCTATCAATCTATCAATCTAGCAATGTGCAATGTATCTCTCTATCTCTCTGTATCTCTACTCAAATGTCTACCTGCATCTACAGCATATTTACTTTCTATCCATCTGTCATCATCAATTTATCCTTTTCACCTTCTATCTATCCTTTCATCCATCTGCCTGTCAAGCAATTTGTATCAATCTATCTCTATATCTATATTTTTATCTTTCATCTCTCTATCCGTCCTCCTGTCTTTTTATTCAATTTGTTTCAATCCATCTTTCTATCCTTTTACTCTCTGTCCATCCTCTTTATCAATGTTTTAATTTATCTCTCTATCTTTCCTTTTATCTCTCATCTCATTATCCACCTGTCTGCTAATTGTTTGTCCATTTTTTGTCAGTCTATCTCTCTACTGATCCTTTTCTTTCTCATCTCTCTATCCATCTACCTGTCTGTCAATCAATTTGTATCAATTTATCCCTCTATCAACACTTCTGTTTTTAAAAGCTCTCTATCCATCTACCTGTCTCTCAATCAATTCATATCAGGCTACTGTAAAACATGATATATTCATGGCATGAAATTTTCGCAAATTGGAGCCGACGGCCTTTTTCTTGGCATGAAATTTTCGTGAATTGTCACTGGCATTCACTGCATATAGTGCAGACAAGAACTTTGGCATGCATTTAAATTTCACAAATCTTGACACTCACCAAAGTCGAGAAATTAAAATGCATGCAATATTCCTCGTTTTATAGTATCCTTCTATTCTTCTATCTCTCATCTCTCTATCCATCAGCTTGTGTTTAAATCAATTTGTATCAATCTATCTCTCTATCCTTTTATCTATCTCTCACCTCTCTATTCATCTGTCTGTCTGTCAATCAGTTTTTATCAATCTTTCTCTCTATCTATACTTCTATTTTACATCTCTCTATCTATCTACCTGTGTCTCAATCAATTCATATCAATCTATGTTTCTAATCTTCTACCTCTCTTCTTTATATCCATCTGCCTGCTTGTTTACGCCTGCAGGATACTTCTCTCCCACTTTTGGGCCCCATTTCATAAAAAGTCAAAATGATAGCAACTCTTGCTGGAATGGCAATTGTCATGGTAATGGCAAGAATCCAGCTTCCTGATTGGCTGTTGCTATGGATCAGTTGCCATTCCAGCAAGAGTTGCTATCCTAACATCCTTTATGAAATGGGGCCCTGATCTGCGTGATCCCCTCACCTGGAACACTGTAAAGAGAGACTGAAAGAAGCTATCAAAGTTGCTCCTGGGCTTCAGTTCGGTGCTCTCAAAGTTGAAGTGTCCGCCAAAGACCTGCATCCCGAGGAGGGCGAAGATGAGGATGAAGAGGAAGAGGAGGAGCAGGAGGCTGGCAATTGAGCGCATACTGTTCAACAAGGATGCCACGAGGTTTCGAAGGGAAGTCCAGTACCTGGTGGACACAACAAAGAACAGAAATAAAACAAAACAAAGGCAGAAAAGGAAACCATGAATGACTTGTCTATTTTTTTCCAGAAATGTGACAGCCCAGTGGCTTGCAAACCAGGAATGTTATCAAAGATGTCACAAGGTCTCAAAGTGAACTCAAAACCTCGTACAACTGTAGGCTATAGCTAAAAGTTAAGTGGAAGTGTGAATTCTGTGCCATCAGCAAGAATGCTTCAAGGCTTTGGATTGGTTCCGAAGGAGTTAACCCTTAGAGAGTTCCTGGACAAGATGTCATCCATATTACTGTCCTAGGGGTGCCAACATCCACCCAGAAAAATGAAGGAGACTCCAAGGTGTGTAACAACATATGTCTCAATGAGAAAAAAATAATAATTCTTAAATCATAGACATATTCATATTATGTTATATCCAGACATGAAAGATTTAGAAGATTTCCAATATAAAATGAAAGCAATGTGAAACAAAACAAGTTTGTATTAAGCCTAACTTACCTGGGCTATTTAGCGAGCTTGAATTCCTGGGGGGGGGCATTATGGACCCCCCTTCAGATCTCGGCCGTTGATAGCGCGATCGCCGCAAAATTTTGCATGAACATAAAGCCGGATGTAATCTACAAGACTGTTACGTTCAATTTTAAAAAAATTTGCATTTTCTATTCTAACACAATTAATTATGCAAATACATTGTATATGCAAAAAAACTCATTTTCGTCTGTAATTGGCTTATAAAAGCTTATGGAATGCTGATTTCTGGTGTAAATATTCCTAGTGACATTCCAAACATTTGTGCGTAAAAAAATTTCAGTATCAAAATTAATTTCTTATGTTTTTTATTGTTTTATCAATTCTTCATGTATTTCCTTGTTTTTTCGAACTTTTGTTTCTGTTGTTTTTTCAGCAGAATTTGTCACACACATTTTTTGAAGCATAATTATACTAAAATAAATTGATTTCAGCCATTGAAATTAAAAATATGAATCTTTATATGAATTAATTGAAAAAATACAATTTGTATCGACTTTTTGATACGTTTTTGAGCAATTTTGGGGTTGATGAAAGTTTTTTGAAGGGGTGTGGCTTCGGAACAGTATGCCCGGGCGCAACAAATTTGGTCCCAGGTAAGTTAGGGTTAAGTGAATCAAGTGGCATCAAACAGGAACAAAAGATAAACAAAATGACACCTAAAATGACAGAGACTAGACGAAGAAGGGAGGGATTGTAACAATGCCGACCTGGTAGCTTTGAAAACCCTGAGAAGTCTGACACAGCGCAGCACGCTGATGCCGATGGGCGGGATGATGGAGGCGTAGATGAAGACCACCTCGATGATGCTGGAGCAGACGACGAAGCAGTCGAAGCGGTTGAAGAGCGAGACGAAGTAGCCCTGGAGTCCCAGGCTGTACATCTTGATGATCATCTCCACAGTGAAGATGACTACAAAGCACAGGTTACCAAAATCTACAGAGACAGACAGACAAGAGTAAGGGAAGGAATGAGAGTTTGATTGCAAAATGGAGCTACATTTTTTAATATTTTAAAGGGAATCTCTCCCCTAAAATTTAGATTTGAGAGGTGTGAGAGCATGTCCTACGAACTCTAGAGAAAATTGTATCCCATTACAAAAAAATGTCCCAAACTGCGAAATATTAATTTTAATAAAGCAGCATGCACTAGTGCGCGCTGCAATAGTAGCCAGATCTGAAAATAGTAGCCGCGCGTCGACCATCGGTGTGTGCACGTTTCCTTCATTTGCCTCCGTCTGCACAGAGCTATATCGAATACTGTTTATTGGTATCGCCTCATCGAGCCATATAAATGCATCCGCATGAGTAGAGGCTGCCATGGCTGCCTGGTCAGTGACCCGGCGCGGTGCGGTATTCTCATGGTCGGACATCCGGGTATTTTGCGTGTCACGGGGTCATGGATAGCGTTGGAGTGAAAACAAACCACTCGCGTGAGCCACAGAACTCTTTTAAGAGTTCTGTGGCGTGAGCCTGGAGTGAACGCTGTACGTGTTTTCTGCCGGGGCGCCCCGCGAGCATAGCGCTAGCGCAAGCTGGTACTGTAGCTGTGCGGGCGGCAGGATTAGGCCCTAGGCCTACTCTAAATTAGGCCCTACCCTAAGTACTACAGTACTAACGTTAGACCTACCTGAAGTTTCTATGAGGTACTAAGTAAGCGTAGATATCGGGGTAAGGCCTACTCAAAGAGGTTCCACTGCACATCTGGCCATTTTGTCGGGTCGTTGATCCAGAGTCCTGCCGCGATTTCATACGGGCACAGCTAGGTCTAGTCCGGCCGCCTTAAACTTGGCAAAATACCGGGACCGATCGATCGACAGGATCCAGATTTTTAGAATATTGCTGGCAAGACATGATGCATGTATCTCATGAATGATGGCACAAATGACAAAATGAATAATGAAAAACAGTCCCCATGTCGAGCTGCGTAGAGTTGCACATAAATTATACGCGTCGCACATGCACAGCATGCAGTATGCGCATTATGCAGGCTTAGCGCTTGCAAGCTGTTTGTTTTCACTCCAGTCGACCGGAAGTGACGTGTAGCCGACCGCAAGAATAGCACCAACCTAGCCGCATACGTGGCGTGGACATTTGCGTGCGTTTGTGTGTTTTGCGAGTATCGTAGTACACTGATCATACAGAAAATTATCAAACTACGCAATCCAATGCAATCAATAAGGCCAGAAGACTACTCTTAGATCAAGGCGCATGTAATGTTTGGCATTTTAGAGATTGCTCTATGTCTCTTTATATATTGCTATATCTCTGTATGTGAGTAACGTTGCACTCTTATATTTCATAGGGATATTACCAGTACAATAACCTACAATGTCAGAAAACTACATTTCTGTGTACATTTACACTTTAACTCTTTATGTGCCACGTTCGCATATTCTGCTCAAACGCACAAACCCACCAAAACTGATTGATAAATTGCCAAATGCCACAGTACAATTAAGGCGTTTCTTGTGATTCCATTCCTCTCACATGTACAGTCAGACCATTAAGTTATGTTACTCCCGCACGCACTGCGCACAGGGCCGCTTCGTGCGGTTGCGTGCAGGTTCGTGCGATTTTGCACGGGTGCGTGTGGCTCCGTGCGCCCCCGTACGCGCCCGTGCGTAGTCGTGCTCCCGCGTGTGGATCCGAACGCCTCAGTGCGAATCTGTACGCCCGCGTGCGGATCCATACTCCCTCACACTGACTGGCACGCAGCCGCAAGGAGGCGCACGAGGTCGCACGGGGTCGCATGGGGGCGTAGAGAGGCGCACGCACCCGCACGAGATCGTACGAAATGGCACGAAGACGCACGCACCCGTATGAAACCACATGCAACCGCACGAAGCAGCCCCGTGCGCTGTGCGTGCGGGAGTAACATAACTTAATGGTCTGACTGTAACTTGCACTTTATACGGTGATTGACTAGCGAGCCACGTTTCACTATACAGCTTTCCTGCACTACATATATACTGTATATGTAAACTCAGGACTGCATTTTGCTGTTACCAAGGAATAGTAAAGCTGTGGGTATAAAATGTTACTCAGAATACGGACAAGGTGGGTTCTTAACCCCATACGTGTCAATGTTTGCAATCTCATCACACTCTGTTATGACACGCTGTTCTAAACTATGGATTCAAGATGACTTTTGGTGTGCATAAACCACTCGGCAATGCACGATTATTGAGGGGTACTGCAGACCAAGCATGTAAGCACTTCTGAGGGCAATATGCCATCTATGCTGTGATGTCCTAGAACTTTATCTGGAGTGTTCACGGCTGTCAACAAGCTCTAAATCGACACCCAGTGCACTCCAGCGTCCAAAGGACTCTCTCTATGCTTCTATCGGAGACTTCTGTCGCAAAATCATGGTCAAAGATGTCAGCCAAAATTTCCAAGGAGTTAAGACACAAAACATTTTCTTTTTACTTGATACTCAGTACTGCATGCATATCACACACATGAGGAGACATCTACTCGTCATAGTCTATTTATACTGTCTGTCTCCAGACGACACAAAAAAGAGCAATGATGCCATTTTTTCTCAAAATCCATGAGATATGGGGATAAAAACCCTACACATCTGTCACAGCAGGGCAAAGAAGCGATAATGAAGAATGCCGCAACAGCGTACCGTATCTCAAGGTGCACCTGTCCACTAAGCATTTGACCCATCAATTATTGGCCACTGGAACACCTGCGCCCATGTATTTCTCATTACTGTGACAATGTGTCACTGATCCTTAGGGGAACACATAAAACACCCCAAAAAAGGAGACAAATTGCACATCCCTCAAATGTCACCCGGAGATGCCCATAATCTGTCGCAAAAAAAAAAAAGAAGAAGAAGAAGAAAGAGCTGTCTAGAGCAAGGATCAATCAGAAATAGCCCAGTCAGCTTCAACACCTATCCAATACCTGCTAGGAAGTCACACATAGTACAACAACTGTAAAGTCCTTCAAAGACTTTGAAGAGAAAAAGAAAATGAGGGAGACAGAAAGGTTTGGAGGTCATTAACAGTAGATCACCCTCAACACTTCATTTGACAGTTTATTTTACCACTGGATTCTAAACTTTGAGAGGAAGAGGACTCGGCTATGTAAAAAGGCTGGCAGTTATAATGGGGGCTGGTGATACACTAAACATTTCTGCTACTTTGAGCCATAAAGGTTAAAACACTTCTACTACAACATTGCTTTTGGTGGATTGCACTGACAATCGATAGCTCTGCTCATCATCTTAACCCCTTTTCAGGCGCTACATTACTATCAAATCCTATGTTTTTGAATATCTCTGGCACCATGTTAAAGTAGTATATTTATTTTGCAGTGACACTATAACCACCTTGTATACATAATGTATTGATTTGATTCATGAGCTAACTGATTTTCACCTTATTTCTACAGGCCGGCAATTACCGAGCTTTGTTCCGAATAAAAAGTTCATTTCATGGTATACACTTGTGTAAAGCCACCCTTCTTTACAGTTCACGTATCACCATATATTACTATTAACAGGACTTAATCTATCGTCAGCCAGGTTATTCAGGGCCAAGAGCTGACAACCCTCACTAGTAATCTAGGAATGGAAGAAGGGACAGCTATTTACAACAGTGCAGCTAGTTAATCTTAAAGAAACAAACAAACAAAAACGTTGACCCATTACGTATAGATGTCATGCATGCTGAGCACTAAAATGTATGAGAAATATTCCATCTATGAGACATCTGTCTATACAAACTAGGGTGAAAGTTCTACAGGGCAACTCACCTTGGAAATTGGTCAGCCATGTTGGCTGGTTGTAGTGCTCCGACGCCAAAATGACTGTATTGAAGAATACCATGACGATGACGATCCAATAGAAAGCTTGCGACTTCACTGCCTGGCGACACAGCCTTCTACACCTTCTATTCCATCGTCTCAGTTGTCGCCTGTGGTGGTGCAGGACAGTAGAGGGCAGTGTGTAGAAGACAAGATGAATCTTACTTTTCGTATCCATACAGCTGTAGCTTATAACACTACACACAATCTCCATGACTGACATTCTCTCTCTTTTTTTTTTTTTTTTGCTTTATACATCTACAATTCTTTAGTCTGCATTAGCATTTCTCTAATTACAAAATCTTGCTCTTCTGTTAACAGCATCCTTTTCATTTTGGTGCCAATCAACATCAATACATGATTTTGGGGTTTGTTCACTTGTTTGTTTGTTTGTTTGTTTGTTTATTTGTTTGTTGTTTGTTGAAGGGGTTGTGACTTTTGTGTATTTTTACAACACCTGATTATGCTCTTATTTTGCTCCATGCACCAACTACCTTCACAAAATCCCCAATTGACTTCAGCCTGACTCTGTCTGCCCACTATTAAAGCAGTCTTCACACCCACTTCTTCTCACACAGTGAGATGGACGGAGGAACACCCACTGTACCTCTCTTTCTGCATCCACTGCTGTTGAGGGATTTCGCTGCTCCCCATCTCTTCCGACTTCTCATCCGAGTCCGACTCACTGAGCGGTTTAGGAACTACAGTAGAGGAAAAAAAGAAAATGTTAGACATGGGAGATAAAGAAATATCTTAAAACTGTCAGATTTTGTCTTTTTTTTTTCCAAGATGTGGAGCAAGATCACACTATCATGATTACAGATTTGGCAGGACTTAATCCAGGCTGGTTCATCAGCATATACTTACCTCATGACATCTTGGCTTACCAAACTGCATTCTTTGGAAGAGCAGACGAAGATGACATTTTGACTAGGGTTTCGATTTGGGGTTTTCCCCTCAGCTCACAAAATGGAGTGATAATGATGTTTTCCACAAGCCTGAGGGAGGCTCAGTCATGTTGAATTGTATTTCTTACATGTACGTCATCGACATGTTGTTTCCGTTTTGCTCTAAACATGTTTGATTTTAGGGGTTTTGGTTTTCTTGATAAACTATTCTGACCTCAAGTCCTACAAACCCAGTTTGTAAAATGCCCCACATTTGGCAAGAGAGTGCTTTGTTAGCCAAGTACATTTGTACGTTCTGGGTGACGCATTCTCTTGACTTTTGCCAACTGAAGTGACATATATCATTACACCCGCACACCTCATCCTCTTTGTATTTTCCTCCACCAGAACTTTTTTTTGACTAGTCCAAACTTCTATTCAGACAGCCCTAAATAGTAAAACAACGACAAGGATTTCTTCTTCTTTTTTTTTGAGTGAATTCACTGTCGGTGACATGACACCATCACTTGTCATGTGGAAACATGCAAGAAAATGACACTCTGAAAAACAACATCCCTTTTCCCATTTCACTGAACATTGAACGAAGGTTTCAAAAGCAAAAAAATAAAATAAAATGATAATAATAATACTACTGAAAATAATCCAGTGTGGATTTCCCTGGCAGTGAACGGAGCAAAAGACAGTGAGAGTGAGGCTCACATTGTCATTTCCTACATTAAACATATCTTGACATCAAACAATAAGATTCCCAGCTGCAAAGTAACTGTAACCCATCTGCTTCCAATATGTTAAAATCTCAATGGCACCCCAAAGTCCTGGAAGGAATGAGTTGATAACATGTCTCAGACCTTTTTTATCTAGTTCACAGGCAACTGAGAAACATTAATCATAGCTCCTGATTTATTTGTACCACAGTCAAAATTCTGTGTATAGAAGGGAACATACCCTGTGGATGTCAAAGGCTTTTGTGACTGGACAATTTGAAAAGTTCTGACAACTGGGGGATTTCCAACAGATTTAGCAAATTCCTAGAGCTCACAAACTAGACTTACAGAAACAATTTTGCAAAATGAAGACGACGGCACTGGGTGAGTTTTTAGTTCAGCAGACGAACCACAGACTTTGAAAATTCCCTGGACGTGAACGTGGCGGTTTGCTGGCGAGAGCTGCGACTTTAATCAAGTTAAATTCGACCATCTTGGGTCCGTCTCTTCAAGTCTGTTTGTCTGTTGGCATACCTTACAGCACACATCTAGTCCACGGAATGCATGTTTCCACTTTTGCTACAGACACTCCATTCCTTTCCCTCCAGCCACCCTAGCCTTGTTCTCACCCAAACAAACTTGATTAGGGCGCCGACAATGCCATTCCAACAATCCGTAAATGTCAGAGACAGTGTTAGGGCAAGTTAATTATCATTCAGGCGACATCTCACCACAAGATGGGGTGGGGATGCAGAAAGTCAAAAATGTAGCAATGCCGAACTCCGAGAAATGTCAAATGTTAAGCAATTGTCCTCCAGTCCAATTTCTACCGCTTTGCTCAATTTGATTTTCATTTGGTCATTAGAATCCACTTTTTTTTTGTTAAATAAGTAGCATTGCACACTGGTAGACATTAAACTAAAAATCTAGCAAGTTGACTGTAGTGCAGTTACAACTACACCTTAAAGCCAAAACAAAGTTTTCAGAATAAGTCAAAATTCATCTTCCACAATTTAGAATTTGCATTACATCAAAAGTGTCTACCACCACACTTGTCTGGCTGACAAGATTTGCCGGGATAATACATCGTTTTGGAGTATTTTGAGATCTAAAGTGCACAATAATTTGGATTGTCTGCATGCAACTTGTATTCCTTAAGCACCCTGTCCATTCAGAAGTGGGTAGGTAGAGTGTTACATGATGCCTGACTGTGCCCTAGCAATTGTATTTTCCATCAAGCTGCACGCGATTCACTCTTGCACGGAAGATCAGGGACAGTGGATATTGCTGTGGCACTTCTGGCGAACCTGTTTGGCTAATATTTCACATTTCCTTCATTACCCAAGCGAATTTGGGTTATCACAAAATATTCAACACATTTCTTACATGTGTGCATACATTTTGGACCAAAAATTGACAGTTTCTTCAGGCATATGAGAACTATATTTCGCCTTTGAGATAACTGCTTCAGAGATAATGCACTGGTCTATCTAAAAATGGATATCTACACTGTCATTATGGCAAAACATATTCCATCCAATAATGCCTTTCCCATACTCACCATCGCTGAATATTAACCCATTGAGGACGGTTTGATTTTGCTACAACATGCATTTCCCATAGACGCTTGCCCGATTATACTCGGGACTTGTCCTCAATGGGTTAAAGGGATAATATCAAGTTAACAGATTGACCGTTATACCAAGAAAGAGTTGAAAGTTAACTAGACATAAGATTAGCATTTCCTCAAATGAGTGTTTCTACTTCAAGATCTTTGGACATGAATTAGGAATATATTTCATCTCTGTGTTTACACACCTGAAATGCTGCTACAGGAAACACAAAAACTGAACAGGATGAGTAAAATCATTGGCCACTGTCATGTTGAAATAAGTAGACTGCTTCACAAAGTTCACACAATCAAATAGTGATGCATACAACAACAATAAAAAATATACTGCTCTATTGGTGTTACCTCCAAAAATAAACATTTAGCAATTAGACCGAATACTTCTGAATAAAGAATGACAAAGTTTCAAGAGTTAATACACACATAGAACACATGGTGCTTCAGTAAGAACATTAGAGAAAGAATGCCAGTGCATGGTTGCAGAAAGATATAAGAAAGAAGAGTTTAAAGTCCATGGTAATGTCCTTCATTAGCTTACTTGAAAAAAAAAACACGAAAGAATGATGGGGGGGTGGGGGAGGGGGGAGTTAGGAGAAGGGGGAAGAGGGAAGGGGTCATGAGTAAGTCCCACTTGGGTGGAAACTGAAAAATCTTGCTGATCAAGCCAGCCACCACCTTTCAAGCAGAATTCTCACTTTTCAAAGCTGTGACTGAAGAAAAGTTTTATTTCACTGAAAAGTGTACCAACAGTGAAAAGAAACATGGAACTACAGATTATTGCAAATAAACACCACACTTGCGTGATTGACTTGCACTACCAGAGATTTTGTTGAAAGAGTGAGAGAACGTGAGCTGAAAAACATCGCCCACTGCAACTAGTGATTTACTTTTTTTTTAATCTTTCTTTTACTTCTTTTTTTTTTTGCAGAGGTGATGTCAGTGCGCAGGCCAAAACAGACAAAAGATGTATGAGCCAAGACGCCACTCAAAGGGTGATGCAAAACACGACAGTGCCAAAGAGATGCACAAGCAATGAACACTTAATTTGGAAAATGAGGTGTGGGGGAGCGCAAGCAACAAGGAGGTAGGGGGGAAAAAAGCTCCATTCAACAACAGACACTCAGTACCAAAAAAAAAAGAGAAATAAAATACAACAGTTATTCATCAACATTCGGCAAATTAACCTAGAGCCCAAATGGCCCCAAAGAACCTCTAAAGCCCATATCTTTACAAACTAAGATGGAGGACAATCGTTTTACGATATTTGTGGCAGTAGGGCACAATTTGTCAAAAGGGCAAGTAATCATAATTTGGTCCAGCATGGAAATAATCTACATCTAATCCTTTTGACTTTGAACTACAGAGCTCACTACTGTTCACAATATTGCTTGATACTCTAGTGAATGAAAAACGAGACTGATATTGAAAATGCCAATTGATATGACTGAACAGACTTTGACTTGTCTTTTATCACTTTGCTGTCACTGTCTTCCATTAAATAGATTTTTCATCAAATATGAAAAACATTTGGATCTCTTGACAGAAGAAAGCACAAAAGTGAGAAGAAAATTCTTAGGAGGTTTATAAACATTGCAGGAAAACCCCTGAAAGTTTAAGATTTTGCTGGCAGTGCATTTAGAGAAAACATGAATGACAAAGAACATCAGTCGATGCTCATTGTTATCTCTTGATAAGCCCCATACATTGTATATTGCACATAATGTGCCCATAGCAAATATCAATGCACAGAATACAAGCACACACTCATAAACACTCATACAATGCACACACATACAGACATACATACACTAGCTCACACACACACACACACCCACACACACACCCACACACACACACAAACAACAAAACACACTGTCCACTCCTTTAATGCGGCACGTAAATAATTTCCAGCACAATTAACCTTTCCTCGAGAGCTTTGAGGTCGTTTTCTGAGATGGACCTTCCATTTTCCCTCTCCCGTAATTGGGAACACGTGCCCAAAGCACGTTTTCTGAAATGACTTTGGCAGCCGCACGAATCAAACTGGACAAAATCGGGAGGGGGGGGGGGGACACCACTTTAGTCAAAAGTGTCATCTTCCCTGGTAATAAATATCTGCTTTTGACATCACTGTATTTAAAGTAATACTGTTTTTTTACTTTGTTCTCATGATAATATTAATATGACACACAACCTTTGTGATACTATATTACAGACATTGCATAAGGAGGTGTCTCAGATATTTTTGTAAACCTTACATTAAGTATGAACCAACACGTGAGCTCCGTGAATGATAATGAAACCTCTTTTTGATTTAAAATATGTGCAAGAATAAGACATATTTGATCTTTTTTCCCCCTTTGTAAACCACTGTCCCCTATAAAGTACACTTCCTTTTCTTGAAATTGATCACAACACATTTTTGCCCAAACCACAACTCTTGCAGTCATTCAAAAAATGATTTCTCATCATTTGAAGAAAAAAAAAAGAAGAAAAGATTTTTCATCATTTGGAAAAAAAGATAGTCAGGGATGCCAACCTTGTAAACAGCACTGTGGTATTCTGAGGGTTGAAAAGGCATATTCTTGGAGGAAAACAGCTAATTTTACCTTTCCTGCACTAGATATGCATAGTGATACAATTTGGGAAAAAGAGTATTTTTGTAAAACCTGCAGCAGTTTTGGCCAAAACAGTACAAAATGCTACAAAAAATGTAGCAGGTGGCATATCTGTGTAAGGACTGATATCAATGCAAATAGAAATGAATGGAGACATGACATGACATTGCTATGGGCAGAGGTGTTTTTGCTGTGGTGAAGGAGGAGAAGGAGTATTCTTAACCATATGTGACCGTGCATCACAAAACAAACAAAAAGTCGCACCCCTTGATTCTATGTGAGGACTCAAAACAGGTGAAATGGGTCAACTACAGTCAATCTTGAGTTTTTCATATTTTCTGAAACAGCTATCTTTCTTCTACATTATTCTTGAGTTTGGGATCATAACACAAATGGGAAAATGTGTTTCCAGCAGTTTTCTACAACCCATTTTTGGGGGAGAGTAGAATGATCAGGTTTATATCAGAGGCCCCTTTTCAATTTTTTTTAATTATTTGTACACTCTTCACTTTCAAGTCTAAGAACTTTAGAAAGAATAATGCTACTGCTTTGAAAGTTGCATTAATCATGGACAGAATGTGTTAATAGAACATGCTCAAATTCAGCTTAATCTAATAATTCCTTCATTGTTGTTGCTCCGATGATTGACATCCTGTGTTTTGTCCCTTTTATCGCCCAGCTAGCGCGGCTTGGTGAAAGATTAAGCGCTTGAATAGACCCTGTACTTCAGAGCCTCTTTTCTCAGTTCACACTTTCACAGAGTGTGTGCTTTCTTCTCAGTATTTAGGTAGGTTAGGGGAGTCCATTTGAATTGAGTTATACATCATTTTAAAGCTTAAAGTCTGCTCTTTCTGAATCTGCCCTGAACTGAAAATCCATGTCTGGCGACTTTTTGTTTGTTTTGTGGTGCAGGGTCACATATTCATGTGGTGCAGGGTCACATATTCATATGGAGCAAATTTATCTACAAAATAATATTGCAAAGAAAGCTGCTGGGAGGTGAAGTCTAGCAGAGTAGCGGTCAGCTTTTGATAGAAACAGCCAGAGACAAATACCAGGACAGGGCATTGCATTCTCCCATCTTTAAAAAAAATACTAAACATACTGAGGCTAACATCTACAACACAAAATGTTCATTATAGCATTCCCAGCTGTTCCTTTTGTGTTTGAGCCAGGAAAAAAAAATGGGAGAAAAAAAAAATCACATGACAAGCATGCAACATGACATGAATAATACCTTTGGTGTTTAAGGTACCCAGTCTTTTCCAGAGGACTGCGTGTGTCAAAGGTCACAAGGTGAGGGGTCAAGATCATGTCAGTTGGGTAGGTTAATGCAACAGGGGTGTATTATAGGTTAAAGATGGACTCAAGGAGAGAGTGTTAGGTTAGGTTAATGCATTCCATCAAATTACCAACATGTGCTTATAAATGTATATACATATGAACAGACATGTGAATATACTCATATGCAGATGAGAGGTATATATATAAATATATATATATATATATATATCTGTCGCCAAGTCAAATATATCTAGAGGTGAATGTGTGGACTTATATGAATTCCTCCATATAGTAAGGAGGAGAGTTAGAAGTGAAAAAGCAAACTATGTTCTGCATTTTACACCAAAACTAGTTAGTACTTGGACTGCTAAAAGAATCATTTTTTTCAGTATCATGTTTAGTAGCTATCTGCTCAACTAGTACTATCTGTGGATTAGAAACACTTTAAGACATCCATTTTATAGGGTGATGCGTGAGAAGTTTCACTCAAATGGAAAGAGTGGGGAGAGTTTACCCTTTTTGAAAAACCGCTTTTCTGCAAATGGAGGAAAATTGGTATTCAAATGAAACGTTACTCACAATGAACACAAGATGATATCTATATTCTAGAAGTTTTTCAAATGGTGAATACTTCATGAAATTCATGTAAGTAAAAAACACCCGTCCCATACCAATTAAAATCAAGATCAAGCATGTGAATGTACGGTGATTTAATGGGAGATATTTCATTGAACTTGCATTGCTGTTTTTAACAATTTACAAGAACATTTTGCTATAAGGATATTATTACACCTTAAAACCTTAGCAACGACGCTTATACAGCTTTATGAGAATATTGAATGTACAAAGTAAACAAGAAACAGTATAACTCTATACTCTCATATTCTTATTATCCTAACATATTATTAACATATGGCAATTTTAGATATTTGATGTTTTTTTCCCCTGAAGCATAGTAGTTCATTCATTCAATCATCCATTCATTCAATGAGATAATATTCCAGAAGGTTAGTACTTGTTGATTAATATATTTATGAAATATGAAATCTATTATCTCATATCTGGTAACAATGGATAGATTTACATTGTAACTGCTCTCAAATTTCTGCCATTTTATTCTTTGCAGACAGAGAGATGACAAGTTAATCTTTTTCTTCCAATTTCAAATTGTTTACAATGGAATAAAATCCATAATAAGTAGCAAATCAGGGAATGGACACACTGGTTTCCGTAGGGATGGGTGGGGCATGAACAACAATCAGTAACTAAAGGGGTAAAAAAATCATTTCTTTCACTGTCTGAAAAACAGGGAGGGGACATGTGATGAATGCTCTAGTATATTTATTCTTTGATTTTTCAGGTAAGGGTAACAAAGGTATTTGCAATGATTGAGCAAATAGTGATGGGAGAGGTTAAAACCAATGCTTGACTTTTTTTTTCTTTTTTTTGTGGGAGGCAAGACTAGTTTCACATCTATGCAAGACAGCAATGCATAAATGCATAAACTCATCAAACCACTTTGGTGGAAAGTGTACTAGGACTTGGGAATTTCCTCTCTTTTTATCCTTAGGGAAAACACACAAAATGGTGGACTTCACAGCATTAACATCACGGATATCACTTTTAAAGGATGGGTCATGACGTTCATATTAACCAACTTTCAATTCCTCATGCTTCTACTCCAACAGTCAGAGCAAAATACATTTGCACTCAATGCTGAAATCATTATTAAGCTTGACAATTGTATGCAAACTACTGGTTGCTTTCCCCATTATGTAAGACAAATTCTTGAAACTGTTTGCATTTAGTTATGGGATGGTTTAACTAGAAGTATAATAATTCATAGATCTTTTAAATAGATACACATGAAAAACGATTATAGGTGATACTCCATACAATATCTTTTATTTGGAGATCTAATCAAATATTTTACCAAATACAATTGTGTGTAAAATGCTAGATAGCTTACAGTAAAATTTAATCCTCATAGTTTGATATTTTTTCTGGAATGTGTAAAAAGTTGCTGAACAGACATGGCATCTTGAAACTTTATCCTTCATCACCAGTGTATTCATGGTAAATTAACACTCTGTAAATACAATATCTGAAAAAAAAAGTAGTGTTAGTGTCCAGAACATCTTCTGTCAATGAACACTGCAACAGAAAATTTAATTTGAGAACATCAAATAAAAATTCAAGAAAGAAATTCCAAACAGCAATGATCTGACAATCAGAAGTTTACAAGCAGATGCTAAATCAAAACATACTAAAGAAATCAGTTCCTATCTTCACAAATTCTATTTCCAAAATATGCAAACTTACCGTGTTTGGGTGGCCCCTGATTTTGTTCACTGTCATTATCAGGGTCAATGTCCTCTGTGTGAACAAAAAGAATGGAAAAAATAAACAGTTGAAGATGATCATGTATAACATGCAACGACAAAAACTGTAAGTGCATTTCGTCGGCCTCATGCCAAAAGGGCCTTAACACCATCAACTTTGTACACTATTAGTGCCCTATTGGCATGAGGCTGACGATTTTTGCCTTATAAGCAATGTTCACATGGTCATGCACTAATTCATAACTTGAAAATTACTTCCTAACTACAAGTTGCATTCATAGGATGTTTATCACCAATAGAACTTTAGTTAGCTTACAATATGCTACACTTGATAAGATCCAGAGGCCCAACATGCAATGACCCCCATATCATACATACTACACCTTTACGTCACAAGTCTACAGAAAAATAAAAAGTAGTAAAACATTGATAGGGTCCTGCTCATAATATTCACTATATTCTTGTAAAAAGTTCTTCCAATTTATTTTTCTTATATTTTCCCTTTCCTTATTTCTTTTCTTCTTCTTCTTTTTTTTTTGTGGGGGGGGGGGGGGGGTTCTGTTTTGTGCCATATTGATACCAATGAACTAGCAATGAAAAAGACTTGCATGTACTACGCCTGACAGCCAGGGAGGGTAAAAAGTCCATCTTTAGTATACAGTATGTCCCAAAAAAAAATTACAACGGGCCCTCTGCAATGATATCTTTAAAAAATAGTGAATCAATCAAAAGTACAAATTCAGGAGATGAAACTATAACTCATTGCCCACATCTTACAGAAAACCCCATTCGATTTGCTTCCGTGATCAGAGAGAAATGAGGAATTTTGCAGAGGATGACAGGAATCTTTTCCCTCCACGTTCTGTCTATTGTATTCACACACAAGAGCATCGAATTGCCAAAATAAGAAGAATGAGACTCATAACATGCTTTACAACAATCCACATTTCTCTGTGACCGCTTAACCAAATTGAATGGGGTTTTCTGCAAAATAGAGCTAAGATGTTATATTTTAAGACCCTGAAGTAGCACGTAGACAGGTTGATCATATTAGGTGTTATCAATTCGAAAATCTGGTTGTAATTTTTGGGGCGACTTACTGCAGTATGTCCTCCAAAAAATTACAATCAGATTTTCGCATTGATAATGCTCAATATGATTTAGATTTTTTTAATGCTACTTCAGGGTCTTAAAATAAAATGTTTCAGCTCTATTTTGCAGAAATCCCCATTAGATTTGGTTGAGCGGTCACAGAGAAATGTGGATTGTTGTAAAGCATGTCATGAATCGGATTCTTCCGAGTGTAGCATTTCGATAATCTTGTGTGTGAATAATAGACAGAACTTGGACAGAAGAGATTCACGACATCCTCTACAAAATTCTGTATTTCTCTTTGACCACTGAAACAAATCAAGTGGGGTTTTCTTGAAGATGTGGGCAATAAGTTATAGTTTCATACCCTGAATTTGTGTTTAGATTGATTCACTATTTTTAAAGATATCATTGCGGAGGGCTCCGTTGTAATTTTTTGGGGGACATACTGTACAAGGGCTTGGTTTCATATCAGAAAACTATTGTGGAATCATGTGATCTAGTTAGTTTGTTGTTGTTTTTATATGGAGAATGTTCTTACATAGAGTAAAATCATCCTACTCTTGCACTATAATTGTGCTTTTTGTTAATGCAAAACAAGTTTGTAAGGGGTAATGAGTAATTCTTTTTACATAGATAATGAACATACAAGTGAAAAAAGCCCCCTCAAATGTCTTGCTCATTAGGAATTCTAAACTAGAAACTTGAGGAATCTATACATATTTCTGTGATGTTCATTAATAAAGTTGTACATGCTTTACTACATTCATAGGTGGACGACCGTAACATGATTTTGAGTAACAATGGACACGTCAGATGACCCACACTGCACCTAGTCACATGGAGGCTGATTCGTTCTGCATTCGAGTCCGCATAGACATGCCTTGTTATCAAGCCCTGCGATTAGCAGCTATTACAGCAGCATGCCCTAGAACTGAATATATTACATAACCGGTTGCAATGGTAACAAGTACTGACCCGCCTGCGTGATCCAATCCAGGTATCCTCTCAGGTCCTCTTCTATTTGCTGCTTCTCTCGCAACTTTTGGAAGGCACCACGAGCTTTCGCTTTCTCCCTCTCCTTGGAAAATTCTCTGCAACATAAAGACAATCACGGTAATGAGAACACAACCCAACCACAATACAAAGCGGAGGTCACTTGTTAATTGCTTCTATGCTTAGACAAAAACATTGTGTGTGTTTGTGTGTGTGTGTGTGTGTGTGTCTCTCTCTCTCTCTTTCATAAGAGTGAAATTGCTTTCTTAAATTCTTGGCTTGTGTAACTCATCGAAACATAAACTATCAAAGCCATGAGGAAAACGAGCACGAATAATTTGATGATTAAACAATATATCTCTATCTTTTTCTCTCTCTTCCTCCTTTGTCTCCCCCCTTCTATGGCGTACTGTATACGCTGAATATTTTGCAAGGTTTTTATTTTCGCGAATTTCACGAGTCAAGTGCTACTCGCAAATTTAAAAACAAGCGAAAATATCTACTTTGATCGGCAAAATAATGTGATGTGCACGCATGCATTCCTCCATTCACTACTGTATTCCACAACTGCGCATTTAACCACTCGCAAAATTGATGAGAAGTCCCTATTCCCAAGAAAAATTAGACTCGCTAAATATATGGCGCATACAATACATTTTTTCTCAATCTCCAACATACAAAGATTTTCTCATTTTTGGCTCCTACTACTGTAGAGCCATTGGGAGGGGGGAGGGTACCTCAGATACGGTATTTCAGTTCCATCTACACTGCTGTCTGCATCATTCACTAGCACATCCATACATCATGTTCAATGTGCAGTCAAAGGCAGAAACAGAGCACACAACCACTCAAAGAACTCCAATGTCGCAATTAAGGTAACAGCACGTATTGCTTCCTTGCTGGCCGTCTTTACGGGATGAATTGTCAACCCAGATATCTGCATGAATGCTTTGCTGAAAACTGCACATCCAAAAATAGCTTGCCCACTGGAGAACAAAAAGGAAATTCTGTTTACAAAGGAAATGTGCAGTCTTCAGATTGCAACATGATTGAATTTACAACAGTTTTATTTTATGTGCGTGTGTGTGTGTGTTTGTGTGTTTGGGTGTGAATATGTGACAAGAACAGAGATAGTCATGTTACAATACAATCATAAATCAATATTTTGTGCATACCATTACTACATGAAGCAAACCATCCTCTGTTGGTGGTCTGCAGATTACATTCAATCACAGCTGATATTTGTTGAAAGATACCGTAAGTCAATTACACTCAACCACTGCTGTAAAACATGATATATTCGCGGCACAAAATTTTCACGAATTGGAGCCGACGGCCTTTTTCGTGGCATGACATTTTCGCGAATTGCCACTGGCATTCAATGCATATAGTGTAGACAAGAAATTTTGCGTGCATTTTAATTTTGCAAATCATGGCGCTCGCGAAATTCGCGAAATGAAAATTCACGCAAACATTCCTTGTTTTACAGTAATTCTCGTAGGTTTGATTTGATATACCTGCAATTTTTTATGACATCTGCAAGTCTTTTGCTGATTTGATTTTGTAAATTATTGGATTCATCAAAAGAAAGAAAAAGTTAAATGTGATTTGTCAGATAATTGAGGTATTCATAAAGGCAAACCTAAAAATGAAGACAATTTTGAGAAAAAAAAAATATGGGTTTGAAGACAAATATATAATACTTGATCATAAGAAGAAAGAGAAAAAACATGCAGATTGTAAAAATACACAAGGCAAGTTATACTGTGAGCATTCCTCAGAAGGAAAAATAATCCAGATAAACTGATTTCATAGATTGCTATATAATTGATGGCAAGCTTGGCAAACTGAGCTCTTAATGCCTTCTTAAGCACCTTCATTTTTTTTAAATGTCTTTATATCTCTGTCAATTTAAAGGAGGGTGCCAAACAATATTTACGTTTACTTCAGAGAATAACTAGAATCACAAAATACACTGCAGATGTTTCATTAAGCCTTACAGTGCTGTGTTTGCCCACTTGCACACAGGCTGGAGTGCTTTCTTTGGCAAATGGCACAGATTTCTGGAAGCTAACAGTCAATGAACAGAGATTATCTAATCCCCCTACTCCAGAATGCATCACCATGGCTATCTTTTTGGCTTGAGGCATATTGCTACACCTGAGTGGGCTCACTAGTCTACCACTAGGTCAAGCTTGGATTAAGTACTGATCGCAAAGGAAAAAGCTTGAGTAGCTAGGCTACGTGCCCTGGCACGTAAAAGGTTAAAATTGGATACTAGAAAGATATAGTATGAAAGTTTCACAGGAGGATGATGATGACGATAGTATTTATAATGATAACAATGGCAAATGTCTGCGGAAATTATTTCTAAACAGTAACGAGCTATTGGCACACATCAACCTGCATATATTTTCAATGAAACACAAACTTTTAAGAAGCAATGACATACACTTGCAATTTGGATTGCAGAACTTTATTTCAGCAGAGGGCAATCTTAAGGAGAGCCGATGAAAAAAAAGAAGAAAGCTGGCAAACCTCAGCAGTCTTCATACTGCAAATTATTCCTTCTGTCACGGCCCAAACAATATATCAAGCTTAATTTCCCCCCTCAGTGGAAGGGCCGACGACCCCACCACTTCCTCTGGTCACTCAAAATGGCCATAAACTCTCCAAAAATGGTCGGTTGGAATGCAGGAAGAATATATCTTCCAATGCCCAGGTTACTGATTAAGGTCAGTGATGAATCACTTGTGCCCTTTACAGTGCAGCGAATGAAGCATGAATCTAGTTTGACTTCCATATACGCTCTTCTTGGATGCACTTAAAAAAAGAATAATTTTGAAGATGGCGATGTCAAGTTCACTAAGTTTTTCCCATCTTGCAGGCTCTTCAGCTACTACTATCTCGATGTAATTGCCGTCAATCAATTTTTTTTTTCACTCTTTACAATGTTGTAAACACCACCCTGATTATATTTTTTTCTTTTTTTACCTTTGCCTGCAACAGCGTTCTTTGGGTGACTTTTGAATGCCTTATTAACTCTTTATGTGCCACGTTGGCACGTCCGACTCAGTCGACGGCGCGCCAACTTCACATATTCTGCTCAACAAACAACGCCGCCAAAACCGGTCGATAAATCGCTAATCACTGCTAATCCCACGGCACAATGAAAGCGTTTCTCGTGCTTTTGTTCCTCTCATTATAGGGCTTGCATTGTATGTGGTGATTGACTATCAAGCGGTGTTCCCAACTAGATTTGCTCGTACATTCTAAGTTTCTGTCACGGTTTTATGTGCAAAAGTGATGCCTTTACAGTAATCCCTGGTAATGTAGTAACTGGTCATTCAAACGAAAAATTGAAAATAGATTCGTCATACAATTTATTTCGAAACAAAGCTTGGCATTCCTCTTAAACTTTGCCTACTATTATGCCCATCTTAACATAAATTTGTAGGAGTTATACAAATTGGAAAAACAGAATTCTTTCTCAAAGCATGACTACCTTCCTGTCTCAGAATAACGTGGCACACAGGGGGTTTCCACCATGGCACATAAAGAGTTAAAGGAAGCTATGCAGTAATATACGTAGTGTATTTCCACCCATCTACGTGCGATACATGCAACTGGATGTCGCACAGAATAAAACTTGGGTAGTTGATCTATGGTTGGAAAAGGAAACATAGCTTGGCGCCCAGCCAATAATGTATTGGACGGCCTAGATTTGATTTTCTTCTTCTCCTTGTTTTCCGAGACAGGTGTTGTAAAGATGGTTTGTTTTGTTTTGATGGGGTTTGGGGGGTATAAACTACATACAAGGAGACTCTTCCTTATTCATAAAAGGTCCTCCATCTATTCAGCCCTTTGCTTTTAGGTTGGTGGTGGGCCTCCTTTATAGTTAATTGAGATGTCAGAATCTAGTAGGGAACAAGTTTATGAAAAGTCATGCTACTTGGGAACTGACAATGTTTTGCATGAACTGACATTTTTTCCAGACATATGAAACCCAGTCAGGTATAGGGGACAAGATTAAGTATGGTGCTTTCAAAAGTGTTCTCATGTACGGGCTGGGGTCTATGCAAGATGCAGTGGTGATAAGATAAAGGTTTAGAGATGTTTTGTGGCCTTCATTTTCATAATCATTGCTGTAATGAACTGTTATTTTCATAAATCTTAAAAACAAGATGATTTTACTGAAATGGTAGAATATCCTGGCAATCACAGGCCATAAGGGCAATACTGCTTTTATTGATCAGACTAAGTAAGAAGGCCTTTCTGCTTCTAAACTTTTTTTTGGGGGGGGGGGTGGCAATGGAATGAAATGTTTCCACATCAAAAGATGTCAAAGACGTTGATTGACAGCAAAAACAAAAAACAAAAACAAAAACAAAAACAAAAACAAACAAAAACCTCATTGTAGCATACATAACTGCTTTTTGTTCACTTATTAAAAAAAGAAATCATTCTGCTTGATAAAGAAACCACAATCACATTTCTCAATCTGGACAGGTCACAGAAAGTACACACATAAAAATCATTGAGAATGTCAAGGGATATGCTGTTCATTCAGTTTGGAAATTTTGAGAGTTCTGGCACTGTAACCATGGTAAAAACAACAACAAAATGTGTCTGATATAATCACATCAGTTCACTAAACAATGTATGACGTCTTTTGTTATGGAGACATTAGTTCCACTTAGCGGACACAGCGCGGCTACCCATCACCACAAGGTGTAATGAAGCGAGTTGTAATTCCATCATTTTATAATGAGAGATGCGGTGGGGGGAGCCTGTATCGCTGAGTGCATAGTTTCCAAGAACACACAAGGCCAGTAGCACATTCAATGTCGCACCAAAAAAGCACTCCACTTTGTCGTCATGAAAATGTGCGGGTTGGAGCTGCTGACTGAAAAAGCACGAAATCTAGATGAATTTATTTTTATTCAAAAGTTTCTTTCTCACAAAAAAGCTCCTATCAATAACAAGGCTGTTGCTATTGCAATTTATACTGTAGACATCTACAAATGTGTATATTTGCATGCATATGCATCCTGTAAGGGCATCAGTGCATGTGTTTACATCCAGAAAACAAAAAATATTCACTAAAAATTTGGGTGTGTCTCTTCCTTCAAAGAGAAAATGACATGTGCTTAGCTAGTTCTTGGACTAATCAGTTATCTACAACTTTACAAGATCAAGAAATCATTAACTGGATAGGGTGATGTTGCTTTAATACATGTTTTCCATAGAGACATGCCCAAGTATAGTGGTCTTCAACGGGTTAAAGACTTCATAACAAGGATGCACAAATGTTCTCTAATGGAAGGGTTTATGAAGGATGTAACATAAAATTGTTTCTTTTTTTTTTTGGGGGGGGGGGGAAGGGGGGATGGGCAGGGAGATATGGTGTGGGGAACCAAAGCAGCCCTATCTGAAACGGAAACAACAACCTCACAACAAGTATTTATGTTTCTCCTAATTTTTACAGTATAAACCCGTCCTGAGGGAGAGTAATCTCCCACCCCCATTCATTACAGTATTCCTTATCAGTACACATAAAGGCCCAAGTGGCTTCAAACACCTCGTTTTGTATCATTTTCAACACATTTCACATTTAGTCCACCAAACGCATACACAGACACAGACACACACACACACACACACACACACACACACACACACACACACACATGAGCTGAACTTTGACAGTGCATTGGGATCCCTAATGAAAAGGAGGTGACAATGTTTTCATGTTGGCCCTACACTTTGCCATGTCTTTTAGATGATTGTCAACCCAGATGGAAGTAGGGACATTAGATCCACTGCACATGGCCATCAAAACTCATCCTTTGGTTTCTTGTTGAAGCAATCATATTCTAAGCATACTTTCACATGACAGCATACCATTCAAGGCTGTTTGCAAGCACTAGAGTAAAGTAAGATCATAAGAACAGGGTCATGGGAGTTCTATTAATCCATCCTGAGTTCCTACAAAATGCAGGATTTCTATGGGAAAGGCCACCAAGTTGTGATTACTCGATGGGTTACAATTCATTCATAGCAAGTACAAACTCAGGATATTGCTGCATTGCTTGAATTTTTGCTCTTAAAACATGCCATCGGTTTCAGCCAAAATAAACATTCCCACACTTATGAATGATTATGCTCTGTATCATCTGTATCACAGGTTTGGACAATCATTCTGCAAAGTATTTCAAAAGCTTTCAAGCGTCATATTTGATTGAAATAAACTGAATAGAATTTCATTTGATTAATCCCCCCCCCCCCCCCAAAAAAAAAAGAAGAAAAAAAAAAGAAGGAAGAGTAACTGCTTTTAGAGACATGCCTGATATTGAGGCAGAAATGTGACTGGAAACCAGAGGCTTAAAAGTGTCGAGTAAGTGCACTTTGATTTTGTTTAGTGTTTAATGAAAAGCACGCTGACTGGTAATCTTGACACATGGAATGGAGAACTAAGTTCTGACATTAATGTGATGTCGCATCAATCTCTTGTGGCAGGCAATTAATAAGATGAGGGGGAAGATGGGATTAGCACCTATCACTGACGGCTCCAAGTCTGATGTCAACAACGCCTCTGACTGAGATGTACCAGTCTCAATGTGAGGTGTTCTCAGAAACACCTCGTACGACATTCACGCACTCGCGAGGGTGTAAGGTTGTGAATCCGAACAAGGACGCCCTCAACTCTCAGTGCATTTCATTTGCCAGTCACGCCATCCACTGTGTCGCTTTTTTCACCACTTTGCTCAGATGTGGGGGAGGGGGGTGAACTAAAGGTCAGTGAACAGGGATTAACATAATACCTCTAATCCCTATCCCACCACTTTGACCTCAAATGGATCTCTGATACTGTCCAGAGTCTGAATGGGTTGACCAATATTACACGAGGGGTCAAGTTATATAGGAATTGACTCACTACCTCTAAAACACAGCAATATATATCGTCCAAAAGAGGTGCTTTGTGTAAGCTGAGGTTTGACCAAATATTCATGAACTACATAACGTAGCATGGCAAGTTGTAACTACGTTGTATGTTCATCAAGTGCATAAGTTGTAGAGAATTGCTTTTTTTTCCTGCTTACATGTTTAAGTATAAAGGGAAATGTTGAATTGTACCTTTACAGAATATACATTTGTGTACATATTACTATACACATGATATATATTTGTATTCATCTCTTTCTTTCTCTCATTATATGTGACCCTGCATAACAAAACCAACAAAAAGTTGCCAGACATGGATTTTTAGCTAAGAGCAAATTCTGAAAGAGCAGACTTCAAGCTTTAAAATGATGTATATCTCAATTTAAATGAACTCTCCTAACCTATCTAAATATCGGAAAGAAAGCACACACTCAGAAAAAGTGTGAACTAAGAAAAGAGGCTCTGAAGTACAGGGTCTATCCATGCATTTAGTCTTTACCAAGCCATGATAGCTGTATGATGAATGGGACAAAAACAGGATGTACAACCACCGGAGCAACAACAAGAAAGGGATTATCACATTAAGTTGAAATTTAGGATGCCTTATTAACATATTCTTTCCATGGTTAATGCCAACTTTCATAGCAGTAGCATCATCCTTTCTAAAGTTATTAGAGTTGAAAGTGAAGAGTGTGTACGGGGTTTTTAAGAAATGAAAAGGGGACTCTATAAGACACAGATAATCACAATATTCTACAAAAAAAGTGTTGGAGAAAAATTGCTAAAAACACCATTTCCAGTCCTTCTATGATCCCAAACTTTAGCATTATGTAGCTTGCTCTTTCAGAATACATAAAAAACTCAAAATTGGCTAGGTTGACCCATTTCACCTATTTTTAACCCTCACACAAAATCAGTGCATGGGACTTTTTGTTGGTTTTGTGACGCATGGTCACATATCATAGCATAGAGTTTCAACAATTGTTCCATGTTCATATCATGAGAAGACAGCAATTCTATGTATCTAACCATGGCACTCTGCCAATGCACATGTACATTATCTATGTTACCCACAGCCACTTGGATATGTGACATAGTATGATAGCATTGCATTTGATTACACATGCTGCAGCAGTGTTCACTCCTTGTAATCTCAGCTATTTCATTTTCGCCTCGATAGCGAGACACGTACATCAGTTGGCCTTCATAAACCGTAGATTAATAACTTTTGAAGACAGAGGAAACCTGAGGCCCAGGCCCCACAAATGAATCACAGGCCTTTTCTTCCTCTCTTTCTTTCTTTTATCCCAGCACCTAAGCAGCTGAGCCCTTTGTAATCTCTTCAAGACTTTGCATGTAATTTTCTTTTTCCTGCAGTCTCTTGAAGATTTGGTTTTGCGTGGACAGGCAGGTGCTTGTAACAAGAGTAAATGACCATTAAGGAAGAGCCCTTGAAGGGATATGAAATGCCACGAGTTAAGGAGATGTGATGAATAATTTACTACCCACAAGTATCATCTTTCCATTTCAGATGAAAATGCAATCTATCTTTTGTCTGAACTATCATCCCAACAGTATTTGCACTTCTTTAAGAAAAAAAAAACAATCTTTGACATCAATGAACATCTTCAATACATGTGTCAGAACAATAACACTATTGCCAATTTACAAAATCTGATGCTACAGTATACCATTAACTATAATATCATACCTTTCTCCTTCCAGTTCATCACACACATATATTTTGATATGTGGGACTGTCAATTTGGCAGCATAGTGTTAAGGTTCCAATACTGATCAATCACTGTAAGGGGCCACTGACTCGTGAAGGAAAAAATTAACGTTTTCATAGAGACCATCTTTGCAGACAATAGTGGCAAATGGCAGAGATTGTGCTTGAGGGAAAACTTTCTCTCAGCTTCCATTTACTTTCATTTGATAACCATTATTAGATTTTTATCTATTGAAGTGCCTCGCCAAGGTGCAACTGTCGCTGCCAGGGGATTTGAACCCCAGACCTTAAGCTAACAGTCCATTGTCTTTATATGTACTCAGCTACAACAGCTCCACAATCATATTGACAATACCAGCAGCAACAAAAGTATAACGTACTAACAATGTCACAAATCAGCAACATGGCCATCTCGATAGAAACATCACACATTACTGTACATTTGTGTGAGCAAAGAGTTTGCAATTAATGTGACCATATCTTGTGACAAATCTATTGCAGCCTTTTTGAGAGAGAACAAAAAAAAAAATAGTCTGAGAGCAATTTTGTCACTTCTATTGGTATGAGGTGTTCCAGTAATTTTACAAATTGTGTGAAATTGATAAATCTTGACATCCTTTGAAGACTGCAAATTTCAGATGTGATTAGGTGTCAAACCAGAAGGGGGATCTAATGAGAAAAGTGTATATGGGCTGACTTCAAATAATTACGGTTATTGCTAAGTTCAGGATGACAAAAAGAATTGTAACCAGCTGTATTTCCCGTTCCCCTTTTATTTTGTATGACTGCAGGTCGACACATGTCACTCACAGCCTTGCCATTCTTTTCACTCATCGGTGCCTGGCTGGACGAAACCATTCCAAAAGTACCGAAGAAAACAAACATTTGTGCTTGCATAGGGCAATTAAACCAATAAGTTGGAATGCAGTGGTAATTGACATGATTGATCGTTTTCCCGAAGGGAATCGATGGCGACTGCTGTGATGTTGCCCCACATTTTTGCAGGCGTGTTTTGAGAGCCTTAGCATCCAGTAATGTGACGGTGAGGATGACAGAGTCAATACGCTTTCGCACGGTGAAGACGGGCTGGTTTTTTGGCGCCTCCCGGATCCATCAACATTTGGCAGTGGGCCTCGCAACGCACGGAATGCCACGCCCTGGGGCAACTCGGACGCCCGGATTGGGTGTGCGGGGGTCGACCCAATGCGTCCTGAATTTGACCCCATCAGCAGCGCAGTATGCTTTTCACCTGTCTCACAGATGTAACATGCTAATGAATTTCTCACTACCTGTGCTAAACATTCACTTTCCACTTTGTAAACATGTCAGTACTCTTAGAATGTAATCAAGTAAGACTGAGCAATACTGCATGAGCTGCTGTCAATGAATAGTTCATTTGTCTAATTGGACGAACCACAATTTATCATGCATTACATATTTTTTGCTTTACAATATTTAATTATGAAAATATTTTGCTATTGCATACCTTGTCCATCTCATGACATATCCTATACATTAATAAATTGTTACAGAAAAGAATATGAAATTATGTTTTCTCAAAGAAAATGAAAATGAAATCTGAATCAAACTGAACTGAATTTTTTTCTTTAGCATCTCAGAACAGATTTATATGGTAACTTGCATAACGACGCCCGGAGATGCCTTGTCTGCAGTTCAGATTTTAACACACATGAAAAATGTAATAATATGGCAAACAGAGAGAAAAGAAAAAAACCTCCTGGAATTCTCTGTAACAAGAGAGGGAGCTGGCCTGAAGAAAGGGGTTGCCCAAATCTCCCTTGCACTTGATGACATTAGAAGAAATTAATACTGCCATCCGCTACCTTGCCAAGCCATTTTGTCAGCCACAGATTATTTTTTACAATATACTGCATATGTCGAATATTTTTTATTTTTGCGAATTTCGCGAGTCAGGTGCTATTCGCGAAATTAAAGACACGCGAAAATAATGATTCAGATCCCGATATGAACATGACGCACACGTATACATTTCTCCGTTATGTGCAGTCCTCCACGAGCACAAATTTAACCACTCATGAAATCGTCGGGAAGTCCCGATTCGCAAAGATTTAGACTCGGTAAATATATGGCGTATACAGTATTTCACTTTGGTAGGTGAACTTTGACAGTACACTCATGTGTAACAATGCTACAGTCAACACACACACACACACACACACACACACACACACACACACACACACACACACACACACACACACACACACATGCACATACAAGTACACACACACTAACATGCACAAAAAACAGCAACAAAACATGGACTATAATAAGGATATAATCCCTAACCATTTGTAGCTAGTTTGGGACATTGGCACCAATCTGCGAGGAAAGCTAGTCAGATGATGTGCCGATCGACGAACATGGCACAAGAGGGTACCAACACTGGGAAATGATTCTGATTGTACAACTCAAAATATCTCTACAGATGGATATGTTCCTCTCTATGTTTTGCCATATCATGTACATTTGCCACATCATACTGTAGTAATGGCATCGGACGTACAGACATCACAACATGGGAATTCATCCACTTGAAGGAATGTTGTAGCAATGAGAGTTGATGCAGCTGGACGGGCAAGAGTTTGACAGAACTAGATTCCATTGATACATTCAGGTCAGGTGACTTACCCGCTCAGAACACCAAGAACCAGGTTAAGGACGAAGAAGGACCCGATGATGATCAGACTCACAAAGTAAATAAATGGCCACGCCATTCCTGCTGCATCGTTGATCTGAAGGAATTAAAAAAAGATATGTATACATCATAAATCAAGAGAGAACATTTTCCAACAATGCATCATCCTATTGAATACACATCTGTATCTTGGGCAAAATCCATTTACTCTTCATTACTTCTTGGGCAAATGTTGGTTAACTCTCAATAAATCTGGAATTTTCTCCCCTTTCTGCCTATAGTTTCTCTTTATCTCCCTGTCTTTATTTCCCTTTACATATTTGGATCATTTTAATAGGCCTATACTTTATCTCCCCCTGTATGTCTTTTTCTATGTTTATTTAATACTTGAATGAGCCTAAACTTTCTCTCTCCTTCCCTTTTTGTTTTTAGTTTTAATGTGCCTACACTTTCCTCCCCCATCTCTGTCTGTCTGTCTGTCTGTCTGTCTGTCTGTCTGTCTGTCTGTTTCTCTCTCTCTCTCTCTTCCTTTCTATGTTAAGTAGTGTCAATGAGCCTAATCTTTCCTCTTTGTCTGTATGTCTTTCTCTCTCTGTTTCTCTTTCTTCTTCTTATCCTTTTCCATTTCCTCCCACCGATGACCTCAGCCTGCTTGATGTAAGTGCACTGGCAAACATCTGCCATCACCCGGACCCTTGAAATGGAGACAAGTCCAAATGTACGAGGGGTATCGAGTGAATCGCGTTGCGGGTCCCATCCCAAACATTAGGCCTCTTACGTCTCATATCCACTGTACAGCTCATGTTGCCATCCTTGTTTCTCACCCACGCACAAAAAAGAAAAAAAGCAGAAATCAATCAGTCCCACTACACTTGAATACATGGGGGGGGGGGGGGGGGGGAGGAGTCTCCGGAATAGGCACATACCAGCAAGCTAACCCAAGTCAAAGATCAGAACAAACATAATCAGAGTGATTAAAAGCTCATCATGCTTGCACTCTCCCCCTTTTCCCCCCACCTGCCCTCTCAGCTCTTTTACCAAATTTGTTTTCTTCCTGCTCCTATACTTCCACAAGGAGAGTGAAGACGGACAAACATACACACACAGGAGAGCGAGACGTTCAGAGTCACATGATTACTCGAAAAGTCAGGTGATATCTGAATGACATCAACATTCAGCACTGATTCGTAAACCAACCAGACGGCAGAATTGGTTCAATTTTCAATAATGTCCAGATTGATCGCAGAGGGCTAATTTGATATTTCTCATTAGGGAGAGAAATGAGTACAAATATTTTCACTGCACTGGGGTCATTACTCAACAATCTAGCCTCTCATTTTCTATCTGACTTTTGATTTTATAAATCCATATCAGAGAGAGAGGAACAAAACTACTTGTGCATCGCCCTACAGATGCAAATGATTCTATCTGCTATGTTGTCAAGGAATCAAAGAAGTAAAAGAAAAGATCACCACAATACCTCTACCAATATTTGGCAATGCAGACAAACACTGGTCAATGAATCTTAAGTGATTTGTGTGAGTAAAATGATTTTCTTCCATTCTTTTGATGTATCTGTACAAGATATGATTTTCAGAAAATATGATATTTTGACATGAAAGGTATATCTGTACATATTGACTTCTTAACTGCAAGTATTTCAAAGGATCCCTTGAAATAAAACTTTAGCCAGGAGGCAATTTGAACATATTCTGATCTAATACCAAATCAATCATCACTAAGCCATATCTCATTACTTCAGAGTTTTCTTGGTTTTATATCTCTGACAAGTATTGGAGTAAAATGGTGAAAGATAACATGGGTTATATTTCCAAGCATTTATGAGATGGCTTTATCATCATAAAAAAACATAATACAAAGCAAAACAAAAAACAGAGGAAACTACAGGCGCAAGCTTTGAAGGTTGGAGTAAATTAGCTAAAAGATTTTGCTTTTCATGGCAATTAGAGCAATAGAAAGAGTCTCCTTCTCCCAAGATGTTGCTGTCCGAGTCGTTGCCGAGGTAGCACCACGGCCAAGACGCAGATTGTCAAACATCATCAAAATTCAACAGAGGTGAATTAAGGTTTTGATTATTTCCCTCTCACTCAAGCTCTCTATTTCTCCATCCCCCCCCCACCCCATCTACCTATATCTCTTATCAATTCCCTTCCAATTACTCCGTCTTCTTCAATTACCTCTTCTTTTATCACAAGGAATTTTTGTCCTTTTCTTCTCTCTCTCTATTTATCTACATCCATCTCTCTCACATTCCCTTTCCAATTGCTATTCCTTGTTTAATTGCCTTCATTTTCATCACAATAGTTTTATTTCTATCATTCCCTTTCCGCCATAGCAACTTCCATTTCTGCAGTTATCTCTACTCCTATACTCCTGTCTTGTTTTCATCAAGACATCTTCTCTTTTCTTCGGCTTATTTTTAACTTTTTTCTTCTGTTTGTCTCCTTTCCTTCAGGCCAGCTCACTATGTGTTCTGCAAATAATATACCTATTTCTTTGGAATATGTTTACTCTCTCCATCTTTCCATGTACTTCTCATTTCTACAATTTCCTTTCCAGTTATGAATATGACGAAAATTGGATGATAAAATCTCGTTCATATATTGGCTGCTATTATTTCTGAATTGAGTATGGCAAAAAAAAATGACAACTGGGTCTATAAAAGTCTACTGTGATACATCAGTGGGTCAATAATCATTCAACAAAATAAGCACAATACCTTTAATAAATTTTACATGATAATGAATATGCAGAGACTCCAACCCAAAACACCTTCTGATCTGGAGATTCTCCTGCCCGAAACCCCTAGCAAACGGGAGACTCCAAGTTGATGTGTGCGAAGCGCGAAGTTCCTAGGGTTCTAGATGTTCTCTGGTGCTTTTAAGGCATATTTTTTCAACACACGATAGCAATAAGTAAGAAATACTTTCCACCGGGAGACACAGAGCCAGGGCGGGAGAAATCAAATCTCAATCGGAGAACGGGAGATTTTGCAAAAAATGGGCTTTCGGCGGGAGATCTCCCGTCGAAAACGGGAGAGTTGGAGTCTCTGAATATGTGCAATCTAGCCGAAATCCCCTTGGATATATTTTCATGGGTTATACACTATTACAAACAACAATAATGGTAGAGGTGTTATTGTTTTCATCGCTATCATCATATTGTCAATCATCATCATAAATATCTGGAATACCATAAATATTTCGATCACTGCTAAACAGTCAATGCAATGCAAACCCACACCATTATCACAACCATTATGATCATCGGCTACATTGTTATTCATTTGATGTTAAAGATTACTAGTATTTTTTGTCTTCACTACAATTTGACCGTCTTTAATGCACACCAGCTTCGTTCGGCTCCCCCCTCCCTTTTCCCCTCCCCCTTTAACCCCACTCAGACCACAAACTTTGCACGGTACCAGTCTGCTCGGCAAAGGTCATGGTTTTTCCCATCCGGTCATCTGGCGGTCAGCTATAGACACAGATAGGATCTCCAGGTAACACGCAGTCTGGCCTCACATTCCAATCCCAGTCACAAACTATTCATCCACCTCGCTTAAGCCAGACACCACGCTGTTTTCAGTTTTAAACTGTTCCTGCTGTTTTTTGGGGGGTGGGGGTGGGGAGATTTCACAAATGCACACCCAAAACAAGAAACAGAATCAGAAGTATGTAAATGTCATGGCACCGGCCATGATATAATGGGCATTGCAAGAAAGGCCCTCCATAACCTGAATAGAGGACATTTTTGTCTTGTTTTTTTAAGCAGAAGTGCAGAGGACATACTTAGCTGTCAAGTGGTGACTTCCTCTGAAATTTGTACTTTACAAGGACTGAATGTCCACAGAGTCACAGATATCCGCCCACTAGCAGTTTGGAAATCTACACCAATAATTTCCGTTTCATTCTGAGTATACTTTATGACATACTTGAATCCAAAAGAAGGGAAACACACAAATGGAGTATAGCGAAATGGAGACATGTTTATGAGATATCGAGTGAATTTTTGGTTTGTTTTCTTTTCAAAGATTTTTTTCCCTTATTTGTATCTGTCCTTAGAGCAAGATAGGAAAAGCTTCTTGAAAGTCACTCTCCGAGCATGAAATGACTCCTCATGTACTCAGACACGCTCTGATAATGACAACAGTCTACTCCTCGAATCACTTCCTCCATTAACCTTCCACCGCCTCATGAATGAGGACAGGCATCCCTCCAAGGGGAGGGGCGAGGGTTGGGACTCTCTAGGATTAATTCTGACGACAATTTGCTGTATGTGTGTATATGTGTGTGTGTGTGTGGGGGGGGGCACAAGGGAGGAAGGGTGGCATCTCAGGGGCCCTCATGTCCCTATCTTTCAACACACCCCTCCCTGCCACGATTCTGCTGTATCTTTGGGTAACTGTATCATACACCTGAGGATCTCTAAAGGCTGGGCACACTTCAGGAAGTGACTGGAAAGGGCGGAGGGGGTTGATTGGAAGAAAGATGGCATTAGCAACAAATGTCTCAAGAACAACAAACCTCACAGTGACACATTCTGAGTTGGCAGAGGGATGGGAAAAGAGAAAGGGGATCAATTGAGATGGGAAGGAAGCAAATCACACAGTCCAGAAATTTATGAAAACAAAAAAATTCAATTTGTAACAGGAATATAATGGCTGCCATTTCTCATGTGTGTTGTTGTTGCTGTTGTTGTTCTCCATATCTTATAATACTGAACTTCATCATGTGAAAAGATCTGAAAATTTGAGTGCATATTGCATTTATGAGAAGTGATTCCACCCTCTTGTTCACTAAGTAACCATCTCAAAAACCTAATTCTCTGGTTGCAAAGATCACAGGAATGCCTTTTTAAAATTTTTGTGCAGCTGCAGATCACACGATGGCACAATGAAGGATAGTATCAGTGATTAAGCATATAGACAAGACTCTGAACATTCTGAATTCTTTGACTCCCCATATAAGCCCCAATATATACCCCATCCCCTCCTCCTTCAATTTTCTCATGGGCTGGAAGCATGTAGTGCATCTTAAAGTTGATCTATCAACAAAGACCTATTACTCTTTTCAAGCTAACATGACATCAAGGCTATACAGCTATATCTGCAGAGATGAGTCAACATTTTTGATGCATGTACAGAACATTCCACAAAGACATGAAGTCATTCGCATTAGACGTGTTTTTTGGATTGGGGAATATTTTTCAGATCTTGTACATTCTTGCTCCAGAAAATTTGATGTGACAAAGGAAGAAAAGAGATGCAGGCAGGGAAAAAAAAGAGACAATTCCACTCTTTCTAAACTATATCATAAATGTATCTTCTGGTCACAACTATTTAATTCAATGAGATAAAGATAGAAAGCAAAAGCGAGTAAAGGAAAGAAAGAGAGATTAGAACAGAGAGAATGAGAAAAAGGTAGAGACAAAAAATGGAAATAACAGACTGAGCGCAGAGAAAAAAAAAGAGAAAAAAAATGAGGAAACGGGGGAAAATTATAATGATAGAATACAAGATACAATCGTTGTACATCAAGGTGGGGGAATGAGGGGGAAAAAAAATGGCTGATCGGCCAGGAGCCTAGCTGTCGCCCTAATGATTGTAATATTGCCTTGACCAATCTTGCAGGACAAACACATATCAATCAGTGTGTCGTTTGGACGGGAGAACTCGGCAACCATCCGAAACCTTCCTGTCGGGGGTTGGTATACATACACACATCGTCGACACACATCGATCAGTGGTCGTCCGGGGGAGAAAAAGTCACATGACACCGACACGCAATCTGTATACAATAATCTCCGGCGTATCATGAAAATTGACAGATTTCCTCTGCAGAGTGCACATCGCAAAGTCACAAGCATTTGTTTTGTACATGGACCTGATGCATTGACACACCTACATGCATCCCATCTCCCTCCAATATTTTACAGCACGTGATTCTAATATTGTTCTCGATCTGTAGTTTGACAAAGTTCTTTTGCATTCTCTCCGTTGTGTTTGTTTGTTGTTGTTGTTTGTTCTGTTTATCCATATACAATTATTCTCCTTTAACCATCAGGTCTTAAAGGGTTTGTTCTAATATTAATGAAATCAACGGAATAACTAGTTTGCTACAAACAATCGTAACTCACTGCTCATATGAACTGGGTGTGGCCTACATGAGAAATACACTAGCCCCATTCACTCTTATAGTGAAATATGGCTGTATTTAGGGTTATTCAAATTTCAGACGAAATACGGATGCAATCTTTGTGTGTGAATTGTGTCACGAAAAACCACTCATTGTACAACAGTGTATTTCTCCAATGATTTGCGTCGGATAGGTAAACTTTCGAACTAGTAATACCATGGTATTTTGCAATGAAAATCGTAACAACAGAACGTGATAGTTTGTAGATGAGAATAATAGCAATATCAACAGTGTAATACCAAGATACAGTAATTCTAATGTATTAGATTAACCTATTACTTACCAGCTCCAGAAATCCTCAAGGGATCTGTACAAGGATTACTAGATTCCAGGAGGTAACAGGTATAATCGTTTCTCAATTTCACCTTTTCTACATCTTTTCTTATATTTCATATCTACCTGTTTAAATTCATGATCTCAATTGATTTCATACAGAGCATTCAAAAATTTTTGCTCCACCTTATCCCATTTGGATCCCTATTACATCATCTTATCTTTTGTCATCCTGTCCCCCCCCCCCCTCCTTTGCATCAGTTTTGGTTTCCTCTATGTAAACTAACTATTCCAAAATCCACTGTATTTCTAGCAACACAGATTTTAATCTGTTTCCTGCATTTCTCAATTAGTTCCTCTCATAAGAAAGCATCCATTTAAAATGAAGGAGCAAGTATCAAAAGTTCTGTTAATTTTTTCTTTTTTTTTTCTTTTTTTTTGGGGGGGGGGGGGTGAGAAAAAGGAAAAAGGAAGAGCTTTGTGCATCATTTGGGCTGGTATAGAATGACATATATATCACTGAAATGTATTATAAACACTATTTACCTCATGGAAAAAACGAGCAAAACAGAATTTTGCCTGCCAGGATCACGGGCAAACATCGGGTACCAGTGGTTTAAATGTGGCATGTAACCATTTGGCTAAGGTGTGTGCGTTGGCACTCATTATGTTTATTACATCTCAGACATACATCGCCACACTGTCAAATGCTAATGAGCAGTTTTGGCCAGGTTTGCACGGTTCCCGTCCAGCCATAAATTAAACCCCCGGCACTGCAAACACAGCCCTCATTTTTTTTTCTTCCTTCCTTTCTCGCTCTTCCCCAATTTTCTAGACGATGAGTCCTCGATGCATTTCTCCATCTCGTGCTCACAAATCATGAAGGCTCATTGCATGTTAGACAGGACACTGGGAAGGGGCGGGGACCAGCAAGTAATGTTTTGTGTTTCTGTTTTTTTTTATAGAAAAAATGTTATATATATCTTTTGCAAGTATCACAAAACTTGAACTTGAAGAATAATGTCTCCGAACATTATGTAAGAAATCTTACAGTAATACACTTCAGAGTTCCTTACAAAGAAATTGACAAACTAACCTTGTGTTACTCAAGAATACCCTTCCCTTTTGTACCAAGAACAATGCTTGCAATTTTTGCAGGGTCTGTTAAAGTTCACTGGAAATCTATAGTACTGTTTCCCCCTCCATTGCCAAGAAGTTTTAAGTTTTATTATTCTGAGGAAACATTTGAATTACCTACCTCTACAATGTACCAGCTTATGAGAGGAATCTAATTTCAAGGGTTGCCAGAGGAAGACAAGAACTTTAAGTGTAGCATTTGGAATTTGAATGTAATTAAATCTATACATATTTCCTTCATAAAGTTAAAGGAAAACAATCTCAAGGCTTTCACAATGGAATGTATATGTATAATCAATGTGCTGAAACAGTTGGGGGGGGGGAGCAGGAAGAGGAGGGAGGGAGGGATATTTTCAAGTGGGTAGCAGTTTACCAGAAATGCAAGTTCATCTCTGTATATTCTCAGGTTCTAGGTGTTATTCATTCTTAGGTTTTACTGTATTTGTGTACAAGTGAAGTGCCACCATACACATTCTTTTCACCATACCCTGAAGAGACAGTGAAAGTGGGCGTACCAATGTCCGAAGTCTGCTGCCCGCAGACACTGGCCATGTCTCATCTGTGGTTATTTTTTTTTTTGCCTTTTTTTTTTAACAACATGCAAATTTATGGTAATGTAATGTGACATTCAGTGTACAGGTAAGGCTTCCACTAACTTACCCCTTTCTGTGCCACAGACTTTGGATAGTGTGTACACCACTATGAGGTTTTCCGTGCTAGTCAGCTCTCAAAGCACACAAAGGGTTTATTGACATCAGGCAGAAATCATACCAAACATTACAACAGAACACGAGACATTCACTCACACTTTTCTCGCCACCCTTATGATATAATTGCCCTGCTTGACAAGAAGAAATTAGACCTTTTACTACAGTATGTGCTCCTAAGGCCATTAATCACTATGGCAACGGTGAGCTATTTGTGGTCACTGTCCGCGAAAAAGAAAACACACAAAATTCATCTCTCCCTGCCGAGAGGAACAATAGGTTGTGTGAAAATGTCCAGTTGGACAGTATTCTGTATAATACAGTATGATATAATGCTAGTGTATTTTGATAATAGTAAAAATAACATTTTGATTAATACAATGCACGGTATTTACTCACGTCATACATGATGTCGGTCCACCCTTCCATGGTGATGCACTGGAACACGGTCAGCATGGCCAGTCCGATATTGTCAAACGTGGTGATGCCATTGTTGGGACCCTCCCAGCCCTCATCGCAGGACGTCCCGTTGCGACATGAGTACCCCGCCCCGCACGGGTGTGGGTCTTTCATGTCCAGTATGTCTATGTTGACAACAATAAACAAAAACATAGGGTTAATGCTTGATGTAAGTGATTTCTCTAAATGTGGTCTATTTTCACATTTTGACTGATACTTGCAAAATTAACCACTGGTGGAAATAATGGCGCCCATATTACCATATTACAAATGCATGGTGCATTAATCAAGTTCAAAGTGGAAATATTGGCACCCATATTACAAAAGTATGGTGCATTAATCAAGTTCAACATGGAAATATTGCTCATTTTTCTCTTGAAAAGTGAAAATACTTCATTCTCAATCCAGCATTGTGGTTCCGGATTGCAAATTCAACCATTCATGACATTGTCTTATAAGTCCAATTTCGGAAATATCAAACTTAAAGAAATAAATAATGGTGTATATATATACACATATAACAGTAGTTATACACTTTACAAAGAGAAATAACAATTTTATAAAATCACTTTGGAGATTGGATGCATTTCTTAAAAGTTGTGAATTTGAAATTTTGTCCCAAAAGTGAGTGGGGGGGGGGGGGGGGGAGACAGTCCAGTGTAGGTAATGAAATGCCACTGATCTTCAGTGCTATGATGTGGAATCTTATATCATGTATTCAATACATTAACCATTTTTAGCCCCTGACATCCCCTTTAACTGCCATCATAAAAATCACTAAGATCTTGGTGTATGTAATATTTGATAATTTGAGTTGGTTTCAATTATGCGCTACCTGAATCTCTATGCTAAAAAAGATTATCAATGTTCACCCTGATATATCCATTTACGATATGAAATGCCAAATGTCTTACAACACTATAACAGTGTAGTTTTAACTAGCTCAGGCATTCGGGTATATTTGTGTGTTGTATTGTGAGCTTTGGTATTTTGCAAGCAACTTTTAACACGAAAGCTTGAACTGAATCCTGCTGATACCTATATTATATCTTACAGTTGCCAAGAAGACTTTTGAGACAACAGCAGCAACAAAAAATCCCACTAGCTGACAGCTTGGCTAAATATGAAAGGTGCCAGTTGGGGAGGGGATAGGGAAAGGAGAAGGGGGTGAGGAAAGGGGGAGGGTTGGAGTCAAAGGTAATAGATGGGTAGCTGTAAAACCAGAAATATTTGCAGCATGAAACTTAAAGTGTACCAATACCCTGAAAATCAAATTAGTGTACAGCTAGAATACACAAAAAACAGCCATAATTCAGCTGTGATAGCCCATGAAAGTTTACATATGTCGATAAATCAGCTCATATCTGTACAACAATTTGGCATCTGTGCTCCACGCATTTAAGTTCTGCTCTGTAAGCGCCCATAGAACCGATGTAAGTGCACTCTAGCTATACACATACGTTTTTATGAATAATATCAAGATTCCATGTCGATCAGTTAGACAATCGCGTGCACGCATCCATATATCACTATCGTTCAAGACGTTTTTGGAAAAAAATATTGACAGCACGAACATTTGATAGAAAGAATCAGGTGATCAACTAGTCCATTTTAAGTTATTTTTGTGTTTGTACACTCTTTAGAATTTACATTTAAACCCCAATAGATAAAACTTGGAGTGACAAAATACAAATATTTTGCAGAGGGCATGTCTTAAGTATGAATATAATACTTAGGATGTTGGTGCACTTTAAGCAAATTGGAGCTGACGGTCTTTATCGCAACATGGAACTTTCACAAAATGTCACTGGCATTCAACACATTGTGCAGACGAGAACTTCCATGTGCATTTACATTTTCGCGAATCCTGGCTCCTTGTGAAATTTGCAAAAGTTTCACACACGCAGACATTTCTGGTTTCACAGTACTTATCTGATGGAACTCACTCGTGTCTTTGATGTAGCATGTTTTGTGCATGTAGTCCATGAAGAGCTCAAGGCCAATGATGGCATAGATAATGATGACGAAGATGACCAGCAGTGCAATGTGGAGGAGGGGAACCATGGCACGCACAATTGAGTTGAGTACAACTTGTAAGCCTAGGTACAAAGTGAAGAGAAGCAAGTAGCACACAGATCTATACAGAAACATATACATTTGACATTATATATCCATGTATATATATATATATATATATATATATATATATATATATATATATATATATATATATATATATATATATACATGTTTATATACATACAATTTTTAATTCAAACTTTATCTATTTTTTTTCAAGAGAATATACAACAGAATGATTGAAATCAGACATTCTATGTTTGAATAATATACAAATAGATAAAATAAAATGTTCATATCTTGATTAGAAAGAAAACAACTATCTTCAAAATAATTTAATGAATCTTTCTCCCTCAATGTAGATGACTGAATTTTAAAAATACATACCATCAAAACAAAATTTCTTATGAACTATGACACTTTTACTTACCTAGTAGTAATGATAATTGTACGAAGTGGAATTTCTTTGATAATTTGGGATAGCTTGCATTGACAAAATTACTAAGAAGACTACACTTTGAACCTGAAACAAGCAATGTTGATACCACATACTATCTACAAGACACACAATGCTTCAGGGATAAAATGATATGACAAATTCACTTAACTCCTAACCATCTAATTGTGTTCACACTTAAAAGAAATAAATTATTGTACATAGCATACTCACTGGGAACTCCTGATACAAGGCGCAGTGGTCTGAACACTCTGAAGGCGCGGAGAGCTTTGACATCAAAATTGTTGTTCTTGAACTTGGCAACTGATAATATTGTACTGATAGCCCTGTGAAAATACAAAAATCACGATAATGTTGAGAACATTTTCTGAACATGCTCTTAACCTTGCTATTGCCATCACTAAAATAAACCTAGTTACACATAAGTTCAAAGCACAAACTTGACACCACACAACCCAAAAACAAAACAAAAAAGAATTCATATTTAGTTTGCAGATTTTTATTATGTAAGATGGGTTAAGTTATGGTAAAAAAGAAAATAAAAGAAGAAGAAGTAAAAAACAACACGGAAATGTATGCCTGGGGCTTGTCTAGGGAATCAGTATAAAATACTAAATGCTGATTACTCTAAGAATTCTCATCTCATTATCTATTCCTCTTCATTTTAACAAGTATACATGATTTCTTTTTCTTGATGTGTAAGATTTTGAGAATTCCATCAAAACTGCATTACAAAACATTGTGTGGCCTTGCCTGATAGTGTTTTACTATTACACAGCATTTTAACTATTCAATATTACACTCAGCTTGCAAAACTTGGAAAGTGTGGTATATTTAGTAACTCATTTCACAAAGTGAAAACTCTAACTGGTCTCTTGTTTAATTTTTGGTTACCCGTGTGTGGAAACAATGATTTTTTTTTTAAATATTATCTTGACAGACTACTTGGAGCAATTTTATGGCAGATTTTGCAAACTAAATGAGATTATACTCACTGTACTGCACAGGAAAAGAACTGTTGGTGAGTATCCCACTGCTTCTAAGATACGATTGTGTCTTATAGATTTGATACGCGACACATCCACTATCCACTGGGAATGGGTTAAAACAGCTTTGCTTTCACTAAAGTTCTCTTGGGCACTGAGCAATGCAAATCATACAAGAATTCTGGACCTGAACGGTAAGCGATACAGGCTTGTGGAAATAAAGTATGGCATAAAAGATGGAGGTTCACATAGATGTATAATTTGCAATCCCATACCAGCTATGTCCATGAAAAAGAGAGAATGCAAAGAGAAGAAGTGGATCAAGGAAAGACAGGAGAAGAGTCCAGCATTTATCAAGTTATTCATAGATCTTCAGTGCATTTCAAAAATCATCATTAACATAATTTCATCTTCTCTGTGCAAATCACCATGGAAACAAATCCTACGGCCGTCTCTCTGCCACATGAGAGAGAAAGAAAAAAAGAGAAAGAAATAAAATAGGAGGAAGAAGTAGAAGAAGAGAAGCAGTCAAGTAAATGGTAGGATTATGGCCGCAGGGAGGTTTTGTGGGTTCAAACAATGAGACTTACCCTACTACTACGATGACAAAATCTAATATATTCCAGCCGCTCCTAAGGTAGGCTCCTGGATGGAAGAGGAAACCCTGGGCAGTGATCTTCAGCAGGGCTTCAATAAGAAAGATGATGAGGAAAGCATATTCTACAAATTCCTGCAGAATGAGAGAAGAGAAAGAGAGGGAAAAAAAAAAACCTGCAATGAGACTTTAGTCAATTGTTTAATAAGATGATATGATGGCAAGAATGGAGAAAAATATACAGCAATTAACAACAAATATATGTTTCTTCTGACTGAACCGTGAATGTCCTAGAAACATTGAAATATTACTTGTATATCTGCAAGACATATGACTGCAAAGTACATTAAAATAGAGTGGATTACAAATCATATTGTGAGAGAGATATGAGGAAAAGCATGGAAAAAGAGGCATTGGAATTGCTGAAAAAAAAGTGATGGCAGACATATTTGTGACCGTGCATCACAAAACCAACAAAAAGTCGCACCCCTTTGATTTTACATGAGGACTCAAAAAAAGGTAAAATGGGTCAAGCAAGTCAATTTTTAGTTTTCCATATTTTCTGAAAGAGCTATTCTTCTTCTACATCATTCTTAAGTTTAGGATCATAAAAAGAATGGGAAAGTGGGTTTTCAACAGTTTTTCTACAAACCTTTTTTGATAGAGTAGTGTGATCAGGTATGTCTCAGAGGCCCCCTTTTTATTTCTTGGAAATCCTATGCACACTCTTCACTTCAATTCTAATAACTTTTGAAAGGATAATGCTACTGCTTTGAAAGTTGACATTAATCATGGAAAGAATGTGTTGATAGAGCATGCTTAATTTCAGCTTAATCTGATAATCTCTTTATTGTTGTTGCTACGGTGGTTTACATCCTGTTTTTTTCTCCCATTCATCACACAGCTAGCACAGCTTAGTGAAAATCAGGTGCTTTAATAGATTCTGTACTTCAGAGCCTCTTTTCTCAGTTCACTCTTTTCCACAGTATGTGCTTTCTTTCCAATATTTAGATAGGTTAGGAGAGTCCATTTGAATTGAGTTATACATCATTTTGAAGCTTAGAGTCTGCTCTTTTTGGATCTGCCATTACTTAAAAAACCATGTCTGGCAACATTTTTTGGTTTTGTGGTGCAGGGTCCCATTTAAGTCCCATATTATATATGTGAAGAGAAATCTGATTCAGCATCTTGAGAGAAGGACGGAGATATATTGAATGAAATGCAAGAATATTAGAGGAACATACTTATCAATAACAATGTATCTTTAAAGTGATCTCAACAGGAATTGGGTTGCATCACATCAAGCAGAGCATACAATTCCTGCTTTTGTGGTATGACAGAAAATTACAATGTTTTCTTTTTTTTTGGGGGGGGGGTAGGTATTTTAGGAGACAAGATGTGATATACACACCAAAAAGCTGATAAGATTCACAGTCTTCCATTTAGTCAATTTTTCTTTCTATTGTCTCTTATATTTCTGACACACACAAAAAAAGAGAAACAATTTGTGCCAATGCAGTAAGCGCATCATCATGACATTATATACATTTTAAAAAAGGAATGTGAAATGTTTAAACATATTTTAGATCAATGTAACATTCAATATCATTCGGAACCAATATGAGAATATGCGTAATATGCCATGACAGTTACTATGACAACAGACAGGTGGGCTGTGGACATTTTGCCCATTGTAATAGTATCTGTCATAATTGTATGATTGTCTATATTTTGCCATGAAACAGGGCTACTGGAAGTCTCAATATGACATTATCATGAAAAGGTAGTGATACGAAAGAAAGATGAACATTTTCAAAGTTGAAAGTGCATCAAAGAGAGCAAGAGAAGAGAGATAATGTTGCACTCTTTACAACAATCAAATAATGTAAGACCTCCTCAACACACAACAACAAAATATACAGAAAGATACCATCTATAGTTGATAAGGTCAAGGTAAACTTCAGGTGATCATTTTTTTTTTCAAGCCTGAAAATCAGAGGGAATGCCACATGGCAAGATGCATCTCAATTGTGTATCTTTTTATTTATTCATTTATTTTAATTTTTTATCATTTTTTTCTTTTCTTTTTCTTAATGGACAGCCAGGTCTCAAGAATACTATTAAAGGAGGTTATCCACAACAGCCCCACGAAATCGCAAGTACATCAGTATGATATAAACTTATATACATAAATTTGTACACACAACCACACACACACACACACACACACACACACACACACACACACACACACACACACAGTCATGTGGCATGGGAGGGGGGAGGGGAGGGAGCAGCAGGCGGATATTATGGAACAATTATTAAGGGCAGGCATTCGGTGTGGGGAATTTCAGTGTCAAATGGTGTGCCGGTAATTGATCAGCCACAACTCTTCTCCTTCTCTGCGAATCACATTACTCTGGTGGCATTTATTGACCTATTAGGCCGGGCAGGGACCAGCTATTGCACTAAAACAGGAACAGTTGGAGGGGGTGCATGGTTAGCAGTGTACCTACATCCCCCCTTCCCCATCAATTTCATTGGGGAAAGCATTTATAGACAGAACAGTTCAAAGGTGATTTGTCAGCCTATTATGGCTCAAGAAAGAAACCACAATGACATCTAATTCCTAGACACAACTTGGAAAAACGTTTAAATGATCAATCATAGCTAAATTGTGCTAATTCAACATCCTTTCTGTCTTAAACAAAATCAGACTTTCAGATTAACCTCTTCCCCCCAATAGACAGAAATGGAACAGTTCTTCTTGACAGTCTTTCCCTCAATTTAAGGTCTTCCCATTTTTAGCCCCAAATCAGGTAAAAATGGCAGCAGCTGTCACAGCTGCACATACCCAACAGGGTGATGTACCAGTGCATTCAAGTCAATGCATCCAGTTTGCTTGCATAAAGGTCTGGTGCTATGTTGGGCATTCCTACGGCAAGCTGTCTCATTCTGGAAGAGAAAACATTGCCATAAAAGTATGCACAAACTTATAGTATAAATGCTCGTAAGCCAGATCATTGCAACCCTATCTCATTTTTATTTTGAAGTGTGAATGTTGTTTTTTAGTCATTCTTGCTAGTAAATGTAGATTAAAATACTTTTTATAGCATTTTACACATCTTCTTGTAGCCTTTACATTAGATGTGTTCATATCACCCATATGTCTCACTTAAAAGGAAAAAAATGCATTAATTGATCATACAGTGCAGTTTTAAGATATATATCATAGCAGACCTTGATTTCTGTCTAAACTCCCATGGTAATTTGGAGATGGACGCCGCCAGCCGCTCCTCAGGTCACTACCCTCTTACTGTCATCCAAGCAGACTTAAAACTCTTTTTATCCTCTAAAAATAGGTGCACGCTATCCGATGAGTTTTGGAGATGTCTCCCTCACACACACAAAGTAATAACAATGATTATCATGGTGCTTTGTGTGTAAGTTGCTGATATAAGAGGTAATAACAATGGACTAGATTTGGGTGAAATCTGTATGTGGGAGGGGGCAAATTGAATTTGTTTCTCCAACACTGATTAGGTCTTTGAGATTCTGCCTTCATGCCAACGTTTAATTTGCTTGCCTTCATAGTACTCCATAGTACATTTGTGAGCTGAATTGCATTTTATGGAACAATGACATGCAGATGCTTCCTGATTAGCTGTGTAATTACTTTCTTCCACATGGAGTGTGTGTGTGATATGAAGCTGTATATATGGCAGATAATCAGTTTGTTCCGTGTGCAGTGCACACTGGCTCTGTGTCAACTCTGCACTGTACCACAAAGCCAAGGAATAATACAAATCATGCATAGATTTCTGCATTGCTTTATCTACTACTGGTATTAGTGTTTTTTTTTCTGTTTATTTTGATTTGCTGGGATTATACTCCACACAAGAAAAAGCAAAAAAAAAAAAATTTCTGAATTCCTTTTTTCAAAGTTTCTGGATGAAGAACTATAAATATATCATCCTTTCCCTTACAGCTAATTTAATAATGGAATGATACGAATCTAAATATGATATCAAGATTGGATGTAAGGCTGACAAGGACTAAACAAAACGCACTTGAAAGTATGTGTGGGAGTTTTCTTCTGCAGTTTTGCAATGTTATTAGAGCTGAACATGACACTATTAAAATTGAACAAAAAACCTTTTATTTTCTTTTTTCTTTTTTTAAAGAAGCAACAGATCCTCATGATAAGTAGTGATGAATGCTAGATGTCGTGCGTGCGCACAGAGCTACAACATACGGAAAGCAGCTGCTTGTCAGCTTGGTTGTCTAGTGTACACATTCGTACCGTCTGGCACACCGCATTGCCACCTCACTTCTCAAAAAAAAAGAAAAAAAAAAGTCCCCATTCCCACAGCAAGCTGCAGACAAATCAATTCAGCACACGGAGGGGCCCTTCACCACGAGTATTCCTCTTCTTCCAAGGCATCCTCCTCTTCCGAGGCATCCTCGTTGATGATGTGGCCATGAATAACCCCTGTTCCCCCATCTCCATACTTCCCCATCCTTCTCCCTCCACCCAACCCCCCCTTCCCATTTGCCCCCATCCTCTCCCTCCCTCTTCATCTCTTTCTCTCTCTCTCTCTCTCTCTCTCTCCCGCCCCCACCCACAACCGGCCATTGCATACAAATTGGAGAGTTTCTGGTTGTCATGGCAACCTCATGCTTGCAGATTCCAGGATGCTGCCTCAATCTGCCTGTCTACCAGCCTGCCTGTCTACCCTATGTGTTAAGCCAGACAGCACGTACTGAACCCACCGCCACCGAAGTCAGCCCCGTGATGCTGTACGTAATCAGATAGCCGCGACTGATACGCATTATGCATCTTATCACGTCTCACCATCAGAATACATATTTTTATACAATATACTGAAATGCATAAAAAGAAAATGCACACAAATCCTCTTTCTAACGGTCTGAGAAAATTTGTACGCTGGATTAGGTCAATACAAAATTCAGCATAATTATGTCCCATCTCTTTGATTCCCTTACACATGTTTGGTTGCTTTATTTGCAGGTCAATCATTTTGGCTACATATATTTCACATATTAAATCTGCCATTTCTCTCTGATCTATCGGTTTACTGTTTGTGATGATATTTTGGCACATGTCTTTAGTTCTTCTGCCTCTTCTTTTTATCATAATTTTTATTGTTATTATGATTACAATCATTATTGCTATTACTGTGATTATTGTTATTATAAACATCAATAATATGACTGCAATTATTATCATCATCATTATGATTGATATAAACTGAGTACAATTATTTTGCCATTATGCACCTTTGTTATTAGCAATGTATTGTCTACACATCTTTGCCTATTCTTCAAAGAAGTGTGTTACTTGTAGACATGTTGAAACCAAAGAGAAATACCAAAAGAGACTATAAATCCATGTAAATTCTGCCTCCATCAAAGCATCATATGTTACAGAATCATTCAATCTCTAGTGTTCCTTGAGAATTTTGCCAATCAAAGCTCCTGCTGACCCACTGCAAAGGCATTTAGCAAATTTAATAGATTTTAGGGGAGAACAGCATGCCATAGAGTCATATACAGAATCAAAAATTAGAATAGCATACACATTTTTCTTGCCCGATAGTTTCATTGACTTCTTTCATCAAAGGTCCATTAACCCGTTGAGGACAAGTCTTGAGTATACTTGGGCAAGCATCTGTGGGAAATGCGTGCTGCAGCAAAATCAAACCGTCCCCAACGGGTTAAACAAACATTGTATTGTTAATTCAGATGATGACATTTGCCACCTCTGTCTTATAATAGTAAATATTCCTATAAAAATAAACTTTTTTTCCCATTATTTTCTGGACAAATATGAGTGAGGAGCACCATTCAAGTGGTGTCACAGATTTGTCTGATTAACAAATCCCAAAAGAATCTAAAAGACAAGTATCTTGTCTAGAACACCATGTCTTGATAGCTACAACATCTTGAAAATCCTTGCGTTTCAATATTAGACTAGAGTGGGGATGATGATAGTACAGATGGTATATTGTAAGTCATTACAGAACAAGAATTTGACCTTGGGATCCTATCAGTGTGGTATCACAGGATGTGACGCCCTGACAATGCTGCAAAAAAAAAGGGGGGAACACGCTGGAATGCAACTTCACAAATGAAGTAGGATTTTTGAAATAGGGCTACACCATAACCTATCATTTTTGCTCTGGACCAAAAAAAAAAAAAAATGAATCAGCTCTCACCTGAATCATATCATTCAGTAAGTTTTGACCAGATAAGTGACACTAGAAGGCAAAAAAAAAATAACAACAACCAAACAACTAGGTTTTTATTCTTTCTGGTACTAGTTATCAGAGCCGACTGTTTCTAATGTCTGCTGCATTGATATTCCACATGTCTGGCGGTAAATGAACATCAGGAGAAGTCATGTTTCCTGTCATTACACTTCATATGTGAGGTAACGTCCCAGCAGAATGTGCGGCATTATTGCACTCCCCTAATACCGCCCTTTTTTTGACTCGGGTGGTTACTTCCGCATAATTGAGTGATGATATCACGGCTCTCAAGGTAACATTCATGAGGCGGGGACCACATGTGATCACATTTCGCCCTTCCTCTGTTCAAACTGAGGCCAAAGGAAGACCCCCCCCCCCCCCATCCCAACCCACCCCACCAACCCCCCCCCCCCAAAAAAAAAAAAAAAAAAAATCAGGTAAATGCATGTACACAATCACGTGACTGCGCCATTTGGGAGCTCGGAGATGAATGTGATAAGGGGTAATGCCTCATCCCCCATAAAGTGCACTTTGGCAACATTCTTCTGTGACCCCAACCTGCACTCTCGCCACTGTAGAGAAATTATATTCTGATATCTTTGCTACATGTACTTCTCTCCTTATTTCTGTATGTCCCACTACAAACAGTCATTTTCCTAACATATCATCTTTCACCCAAGAGTGTGGCACTGATTCACAGTATTTAACTCATTTTGATGGAGCTTTTATGTTTCTCCACAAAAAAGCTGAGGAGTAATATATAGTGTGCATGTGTGTGGATTCATGTATTCAAGTATGTATTCATTATCACATACAAGAAATCATCTACACTACTGCTAAATGTAAAGCCCATTCTCTTGTGCAAGCAGGCATAACATATGAATGTACCAGTAGGTCCTAACATTTGTACACATGTATATATATTGTATATGTGTACATTAAAAGCAGCTTCACTATTATATACCAAATACAAAAAAGAAGATATTGTTTTATATGAGTTAACATCTGTTTACTTCACATACAGTGCTTAATAACTGTAGTTCAGTAGACAATTAACAAGACCATAATCCCACTTTCTGTCTTTAAAAACAGGTTTTCCTTTCAAACAAAAAAATAGTGTGAGAAACATTGCTAGCAGCCCTATTTTGATGTGAATGAACTCAATGTCCTACTTCCCCATATATTCACTGATACTCTCCGCACTTGGAATTCTCTGCACAAAAGTATACATGGCTTGATAAGGGCTTCCCTTTAAATCTGTACCAACAAAGACAATGAAATGACAAAAAGTAAACAAATAAAGCTGTAACTAATAAATACTGGTTGGCCTCTTTTTGCACATGTATTGATTACGATCAGCTCTATCTCCAGCTCCACCCACAATGAAATGCACTGTCTGGGAGCGTGGTGTAGAGAATGGAATGGAATTCCAAGTAAGTCTTGACTCACTACAAGAGTTCAAACAGTCAACACTGTCATTCAACCAGCCATGAAGGGTGGGAGGAGGGGGAGGGGGTGAAGGGTGGAGTGATTTAATAATTCTTAATTCAGCCTACTGTATTTCCGGTACATGAACCACAGAGTAATGCTACGTTTACACCATGCTCCAGGTGGAGAAGGCAGCCCCGTTTGCTCGAAACATATTATGCTGTGGTTTATAGGTGGGACATTCTCCTGTTTTTCCCCCCTTTATATTTTCGTCTTGTTTGTTCCAGTCCTCGCTCCACTGAACATATGGCTATAAGACACTGTTCTCAGGGTGTCTGGTCAGGCTAGACTACATATCTTCCGGATTGCCTCCAAGTTTTGTTAGGGCCTATTACGCGCCATCGCGTTTTGTTATACGTTCATCCCATTTTACTACAGCCTGCAAGGTTCCTCATTAGCACCGGGAATGCCGTGGCAAATTTTTTGATAGTTTAAAGATATGATACGGCATCCATGGCAATCACAGCTGTCACGTTTGCCTATCCCGTCCCACTGCGTTGTCTCACATCCATTCCGTTTTGTCCAGTGGCCTGAAAAGTGACTGCCATGGCCACCAGGAACATGGTGTGAACGCAGCATAACTGACTGCCAAACTGCAATTGTATTTATACAAAAGTGACTTTTGATGATATAAGAAATTTTTTTTTAAATTTAAATCTACGTTAACAAAAGGCTCTAAACAAACACTACACTGGACAAAGAATGTTGGTCAACCTTGTTTGTGTGCAAGTTTGCAGGAAGCGGGGAAACAATACCATATTCATAATGCATGAACAAGTGGAATGATTGTTACCAAAGCTTTCAGTAATTCTGAAACAAGATAAGGTAATTTGAAGAGATTGTATGCCATGATATTACGGAACCAAAACAGCATTTCATTTTCCTACAAGACTTTTGTGGATGAGCAGGACATCCACATAATCATCTGTTATCATCTGGTTAATCTTTGTGTTATGTGCATCTGTGTGTGCGTATATATTCAGTATATGGTATTGTGAATTTGTGTGTATTGTGTTGTGTATGTGGATGCATGGGACAGTGTATATATATGGCAGTCTGCGTTCGTACAGTCACTTTATTGCATGCCTCACTGAATACCTCATCAAGGATTCTTTTGCTGGTGCAGTCTGCACTTCGGTGCCAAGAACTCATTATTTTACTGCAAAACCAGAAACATTCACAGTATGAAACTTTCAGGAATTGGAGCCCATGGCCCCGTTTTTGGCATGAAACTTTCGCAAATTGGACTGACTGCCTTTTTTGCAGCATAAAACTTTCACGAATTGCCACTGGCATTCGATGCGTTGGGCAGACAAAAAAATTTCACATGCATTTCACTTAAATTACAAATCTTGGCTAACGATATTTTAAAGAGTTTCATGCACAAGTAAATTTGGGTTTTCACAGTAATGAAACATTATACCATGCACTCCATTACAAACTTCCAAATTACTATTACACCCTTGTGCTATCTGGCTACAGCTCCCCCCCCCCCAGAAAAAAAAAAATAGAGAAAAAAAAAATGTAACAGATTGAACATAAATATTACATATTCTGACAACAGACACGACCACGGCATTTACACCAGAAACTACAATGGTAGCCTACACTTAACACCATTGTGTGAATCCAGTGTTTGTGTCTTAATATAAAATAATTGGGAAGACAAATATTGAGCTGGTGATGTGATTACATAATCTGGCTGGAAAGTTCAATACTTGTAGAGGCCTGATGATGCTTTGACGGATGCTTAAACGGCTCATTGGATCCTGCGATACAAAGAATCATATCGTCTGTTGAGAACCAGAAGGGCTTTATCACAATTTGTTGGGGTGTGGAGTAGATTGGTATCACACCGTAGAGCTTGGTCTCTTCTACAGCATAGTGTTAATTTTTGAATATTTTCATTTTCAGTAATGTGTTAAAAATCAAAATCACAAGGGTGCTATTTTACCAGATATTTGAAAAAAAATGCTTAGAAATCTACCTACTTTGATTAAATAAACTTTGTATTTAATGAAAATTGATTGTTTTCTTTTTGTTTAGGCTCAAATCTTAGAACATGATAGCGCCCCTTCTGGTTCCCAGCCAACGATATGGTGGGTAATATCATTCCCTCTACAAGCAAATCTCTGGAATTGGCGACCCAGAAATCTTACAAGATTCATCATGGGATCAACTGAATAACAAGATACTTCACATTCTCTCACATTATACAGTCAATGATTAACCCTTACCTTGCTTTGAGCACAAGTTTTGGCATACACGCAGGAGAACATTGTGCACCAATTGGCGTAGATGTCTGGAAACTAATCGTCAAAGAATACAGATTCCCTAGTGACCATGCATGTGATACTTATTGTGTCACCTTAGCCTTCCTGTTAGACTGAGGCACACTGCTACACATGAGTGGACACGCTATTCCTTTAAGAACTACTTTAGGTTTGCTGGTGCTGGTGAAAAAGTTTAGCAAGTTGAGCCAAGAAGTGTTAGGGCACACAAATAGTTAAAGCTAGGAGGGATACCATGGTTACACTCTTACATTCTGTGCGGAATTCTTCTTGTCCTATCAGCCACAGCAAAAAGGGCACATAACAAGACAAAAGAAAAATCAATATTACAAAAAGCACATAATATAAATAATGTTTATTATTATCCATACAGAGGATTTTTAGAGCCCAAATACAAGCGTTATTTTGTCGACGCACCTCATAACCTCCAACCCATTTAAAAAGTTTGCTGAACTCGACCAATATTTTTTGCCGAGGCGACCAATATTTAAAATATTGGACGGCAAGAGGGGGATTCCCCAAAGTTTTTTATAAACTGCACCGTGATTGGGTGAGATACATGTATATACGAGATGACCTGAAATATGAAGTAAAAACGTCTGTGATTGGTCAATCACGAATTAACTAGAATATCGTTTCTTCTAAAATTCTGTGTTTATACAAACAAATTTCATATATCAATTAGTTGAAATTGTTTTTCATACAATTTTTCAAAATATCACTTTCATAACAGGAAGTTACATTTAGGTTTGATGAAAACAAGTTGCATTTTTTTTTGTGCATGCAGGCACAAGGCGACGATTGATCTGCAGCTCTGCATGCTCAGCGCTACGGCTAGATAGCCCGCGCGCGATATACAAATACATGTAGCCGGCCGCCGCTTGCATTTGCATGCGCGACAGTAGGACTACAGTACTACGGTGTATAGTTGTGGTAGTAGCCTAATTCGATCTTTCACGATCTACGGTAGATGTGACGTGAATTGTTTCTCAGATCTCGGGTACAAATACATAATGTATCTAATTCTGGTCTAAATTAGCTAGATCTCGGTCTAACAGTAACATTGGTCATGACGGCTACCTTGGATACATAGATCACTGTTTTATCAGAGACTGAAGTGGATTAACTTGCACTGAAGAGTGTACATGTACCATACCCCATGTCAGGATCACTACACAGTAGGACACCATACAGCACTTGGAGACAGAAAGGGTAGGTCTAAGTGAAAACATTCTTTGCTAAAATCCTCTGCAGGATTATAATGATAATATTGAATGTCCTATTTTCGGTTAATACAAGGAAATATTGGACTCGCTAAGCAAAATATTGGACTCGTCTTCGACTCGTCCAATATTTTTGCATAGCTCGTCCAATATTTCCTTGTATTAATCTCAAGGCCATCCAATAGTATATAATTATCTATCTATTTCCAGAGATATGAACAGAATATAAACAGGTCTCCCCCTCCTCCCACATGACATTTAATTCCATTTCCAAAATGAAATCATGGCCCTTAACAACATTGCCTACAGATTTGTTTGTGGTGTCTTTTCTCTGCTTCAAGAATATTTAAGATAGTTTGTGGAGAGTAATTCATCTACAGACTCTTTGCTAAATAGTGTTCACTCCAGAATGGAAGATACGCGTTCATTATTTTCATTAAATTCCTCAGATTTTTCAATTGAAAGTTTGCCTTCAGCTCCCCTTAGGGATCAATGGATGCATCAAAAATTCTTCTACGATGCCAGTCTTCATTGACAGATCAGCAACGGAAGACAATGATGCAAATGAAATGAAATTGAATTATTATGCCTCACTGAGCGGGTAGGAGGGAACATATCAGGTGTTTTATGGGGTGGGGTACGTGTCTTGGGGGAAATATCAAATGATATTTGAACCGGGAACAGACAGACATATTGCATGCGTAATTAATCCTGCTGCACTGGACAGACAGAGAATGAGTAGGAAGCAAGAAATGCCTGTGAGGTTGGTGTATTCAACCCAAGGTACAGATTCATCTTTCTCTATTCTACCCTTTCATTGCATTTCCTTGTATTAAAGGCAACCATCAGGCTCGGAAAGACTTTTATTTAGGTGCTTTTGGCTTTAAAATACAGACTAATGAAACTGTGATTTCCATGAAAAGAAAACCAAGGAATAATCAGTGGTGTTTACAGAATTGATTGAGTATACGAATTCCGTCTGCAACTTTTGTCTATTTGTGCATTTTTTTAATTGCCTGCTTTCAATGCTTGTTTATTCTGAATCAATGGCCCACTGTATCTCAGATAACAGAAAGGCATATTGGCTGCCCCCACATATTGATAGTACATGTAGGTATAAACTAGCATTATAATCATGCAACCATCCACAGTGGTTGCTACTGTGTGCAGGTGGGGGCCAGTGATATATATTTCAATTGCATCATATTATTTTTTTTTCTCCTTAAAGATCATCAACTCCGCATAAAATTCCATGAATGTTACCCTTTTGTAGAGTCAGCAGTAATTTGGTGTGATATATGTTGATGGGTGGTGCATCTGTCATATAGCAAGATCAAAGTCTTTGCACGATAATACCCTTTAAACCACAACCACAAACTGTTGTTTTCTTTGTTCATGCTATGAGTGCATTCATCAGAGGGCTGCATTTGAAAATGTTTTATAATTTCCTGTTTTTCTTTCCAACTACTTATCAATATTTCTGGCATGAAACTATACCATTTGAAAAATGTGAACACTTTTGTAGTTTACACTAGGCTTGGAATCTCTCTGTTTAACTTTCTTGCAGTAAGGTGATAACTATGAAATTGGAAATTCCCTTTTTTTCTAAGACACTATGGAAATGGAAACGCCCTTTTTCTGAGAGAGAAAAAAGAAAACATGAAAACAGCACGAAATGTTACAATACAGAATTCCCGTAGTGGACATCATTTCTTCGATGGGGAGCCGCCATTGGCTTGCGCTTCCTCAAAAAGCTTCACTCATGACTCATGTTGCCCAATCAATACTGCTGCATGTGGTGATAAGCCTGATTATCGTAATCAATAACTACAACGCCCAGTGGCGACAGCACTGGCTGAACCTACCACAGCAGGTGCAAATGGCTTTGTTGTGTACATTCAACCCAACATTTGGCCTTGGAATGCCCGTAAAGCTTGCTGCATACGATATGCAGGGAACATGTGCCAAGTCAGAAGTCTAACAACAACTAGAGTGAAAGAAAAAAAAAAGATAGACAACTCCTATAGATTAAATATCCTTTATCAGCTGGAAATTTTCCAGCATTATGAACCTCAAAATATACTTATAGGAGGGAGCTGCAAATTTCACACTAATTTGAAAAGGATTAGACAAAATGATCATGTAATCATAGATCTAAGCTTGTGGAGGAGGGTGATTCAGAAAAAAAGAGAAACAGACAGAGGAATACACAAATTCCAAAACCTCACACCCAATACACATACACATACAGTGTATATACACACCCAACACACTTACTGTATATAAACATACATGTTACAATCAACACTCATGCCTCTGTACTGTATCCAACAGATGTAATACACACCCAACACACATACATACACACACCCAACAGAATAGAATCACACATCCAACACAAACATACACATTCTCATCTCAAACACATTTATAAACACAACCAATGCAAAAATGGGATGCACAGTTTTTATACCCAACTCATTTGTTGCTTGGAAGTTTGCATGGTGATATAACTGAGGAAGAGAGGTTAGTGGCAACACCATGTACACCTGTATGTAGTCCTTCCCCACCCAACACATTCATATAGGCATATACACCCAAAATACATGCATACAAACCTAATACACATTGGAATATCATACACACACACACACACACACACACACACACACATTGTGGTAGCCAAGGATGGTCTAGTATTGGAGCTAACAGCTTTACCACCACTTTTCTGTTTTTTGTTTTGAGTGTGTGTGTGTGTATGTGTGCATGTGTGTGTGTGTGTGTGCACATCTTTGCTCCAGAAAAAGGGTGAACTCCAAAATTGCCTGGGAGCTAGGAAAAATTATCAGGCAATCAGCAGGCTAATTAACTCATGTCCCAAAAAGATATTCCATCACTGCAAACTCTTTTTCACAGCACTGATTGAATAAATTACTCCCCGAAGCACCCCAGTATGAGGATCGAGTGTTGCCAATTTGCAAACCGCGTGGTTGTCACGAAGCCAGGAATACCCAGAGGTAAGTAAAGCATTATAGATAGCATAGTATTCATTGCTTTCCCACAAACTGCATGCATTGGTACTTATAATGTAGGATCGGTTCATGTGCAAAAAGATGAGCCTTGGCCCAAAAGAATCTTCCTTACATCATCTGCTACCTCCTTTATTCTTATCAAATTAATTTCTAAAGTTTTTAATTTGGTCAGTATTCTGACAGCATTCATGTTTGTCAATCAAATTTGCACGTTTGTTTTCTACACATGTATCCAACACCTTTTCAATGGTTGTCCCCTCCCAAATAAATGACTACATAGTCATATACCACAGCATATGGTTAAGTTGAGATATCTTGATCCAAATTGTCAATCCAAGTTTCCAAGAAAGACCAATGGAGTTGGAAAGGTTAAATCAGTAGCTGTCAAATACATTCAATTTCTGGGCCACAAAAAGATATTTGCTGTGAGGAATTAATTCTGACCAAAGATGCTAAATTAATAATAAAATTGTTTCATATCTTCCATAGATTTCAACAAGATCATTATATGTGACTCGCGGCAAAAAAAGGATCCGAAAGTCGAGGGAGGACAATTTTCTGAAAATGACATGACATTATTCCCTTACTCTTCCACTTTAATTTCATATACAACATGACTCATAAAAGTACTCGGTTGCAGAAATATGGATGATTTTATTAGCGCATGTCGAGTGGTTTAAGAAATCAGCGTTTCGAGAAACCCGCCTTCAAAGTTTTCCTTCCAACGCTATCATGATCAAGGGGAAGCAAGACAGTTTTCGCCATTTGACAAAAGATGTACACTGCGAGCAACCTCCGCGATGTTCATTTAAGCTTAGCACCAGCAGTCTGCGCACGACCAATCAGTAATCAGGATGCCACGCACTGACCAATAAGATCACTCCCTCATTGTTACGGGTGGAGTCTAGCTGCGGCGCTTAATCCAAATCTTCGGACACGTTTCTGTTCCGTTGAAAGTCAGAAAATCATGGCCCAGAAATTTCGGCAGATGATAGAAGATACATTAGACTACAAAATTATGTCAAGAAACAGAAATCTGAACATTTTTGATGGATTTTGATGATCTGACTTCAAACTCGGTTTTCACGGCTCACCCGTCAGCGACTTTAGGATCCTTTTGTTGTAGCGGGTCACATATGTACATTTATGAATTACTATATGTCACATATGAATACGAGTATGTATGTATGTATGTATGTATGTAGGCATGCATATATATACATGTATATATATGAATATAATATATGCACACTCTGTACATGTACAGAAGTACTTTTAAGGAAAAAGAAGAGTTGTTCTATTGACATTTTATCTTTAAAGCTTTGCAGTAGTGATGTGATATAGTGCAGCAGACAGCTCTATGCAAATGTACTTTAATCTGCTTCCTACAATACAAGAATCTCAAACACCCATGGACTTGTATAGGTTCAATTAGCATAATATTGTAAAAGCTGTTATTTTGGCCAGGGTTTAATATTTGTGAAATTCGTGAATCACTGTTAACAACACAAAAAAATATCACCACTAATACTGAATAAATATGCATTTGTGCACTGACGATAGTCTCAGTGTAAAATTGTGAAAACAACTTCTTGTGAAAATGTCTGTGACCTCCTTATTTGCAAGAACTACATGAAACTCACAGCTTTTACATTGCATACAATGTGATAACTCTTATACTCTCTGCCTGTCTGTCTGTCTCTGTCTCTCCCTCTCTATCTCTGTCTCTCTCTCTCTCTCTCCCTCTCTCTCACTCTGAACTAATACTGTATGCACCATATATTTTACTTGGTTTTTATATTCTCGAATGTCTTGAGTCCTTAAAAAGTGCAATTTGCAAAAATTAACAACACGCAATAAGATTAATTCTGATCCCAACATTAATCTGCAACATGTACGCATACTTTTCTCCATTCCTTAATGTTCTCCACGATTGCGAATTTAATCACTAGTAAAATTGTAGGGGAGTTCCAATTTGTAAAAACAAACAAAAAAACAACAACAACAGCAGAATCACAAATCATATAGCAGATAGAGTATCTTGAAATACTCTTGGCATCTTTTTCTTCTTCTTCTTTGAAATACAGCTAGCTCCTTGCAGTAGTGAAAGAGTTAAGAAAAAAGTTGTTCTAAAAGTATCAAGTGATGCATATCTCAAAAACATTTCAGTCCTTCAAGGCACACACAACTTAAAACTTTGAGAGCATCAGAAATAGTAGATTTTTTTTCTAGAAAAGAATCTGGGCATGAAGACAAGTAGGTAGCTGCACACTGGTAATCCTTCAAGTCTATTATCTGTCTCTGATGGCTTTTTGTCATAGTCCAGAGTCACATTAGCTCTAAAGAGTATGAATCATATTTCAAGAATGTACTTACAATATATCTCTACCTGAAGGCCAGTGACTGATGATGGATGTCGCACGGTGAAATGGAATTCTATATGTGTGAGAGCATTCCCAAAATTAGCGCAGAGGAAAAGTTGTGTATCCCTCCCCTTCCCTAACCATCATCCTTCCCTTCTCTCTTTTCCATCTCTTTCTCTCTCTTTTTCTGTCTTTCCATTCTCACTTTCTATCTCTTTCTTTTCTCTATTTTCTTGTACATCTCGGCAAATTGGAAAACACAACTGTGAGCCCACACAAATCAGTAGAAAGCTGATGGCACACGCCTGACTAAAAGGAATGGGGCCAAGGCTGTGGGGATGGTTGCTGTTTGGCAGCCTCAAGGACTATCAAGATGCCTGGCTGCGCTGCGCTATTCAAAGGGTGCAGAGTAGAGTTACGATCACGTCATCTGGGCCTGACATGAAGATGGCCTTCTCTCCCCCCTCCCCTTTCCTCTTGCCTGGGGGAACGCGTGCGGGGGTTGCGGGGGCCATGGACGATAGCAGTGATGTCATAATCGCGATATGCGACATGTCGCGTGGGGGCTGAAGGGGTGACACCATAGCACGGCCACCCTGGTGATTGACAGACAGACAGACAGAGACTGTACAAAGGGCAGATGGATAGATGGATAGATGGAGAGATGCAAAGACAGAACCTGTACAAAGGATAGATAGATAGATGGATGGATGGATGGATGGATGGATGGATGGATGCACGGATGCATGGATGGATAGAAGCTGCATGAAGGATAGATAAATAGATGAATAAATGGATAGAGACTGTATGAAGGACAGATGGATATAGATGGATGGAGGGATAAGTTTATGTATGAATGAATAGATGTACAGATGGATGGATAGAGACTTTAGAAAGGACAGATGGATCCATGCATGGATGAATAAAGACTGAAGAAGGGTTAGATACTGTAAATGCATGGATGCATGATAGATGGAAAGATGGATACATAGATGAGTCGATGTATGGATGATATGGGAATGATGCACAAGTTGCAACCAGTTTCTACTTGTATTAGAGATTCTGGACCAGTTAAATGTGAGTCCGAAAAGAAAACAAATGTTGATAAGCACAACAGTGAAACTTGGATCTATTGAATTTGGAATAAAAATTAGGGAAATACTGAAATTATGTTCCAATAAGTTTCAACAAACAGTTCTTGAACAGTCAATATGAATATGCAAGTAAGTGAGTTGATGGTAATTGATATCATTGCCTCACAACTTAATGTGTAGCAGAGACTCCAACCCAAAGCACCTTCTGATCTGGAGATTCTCCCGCCTGAAACCCCTAGCAAACAGGAGACTCCAAGTTGATGTGTGCGAAGCGCGAAGTTCCTAGGGTTCTAGATGGTCTCTGGTGTTATCTGAGGCTTAGTTTTTCAATTATACGATAGCAATAGGTAAGAAATCCTTTCCAACGGAGCCAGGGCGGGAGAAATTAAATCTCAAACGGGAGAACGGGAGATTTTGCAAAAATGGGTTTTCGGCGGGAGATCTCCCGTCGAAAACGGGAGAGTTGGAGTCTCTGGTGTAGTTCCCATACAAAAATCATGAAATTTCTGCTGTTTTTTATCAAATGCAATTATGCTCCACCATTGAATCTTAATATATCTGACTGATCATTATTTTTCAGTTATTCAGCCAGGAATGATATGTTTTATATCTTTATCTGAGAAGAATTGAACTTTCATAATTTTTTTAAACAAACAGTAGAAAAACATAAAATGATGACATCATCAGCTTACTGATTCACATAATCATATCAACTGTTCAAGAACTATTTTTGCAAAAACTGGCTAATCTTCAAAATTTCATAACTTCTTTACTTTCAATCCAATTTTGAGAAAATTCACATTATTGTGCTTTTAAATTGGTTGTTTCTTCTTCAGATGAAGTTATTTCTGGTTAAGAATTGTCCTTCATGAAATGCTGCAAAATTTGCAACCAATCTGTACACATAGGAGAGATTAAAAAATGCTAGTCTTCTTGCTCTGCAAGAAAATCTTGTGAATTTGAATATAAATGGCTACATAGGAACAATGTCAACATGAAAATTAGACTGACAGTTAAAGTTCATTGAGGAAATGCCGGAGAAGAGCAGAATGCAGATGAATAAAGGCTCTTCAGGCCAATCAGTAAAAGAAATTCATGATATGCTCAGTTATCAGCCTTGACTGGCCTGAATAAATTGTCAACCAGTAATGTAATGATTAACAGAGAAAAAAACAATGGCCATTTTCATGATACAATGAACTGATTAACAATATGGCTGCTGGCACTGATAGCTTCAAGCAAAGGATGATGAAGAAGTGTTAAAATTTAGTATAAAATCACAAAGAAATGTAAGAATGAACATCCTTTATATCTGTGAAAAAAGATGATACAAACAAAACATGTATATGCGTGGGTGTGAGTGTGTGAGTATGTGTGCTTGTTTTCTGTATTAATATATCACAAAGGCAATCACAAGTCAGTGATTCTGGAAGGGACAAAATGAAAAAAGTCCATGAATGACATTGGTCAGGACATTCCAAAGAAATTACATTAATTCCCAATCTTCCAGGTAGCATGATTAATGACTCAGCCAATTGCATTTTGAATGGCACACGCAGGATCAATTTCATAAATCATCTTTGACAGATGGCAGGATTTTATTTATCTTGCCCATTCCCATACAGAGGTACATCACTGAAAAGGTCAGAAAGTACAACTATATAGTGCCGAAGTCAGAAATGTTCATTTACGATTCAGATCAAAGGCTGAAAGAGAAGAAATTAATTAAACCAATCTTTCCACACCACTGAAAGAGAAAATGTTGACAATGGAATCTCATCTTCTTTTATCAATGGTATACATGCTCCCTCTTTACCCTCACTAATCACACAAACATTAAATACCTTTTCAGAATTGATATTTGAGTTCTCTGATATATGCCAATTCCAATAGGCCACTGCTAAATTCCCCTACTTCTAACACTGCCAAGCAGCTTCATGTACATGTAAGCATTTGCTGTAATCATTGTTTATTCCACATTAACAGTATTCAGACTGTCTGTCAGTTAATAAGTATGCCTGATATACAAAACTATTTTGAGTTTTCTTTAAGTCTTCAGGCTTTTTCCATTTTTGTAAGATAAATCAGTTCCTTTTTATAGATTGAAATGTCTTATCAGAAGACATGGACCAGCTACTGTGAAATGACATCAGTATGATGACATGAATCTATATATTGCAGATTTTTCTTTATAAAGGCAAGATACTCAATATCCACAATTGAGATTCTGAAAGTTAGAATACTGGTAACACATTAAAAAGTAATGCATAGCTGAAGTTGCAGATTGTCATCTTTATTATCTGTATAGTGCTTGCAATTGTACCAGTGGCAATAGAAATAGTAGTAGTAGTAGTAGTAGTAGTAGTAGTAGTAGTAGTAGTAGTAGTAGTAGTAGTAATAGTAGTAGTAGTAGTAGTTTAGTAGTAGTAGTAGTAGTAGTAGTAGTAGTAGTAGTACTGTAGTAGTAGTAGTACTGTAGTAGTAGTAGTAGTAGTAGTAGTAGTACTCTAGTAGTAGTAGTAGTAGTAGTAGTAGTAGTAGTAGTAGTAGTAGTAGTAGTAGTACTCTAGTAGTAGTAGTAGTAGTAGTAGTAGTAGTAGTAGTAGTAGTAGTAGTAGTAGTACTCTAGTAGTAGTAGTAGTAGTAGTAGTAGTAATAATAATAATAACAATAATAATAATAATAATAATAATAATAATAATAATAATAGCTGTAGTTAAAATTTGAGTAGGAGGAGCAGAGAAAAAATTCTTCAAAACCTTTAAAGATTATAAGAGAATATTTACTGTGCACAGTAATTTACAGTAAGAACACTGACTGCCAAAATATATTGAGAAAAAATAACAACGACCAAATATGATTCTGTGCCCCCAATCTTGAATCGAACTGACCACTACATTTGTACAAACTGTAACCTGTCAGTTCTGAGTTGATAGACTGTTCATCTAGGATGGAAGAAGTGGGAGTTGTATTTGTGGAGGGGGAGGGGGTATGGGTGGGGAGCTTGTTGGTTCAGGAAGGGTACACGACTGCTATCGTTCCTGCAGTTTCGATCCTGCATTCCAATCTCCGGCATCGGAGCGTCTGTCTGCCACGACAGAAAGACAGCGAGAGAGAGTAGGGAGGCCTGAGTTTGCTCCTGCGACCGACGACAGTCGGAGCAGCGCCTCTCATCTCCCGCATGAGGTGAACATGTAATGTGATAGCCTAACACTAGGAGCCTCTGCCAACACGAGCTCAAGCTCGGAGGACACTTGTGTTTAACAGTAGAGAGTATGGAGACATGGCGAAGGATGGGGGGGGGGCGAAGAGAGATCGGATGGGTGGATGGAAAACAGTGCGATGGTTTTTAAAAGTTCATCCTGTCCACATAAAGGGTCGGGGTCAATGAGTGAATTGAAAGAACTGTAAAAGTTCATCAGTTCTACTTATATATGGAAGAGAAGGGGGGGGGGCTGGTTTCAATTGGTGGATTAAAAACAGTAGAGAGTATCAAAGTGTGATGTCACAGCCATTTATTGCCATGGAAACTGGTTTAAAACAACCTCACACAGCCCGAATATCTGTGGAAAAAATGGTTGCCGACCATGCTTGAATAAAAGACTGTGACATCATCACTTACATGTAATTCTGTTTTCTCTGTTGTGAAAGGTCATACTTCCAGTTATGATAGTGTAAACTGGGGCAGGGTTCAATGGGTGGATGGAAAACAGTTCATCGCCAAAGTTTGTCAGTCTCAACATACAGACAGCTGTGAAATATGGAGACAAGATAAGGATGCAGGCAATGAAAGATGTGATGGGTGGCTGGAAAACAATACATGTGTCCTTTTGATTCATTCTTCCCACATTGAATCATGCCATATGGGGCGGGGAGTCAAAAAGGGTGGATGGACGATAGTGTCTTGAGTGAGTTCATCTTTCCCCAACACAAGATGTGTGGGAGGTTTCAATGGTGGGACAGAAAACAAACAGTTTGCTGATAAGGATACTATCTCTTCTCATATTGACAGCTATAAAATGTTTACTGCTTGTAGGAGGAGGACGGGGATGATGGGCATGACTCTTGTATCATCCCTCTAGATACCAAATGTGTGTATGGGGGGGGGGGTGAGAAGGATAGAATGTTTGTATAGTATGTCAAAAAAAAAATACAATTGGATTTCTGCATTGATAACTTTCAAAATGATTACACAATCTGATTCAGTTTTATCCAGTGTATAAGCACCTCGCTTTGATGAATTTCACCTTCATATATATATGTATTTTGTTCTTTGTGTAGTATAATTTTCTAGTGTCTTGTATTGTATTAATGTAACTATTTTAGCTGTAATTCCTGGGATCAGCTATAGAAAGACCAATGGTCTATGTTGATTCCCCCACAAACTGATATAACTGTTTTCATGTTGTGTTTTGTCTCAAGTCAAATTGATACACAAGTTGTACATATTTTTTTTTTATTATTTCAATGTTTTATGTACAGTTCTTGTAATTCTTTGTAAATCCTTTTTATCGGGATATGGAAATAAATGAAATGAAATTATTATTGCAGGGTATAAAACTATAACTATTGCCTACATCTTGCAGAAAAGCCCATTCGATTTGGTTGAGTGGTAACAGAGAAATGGGAATCATCGTAAAGTATGTCATGGGTCTGTTTCTTCCAAGTTGATCAGCATTTGAATGCTCTTGGCATTTTGTAAGGTGTGAGCACAATGGACAAAACTTGGAGAAAAAGGATTCCCAACATGCTCTACAAAGATCCCAATTTCTCTGTGACCACTGAATCAAATTGAATGGGATTTTCTGTAAGATGTATGTAATAAGTTATAGTTTCATACCTTGAAAGGGCATACTTATTGATTCACCATCTTTTAAAGTTATCATTGCAGTAAGTCCAATTGTAATTTCTTTTTTCTGTTTTGTTTTTTGTTTTGTTTTTTTTTGGGGGGGAACATGCAGTATAATGCAGGCACTTCCCAATTGCAGCTGTTAAAGGGTATGTACAGTTCTGGTCAAGGTAAAGATTTAGCTTTTAACGTTTTGTGAGATATTCAGAAACCACTCTATGAGATGTCAAAGAGCATGCAGTTCTAAGGGGTATCAAAAGTTTATTCGATGAAAATCGGTTTTGAAATGGCTGATATATCCAAAAACAAGGTGAAACAAAGAGATACCAATAAAGTTGGGGCATGTCGCCTTTTATTATTAGCACTTTTTTGGATATCTCAGCCATTTGAAAACCAATTTTCATCAAATAAACGTTGAATCCTTTTTAAAATTACATGCTCTTTTATATTTCATAAGAGGCTTTTCATTATCTCACTTAGGAATGTTCAAAACATGAATCCCTACCTCACCCAGTACTGTACAGTCCCTGTAAGATGACTGGTACTGTTTGGTGTTGGATGCTGCTGTAGTAGTACATGTAGGCAGCAAAATGAGGTAAAGAGCTTTGATGGTGACTGACATGAACTAATGATGTCAAGATATTGCAAGGAAAAAAGGGTAATTTCACAAGAACAATATGAAAAATAACTTTTATCAAAAGTCACTATTACTTTATGATACACCTTGTCATCTTCTCTTTTCACTGTAATTCTACTTGCATCACAATGTTCAAAGTTTTGCTTGCCCTCTTAGAGGATATATCAAACACCCAATATAAATTCACCTTGGTGGCTACTTCTTGCTGTAATAAGAAGAGATCATACTCGTGGATAGAGTCTATCTTCAGATACGATAAAAAAAAAGAAAATATGTGTGTGTGTATACATATATGTGTATATTTCTTATTGAGTCTTCTAATATAAAGCCTTCTTGGTCTATGATGGACTTAAAGATTTGTGTTATCAAATTGCTTTTCCACATACATTTGTGTAGGCTTGGTATTTGATTTTTTTTCCCCAGATAAACCCCACCAACTAAAATCTTAATGCATCATCCATCAAAATAACTTAATTACTGTGAGTTGGGAAAGATTTACATCACAGTGTCAGGGAACTGACTTTATGCAGTCTACGATATGTCACTCGAAATGTGTGGGCAAGGTTAGCTGGCCGCTGGGAGTCAGGACATTTCCCCAGGTAAGGTGAAAGCATCAACTGGGAGAGAGCTATGTCTACACTTGCAGTGCTGCTCTTGTCTCCGATGACTCGAACACCTAAGGTGAGGCGATGTTTGTTGGCATCGCTGGAACTGCATCCCAAGCTGTTATCCCGCAGAATAGCCCGCACAACACTCGAGCCAGAAGAGAGGTGTGCTGGGGCGAGGGGGTAATAAAAGCTTCACAACAGAACCTCTTGTTCTCCTCCTCATCCATCACGAGATGATCGAGGCACGGATGCGGGCACTGCATGCTCGTATTATTGAATTCATCGCCATGGAAACCAGAAAGCCCCAACGCTCTTAATCCCTGTGCTACATGACCTCATAGCCATAAACAGCAGAGAGTAGCCATTAAGACGGCTACAGAGTATAAAAACCTCCTTTCTAGTCGACCCTGAAAATGTGGCCTACATCAATGACTCCTACAGAGAGTGACTCTGCAATTTGGCACCATGAATTACAAGTCTTTCTTTTTACTGGAACCTTCTCACCACAAACAAGTAAAGGATGACTGCCAAACTTAGAGGGGGGGGGGGTATATCCTGGAAACATTTCTGATCATTGGGAGATTGGCGACAAAGCTGAAAGAAAAGGAACTCATCAGAACAATAACCATACTTTCCTGGACAGAAAATACCCAGGAAATGGTGACAAACCACCAATGAAAGTGAGGGTGTGGGGCCGACAATGGGCCCATGAAAGATGGCAGCCAGTGTGGATGAGGCAGATTTCTATGCCCCATGGATATGGAGGGAGAGGATCACATGGTACCTGAATGATAAGGATTTCCTTGTGAATTAGTATACAGCACGACAGAGCAACAGTGTTTTGCAGGAGACGGACATGCCAATACCTTGCTCTATGAAGAAAATGAATGTGTTATTCGAATGCACAAATGAAATTATAGAATGATTATAATGTATACTGCTGAGCAACATCCTGATAGGCAGACCAAGGATCTTATACTTGTCTAAAATAAAATGATGACGATGTTTTTTATCCTCGCAGAAATTAAAGAAGCCAAATCTATCTTGCCTACTTGGTTTATGACCACATTAAAGCTAACGAGAGAGAGAAAAAAAAAGGAGAGGATCCACTGTGATCCCAGAGGGAGTATACGATCAGTGAGCTGGCTGGCATGTAACAGTAGTAGCTGCCATTTGACTAATCCCACGAACACATGTGCAAAATCTTCCAGTCCCGGTTGGCCCACAGCCCAATGACACTTTCCAAAAATACGCTTCGCATCCGCACTGGTTCTGTCTGGCCCCATTCACCTCCCTTGAAGCCTGTAAATGTCACATGGTTACAAGTAATGGGGTTGATGACGAACAGGCACCAGCATCAAACTCCCAGCGCCCCGATCTGAAAATAGCTCCTAAATCTCCCATTTTGATGGGGGCAAGAGCTCACATGTATATTTACTCGCACGTTTGCGCACGACCAAAAGCACAAAGCACGATAATAGAAATAAATGATGTATTTCACATGTGATGCGAAAGAAATAAAGCACCATGACACATAATGTAAGAAGCTCTCTTCACTAAAATGCAAACCTTAGAAACCCACAAAAGTTTATTATTTTGTTTTTATCTTGCCATTCTATTTTGTTTAGAAAGAAGGAATTCTCTTGACTACAGATCACTTAAAAAGAACAGTGTAGCATTTCATGAAACTTGTTAGCCACTGACAAGTGTTTTGAGCTACTGAAATCCTTGCATCTGATCAGTTGAGAGCAAATTTGTCAGTAAAAATCACTGACAAAACACTTGATGAAATGCCCCCAGGTTCTGTTTTTCATGTCTGTCAAGTAGGCTGTTTAAAGAACAAACTCTCATTCCAGTCATGAATACAAATCTTCTGTAAGAGGCTTGTTATGACAACTTATTTAAAAGCTGTCATCTTTCCTCTCCTCCCCGTAAAAAGATATATATAGACAATCTCACCAGGCACAAGATCTTACAAATGGCATATTATCATTGATGATTTGTGGGATGCTTTCACCTCGGGCTCCATGTCTGCAGTTTCTATCCCTCATACACTTCTTACAAACTTCATGCCATTTTGGGGCGGGGGTTTGTTTTTCTGCAATCTTTACTTGATTTCCTTCAAAGAAATTGAATAACATAGCAATCATACTGTCAATTATTACAATAAAAATTGTGCTTTCCACAATATAAGTTCACGACAGAAATAGTAACAATAGGCACTGTCAGACTGGTAAAAGATCGAGAAGTTTTAGATTGCGATCTTTAAGATCTTGAAGTTTTGACAGTGTGACCACAAACTTCCCTAAAAACTTCTCCCAAAACTTCTCACGAAACTTCCCACTCCAGCTTGGGATTCTCCCCCTATGCAACCCCCCATCAAACTTCTCGATCTTTTGCCAGTGTGATCAGACAAGAAAACATCGGCAAGACTTTGCAATCTTAAACTTCTAGATTTTTTGCGGGTCTGACCACGCCTATTACGGTATACGCCGAATATTTTGTGAGGTTTTTATTTTCGCTAATATCGCGAGTCAGGTGCTATTCGCGAAATTAAAGAGACGCGAAAATATTGACTGTGATCCCGATGTGGATGTAACGTACGCATGCGCAATTCTCTGTTCAGTACAAGACTCCACGATCACGAATTTAACCACTCGCGAAATCGTTGGGAATTCCCGATTCATGAAAATTTAGACTCACAAAATATATAGAGTATACAGTGTGTGTCGTAACAATTCAAAAAGCAAACACTAAACAGGACTCACCTTGGATTTACAACTAAAAAAGGGGAAATCAGCTATTGTTTGACCTTAATGCCATGGCCTACACACACAAACACACACACACACACACACACATAAACACACAAATACACACACACTGTCTATCTCTCTTTCCTCCTTCCTCTTTTTCCCTCTATCCTTCAATTTTTCTCTCTCTTTGTCTTTGACTCTCTCATCCTCTCTCTCCTTCTTGGATCTCGTCACTCATCCAGCACTCACTACCATCTCCCCACCATAAAAACAATCACTAATGCTGAGGATGTGTACATGACACAATGTTTTCTGATTGGACAAGTCTACGAGTACCAGGTCCCACCACACAATGACTACAATTTTCATTATACACACTCTAAAAGAAGGGGATATAATCGCAGCTAATACTCATCATCACTCCCGCTTAAATACTACATCCAATGACATTCTTGTGTTTAGTTTAGCACTATTCATTGTCAGTGCTATTATTTTCATTACCACATTTATGTAACAATGTTTTTTGAGTTGACTGTACACAGCTGTCTGTGGCTGACTTCTCATTTGTTAGTGTGGAACTTCTCACATTCCTATTTTGATAATAGAGTGAATGCCTAATTGCAACTATAACCAACCCATTGCTTTCTCTCCCTCCCTCTTTTCCTCTTTGACTCTCCTTTTTTCTCACTCACCATCTCTCTATTTCTCTCGTATTTTCCTATTTTTGTTTTTTGTATCTCTAATTTCTACATCATGACTTTTATTTCTACTTCTGTTCTCTCATGTTCTCTAACAAGCTTGTGCCTCCTCGTACACGTTTACAGTTCCCCCTTATATACCCTCCTTCTTTTCTTCCTTTTTCATTTTCTGCTTTGAGGTATATCATTATCTCCCTAATTATTGTTCCTTCTTTCTCCCCCTCCCCCCCCCCCCCCCCAAACTCCATCTACTGGCACCTGTCATCATCTTTGGGCTGTATTGTACCTGGCAACGTTGGCAATCATTGAATGCATGGTCCGATGCACCTACACATGCTTCCAGATGCATGGCCCATGAATGCTGATCAGGGTGCGTTCACATGCGCAGGATAATGTTTCGGGCCTCTCCAAGTGCTATCAGGCAGATGGGCTGTCCTGTGTCTTTCACAGTGCCCTTCCTTTGAACTCGGGATCTCCTCCCAACTAGCTCTTTTTCAGTTTGGGGCATCACAATTAGCTGCATGGATACTGCCACATAAGGGCACTAAAATGATTCTGTTGTTGTTGTTGGCATGACAATTGTTACAATATCTTCTGACTTTTCTGTCTTTCACAACAAATTGTGCCCCACTCTGCTGAAAAAAAAAGAATGAGCAAAACAGAAAGAGGCTAAACAAAATTGCTACATTGTAAAAATCATCAGTTCACCAGTCCTTAGAGCTAGATAAAAACAAAAAACAAAACCAAGACTTATATCAAGGGGGAAAAAAATTAGCTACATGTAGAGTTACTCACTCTTCCCCTACATTCTTTGCATCATACAGAGTAGTATCAAAATTTGTCCAGTGTGGAAGATATGACTTCTCCTGGTATTCAAGGCACTAGTCAACACCACAGAAGGATTTTTGTTAAGTGCCCTCTGGCAGTAATCCGCTCAAATTCACTTGTGATCCTTCGAATGGCCTTACATCTCACATCCACCTCCCAATTCCATCGGTCACGAGCACGGAAGTCAAATAATGACCTGTGTTATTGTGATACGTGATCCATATCATAAAGTTGCTGTCAATGATATATCATCAAATATCATCTCCCTCCCCCCCCCCCTTAAAAAAAATACAAGCAAAAATTCAATTTCATTATCAATAATGACACACTGTCTGTTTGTTTCCAAAACCAACAGTCTACAGGATTTGCCAATTCAAGATTGCAGCTCTGACGGTGATTGATGCACGCAGATGACAGCCAGCCATTTCTGGTGCTCGCTGTGACGTGGGTGTGCTCGAGCTCACACATGACCGTGCCACAAGATTCTAGGATGGGAATATTTCTCCAGATGTGAATGTGACAGCGGTTTTTGGGGAGGATCAGACGAGGAATTGGTTTTCATGGCAGATTTCTACCAGCACCGCCTAAATGAGGCATTACTTTCCACGAATGAATACCACTCTTTCGATATTGTCGTCTGCCATCGCCGTCTGCACAATCAAGTGGGGGGAAATGGGGGCACAGGGAAGCACTTTCTGGAGGGAGAGGCGGTCCGAATCGGCTGATTAGCCATTTAGTCGAGCTCTGTGGTGAATAATTCTATTCAATTTTTATAGCCGGCATTGGAACATGGTACTAATGGAATGAGGAGGGGGAACATGACTGTCTGCGATCACCCAGGGTTGTAAACAAACTTCTAATTGCAGAATACTACGTAATCAGGTTGGTTTCATTAGTGGAGGAGAGATGCCTAACTCTAGAACAGCACCTCTCCACAGTTCAATAGATAGTATGTGATCCACCACCACAAGAACCTGATAAAGTCAACTCACATGAATTTTATGAGTTGTTATCTTCAGATTCTCCAGACTCTTAAGTTTTCCAATGACACTAGGGCCTTGAAATTTTGGTTTTAAGACAGTTTTAAAGATATCCCTTTTGATTTCCAAACAAATCTAAACTATAAAAAAGTGTTGATACCACATTCAAAGAAATTTGACCGCTGATACACACATTAGGTATATAATGTTAGCACAATTATGACAAAAGTTTACATCACTCCTAATCATCTCTTTCTACCCCTTTCTTCTCTTTTATTTGCACTGTCATTTTTCAAAATCCATCCATTCCCATCCTCACCACCATAAACCTTCTTCCCAGCACACTTTTCCCTCCACATAGCTTCCTCATGACATACCCTTTCCCCACCCATCTCTCCCTCTCCCAACCTTGTTCCTCACATGGTACTCTAATTCACCCCATCCCCTAGCTATCCCTCTCCCTTCTACTACCAACTTCCACACAGCTCTCTCACACTGCAGCACCCCTTATCCCATCGCCCTCACTGTTCCCATCAACTTTATTCCCCATCTCTTTCCCCACCACCATACAACTTCCTCCCACCACACCTTATTCCCATGAATTCCCCCCTCCCTCCCCATCTCCACATGGCTTCCTTATGCCACCCCCTTCTCTCTCACATTCCCATTCTCCACCCCCATCCCCCATACAGGTTACTCACATGGTACCCTAATTCATCCCATTCCCTATCCCTCTTCCTACCACCAACTTCCACACAGCTCCCTCACTGCACCCCATCACATTGCCCTCATCCTTACTTGTCTACTTTAATCCCCATCTCGCTCTAAACCAACATACAACTTCCTCACACCACACCCTTCCCCATTTCCCTTCTCCCTGTCCCCTCCCCACCAACACACAACTTCCTTATACCATACCTTTTCACCCCCCCCCCCCACTTCCACACAGCTTTCATGTAGTGGCATTCACAGATAGCACGCTGTGAAAGATCTTCAAGACAGCCACAACACCCCAACCGTGCTGCGGAACCTGAATCTTGCTCGCTAGTATTTACAAGCACACTTAACCGCCATATGTGATACTGTCAAAGACTATTTGCCTGTGAGGCTAAGCACACAGGCAACCCACACACTGTCCAATGATCTCTCAATTTCTGCGATGAATATGAGGGCAATAAATTGTTTGTCATGACAGAATATCTGGGTTTATAGTTTCCTCCTCCCATACACTGGCATTTAAGATGTAATGCTGTGATCTATTTTGAGAGCCTACATTGTAAATAACCCGCCTAGGCATATTTACAAACCATGGAATTTATAAAATGTCATTAGCTCTATTCATCTTCTTTTTTTTTTTTGTGGTGCTATTTGGATTTGTGTGTGTGTGTGTGTGTGTGTGTTATTTGGAAGGATTTTTTTTCTTTTGATTTCCTTAGAGCACTTTGTCTGCCATTTTTTCATTGCCTTTGGTGCTATTTTATTTATATTTCAATTCCTCATTGTGTCTACATATGAGGACAGAGAAATGAAAGATACCACAATCAGGAATTAATGTGGGCATCTTTAATTGATTTTCATGGTCAATGGTTACATATATGTATATATGTATATATACAACCTTACCTTTACAGCATGTTTTTGTTTTCCAAAGTGCAATTATGTACACTTTAAGAATATTGACAGGTTCCCTTAAAAATGAATCAAATATATCTGCAATATCAACAGGAATGCCTGCCAAATGAATCAAATGTATTTGCAATTTCACCTGGAATGGCTAAGAAAAATGAACATTATAACTCTGCAGTTGGCCAAAGTCTGGCACCTATAATATCTTCTCATGTCAAATCTATACTGCTTACAACAACAAAAAAGTGGAAGAATGCAAAAGCACAATTTGTCAGGAAATATCATTGGTGCCTCTGTAAAGGACTGCTGTACTATGTCCATACAAGTGAAGAAAATGCTTGATAATGACTCCATTAATCTATTAAAACCAGCAATACCACCACATCCACTAACCATTTGCCCAGCAGCAAACGGTGACACGTACCTGGGAAATGTGGTGGCTAATTTTTCAGCACAGCAATTCTGCCAGATTTGGAGTATGCAGTGTTGTACTACAGATTGAACTAAATGCTGCCTTCCAAGGTCAAACAGTCAGGGGCAGTGGGGTGTCAGTGGGGTGTACGAACTTTTTCCATTCGGCACGACACATAGGGAAGGGCTGTGGGCCACTGACGGGGGCTCATCCTTAACCGGGCTAATGATGCAACTGTCTGAATCCATCAGAATTAGTCTCTCATACTTCCATCTATATCTCTCCATTTTTCTCTCGTTCTCTCCCTCTCTCCTTCTCTTTCTTACTCATTTCTGACACTATCTTTCTTTTCTTCTTTTATTTATCCATCTTTTTTCACTGATCTGTTAATCATATTCTTCTCTTCTATTTCTTTGTTCACAAGAACAGGTGATAATCAGCTACTTCTTTATAGTTTCTTGACACCTTGTGTACAAATGAATAAATTACATATTTATCAATCATCAATACTTCCAAACTATCTCTTATCCTTAGCCAACTTAGCTCTTTCATATACTGTAAAACATGATATTTTAGCGGCATGAAATTTTCGCGAATTGCCTCTAACATTCAATGCGTATAGTGTAGACAAGAACTTTCATGTGCATTTTAATTTTGCGAATTTTGGCTCTCACAAAATTTGCAAAACTAAAATGCACATGAACATTCCTTGTTTTACAGTATGTGTTTATTATACTTTCCATTTTGTGCCTTTAACAGAGGCCCAGTGACATCATCCTCACTACAGCAACAGCTAATTTTCTCCCCAATTTCCCAAGAGTGTATGGAAAATTCTCAGTCAAGAGATCATTCACATCTTTATAATGCCAATTGTCTCCAGGATTACCCTAAGAGAATGACCTTTAAGCATCTGTGGTCAAGTGACCTTTGCTTACATCACATTTCATCACCACCACTTCATTCCCACTTACGAGAGGTGAGAAATATGAGGGTGATTTTTGAAAGAGTTTTCACACATGTATTCCCAATGTGTGGCAGTGTTCTGTCTATCTCTTTTATCAAATAAAAGGAAAGCAACTTCAGCATATCTGTCTTGGGTGGACGTGCCCTTACCTTCAACCCACCCCCCTTTCCCACAAACACATCTCTTTGGTGCCTCATGCATGGAGCACACATGTACCATAGGTAATTCCATCACAAGGTCAACCTTACAAACTACTGGTATTCCATCACAAAATTAACTATGTGCAAGTGATCTCATCATAAAATCAACTTCTGCTTTTGACTTCTCATGATATTAACAACTGAAAGTCATTTGGTCATGAAATTAACTGCTACAAATACCTCAGTAATTTCGTCTCAAAATCATGTACTGCAAGTCATATTGTCATGAAATTAACTACTGCAAATTACATTGTCACATAATGAACTACTGCAATTCATTTCATCATGAAATGAACTACTGCAATTGATTTGGTCAAGAAATCAACTACTGCAAATTATTTTGTAATGAAATCAACTAGTGCAATTTCGTGACAAAATCAGGGATTTCCAAACAGAATCAACTGTAAGTAACCATGCAGCATATAATGTGTGATGACAGCACAAACATTTTGCAGAGTATTAGATAATTTTGCAATTGAGTGAGTCAATGTCATTCTTTATAACAAGATTGAATAAATGACAACAATCTCTCATTTACTGGAAATAGATTTTATTTTCATGCAAAACGCTTCTAAATATATTCAAATTTTGAAAAGAAATTCAAATCTTTTCATAGCAGAAAATTGAATTCTATCTTATTCAAATCATAACCAGCATGAATATGATATTCATGTATCATTACATTACACGATGGATGTGAGTGAATACTTCTGTGCTAATCCAACATGGTTCTCATGACATACAGGAATACATATCTGTTCATTAAAAAAAAAAAAAGCACACACACACACAGAAACGCAGAAGTATAATTCTTGCCTGTCTTTGGTATGAGAGTCAAACACACAACATAAGAGTTTTGAGGAGAGTGAACCCCCTTTCATACCCCTGAAGGAATGAAGATGAGAGCTGCATGTGGAGAGTGCAGCATGTTTTCTCCATCAGAAATGGGATACCAGTGACTCACATCCAACGGCTCCTCTAGAGATGCCTGGTATCAGAAACCAGTCTCTGTCTCTCTCCTCGTCTTTCTTTCTTTCTCTCTCTCTCTCTCTCTCCATGATATTTCCATTTTTCTCTATTTAAAGGGATGCACTGCAAAACACTTCCAATATAGTACTGGCTAAGATGAGGATTCACCTTTTATCTTTTGGCAAGATACTTTGATAGAAACCACTTTATGAAATGTTATAGAACATACAATTCTAAGAAAAATTAAAAGTTTATTCGATGAAAATCGGTTTTGAAAAAGCTGATATATCCAAAAATAATGTAAAACAAGCCATTCTAATAAAAGGTGGGTCCTGCTTGTCATTAGTATCGCTTTGTGTTGGATATCTCAGCAATTTCCAAACCAATTTTAACCATATAAACTTTGAATTCCTCTTAGAATCATGTGATCATTAATATTTCATAAGTTGTTGCTCATTATCTCAAAAAAAAATAATTACCTAAAATGTTGGAAACCTGAAGCCCCATCTTAAGTGAAACTGTACTATCCCTTTAAAATCGTCTATCTCTCTCTTTGTTCCCTATCTTCATTCTTATCTCTCTCATTCTCTCTCTATATAGTCTATCTGACTTCTCCTCTTCCTTTCCTTATTTCATTTTGTCTCTTCTTCTCTGTCTCTGTTCTTTATTATCCATCTTTCTATCTCTTTCCTTAGTTTTATCTTACTTTCTGTCTATCTTTCTTTTTCTTATTTTTTTTCAATCCATCTTTTCATTTCTATTTTCTGTCTGTTATTTGTCTTCAATCTCTCCCTGCGTTCTTTTAATCCTCAATCTCCCCTATCACTGTAATATGCAAGAGCTTTAATTTCATTATGAAAGAGATAAAAAATACATAACATTTACATACATATAACTATATACATTGTATATATAAAACTCATCAAACTTTTATATGCCTGACCTACTAAATGAATGATTGAAAATGAAAAGTAAATATAAGACTGCTAAAAGGGCACTAACTGCTGCCCAAAACAGCATCAACATCATCTACAGAGAATCATATTCTACATCTCTCAATGGCTTTCTGGTTCTCATCATCAAACAATTTTGTCCCTATGTTATCTCTTCGAAATGCAGTCCTACATTTTGATAAGCAAAAGAACAGATTTTCAATCATCGGCCCATCAGTATCTGCCTGTTTGGGGCATCAAAGACAGTAAGTTTTACACCCTGGAGATTGTCCATCCAGCTGATGTCTTTCTGCAGCTAATAGTCCTGACAAGACGCATCAAAATACAGCATTCAGAGCAGCTCCCCCCCCCCCCCCTCCACCCCTCTTTCCGTATCCATTCACACAAGTATGTATTTTCTGGGCTGACTCCTCAGAGCGAGTGACACAGTACACCATTAATAATGTACCAACAATTTGCCGGCCGATAATGGAAAATCAGTCCCGTGTGGGGTAGCACGAGGCGCAGACTCGGTAAACACACAAACACACAATACACTCAACCGCAAGTAGCCAGTACCTCTGATGACAGATCCACACAGACATAAAAGGATTCAGATATCGTAAATATGGGGTAAGAAAATACACAGCCAGCAAGTGAAAGAAGACATTAGGAAGTATAAGAGAACACAGGAGAGATGGTGCAAAATGGTTTAAAGAAAGAGAAAATGGAAACAAAAATAACATAAATGATGAACTGTGTGAAAAAGAAATAAACTATATGGGTAATTCCATAAAATTAGGACCCACTTTGTGACATGCCTATTTTGCCAATAAAATCAGAAAATCAGATTTTTGTTCAACATAACTTTAAAAAAACATTCATATTGAGTAAGTCCCTTGAAAACTGACTGAAAATTAACATTCTACACTGAAATTGAAGGAAGTCAGCATACCAAATTGCAGTGTATGGGGACACCATTGGTGTCCCCCTTACACGGTGAACCGTCCATTTTGGCATCTTACCACATATTTCAAACTAGTTCTATGTTTGTTTCAATAGAAGTGATTATTTTGAAGTAAGAAATTAACTATACTATTGAAAAAATGACACAACCCCTATTTTTGGCCAGGAAAAAGATTCTTCAATGTTTCTCGTGTAAGGGGGACACCAAATATTATTTTTGCATTTTTTTTTTCAAATCAATAGAGTGGTCAATTTTTGATACCTGTTACAAAGAAACCATAGCTACATTGTAAAATATGCCAATGAGGAGCAATTGTTGTGATAAGACACAAAAAATTAGCTATCACTGTGCCCTGACATAATATTTAGGGGGACACCAAAGCCACGTGCGTGTGTGAAAATTATAATTTGGTCTTTTTTTCAAATTTATTTATTTTATCCCAATTTTCTCTTGAAATCTTTTAAACTATGTGATTGCTACCAAAATAACAACAAACAGTTCAACACTGGTCCTTAATATGGATTCTACACTCATAAATTAAGGTTTCTCCTGTAAACAATTATGGGGACACCAAAACTTACACGTGAAACGTCTTTCTTGGGATTTACGTGCGCAAATGTGTATCAATTGATGCATGAATTATATTTATAGTGTTCAAAATTTGCTCTTCTTTTATCATTTTTGACCCCTTAAAATAGAGTTTAATCCACAAACAAGCTGTAAATCTGTCTAACTGGTGTTACAGTAAAATGTCACACAATTTCGCCCAAAAACATGATTTTTGCACTTTTTGTCAAAATTCATGTGGAACTTTGAAGAACCAATTTCTATATTTTACTTTGAAAAGAAAGGTACTTACCTGAATAAGAGTATTCAGAAGTAAAATTGATTATGGTATGTAATTTTCAAGCAATGACAATATGAAGCGAATAGAAGGGGCATTTAACTAGTGGGACCCTTTATAATGGAATTACCCATATAGAGAAAAAAAGAGAAGGATACCGTGAGATTGTATCTATCAATTACAACATCACTTTGACTGATATGTAAATTTGAGTTTTATCATTTGTCTGTGATAAGACAATAAGGTATGATCGCCAACACTGACGGCAGCATCAAACATATCTTGTGTAAAACGATCACAGACTCGAGAGAACATTTCCTCAGTTTGAGCATCAGGTAATGTTTACCACTTCCCCCTTCTGGAGCCAATCCCCTCCCATCCATCGCTGACATGAACTCGCATTCTCCAAATTCCTTCCCTCATCATCCTCTACAAACCTGAGGATGCCTCAAGGCTTTTACAGTTAGTACGTCGTGAGGCAGGACACAGGAGGCACAAGCAAACCCAACTATTATCTCTCTGCACTTTGAAAGGAGACTTAATATAGCCCAGGTCTTGAGATGCCTTGCAAGTTTGTTTCTTGGTTGTTGGGTTTTTTTCTTCTGAGCCTGCTGAGTTGACTGACAATTGCAACAGAGATGCAAGAGAAAAGGGAATTATTTTCAACTACCCTAGAGGGTGAGGGGCAGTGGTGATGATAAGATATTGACATTGCGGTGATGAATGACAGCAGAATACACAAGAAAATGTTTCAAGGACAGAGAGGAAAGAGGAATGAGAGCAAAATTGTCAAATGCAAAATTGTTCAAAGTACAGGATGGTGAACTGGTGGGTAGACTTGAAACATAAAGAAACAGAAGGAAATAAAAAATTATAGAATAAAAGAATAAACAGAATAAAAGAAATAGATAGAAGAATATAAGAAGAAATTATATAATAGAAGAAGTATGAAGATCAAAAAAGAAACAGCAGCACTAAATGTAAGAAAAGGAGAGCAATGGAGAAACATTTTTTAGACATCAAACCTACAGAATCTTCTGACAGATATGAGGAGTGGAATAAAATGATCACTATATACAGACAGAGAGAGGAAAAAATATAGCTCATTTCTAGACGGACACAGAAAGGATATGAGTGAGAGGAAGGATCACATGGGCAGCACAGGAGAAAGTAACAAGGAGAAAAGAGAATGAAGTATGGAATGTGAAGAAAACATAATTATCTGAAAACATAACACAGAGTGGCAGAGAGAGAGACAACAGTATGTAATTGCACAGAGGCAGAAATAGGAAAACTGGCATTCAGCATAAAAATATGGCAAGAATTGTTTGTACTTTAATCCACCCTCAATGCCACAGTGGATAGACGCAATCAAGCTGATGCCAGCATTTAACTCCACTGAGCTTCGACAAACAATACACGCAACATGGATCGTCGAGACAGAGAGAGAAGGGGGAGGGGAGACAGAAAGTGAAATAGAGATGTTTGAAGAAATAGATAGACAGACGGAGTATCAAAGACAGAGAAAGAAACAGTACGAGTGAAAATTGTTAGCTTTTGTTGGTTGAATAGTCAGATTCGTGCTGAAAGAAGCAGGGGAAAACTGCGACAACAGGCACTGGCAGCTGCTGAAGGTTACTGAGCCACGAATAGCCCTAGACTGCCGCAAAATGACTACAAAGAATCCATTCTATCCATTACACCTGAGTAGATTCCAACCCTCACTTGCCATACAAATATAAATATATATTTCTATATTTCTCTTATAACAATGTTTGCAGGATTTCTATCTCTCCCTCCCCCTCTCTCCCCCTTTGTTTCTCCCTATCCCTCTCTCCAAGTTCAATGATACATGCTTTTAGTTCTTTTGATTATTGATTCATAGAGTTCTTATTCCTAATGGAATTCAGCAAGATGTATTATTGTGCAGATCTGAGAGCTGTGTTTTACAGAGAAACAAACACATGTTCACCTTTAACTGTGGGAAGAGGAGCCTCAAAAATACTTGTATATGTTTAGCTACTTGCAGTTATCATTGTGTTTTTCTTTGTGTATCTACATAAGTGCATACATAGTTATATATATACCCATATACATGCACATGCACGTGTGTATATGATTTGTGTACTGTACACGCCATATATTGCATGAGGTCGTTATTATCACAAATTTCACAAATTTAAAAACACACAAAAATATTAGCTCTGATCCCAACATGAATGTAACATGCACACATACATTTTTTCCATTCAGTACTGTTCTCCACGAGCGTAAATTTAACCACACACAACATAATCAGTAAGTCCTGACTTGAAAAAAGAAAAAGAAATAGACCCGCTAAATATACAAAGTAAGTACCTTATGCACATACAGTACATAATATTTCTATTTACACTGATTTGTGTGTATGCTTGTCTTTACTGTAGATGACCATTATAAACTAAATTGACAATTCCTACTATTCTTTCGTCCACACAACATATTTACAGGAAAGGCATCTTTTTTTCCAATACAGACGTAAAACTGAAAAGTTTTTTCCTTGTGTACAGAGCGTGTACCGTGGAGACGGTGGGGTTTGAAGTTGCAACCTGCTGCCCAGCCTTGGTGCGATGATTACGCTAATGCACCGCACCCTCGGTGCCCAATATATTTGCACGGCCAATTGCCTCCCAAACCCAGACAAATGGGATTGGTGTAAGGATGAGGCAGAAAGAAGAGGGAGATAGAAAGATAGAGAGATATATACTATATATTCATATATGCGGGGGAGAGATAGGGAGAGAAACATAAAGAAGCTAAGACAGTGAAAGATAGAGAAAAAGAGTGTAGAGAGAGGGGGAAAAGATTACTGAAGAGAGAGCAAAAGGTGTCATTACACTTTCAGTGTCAGCGATGCATTGAGCCTTGCATTCACACCAGCAGTCACATTTTTAAAAGGTCAGCATGAAGAAAAGATTAAAGGTCAATGATTAACTCTACAGGCTCAAGCCCAATCTCCTTTTCTCACTTCTTTGCTTCAATCAAATACTCCCATTTAACCCATAGGCACTTGCTTTCAACTACATGTTGCACACAAAGTGTGGTGTTGTCTTATAATCAACACTGATTTTACCCTATTTTTGCAAAATGCCCTTCTGTCCTTGCATTCAAAGTGAAACTTTTGGCTTTAATCTGCAAGTTCGTTGTGCATTAGATTCTTATAGCTTATACAGAATATTCTGAATAAGAGAAACCAACTCTCAGTTCTCAAACAATTTGTAGACATTTATATCTATCATCAGAGGCACACTTGCCAGATTGACGTACTTAAAGATAGGTCATCCCTTTTGCATGCAAATTTTTGAGAATTTGGTGAGGATACTTAGGTATTGAAGAAAACACTATTTGGAAACCTCCTGTAAATTTTGAACTCAAGTGGGTCTTTATTTGTTGAGTTATATTGACCGTTAAGATCAAAAAATTATTTCGTACTATGAAAAAATTACAAATCTAAACTACTAGTCTAGTTTTACAGACCTGTGTGATGCACTTATGTAGTTCATGTAAGTGATGTGTTGTTATTTGCCATAGATAACAAAGTATAAAAGAAGCTAGTAAATTCTTCTTTTCTAACAGGTTTAACATGCATATCTTTTGTTCGAAGTTTATTATCATATTACAACCACAGGAGGATTAGTATATGCAGCTGAGCCTTGTACACAGAATATGTTACGGTGAGTATTTGGTGCATTATTTGAATTTTAACGGCTAACAACCTTCAAATATCACAGAAATGTTATAGCTTTACAATAGTCTTGTCATTCTGGTGGAATATATCATGTTCTGTGCTATTCGGGAAGGAAATGCAAAAGGGATGGCCCATCTTTAAGTGAGTGTTATCTAAGGATGGGTGACAAATTGTACCATTCTTTGAAAGTGATGGCATCACATTATTAAAAGTTATATAACTTGCCCAAATGATTATGTTTTTGACAATGTTCTCCCCTATACACACATAAATTACCTATGGAACAGCCTGAATAAATCTAACCAATATATACATAGTATTGAATGTTTGCATGACCATGAGTTAGTTTACAGTGTGATAACATTCTTCCTCCTCAGAGTGCATTATTGTGATTACAGTCATTGTTTCCTAAAACTTAGTACAGTTGAACCTCTCTTATCCGGCCTCCCTTTATCCGGATCTCTCTATTATACGGACGGAATCTTGTCGTGATTTTTTTTTTTATAATTACGGGAGGAAAGGGGGATTCCCAACTCCCTGAGAACTCCTACACAAACACACATGAATTACATATTACTTCCAACATGATTAACATACATTACATCAAATTTCCTTCCAAATTGCTTACCTTCAGACATTTTAACATCCCCAAACATCCCAAAATGTAACAATGAAAAGGTTGCAGTATACACATTACTACATGTGGTACTACAATGGGCTACATCAATACATGTGTATGTATATGTACATGTATAAAGCATTGAGTCTCCCGTATCCGGCCAAATCCCTTATCCGGATGAGCCCCGGTCCCGACTTGTCCGGATACGAGAGGTTCAACTGTACTACTATCTTGTTTCAAGAGTAGCTACATGATCTGTTTCCTTCATCCATCATTGTTTCTCTTTCCCCTCCTTTGGAAATATCTGATGATTCTTTTAAACTATATACTTTCCATTGAAAAGATCCACACAAACCCTTACTTTATTGATTCCACACAAGGGCCCTAGGATTGAGAGTTATCTTAGTAAGATGTGAAATAACTACTGCCACATTTCCTCAATGAGGAATAGCTTTGTAGAAGAAAGAGAACACATTACATGCATCAGTGTTGGCCTTATGTTCATCCACCCAGAAACCCCAAGATAGAATCTCTCACTCGGAGGTCCTGCATGACAACACTATTTGGGTGGAGGAGTTCCTCTCATGCTTGCCGTCTGTCAACAGTTGTGAAGCACGTAAGCCAGGCTATAAATTCCTTTGGTCATGTGACATTGTAAAGAAGAGAAGAAAACCTTCATATGCTCTACATGTGAGAGGGAAGAGTTTACTTTCTGTCCTGGTCACACCACATTTGGGTGAGATAATGGTTACACATGCCAAGAAGGAAGAGTTCCTGTTTGATCTGCCATCAAACGTTTTCCAAACACCGGAAACATTAAATGGTAATGATTAATGTTTCCCCGACCATACATCCGCAACATTTGCTGGCACTGATTAAAGCTTCCCCCCCCCCCCCCGACATCTCAAACACTTAATAGTTTTCATTTATGTGACCCCCTCCCCAAATATTGGAAAATGAATATCTAATAGCAATGATTAATGCCCCCATTAAATATTAAAAGCACTTCAAGCTAAAGTTCCCCCCCCAAAAAAAAAAAAAAAAAAAAAAAAAAAAACCATCGGAACTACCTACTGACAGCAATTAATGTCAGCTACCCCAAATCACTTGTGTGTTGGGCAGTAAGTTGTTAGTCACTATTGCTTTATACCTGAAGAGTAAGATTACAAAAGATTGTCCAATAGCATCCTGTTCTTTTATGGCCCAGACTACACCGTGAATGGGGGGGGGGGGGGGGAGGGGGCATGATTTCATGTCCCTTCTTCAATCACAGTTTAGAAAATGATAAGTGATTGAGAAATACTACTTGTCTTCTTGGGAGTTTGACTTTATTTTTCCCTCATGTGAAGATATTTTGTCTCGGTCCAATAACAATAATCTACTATTCAAACCTGATGATACTTCATTAATACCAACATTATTAGCCCATTCTTATTTGTAAAAATGCCTAAAAATCAATTTAACACTGAATTCTAGTTGAAATTAATGTTTGAATATCAGTGGAATTTCAAAGAATATAAATCCCCTGGAGGTATACTCAATGGTACTATAGGATGAGTATGTTTTACGACCATGGGGTCACACATTGGGTCTGCAGAATGAATATAATGGTCAAAGTTCACTAAAAATGTTTTACTGCAATTCCAAACATGAATTGTATGAGTCCAATCATGTTATCTTTGATATATCATTCCAAAGAGCAGAGAGTGGGTTATTACATGTGAACAAAATGAAGCAATTAATGATAGTGAAATGAAGACAAATAAACTAATTTCTTATGTTAAAGCACTACTCACATCAAAGGGTGATCTTTACATCTTCCTCCATTTTCTATTTTCCCCCTCTAACAATATCTTTCTCTTGTTTTTCACTGCAAACTCTTTCCTCTGTCACTCACAGTGGGAGTAAAAATGTAAACAGCCGAACTATGCCTAACTTCTAACTTGAGCGTGTCCCCACTGGGCAGACTTAAAATGCCGACTTATCTCTGGAGTCAGAGCAGAGATCGGGAGGAGGGAGGGAGGGAGGGTGGTGTAGGATAAATGAGAGAGAGGGAGACCGAGTGAGCCTGCCTTACTTTTGCCCTACTTCAAGTGCAAGTGCAGGGGAATGGGGGGGGGGGGGGGGGAGAGAGCCTTCTGTCTGAAAAAAACCTGTTGCATAGCAATCAGCACGGCCACACACACTGGGTCCATTAGTGGCATCACGACTGAGTGGAGAAACACATTATACAGTGAACGAACAAACAGTGAGATTCTAAGGCACTCGCTCACACACACACACACACACACAAAAATCACACACACACATGTGTGGTGTGTGTGTATATGTGTGTGTGTGTGTGTGTGCATGTGTGTAACATGCACACACATTTGTGCACACACAGACATAGACACATACACTCAACTTCTCTCCCTTTCTTCTCTGGCAGGAGAAACTGACACTATTTAACCTGTTATGGACGATCAGATTTTGCTACAGCTGTACAACACACATTTCCAATAGACACCTGCCCTAGTATACTCTGGACTAGTCTTCAACAGGTTAAGGGGGATCGAGGGACAGAAGGGGGAGGGAAGAGGGGGAAGAAAGGGGAGGGGGTGGGGATAAAGGGCGGAGGAAGGCGACAGGGAAAGTTGAGATTAAGCTAAAAGCATATTTAGTGGGTCAGCAGGACATCAAAGAATACATTTTCCACTATGGCCCTGTGTTCTGAAACTCCACATGTGTCTTCTTCCAAGGGTGCAAAGTACACGTATTGGAAAAAGCACACTCTAGTGTTACGGCCATTTACAACCATTTCACGGCATAATAAAGCCACATGCACAAGTCATCAAGTACGTTAATGCAGTCATGGTTTTATCCAACATGCACCATTAACAACAAGAATTATTCTTTTTAATAATAATGTGACCCATATTCATATGGAACACTTTTTTTTTTAACTATCATCTTCCAGAGCTGTTAGTCAACCAACTTTCCCCACCAATCCCTGTTTCAATATTTGGAAGTCACAGGAAGAATCTTTTTTCTATTTCTTTTTTGTTGTTGCTGTTTTCTGAATACTGTAAGAGTAAGATTATCTCAATCTGTATTCTCATTTATAAAAATGTAAAAACTCATTATTGATGAAGGAGGTAAAATATATCACCACCACCATGTAATGAAAGTGTTTGATGATCTTTGATTTTAAACTTCTGATTTTTCACCAGAAAACACTTTTAGAAGAAAGACATATTTAGACAAAGTGCAGTGACCTTTGAACTCTGAACGACTTTTGCCCCAAAATCTCATCAGCATATCAACATCTCAAGCTACACTCATGAACACACATCAACAAAGTCTCTCCCCCCCCCCCAAAAAAAAAAAAACCACACACACACATACATACACACAAATTCCTTACAGCACAATATCAAAATCTGTGTACAGACAGACAGACACGCACGCACACAGATGGAGAGAGAGGCAACCTGTAAACGTAATGCCTCCCGGCTCCCTTTGGGGATGGATGGCGGACATTGAATGAGGAGGAAAGGTTGGTGGACTTACCAAGTTACTGTTGACATCATTGGAGTCCTGTTTGGGGAACGGTGTGTAGGTGGCCAGGGCTATACAGTTGGCAAAGATGGTGATGAGGATCAGATACTCAAACGGCGTGGAGGAAGAGGAAGATGATGATGATGAGGAGGAGGAGGAGGAGGAAAAGAATCTGGTCAAGGAAAACTTAACATTAAATCAATGTACAGCTGAGGGAAGAAAACAAACACCCTTCCATGCTTAGTCATCAGTGGTTTTCAAAACCCTGTGACATTTAAACAAAGTGTGTCGACTTCATGCAGGAAATGAATATGGATGCTGTAAGATGCATGAAAGACTTGAACTTGTATTTGATGCTGCATATTGCATCTGCAGATTGTACGATTGTGTCTCGGGTATAATTCTTTTTCATTGTGTCTACTAAACATTGATATGCTGTATGAGACAAATTATGGAAGTCAGTGACACAAGTTTGATCAACTTATTGCAATCACATCAATGTATCATCCATATTACATGCGAGTTTACAGCCAAGCCAAGCATGAATTAATACATCACATCTTAATTCAACTCTATGGTTACTGAAGTGTGTGTAATAAAAATATAATAAAGCAAACACATGTAAGAACATAGAAAAATAACTGACAGATACAATGAATTGTGACTAAAAGACAAAATAGATTCTGGTCAATCCATTTGATTGGCTCCATTGGTTGAAATGGCATGCCTGTTAACACTTGTAGCTACATGTAAAACTTCATATTAGAAAAATGATCTCTAATTTGCACATATACCTGAACTTGTGAAAGATGACATAATTCCAACCAAATTCTGGAAAAAAGGCAAAACCTTGATTTATTTGGTTTAAATAATTGTCACATATCCTTCTGATAACATATCTAAAAGTGGTTAACCCATTGAGGATGAGTCCCGAGTATACTCAAGCAAGTATCAATGAGAAATGCATGTTGTAGCAAAATCAACCCGTCCTCAACAGGTTAAGTTCACATGGTAATGTCCAGGCTTTAAGTAAACTTGAAGTTAGCTAACATTGGAGATGATACTGGCTCCCATAGGGCATATATGGATCATGTGAATGTAAATCACAGAAAGTTTACCTGTTAATAGTTAACTTCAAGTCTATGCGATGCTCTTTAATAACCGCAAGAAACTTTGTGGCTAATAGCATTATGCACAGATCAATGATCAGGACATCCTCCTGTGAAGCATCATACAAGCAAGTGGGCCTACGTGAACTGAACTGGTAATTACGCTTGAACCCCTGTGAGTGCTGAATTACTTCCTAGTATAAATGAACACCTACGCCAAAACGTTACCAAACTGGGGTCATTGAATACAGCACACTGTAATACTCAATCTTATTGTTGAGCACTGCTCATTGTCAGTCATATCAAGTCGTTTAATCACTGTGTGAAATTACTTCTTAGGAGATAATCTATCTCTTACGGATAATGCCATGACTTTGTGCACATTCCTTGTTAGGGCAAGCTATGACTCCTACATTTCCCTTTATGCATTCTTATTTTCCTTTATACATCAAACTTCATTCAACAGCACCTCTTATGGTGACCTGTCACAAAAGGTATTTTCTAAACAATCTGTCTGCTTCATGGACATTTCTAAATCAAGCAGTTTCTATTTTAGGCAAGCAAACAAATTGTTTTCCTTTTGTTTCATGTTTACCTCATTGTAGACACACCTGTCTCAGTCACCTGGAATGCATCTTCTTATCACCTGGTGTTCTTTTTCATGTCAAAAATACTTGACAAACAAGAAAACATCATTCCATTTGCCACCTGTCATTTTATTGCACATCCAAAATTTCTTTTGTTGTTGACTTTAACAAAAGAATCTCCTGAAAGCTTGTTTCATGTTATTGTTCATAGTTTATTTATAGATCAAGAAAACAAAATTCATCACCTGTTTCATGTCAATTAATGAAACAGACACCTGTCTTAGTTATTCTGTAACAAAGGATTGTCATGCCCACCTGCTCTGAGTGAAAGTCAAAAGTATCACTTCTGCTCCCAGATCAACAAAATACATGTTTTTGTTTGTTTTTCAACCAGGTTCCTGGCCATTTCATGTGACAGGCGGATATTTGTTTTGATGGCCCAGCATCAAAAGCTATTCTCCACCACCTGTTTCACATTCATGAGTGTTCTGTATCATTCAACTTGTATCCTCAATCGTCTGAGTTGTAAAAACAAATATGAAACTGAAAGCAGCTTGCAATGTATAGTGATCAGATAGCTGAAAAATTGGACAAATGCAGAGTCAGGACACAGAAGTGTAAAATTGAACTGATTTTGTTTTCAGCACCGTGAATGGGTGAATGTCTTGTGGGTTTCATCTTGATATGACAAATCAAAACATTACGTTCTTATGAGCTTTCTGTTGACTCATGTCTCTTAATTTCATCAACAGAGTACCAAAGTGATGATGTCACAGTTTTATGTTATAGCTTGGGTTGGAACAAGGTGTATGCATAAACACTCAGACCAGGTGAAAACCAGTTCCCATGGCGATGAATGGCTATGACATCACACTTTGCTACTCTTTATGCTGTGAGTTTCAGACAATTGAAAAATACTCACACACAGCAGCACTTCACCTTGTCAGATATGATTTGGATATCCCTCCCTGATATATATTATTTCACTGTGACAGTAGACTCCAAGCTGCCATTTTCATCATCATCTCTGCTAGAAGTGTTAACATGGGACTGCTTTAACATCAGCTCATTTACATATCACTTGCAGTCTGAATAACACTTATCATCACTGATGCTTAAGAAGTCCTGCAACATTGCAACAAGATTGTAGTTATTGTTGTTGTTGTTTTGTTTGTTTGTTTGTTTGCTTGTTTTTTGTTGTTTTTTTTTTGGGGGGGTGGGGTGGGGTGGGGGTGGGTGTGGTTATTCTATTGACCATACGCTTCTAGAGACTACAGCAATGAAATGTATGGTCCAAATAGATTACTCTCAAAGTCTACCTCACCATTGTCAATTTGTGCAAATGCAGAAAGAAATACATAAAGCTGACAGATGGGCAAACATAAAGAAAGACAACTTGACAATGAGTGGATGAATTTTCCAAAGCATACTATCTCCCATACACTTGAGAGAAAGCGGCTGCCACTGTAAATGCTGCCAAATGCAATCTAAACATCATTAGCCATATCTCCTGTGGGACAACTGGCATTATAGGAGTTGTCAATGTTAAATACTTCTCCCTCCCCCCCCCCACACACACACAAACACCTTTAAGAGTGGGGGTTCTTTTTTAATTACCCATTCCACAAGAGACAGTATAGAGAAAAAGCGTGTAAAAAGCTTAAAGTACAGGACAAAACTGATACGAGTCATCATCCTAAAATGGTATTTTATTTTTGCTCTGCAATAAGTCTCCCAAGCATCACTAACATGTATTCTCACTGAAAATCACAGCAGACAACACCAACTTACACCCACACACCCATCAAGAACCATTACCCTATGCAAGGAGTTTCTGTTATCTGATAATGCCTTTTTTTTTCAGTCCTCTCTACTTTCTCGCGATACAAGTCATCGCGCTCCTCGATGACGCATGAAATATGATGAAAAACGAGTTCACACCAAAAGCGACAACATGGTTTAGCCTCGTTACAAACATCTCACATTCAATTCTCTCTCTATTTTTTCTTCTTTACCCGGAGTTCAAGTACCGTTCAAACTGAATTTTGTGCAGACAGAGTGCAAGAGACCTTGAAATATCTTGGGATGATATGAATATCTCAAGGAAATAATTTGTAAGATACTGATTGATTTGCAGGGTACAGTTTTATAGCATAGGTAAACAAGAGGTGTGAAAAAAAAAATAGCCCGAAGGAAAGAATCAGTACCTGGTAATGTTCTTTTACTAGAAGTAGAACACGTAAGATTTTGTTGCTATTACACTTCATAGAAGAATTTCACATGTATATGTATAACTTAAGTGATATATCCCACATCATTAATGTAAGCTAATCCATTTATTACTTCTGATGCCTTAGGCTATGTAACATATTTATGCAGAGTTTTCTGGAAAATATGTTATATCTGACCCTGCAACTGTCAAATTGCACAACACTAATCAAAATCAATACAACTATATAAATAAAACACTATGAAATCCACAAATTTAAGCATCAAGCTTCATGGATATTACAACATCTCATAATTGCTATAGCCTCAAGTTATACACTCATATGATGTAACAATTCTGTAACACAAAATCCACTTCTTTGCACCAGGAGAATTAATGCATGCCAGCATGTTACTCATGATGACAAAAATTGAAAAAAACAAACAAAGAAAGAAACAATTTGTCAAAAGTTTCGGAACATTGTTCCTCAGAGTATCTGGTATTTATTTCCATCAATGCACTTGTTCTGTCTCGACAACAAAACGTAGGGAGCAAATGAGACAGGATAACTTATATTGTCCTGGTGAGTTATATGTACACTCTCGACTCCAATATTCCTGCAATAGAGGTCATTTGTGATCTACAACATGCCCCCAACGTCTCGGCAGAACATCAAAGGACTTCTAGACTGATGCACTCACTATGCATTTTGATGAGCACGACATAAATCAACCCCTCTCAAGAACGAAAATGAGAGGCTAAGTGGTCACTGTACGGGACGAAAATGCCGCGGAACTGCCGCCAATGTGAGGCTTCCGCTTGTCAAACAGTGCAAGCCACGGCGGCGCATGTTTTCCCATTCCCTCTGCAACCCTTATCCCTCCCCACTCCCCCCACCCCCCCCCCCCCCCCAAGCAAATGACCTTTCAGAATATTTGACTAGAGTTGCATGAAGAACAGTTGACAAGCGAGTTCCAATTAAAGCAATTAATTTTTCGACAGTACCTTGAAATACAACAAGCTTCCAAGAAAGAAAATCACAAATTCTATTTCATATCCTGCTGAATGCATGACACTTTAATACCATCCCCCCCCCCAACACAAAAAACCTAAAAAGAAATACAGAGATTATTATCCTCTATAAATGCTATATGCTGTCATCTTAAACAATTCTACACAATAATCAAAGACATAGTTTCCTTTAGATGTGCCACTGCTATACCTTTGGTTTACAAACTGCATGTATGCAAGAGGTAAAGAGAAAGCATGAAAACTTGCATTAATGCAAGATTGAACAAGTATGCCCCTTCAATGAGATCTTGAAGGGCTCAAGAGATGAAAATTATTCTTAGGATTTTTTTTTTCCTGGGGAGTTAATTCCATGTTTAGTTCTTCGTTATAATTGTATCAACATCAGCTACAACTAAATATCAATAAATGACACCTTAAATTTACAACATCCACATGCCTTTCAAGGCTGCTTGGAGCCACAATCGCAAAAAGCAAAAGGCAAATGCAGTCAATAACTGACCATCAACAGGTAGCCGTGGGCGATACGACCCACGCACTGTCCACCTGTTCTGACGATTTCCAGCCACATGCCTGATTCAAAGATTAGCAGCGGCAAAGGCTTGTTTGCTTGTGTGCGACACTCTACAGCTGGGTAAGTAGCGGGCTCTGAATCTCAAACGGCTTTGATCTAGCCGTGATTGTACATGGCCAGGATCGAGGCAATGCTAGAAGATGAAGGAGGTTGCTATTCTATTCACAAAAATAGAAAATCCTGTCCCTTAATGCCGACAGCCTCACCTTAATTTTGATTTTCCTATCCTTCTCCTCTCACTTTTTATCACCCCTGTATTTTTCACTTTCAAACCTCATATCTTGGGTAACACCTCCTTCCCCTTCTTTTGATTCCTATGTTTGTTTTTTTCTTTCAGTACATCTGTCATATTGATTCCTATGTGTCTATTCCACCTTGCTTCTGTGCTGTTAAACAATCAGCAACTTGTCTCAATATCTGAATTCCTTTAAGCTTATGCCAACTTATAAATAGTTAATCAAGCACCCCCCCCCCCCCCCCACAAAAAAAAAAAATGAGAAGAGAGAGAATGCTTGAATTTTTTAATTGTTTCAAAAAAGAAATGATCTCACTGAGTTTCCTATAGAGTCCAACAAACATTAACTATCCCTTCCAACTCTGGAAATAAGAATATGATGCTTTATTTACTGAGAATGAGACAGAGAGAGAATATTGGAGGGAACCAAAAAGGAACAAAAAATATGGAAATCCTAATCTCTCCTAATGTCTCTGGCACAAAAAGGGTAACTTATTTATGAAAAGTAACATCTTACATGTAAGAATCAAATCCTCAAACTGGACACAGGTTGCTGACCTATTCTTGAATCATCCAATAATCTGTGTCATATAAAGCATGAATACTAGTGTATAGAAAAGACAAAAATCCTTTTGATCTTAGCAGACATATATGCATATAAATACAACAATTTTGGAACCTATAGCACATTACTTTATAATCCTCTGCATGCAAACTGATTTTTTAACTGCTGCCAATGTACTAATCCTCCAGCATCAGCTTTAAGTGGAGACTTTAAATAAACACAACTAGTTGACTCCAGCAATAAATTTCTTACTGCGCAAACTAATTAACACTAAAATGCTTGAGGATTATATGAACATTGTAATGAGACCTGTATACAATGTGATCCACAAAATTTGATAGTCACAGACAAGAAATGTATGCTGACTGCCAGAAAGCACACTCGTAGTCACCCTACCGTGTCGGATGTGAGTAAATATGAGCATGGCATTTTATGGGTCAAACACATGGGTCAAACTATGTTCTGACATTACTCTGAGAATGCAGATGGGTGAAAAAACAGATATGCCTCAACTCTAATCAAGTGCTCTCTCTCCCTCCCTCCCTCTATCCCCCTCCCCCTCCCCCTCTTGGTCTGTTGAATCGTTGAACCAAGGCAGCACTGAGGATGGGTCATCAGTCACTCATCACTGCGTGTGTCGGCCCTCATCGGAGCTTGCAGCGGCCATCTCGAAGGCAACGAGATATGATTGCTTCTCTGTGATGAATATTTCATCTTCCAGCCCTTTTTCCACCACACTGCATCGCCCTTCCTCCCAACAAAACGGCCGGTAATTGACATACAAAAAAGCCCGGAGGCCTCGCTGTTTCATTCATAATGCAGCCCCTAAGCACACACACTACATTCCAGCCTGCCTAATTGGGTTCGACTCATTTTGAAAGATTACGCTTTCGGACCCATAAAAAAAACGTGACAAACGGGGTACTTAGGACCTGAGGGTAACCAGGTCAGAGTGGTATTGGAATGAAAATACTTTTCATCCCTTGTCATCAAGTATTAAGGCAAACCCCAAACTACTAGGGAAAGTGTTGATTTACAACCTGATTGTTGAAAGACTTTGCTATATACATGTTCCAAAAAAAAACGTAAGAATTATATTCAATCTAAGTATCAAGGCATGAAGTAGTACAAGCAAAGATATGTTCATCACCCTGATGAAGTCACTTAAATTTTGAAGAGTACTGGTCAGTTTATGCAAGTTGGGAAATGGAAATTTGCTTTTGCAAGCAGTTATTTGGTGCTGTGATCAAACTGAACTCCATATACTCGTATATCACCTTCTTGCTACAAATACTTACAGCCAACCTCAGCTGCTATTAGTATGTCAAGTAATGAAAAACTTTGAAAACTTTTATACATGCACATCACTGACAAAAGTAAACTTGAACATCTATAGGAATAAAAAGACTGATATGAGTACATGCATATAGTAACTGAGACAAAGGATAGATGGTACTATCATATGACTTATGAAATCAAAAGAACATATTCAACCTGACTCATGGTAAGACATCTTTAACTTCACATGACCCTTTCTGCAAAATACAAAAGAGCAGACTGATTTAGACTCATGTCTTAATTCTGCAAATATGCAGTGTCAGGCATCTGCATAGCCTCCTAAAAGCAATTGCATTACACTATGAGAATTGGACTACAAGAACAGCAAGCACAACCACCAATTCAACACTCCACTCCATTCATTTTTACAGAACTATGATAAGCAACAAAATTAATAATTAAATAAATAAAACATTCATATATATCAATGGCAGGAAACAAGATACACTGCATTTCATTGTCTTTGCCATTCCCAGCAGCTATTGTGGCAAATGGAAGGGGAGGTAAACACTAATTTCTCATCATCAGTATTTCCAAATGTCAATGCAACAAGTAATGAATAAAAAAGTTTATCTAAGTACTATATATATTGTGTATCGTCTATCCTTTCCTCATTTTCCTGCCTCATCCACGTCAGTATAGTGTATTTTATTAAAAAAAGGGAAATCCTTGTAATCACCAATACATTTGTCATCGCTTCGTAAAGGCTATGGATTATTTCCACGCTCATGCTAAATTTGCTACCTGTTGTGTAAAGTTGCCATTGTTATATTAGTAACGTACCATAAGAGATCTGCAAAAGTGCGTATCAAAGTTGAATAGTATCGGGTGGTGAAGAGCGGATACATACAGCTACTGTAGGCCCCTTACATTAGGGGTTGATCATGACCGGGCGGGGGGAGAGGAAGAAGAAAATGAATACGACTCTTGAGGCAAAGCCTGGATTCCCTGACACTCATCAAGACTGCATGTTATCAGGATTTTTAAAGCCTTTTGAGGCCAACTGTTCAAAATATGAGAAAAGAAAATCCTGGAATTGATGACATCTCTTGCTCACTTTGCATACAAATGACGGCTTGGGAAAAACGCGTTCCAATTTGATGCGCAATCTCGAAATCTACCGCCGCGTCCTTGAGCGTGTTATTGCTCTCTGCCTTTAGACATTAAGTTTTGCTGAATGGGCGTACAGAGTGAAACTGTCTTTGCGAACTGGAAATGTGCCTTGAATACCAACAAAACAAGAATGCTTGTTCACAAACATTCATGGTCACTGCACAGATCTTAAAACAGATTCACCAACATACACATGTACCCGATCATCAAAACAAAAGGAGTGGTGGAAAAGTCTTTTGATCCTCATGCTCTGTGGTAGTCATGGTTGCCACAACTAGCATATTCCTTGGATTTATGCATTAGTCTTCAGAGGGTATGAGCGACAAAACCAGCAAAGTCCAAATTGGGGGGGGGGGATTCATAGAATTATATAAAAAGAGAGGCATCGATTATAATCCTACGGACATTTGTACTCTGAGATATGCAAGATGATGATAATGATCACATCAAGTCAAAAGAAACACATTATCACATGGTGGAAAGACATTTCTAGCTGTCACGGCCTGTGTCATTACTACCCTCTGTATTATGCTTAAAATTACTATGCCTTTGACTTCAATGCATTTAATCTGTTGTAATACATGCCCATAGGTTTCATGATTATTTTCATATTGATCCGCATGACACATTCAAAACTGAACGAAATTTTCAAAGGCATACCCAAATATTTCACCATACTGACATCTTGACTGGACATTGCCAAGGCAATCTCTGTGGGATTTATGACAGAAAAAAAAATAAAAATGTTTTTCCCTGATACAGCTTGCATTGACTTCTAATCAACAAAAGCTTAATTGTATTCTAACCACTCAAGACAAATCTAGAAATTACATCTTTCCTGTCACTCACCATCTGCCTTCTTTTTTTTCTTCTTGTACCATTCAGATCAACACAGCACTGTGCATGGAGCCAGCAAGAAAGGTTTGTAATGTATTCAGATTTCAGGTTTTCCATAGCAACCAGTATGCTTAACCAACCTTTCCTGCCTATCTGAGATGTTTAATAAATGCAAACTGGATCAGTATCAGGCTTTACATATAGATTTACAAAAGTACGCAAAGGAATTGCAAATTGCATGCTCAGATCACCAGGAAAAAAATCCATAAATTTGATTACAATAGCCGGGTTCACACGTACATCAATTAGCGGGATACAAATCTCGAGATTTGCATCGCGATCGTCATCCCGATTTTTTTGCACGTGTGGACAGAAAAAACCCGAAAATTAGCGGGATAAGCATCGCGATGCTAATCCCGAGAAATCTTGCGCTGGTTCGCCAATTAGCGGGATAATTGGCCCCGCGCTGGTACGTGTGAACGGTCAGGATTAGAATATCGAGTTTTTATATCCCATCATGCAATGCGCACATCACAACAGCAAGGCATCTGCGAAGAGGTCCTTCACCTCTTTGGAGCACAACAACAACAGCGCGCGAACCACACCACTGACGCGTAAAAGACAATGGACAAAGGTAAGTGCGCGCAGGCAGTGATAGAGAAGGGCGCTACGTGACCCAGTTTGCAGGCTTTGCTGTTATCTCTATCGGCAATTAGCGGGATAATTCGGTACGTGTGGACGCTCGCCAAATTAGCGGGATACCGATCGCGATCGCTATCCCGCTAATTTGGTACGTGTGGACGCTCGCAAAAAAACTCGGGATGTGCATCGCGATCGTCATCCCGCTATTTTGTACGTGTGAACCCGGCTAATACAACACTCCAGTATTGCAGGATACCCGAAAACTACAGAGGTTGGATCACAAACAGACATACCGATCCATTTAAGCTGTATGAAAAAAAAAAAACCCACACACTCACATTCCTGTAGATAAACACAATTGCATTGGTATTAGTAACAGTTTTCCATTGAACAACAATCAGAGCAGACTTTTGACCCATTGCTATGGTGACCTTAGATTGTAAGCTTCCTGCCATTCTGCAGCAAAGCTACTATCAAATTTTGTATTCCTACATTTTGATGTAATAATTTTAATTTTCCTATACCACTGCAGAATAACACGGTAAATCACAGAATATAGATTTTTAATTAATCATTTGAACAATCAGTATTCATTGTATACAAACTTCATGCTACTGCAACATATACAAAACTTGGATTAAAGCAAATTGGTATATATAGGAGCATATGAGAAAATAATATAACTCTTCCAATTTTTTCCTCTCCTTATTTGTGATTGGATTAAGGCAACAAAGGATTAAAAGCACCACCGGGTAATTAGGAAGCTCAAGCTGCTTTAATCCATCTGGCTAGGTAGTTAAAACCGCCTGCTGGATGACGCTGCTGACGTGGGGATGAATCGCTAACAATTCTGTCCCCAAATGGTCTCCACCTCTCTTGCCGATTGCTCCCACAGAGATCCCCCTGTCTCATGGCCAATCAGCGTATATGGCATATTGCGGTCATATTCAGCTCATCCTGATGTAAATCTGCCGCCGTGCCTGACAGACCTAAACCAAATTCATACCCAGTTCAGACTTTCATATCTGAGTTTGATTCATTTTTTTTTTTTCGACAGTAAGCAGGGAATGTTCTCTTCTCCCTTTTTGTTATGCTTCTGAGAGAATGCATAGCATTATTTCATGATATCAACCTCAGCCATCATGAGTAACACAATCTATGTCGTTCTGATCCTGGTGAGATACACAAGCACATATAATGCTACAGCCTGCTTGAGGCTTTTTAACCTGTTCCATACTGAATTCTGATATGCAAATAGACTTAATACGCAGGCCATCAGGTTCCCATATGGAGCGGGTTAACAATGAGCGGGATAGTAAGAACGCATCTGACACAGTAATCTACGACCAAAATAATGGTCACATTTAAAAACACGGGGAAAAAAAACATTTCCAAGCTCTGATCTATCATGATAAGATTTATTCTTGTCATCCCCTCCCTCCTCCCTGACTAATTTTCATCCATGACAGGCATGAAACTTGAGGTTTAATATAGGGCTTACAACGTCGCTTTACAACGAAAATTTACCTTTCATCTTCTGGCTTTCAACCAGCCTATTGAATGCACAGAACAATATAAGGAGGAATCAAATATATATAATATATAGAGCGCACACTGTATATAGACTCTTTGCTTTTGATTCATTTCTACAATCATCTCATAGGCAAAGACAATACCCAACTAATGAGAAACCATCTTCGACATGTTAGCTTCTGTTCCAAAAGCTACAAACACACACGATTATACTGCAGTGCCATTTGGAAGAAAATAAAGAATACAAAGCAATAACACCAATAAAGCATACAAGAGCAGAGGAACTGTATCATAATCACAACTTCAACCCCCCCCCCCCCCTCTTTGCAATGAGGATACTGTGTTATTTATGTAACCAGTGCCTTGAGCTAGTGAGCATGGTGAATTAACACCAAAGAATCAGAGGTCTTTCTGCCCCTGGGAGAGAGGAAGTATACATCTCGATTTCCTATTTTTGATATTTGGCAGAGAAGCGGAAGTTTTGCCACAGAAGTTCATAAAGATTCAGGTGATTTTTTTTTCCCCCTCTCTCCCTCCTTCTCTCTCTGCCTCACCCTCTCTCTCTTCTTTCTCTCTCTACTTTTTTTACTCACTCTATCTTTCTTTTTCTCTCTTTTTCATCAGCTTCCTGCCAAAAGGAATCACCTTTTTTTTTTACATTGTTGCTTTTTTTTCACATGAACAGAAACTCTCAAGTACCGTTCATACGTCTATAAAAACTTGCTACTTTCCTCCTAATCCTGATATTCTCTCACAGTCAAACTTCAACCAAGAATCTTACAGAGCATCTTTAGTGCCAAAAATGAAAGAAAAATGTTTTTGTTTTTCACAATTGGGCATGTTTACAAATCTCAAGGCAGAGATCATTCTTTTAAAGGAAGAATACACTCTGTGTTTTATTTGACTGTAGTTCAGTCCTGCATGCAAGCAGGCTTTGGTGTGTGTGTATACACCACAAACAAAGGCAAGCAACATCATTTATCCTTTTAATGTGTATGAATTTAGATTTTTTTTTCTTTACAGGGAGTGGGTATGATATAACAATGATCCTATGAATTTATATGGATTACAAAAGGGTGAAACAAACAGCTAATGACCAGAGATGCATCACATGACTAATGTTGGTCTTGATTAATGACAAATGTAGAAATCTGTGTTTTATTCATTTCTAGATAAAGTGTTGAGGGGGAAGATAGATTAGCTTGGATCAGATTAGATTAGATTATTTAATTTGCTTTGAATTAGATCAAATTAAGTAGATAAGTTAAGATCAAAGAAGCATGAATAAGCTCTATCGTCCTATGATTTACATCACTTATTCCAGAATACACTTTAGTGTCAATGGGAAAATTCATGAATACAGCATCACGAGCAAAGAAACAACACCTTGTGAATGCTTTTAATTTTGTCTATATCAGTTTTTACATTAAATTCATCCTTGGAATTGTGCTGTTTATGGACACTGTGAAATGAGGATTACAAGAGCACATAACTTGTAAACAAGTCATGCTGAATTCATGCTATTCATAGTTAATGCATCCATATATATCACGTATATGGAGTACAGAGAATCAACATTGCTTGTAATCCATATCTAAGGCAAAATGTTGTTGTTGTCGTTGCAATTTTAATTTGCATTAAAGCAGGGCAAGGACAAACTTAAATCACAATGTGCTTGATATACATCTTTTGTGTGGGTATGAAATGGAACATGCTGATTTTCATTAGGAGCATTATTCATTCATGTATTCACATTGTATCATTTGTCTAGACGGAAGTATCAGCAGGGTAGGGTTTCACAGAAATGAAAATATACATCCAATAACATCAGCACTCATGCAGAAGTGTTACTGTCCGCGGTAAAGTTAGGATCTGTGGGCGTGGGGTGGGGGGAGAGTAAACGAGAACGAGAAAGATGGGGGGAGCCTAGAGTTTACCAAATACATTCAAAATTTATATACCGATGAGATGAATATCTTACGGATGGCGTCCTCTATTACACAAGATCTGGGGTTCTGTTTTTGTTCTGTTTTTTCTTACACCTCAACATTCCAAAATCACATTTCACAGCTCCCCTCTTGACACAGCTGGCCCCTATGATCTGAATGCAGGAAGCATGAATGGCTACAATATCGCAAATCATGCGAGACTTCCTCCGTAACACATCCACGTCGACGCCCAATGTGAAAAAGGGAGAAAGAGATAGAGATAGAAGTATATACTAAAAAGATAGATGGATAGATAGATGGATAGAAAGAAAGAGAGAAAAGGCACATTATTCCCATGTTTTCCTCATCACCTGCCACTGTCCGGGATCGCATCCCTCACCAACATCCATTCCCTGCGGTCTCATCTGATCCTCGACGTGATGAATCGGTGTTTGCCCGCCACCAAAATTTGTGTCGGGTCGGGCGCGGTGTGTGTCTCGGGACAGACAGGTCCAACCTCCCGGGGGAAATCTGCTCTCCGTTAATCAGCAGATACACAACATTGAATCTCAAAGGCAGACTGTTTTCATGTCCCCTATTCTCCCTTTCCCTCTCCCCTCCCCCCCCCCCCCCCCCCCCTCCATTCCACTCCTTCCATCATCACTTTCCTCTTTGTTTCTGATTATTTTGGCTACTGGAGTAAAGGAAGAGCAGTAGTGATCAATGGCTCACTCAGAAAAAAAAAAAAGATAGAAAACACATTGAGTACAATGAAATGGCAAGGGCAACACAAAAGGAAAAAAATATGATACATACATGTGTATGTCAGGTCTCGATATTAACTTTTTTCTCTGTCGGCAAATTCTTAAAGTTTGAAATTTTGGTGGCCCAAAATAAAAAGGAGCATTATTCATTTTGATTCTTAGTTGCTCAATTGGGCTACCAAAAATTAGATGGCCCGACATCAATTTTTAGTGGCCCCAGGCCGCCACTAATGTCAAGCTCTGTATGTACAGAAGATGACGTGGCTGCACTTGCAGCAGTAAAAGTAGTAGCAGGAGGAGTGACATAAGTCGCAGAAGTAATGAGAACTTTTTTGTCAAACTTCTACAGAGAATACAAGAAGTAAAAGTAATAGACGTAATATCAATAGTAGCAATAAGATTATTGTAGGTAGAGGTAGTAATAGAAGTGTTATTAGCAGTGGTACAAGTAGCTGAAGTATTAAGAGCAGATCTATAAAGTTATAGCAGTACAAGTACATGTATGTAGTGATATAAACAAAGGTTGCTGAATATTGTCATCGCGTGTAATCACCGAAGTGTCCTCCTACATGGTCTGATTGATAAGACCTCCAGTGGATGTCAAATCAATGAAAATGAACTTTTGTAAAATGTGCAGGAGACGTTCTTGCACTAACCAAAGCCACCATGATGGATGTGGGCTGTGTTTACAGCCTGGGGTACCTGCTACGCATCAAGAGGCACATTCATTAAGAAGATCGAAAGATGGCAACAATGATGCCACACCAGAGAAGCGAGAAAGCTGAACTGGGATGGGGGGGGGGGGGGGAGAAGAAGAGTGTTATTGAGGTTAATCAGGTGTAATTTGGCCACCTTCCACGCTGTGATCTATTCTTTCAGCCCTTTCATTATGCTAAACGAGCCTCTAATGAGACAATTAGTGTGTGGCGAGGTGGTTTTCGCATCTTCGCCACGCTTGCGCGTTGACTTCACTTGCACACGCTGACACAGCATGCGCTTGCGAAAGAGAAGTACAACTTTTCTCCCATTACTGGAGGCACATTTACTGCATTACATATTTTACATGCGGTATTCTCTTTACGGGACTACAGGGAGTAGTCTTAAGGCTGATGATACAGGAGGAAGTTTATGGGAGAGTTTGTTCCATGTACAATCAAACATTTTCAGAATACGCGAAATCTCACTTTTGCATTAAGCTGCACTAAAGCCAGTACCAAGTAGCAACCGAACGTCAGCATTAATGGTAAGAGTAGCTTTAACTCTAATATTACTACTGTGAGTGATGGTAATAATAGTGGTAGATGTGATGTAAGAAGCACTCGGAAATAGTAATGTCAGCCTTGGTGTGATAGGAGTAATACATAGGCTGTAGTAGGTGTAGTAGCAGCTGAAGAACTAGCAAAATGAGAATTAGTAGTGGTAATTGTGGAAGAAGAAGTGGTAATGCTAGTAGTAGTGGTAGTAGTTGTAGTAATACAAAGAGAAGTAGTGGCAGTCATATATAGTAGCAGTAGTATAATAGTAGTGGTAGTAGTAGAAGCAGCAGTAGTAGTAGTAGTAGTGATAGTAGTAGAAGTGGTACTTGACTGTGGTAGTAATAGTAGCAGCAGTAGCAGAAATAGCATAGTTGATATAGTAAGTTGTAGTTGCACTATAGTAGTTGTTGCAGTTGTAATATTACCATTGTCATGTGATGGAACAAATTTTACTTCATGATAGTGGTGACTGTGCAAGTAATGGTAGTATTTATAAGTGAGGGTATTATCAGAATTAGTACTACTAGTGTTTTGTGATAACTGTAGCAACAGGACTAGTTATGAAAGTAGATGTAGTTATGGTAATGACAGAAGCAGAGCAAAGAGTAGCAGTAGACATAAAAAGTAGACATCATAGTTGTTGCAGTAGAAGTAGAAGTAGAAGTAGTAGTAGTGGTAGAGAGTAGCATAATAGTAGTATGAGTATAATAGCAGTAGCAGCAGCAGTAGTAGTATCTATATGCACTGGTATTTGAAGTACCAGAAGTTGTATGCATACATGTGACTAGCAGTAGTATGGAAGCTGCATTTAAACTTCTAACAGTGCAATTGCGGCAAGTGTGATAGCCTTTAAACAAGGCGACTCGCTCTGCGTGCCCCCGTATATAGCGCGTTTACCCCACAAACCTGTTGGCCGGCGAGTGGAGCGAGCCGCCTTTATCCACTCGTTCAGGGATGTGTACTTTTGTCGTCGTTGTTGCTTTATATTCTTTGACAAATTTGCGTACAACTTTGACGCAGAAAATACACACGGCACCAAGGCAAGCCTCGTTAATATTAAGTAACTATTCTTATTCCAGCTAATATTAAGTAGAATAAGAATAGTTACTTAATATTAACGAGGCTTGCCTTGGTGCCGTGTGTATTTTCTGCGTCAAATTTGTACGCAAATTTGTCAAAGAATATAAAGCAACAACAACGACAAAAGTACACATCCCTGAACGAGTGGATAAAGGCGGCTCGCTCCACTCGCCGGCCAACAGGTTTGTGGGGTAAACGCGCTATACAGGGGCACGCAGAGCGAGTCGCCTTGTTTAAAGGCTACAAGTGTGATGGCAATGTTGGTTTAACAACAGCAGTGGAAAAAAAAAGTAGAAGAAAATTTGACATTGGATCTTCTTATCAACATAACATGGTTCCATTCAAAGACTGATACCAAGCATCCTTGAAACAGCAAGCTGCACTCGTAATTTTCATATCTGTATCCCTATGAAATTACAGATAAATCAAAATAAGATATCAACATACTTCATACACAAAACTATTTGTATAGGTTATTTTGCATACAGAGACAGCAAGCTAGACAGTTATATAAAAGGGGAAAAAATTCAATGGATATCCTCTCCCTGGCTCGCGATCTTGCAATTCAAATACCCTCCCCATTTCTCATTACAAACCCAGCTCCTCATCAAAGAAACGAGCGTTCACTGACATTTTACAACAGTTTTGTAATTAGACGCTGGCTGCTTGAAAGCGGTGGAGAATTCTTTGAAAACAAGGAGAAAAAAAGAGAGTCATCTTTTATGTCCTGACGGCAACAAATCTCACGACTTCATCTACAGTTGCCATGGGAACACACCACCGCTCGGCTGGCAAAGTACCACAGCAAAACGACTCTCCCCCAAACCCAGCAGGCACTGCCAGGCACGCAGCACTGGAATGGAGTTATGAACGGTTTACATCACCAAGCGAGAGGAGAAAACGATACCCTGTGGGATAATGCGTAAGCTACGTGCGCAATTCATTGATGGGCATTCATCCCGGCTGGTTTCGTGACCGATTTCAAGGCTATTGCAAGTCTCTCTTTTTTTTAACGGTGAAAAGAGTATTTCTTTGTAGGCCACGCTGTATTTCCCAAAGTCTGGGATAAAACGTCAAACGTACGTATCAACACACCTTGGTGTATTTTGAGGTTTGCTTAGTTTGTGTTGTAATTTCATGAGTGGGCAGAAAAAAAAAATGTCATCAATAGAGAATGAAGACTCTTCCAAGTTTGCTTTGTGAAGTTTGTTTGAGGAATTCTTTTCACTGAAAAGTCTTGAAATTAATCGGATCTATAGCTGACAGTGGTTACCAGTGGTGACATGTAAATACTGCATTGACTATCATGTCTGGGTGATATCAGTGATCTGTTAAACCATTATTGGTATGAATCATCTGTGATATCATGGATAATATATGATAAGATATTGTCTGATAACTTCAATGAGCTATGAAGAGTGAAAACAAGAGTATTCTACAGGAGCCCATACACTACCAAAGATATGATCTATAGGAGATTACACACACAGCTACACAAGCACACTAGTCTCTACTTTTCCAAAACAGACTTTACTGAGAGTACAAACTTATTATGTCAGCCTAGACATAAGACTAACAGCATGAAAACACACATGAATACACACACACACACACAAATTCAAATGCACACACAAAACTAACCTCTACAAACTGTACCTTCATTTGTGTGGGGGCCTCGTTCTCACCGACAAGATAATTAGCAAAAACAAAAGCCTCATATTGAGCTGTAACGCAGCTTGCTGCTCTCGCAAGATTATGCACTAAATATAACTACCATATCAAGCACTTTGGGTGCTGCTTTGAGCTTTTTATTTTTAAAAACTGGTGTGTACAAGGGGGGAAAATTGCCTATATATCTTCCTAATACAAAGACACAAGAATTCTATAGGCTGTAATCATACAAAAGCACTCTTCTAATTTATGTCAGTAAGTATTGAATAAACTTGTGTTGACCTTGAAATACCTTTTCACACAACAAAAGTTTGCATCCAAGCTTTAAGGCATGAATGTGCAAGTAGAGCACACATGAACTTCACAGACATACATGCAAAACAAATAGTTTGAAGGTTACAAAATTTACAGGTTTGATTAGTGTTCCATAGCAAAGGTATGTCACTATACTTCATTTTACAACTTTTTTAGAGTGATTCGTGTATGTACACAGGTCATACTAATTTATCTAATTTTTTACAGATGGGGTAAATCTTTTTTTTTTTTCACATAAATATTTAACAGCCTCTGAAGTGGAAAGGCAAATTAAAAAAAAAATACATAAAATGACTGAGGTATTGAGACTACAGGACATCGGATGGAAGGAGGCATGAAAAACAAATCTATTTTTAATCCCAATATGAAACAGGTAAAGTGTACTGTCAAACACGATTTTCTATACTGATAAGTAATAAAGCGTCAAAAGTACTTTTTAGCCCCCTACTTGAATTAACCAGCTCCATCCACCTTTGGCATTATGGACTTCCTCTCCCCTCTACACGATGCAGAGAGCATTTACCCAGAAACACCCACTGGCATCAAAGATGAAAGGCAACCAACACACACACACACATACACACACACACACACTCACACTCACACATGCATAACTTCTTGTGGTTGCCATGGCAACCTGGACTGGCTGAATGCTCCATCACGGCTTGCTTGGCCGCCAAGACACTCTCCTGAGGAAATGGACGGACAGACAGACAGATACACAGACACACAGACAGGAGAAACAGTATCACAAGAAACAGTACAACCAGAGAGAAAAAAAAAAATGGAGAAAGAGGAAAACATCCGATACTAAAAATATAATTTCTCATCTCTCATATAAGAAATTATAGGGAATGGAAAACAAGACACAAGATGAACCTGGAAAAAATTGATGAAAAAGAACAGTGGCACTGATCGGAAAGACTCCAATATACAACAACACAAACATATACTGTCAGCTTGCTTGATAGAGGGCGATACAATGACGGAAATAGTACAAACACAATGAGATCATGACTGAATACCACACTACCAAATTATGATGAAAACACAGGAAGAAGAGAAAAACAACAGCTGTGAGACCTAAAATTCCAGACACTGCAAAAAAAGGCACGCAATTACGGAAAGACAGATAAGGTTAGCGATGGAAGAAGGCGATAAGAGGAAAAAGTGAGGGCTGAAAGCAGAGAGTCGTTAGCAATGGGTCTCTTTACGTTCGGTGGCGCGGCAGCCAGGAGCAACAGTTGAGGTTACGTATTAAACGCACCACTTACGTCAATGACAAACGGGTGTGTTTTGATGGCAGCTTGTTCTCACCCCTCACTAACCCCCCCCCCCACCTCTCCCTTTCTCCTCTCTTTCTGTCTTTAATGCCACAAACACGCACTCATAACCATGGCAAAATCCTGGAATGCACACAGGGCGGCTGAGAAATGACCGACAAGGCTTATATTCAATCCACACGGCCATTGCCATAGGGAGTAAAGTGGCTCCGCATTTGGACGCACAAGTTTGTCGGTCACTCCACACACGCCGGCGGCGGCAACGTTGTCTTGGAAGAGACTGTTTTGAGAGTCTATAAGCCAACGCTAGCACAGAGCGGTAATGACATTTACCACGCCTTGTGTTTACTCAGCATTATGGCTCAATCAATTCTTCCTTAAAACATGAACATCTAGCGCGCATTTAACACACACACACACACACTTGCAATTGCACAGCTTATATTCAACAATTTGACTCTTGATAGGAATGAAAGCTTCTGTGTTCTATACAACTGAAACATGTCTTGGATATCTGTATTTTGTTCACAATGCATACTCGATTGGGCAGTAATTACACATTGAATAAAATCTGCAAATTTCACAATCATGATCATCGAAGAGTAAAAAAAAAAAAAATGGGAGCAATGAAAAATATTTGAGTGAAAAGTGCTTAGTTTCTTAAACATCAGACAGTGTATTTCATGTGAGTGCACTTTTTCCAAGTTATTTGTTGATGCCAGATGAATTGTTTCAACATGGCAAATCTGACACATTACATAACAATAGAATAATCTTTTGCTTTCTTGGAAAGCTTGTACACTTGCATTTTTTCCTTGAAGGAGAATGAGGCTGCTGGAAACTGTGTGTCACATTTGTGCGTACATACGTCATCGCATCTCATCCGGACCCTGATTCTTGGCAGAAAACAACAAACAAGTCGGGCGCCTCTCGTGGCCTACCACTTGACAGACAACGTCCGTGAGGTCATCGCTGGAAGAACACACAAACATACACACAAACACACAAACACACAACTACACACACAGAAAACATACAAACACACGCGCATACACAGACATACACTGCACACACGCAGTCACAGACACATACACTGTACACATGCAGGCACACACAGCTAGATGCCTCCACACATACCAAAGTCTGATCGATACCATAGAGATGGACCATTTTTGCCAAACTTCCGCCCATGCATGTAGATGACGGGCTGTGCCAATCACGTTTGGACAGCTCAGCAAACGTCCAGCCATCTCTGTCCCTCTTGATCTCTCCCCTACGTCACTCTCCCACACACACAGACAAAAAAAAAAAGAAAATCACCGCGGTCAACTCCACTGAAAGGATGCAAACACTCAAGACGTCTCAACCTTTGATGACCATCGCATACTTCGGAGGTGCACTCCACTTCAGTCAACTTTCACCTTTCCTACAGAAAATGACTTTGACAACCACAAGGTCTTCACATGAATACAATATCTACCAAGCCTTCGTGATTGAGTCCATTCAACAGAGACTTAGAAAGGACTGAAGTGGTGATGCAGCTGACTTTAAAGGAATGATGTCATGCAAATTCATGTTGATTTGTGTTGATTCATGATACCCTCAATATCATATTTGTGGCCAAATGAATATCTAGATGTATGCCAAATATTCTATAATAATATTTCTACTATTGTTCTTCAGATTACTTTGATATATATATACACACACACACACACACATTTTAAAAAAAAACATTCCAAACCAGGATTCTGCCAGTGACATCATCTGTCAATCACCGCTATTAAAAGTACTAATATGATAATCAAAAGACACTGGAATGCATTCTCCCTGCACTGAGCATAACTTGCATGTTTCCATGGTAATTATATGACTAACAAAAAACCATTACAGGAAAATATGCAAGTTATGCTTGGCATAGGGGAAGGTGGATTCCAACGTCTTTTGTTAATCACAACACTTTTTCATAATGATTGGCAGATGTCGTCACTGGCAGAATCTTGCCTTTGGAAGTTTTGTTTTTGTGTGTGTGTGTGTGTTTGTGTGTTTTATCGTTGTTGGTTTTTTTTTATGAGCATGTCCAAGTAGGAGATATCATTTTGAAACGTATGTCACATATCGTTGCTGGGGTGACAAGACCTAGCGTATCTACAAAATATCAAATGTTCAGGAGAGCCAAAAAACATGGCGGCCAAAGCACTATACCGAATGGGATAGCCTTTCCTTTGACATGCCGTGGCGGCTTCATTTTTGGAGTAAGACAGTTGGGATTTGGACAGGACATCACTTGTCCAATTATTTGACCATTAATCCAAAAAAGTCATTTTCACCAAAATTGTAGATACAAGGTCTTGTCACCCCAGCGACGATATATTCTTTTGGCCAAATAAGTGATAACCAGGGTATTATGAATCAATACAAGTCAAGATGTATTTGCATCACACAGCCCCTTTATAAAGAATCATATTTCCTCCTGCCAGCTGAAGCATGATTTGGTCAACGAAATCAATGAGACAAGACTCTCTCACTAGTTGTAAGCATTTCCTTCCAAAGAGTATATTCAACAACACTGATTTTTTTTAAAAGGTAAATACGCTTCTTTTGCAAAAAACATCATAGTTGCTATTTCTGACTGCTCGCAATGTTGTCTACAAGGATTGATATCCATCTGCAAAGTGTCTATTATTGACATTTCATGTTGCATTACCACAATTTTGCAGCGCATTTCATTCCTTAATTTGTAATTTTCATTGACTTGCCAATTGACTTGTAATGGTTTTGAGCAGATACTAGCATTTCAGGAGAGTGGGCAATCATTGCCATCTACATGATTTTTTTTTTACAGTATATATTCTTAGATTTTTTTTTTCACTTGCTAGAACACACAAAAAAGGTTGAACAAATAATAAAGCACTGAGAAATCTTGCTGACAGAAATTCCAATATATGTTTTATATCTCAATATATTGTTGGTTTTAAATTCATTCGATCTTTGGTGCAAACTGCCTGCACATTTTTAAACACAACAAAATTCTACTAATCAAATCAAGAACGAGGTTTGCGCCTCATTTTTTTTTCATCCAACTTCCGACGTCATCATGACGTTAGCCAGTGTACTGCCATCTTTCTAATTGCTCTAGCAGTAATTGGCCAAATTACTGGTTATTACCTGTTGCTATGAGGCAAATCCTAGGTGGGGAAATGTGCTTGTTTGAAGTTGTGGAATGAAAAGGTAATATCCCCAGGTCTGTTTGAATAAAGACCTCGTCTGCTGTGATATAACTCAATCAGTCAAACTACATTTCTATTAAAAAAAAAAAAAAAATGGGGGTGGTAAATTATGTTATACATATAGATATATTTCATGCATATGCAATTTTCATATTTGATCTTGTCCCAGTGACATATGACCCTTACATTTATTCACTCTAATATTTTTTCTGTATCTTTTTAATCTGAACCACCAAATTTCTCTCTGAGGGGAAAAGGATGCAACATAAGAACCTCCTGCCTCCATCCTAGGTGTATGGCCACACCATGATGCATTATCCCGATGCATCATTCATTCAGACTGGCGTTTGATCCAAACTGTCAATGACTCGGACACATGAATTTCTAACACACATTGGATAAGAAGTCAATCAAACAGAGCTATATGGTTTTGCTTTTAAAGCATTTCCAGCACCTTAATCACTGGAATTCATCCCTTGCCTCAAGAGATGAAAAACAAAATGTCCATTCTCCACTGAAGCTTCTTGTCCTTAATCTTTGTTGTTGCTGTTGTTTCTCTGCTGCAAAAAAAAAATCACCTCATCAATTTTCTTTCCTATGCCCCCTCTCTCCCTTTTTCTGTACCCCTGTTTCTATTTCACTATCTTGTTCAGTCTTGATTTCAGTGGCTTATGTTCTCTTAATCCACAGCAAGCATTTTATACTTTCGTTAGCATCACTGGGAAAGCATCACTTCTTGCCCGCGTCATTGCAATTTGCCTGTCATAAATGGCATGCTGACGTGATACTCAGGAGGAGTGTGTGGATTGAGGAATGGGGGGGGGGGGGATACCTTTGATCTCTGTGGGATGAGGGGAGGTGGAAGACAAGGATGATGGGGACAGGGATAGAAGGTGTACTGCAAAAAGTCAGGTGTTAGATATGAAACACCTGAGTTGGTGTTAAATTTCCGGTGCTCATTGTGTGGTGTTAAATTAACATCTCCGGGTATCACTTCAAAATATAAAACTTGTTTTCTTCTTCTTATTGATTTTGAATTAACAAATTAACACCATGAAGTGCCAGGTAAACACTTTTCAATACCAATCACAACATCCTTTCTACACCTGTCAGTGTATTCCTCTATTGATACTTGTTTGTGTTAGATTTACACTGTAACACCCTTGGTATTCAATCTAACACCAATCTTTTTGCAGTGTGAGGAGGAGGAAGATGATGGACAGGCAAAGGAGGGAGTGACAAGGTAGAGGAAGAGGAAAAAGAAGAAGACGAGGAAGGCGGAAGACAAAGGCAAGAACAAGAAAGAAAAGGAAAGGAACAAGAACATGGAGAGGAAGAAAAGGAGAAGGAAAATGAAGGCAAGGAAAAGGCAGGAGAAAAGGAAGAGGAAAGAGAGGAAGAATTGGATAACTACAAGGGAAATGAGCAAAGTCAAGGAGCACAGGAAGGAGATGAACACAAGAAAGAAGAAGAGAAAGGCAAAGAAAAAGAGAACAGAAGGGAAAAGTATTGAGAAAAAGAATGCAAAGAAAGAGAAAGAGGAGTGAGAGAAGGAAAGAAGTAGCATCTTGCCTTCATGTATGTGCAACAGGAAGTGAGTTGGTTGTGGCAGGGTATAGGAGGGGGCACTCAAGTACGAGGGACGATGATGATAGCCGTCAATCAGCCGCTTCAAAGACAACAAATTAAAGACCACATATTTGAACTCGAGGGTCACTGGCTTGTCCCCATCATTTTGCCTATCTGCATCTTGATCGCTCACAGCAAACATGGAAGATACGCATCAGTTGTCTTAATGGATGCAAAGTCTACCTCCCTCGCTTCTCTTTCACAATCACTTTTTTTTTTTCATTTCTCTCTCTTCACTTCAACCTCCAGCTATACTAGCACTCTCTATTTTTCTCTCTATACTTCTAAAAAAAAATCATATTTCTGTTACAACAGAAATATTTTTTTTTTGTATCGCTTGATATCTGTGTGGTTCACATCATCTGGTTTCCCAACACTTTTGTAGATTCTTTCATGAATGAAGACTAAGAACTCCTCTGCATGCAACCATTTCCACTCTTCCTCTTTCTTTGCCTTTCTTTTCTTTTTGTTTTTCTAACATTGAACAATCCCAATCATATGTTGCAATTACCATGTTTAGTGTATAAAACTGTGAAATTTGGGGATTTCGCTGAGAATAGGAAAGCAGAAATTTCATCAATAGTCTTGAGAGTGATACATTAACCACTTTTTCATCAAATTTCCCTATAGTGTTTAAATGCTGATCTTCTTTATGCTTTGAGTGTGTCTGGAATGCTTGAGCTGATTTTATCTACACCGTGTTTGTCTGGTGGCTACAGCTTTTTCTACCATTTCCGTGGTTATTTTTGAGGAAATAAAGCAGTTAACAAGGTCACATAGCATTTAGAAGCATCTCGTCTACTCGTCAATAGAATTTAGTTTTGGTGACTCTCTAGAGTATCAAAGGGATGTCACAGTCTTTTGTTATATCTTAGTGCTGGTTCCACACATGATATCCTTGCATAAGGCTTCAGGCAGTGGGTTGGAACCGGGTATGAACATGGTTAGAAACCATTGTGTTCACAGATACTGTATTTGGGTTACTTGAGGTCGTTTAGAACCAGTTTTGATAGTGATGAATGGCCATGATGTCACACTCCAGTACTCTTTTGGCTCTTTATGAAAATAGACCATATTTTTTCCTGGTTTGATAATTTAATTGACCAGTATTTTTTTTTTTTGTACATCTAATTATACACAGACTTCGAAGCCAATTTTTCTCACAGGAGTGCCCTTTTTATCCCAATGAGGACGAGTTGATTTTGCTTTAACACACGTTTCCCACAGACACCTGATCAAGCATACTCGGGGCTAGTCTTGAACGGGTTAACCTGATCATGTACCATTTCTATTGTATGATATAGGCAAATCTTGAGTCACTGGAAAACTCATAGCCTGACACACATGGAGATGTGTAAATCAAGAAATCAATGTTCGGAAAAATTTGCCGGGCTTCCGTGGTGGCGAGGCAGCTTTGTTTTCAATGTTGCCACAATGGTGATAACAACAGCAAGGCCATCTTACTCATTAATATACAGGCACAAACATACACATACACAGACTCTCTTTCTCTCTCTTTTTCATTCTCTCTCTACCGATCTATCTATCTCTCTCTCTCACCTCCAATAACCTTCCCACACATACTATGTCTTCAACGTTGCTGAGCTGGTGACAACAGTAGCGAGGTTATCTCACTCACTAATCATGCAGGAACAAGCATATAAACACATTCTCTCTTTATTCCCCTTCTCTAACTCTCTCTCTCTTTCTCTTCATCTCTCTTTTAGTCTCTTTCTATATATCTCTCTCATATATATATAAATATATATATATATATATATATATATATATATATAAATATAAATATATATATTGTATATATTGTATTTGCCTCTCTCATTTATATTTTTCTATGTAAGTCACCTACCTCTACGTCTCACATACTGACAAGACAGCAACAGCACATAAGCATGGCCACTTCATTAATATACAAACATATAAGCATTTGACATTGATGCTCATGCAGATACACAAACACATAAACATACACAAATACATTGTCCTCTTTTTCTCTGTCTGTCTGTCTGTCTGTTTATCTGTCTTGGTCTTTGTCCCCCTCTCTCTCACTTTCTTTTTTTTTTTTCTCTTTCTCCTAATTTTCATCTCATAGTCTGTACAATATCAATTTCCCACCTCGAGCATCATGAGGAACGTCTGAGCATGCACACACACCAAGGCCCTGCATCAATTGATCTGAAAGTCTGCATGCAGGTAAGGCAGGATTGAAATCATTTCCATTTCTTCCCATAATACAAACCAACACACCTATCTTTCTCATCAAAACATACTTTCACACACACAGAAACACCAAACACACGCAAACACACACACACACACACACACACACACAAACCCGTATTCACTTGTACTTGCATTCATGCACATGTGAAAACACACATACCACTATTCCACAGTCCCTGGATATAAATCCTACATGAATAGCCTCTAAAAAACAGAAAATACACACACACACACACACACACACACACACACACACACACACACACACACACACACACACAAGGTGAAACAAAGCTTTTGTCACAAGCACCTGGAAAATTGGATCCTCTTATATTAACAGATGAGAAAAATAACATGGACTGTGTGTCCTCCTCTGTATCTAGGGTCTTCTGAAGATGATACACATATTAGATTATTTGCTACTAATGCTAGAAGCAAATGAATCTCAGTTCAGAAAAAAAAATAAGTGCACACTTGCAAGGGGTCTTCTGCTTGAATTACAAAATCTGTACAGAAATGCTTGGCAGTGTTGGGGAGATAGGAGATGGTTAATCAATTTGATTTTACCAAAATTTTACTGTCGAATAAAACATCAGATGAGTAGTGGAAAGTGAATCAGTGCAGTTTAATCATATGTGCAACAGATATTATCCTTTACATTTTGATAAGGTTCCCGCTCGTACCAGACACCAACAGAAGAAGTTCATGTGATCTCATGTAATTCTTGTGCATGTTTTATACCGGGCAATTTAGGTCTCCTATTTCATTTCTCTCGATCTCACCCTAAATCCATTTCTCTCTCTCTCTTTCTCTCGATGCCATGATTTCATTTTGAGTGGTGAGTGGTGTTTTTTACCTCTACTTGTACACACTCACTTTATAACATCATCCAATGTGACACCTCTTTTACAATTTCTTTTTTTTTCCGGTGAGATATCTCCCTCAAAAAACCTGTCAAAAAAAAAATCAAATTTGGCTTCAGGTTTTGGTTTTTTTTTTCAGGCACCTCTGTCGGCTCCCAGTGATCAATCTCGGCTTCATCAAAACTGGTTTGCTCCGTTTTGACGCAAAAATAAGACGTTACACTTTGAGAGAGAGTGCGGCTGGATGAATCCATCAGGGCAGTTGTCATGTTATTGGGTCAACGGAGACCACTCAATTCAATAGACGTTATTACCCTCACTCCCACACAACAGGGTCGAAGCCATCCTTCCACGCAAATCAAACGTCATGTCGGCTTTATCTCATATAGATCCAGCCACCGCTGGTAAGGGGGAATTTGGCTGGTTGAACTGTTTTTGTGCAATATGAGTGAGAGTAACCACAATGAAAAAGGAGACCAAAAGAGAGACCAAAAAACAGGGAAAAAATCCAGGGGGAGATGTAAATGGTCGATCTGCTCTATCTCTCAAATTTAGTTCACTTCCCGTCCAAACGTCATCTCACCTACCACCATTTCCTGACTTCACATCAAAAGTAGATCAGCTGTGAAATTAAAATGAATTCTTTTCATTAAAGGGACTTGTCAGTCATTTCCAACAGGATTTTGAATATTTTCTTTTACAAAACAGACAGCTTTAAGATCCTTTGAACTCTCAAAAAGATTATAGTAATTTCAACATCTGACATTTAGGGCTTAATGCAGTGAGGAGGGACTAAGTTTCTCGGAATTTCCCAATGCCTGTATGTGTACTTTTTTTTTCTATGGCTTCCATTTTATACCTTTCCATATTGTGATTAAAACATAGAGAAAACTAATGGGGAGTTACCAAGAATTTAGACCCTTTTTTCTTTAATACCATCTTTAATAACTATAATATTTCGAAGCACAAATAGGTTTCTGTCAATCACATTTAAATAGTCATATCAAATCAGTGATTTCTTTGCAATACCATTCCTCCATAATCAACATTTCTTGTTTTAGCACTTTCAATGTTCATTCTTCCCATTCTAAAATCTGTCTCATTTTTTCCTCTCTTATTTTCATTGCATTAAAAACCCATTTCCCCATGAAATCCCTTGCTACAAGCCATTTCAATACTAAATTGTCACCTATTCCGCTTTTCCAATAAAAGATTGATCTTTATTATTCTTTTCCCGTTGTAATCTTTCCGGTGTACATGTACATTTCATCTAAAATGGATGATGAAATATATCAAGATTGATAATAGGGTATCTGCAAAAATCCCAATAGTCTCTCGCCAAAAAGATATAAAAGTGAGATCCCACACACATGACAAGGGAAATGAAAGCTGCAAAAATCCATTTCCATCTTTATGGTGCTGATAATCAAGTTATCTCTTTCTCTCTCTCAATTTCTTTTTCTTTCCCTCTCTCATTCTTTCAATTTCTATTTGAGTACATATATATTCATATATATATATATCTATCTGTCTATCTCTCAACCGGAATATATCTCTTTCTCTCTTTCTCTATGTGGTGAGAATACTTTCCATATAAAGTTAAAAGAGTTGTATCTGCCATGACAATAATCTCTCAACCTATGAGTTTCATGATGACATTTTGACTGATGACAGATGAAAAGTTGCCCGTCATCCTTTCTAAACTTCTTGCCCTAAAATTTCATTCTCATTACTACTTAAATCCAATAACTCCTACACAAGGCAACCAATCTAACATAATATGTCGCTTGAAGATATAATTAAGTTTTTCCTCCTCTCCATCTTCCTACTCATTCAAATAAACTTTGTCTCTCCATATTCTCATCCATAAACTCTGAATTTCAACATCTTAGCATAGTCTTACATTTACTTGCTCATTGTCTGGAGCACTATATTGATGTCTCATGACCTCCCCATCCTACAAATCAATTTCTCTAACACACTGCCTCTGTTTTTGTTTTGGTTTTTTTCTTCTCTCTCTCTCTTTCCCTCTCTCTTCTTCATCTTGGCTTCTTTTATTCCTGTTTGCTCTTTCTCTACCTCGCAGTCCACCTCTCTCTCTTTCTCGCTGAAACATGGCACTGATGCGATCTTCTCTATCCCATGCTTAGCCTCCCCTCTTTCCCCCAAGTACAGTTCAAGTGCAAACACATGGCGAATCCTCCCTCGCTGGTTGTGCCACCACCACGCTACCGCGTCATCTGACCTTGCATGGAACATCAGCCACTGTCTTGCCCATGCCTCACCATTCGGGGGTTTTCCTTTATAATTTGGCTGGCTTTACACATGGCTGGCTTCAATAAACACAGATTCCTTCACCATACACAGCACATCCATATGAAAACTTGTATCCATATGAAGACCGGATACCATGGAAGAACAGAATCATTATAATAAATCTAACATGGGCAATCCATCCATTCTGTATATATAATCTTTCTTTGATTCATGAATGATTTATGTATTTTTTGCATGATTTTAATGTGAAATAGAGAATAAATTAACAAACAAACAAATATGACGTAGTTTATATGTATTTATAAATACACGCACCTACACACAAAGAGATAGATATAGTCATGAATCTGTAGTACTTATGACTATATAATTCAGATACATGAATGAAAAATATCCTGCCGTCGACAACTGTAATACTTTATACCCCATGTATTTCTGGCTTCATTTCTGGCTTCATTTCAGGCTTCGTGGTCAACATACACAAACAATAACAATATTTCCTTCCTCATGTTATCCTCCATCTCTCTCTCCCTCCCTCCCCCCCCCCTCCCCCCCCCCCCCCCCCCCCACATCATCTTTCAAACCAGCATGTTGCCACAGTGTGGAGTCTCTAAAACATGAATGGCCACCCTGCTCCTCCTCCAAAAACATCCTGGGGGGTGAGTTACCTGAGCCTTTATTGGCTTTCGGAGCGGCTTCCAATATCGGACTAACTTCCCATTTCTCGGAGATGCGTTGTCATCAGCTCTGTGGAGCGAAAGCTGTAAAGGTTACAGACACATGTAGCTTTGGGCTCCTTTTTCCCTCCCTCAGTCCCAACCCACTTCTCCCTTTCTCTCTCTCTCTCTTCACTTTTTTTCCCCCAGTGCATGATATATGTCACAAACCATACTGCTCTCTTTTATACTACAGTACACAATCCATTAGATATGGCCTGATTTATTTAGAGCTTCACAGTATTAGTAATATATCTAACACTGGCATATATGGGTATGAATAGCAGTGCAAAGAGGCTTCACAGCAATCATTAGCCCCATTTAAAAAATAGAAGTTGCTAAGATTTCAGAGAAACCATACTGTTAGGTAAATATCTATCTTAGATGTCAAAAACTCTGCCCTCAGTTTTTCTAACAGCCCAAATACTTCCATCACATTATTCATTAAAATAATATCAATTCACATTAGGGCTCAGACAATAACATACAACTGTACAATTGGCAGATACTAATCAGTAATGAGCAGCATACCCACTCCTCAAAATTTCTTCTCCTTTTTCCACTCATGGTATTTATTAGATACTCCCAATGATGGGCTTTCAGAACAGTGGCTATTCTCCATCTTTACAGTACCCTGTGGTGATAGACATAAGTCTTCCACTCAAGTTATCAATTCGAATTCAACAGAAGAAGATTTCTCCTAAAATACACAAAATATTTCGCACGATCATTAACATTAGGCTGCTAAGGATTCAATTATTGAGATCAAGAGTTTACTTTATAATATGACCTGTAAGTTACTTATGTCATAGTTCGTATTTGTGATTTGTGACATGATTTTAATTTTTGAGACTTCACATGACAGTTTTTTTTTTTGTTTCCTAGTAGACAGCTGCCTCCAGTAACACTCTACTTCTTTATATAAAGGAAATTATCCCATTGCATAAAGGTATTTTCTATGATGAACAACAAACAGAGTTAGCTTATCAATCCTTTTCCTACACTAACACAACCTACACAAAAACTGGCGAGTCATTACGAGAAAACCATCAAACCAACAAGCATACAAGAGGAAGGGGAGGAGGGGAAAATGGACTGCAACATATTCTATTAATCTGGTTCATTGTTCCTGCCCCAGTGACAACGTTGACATGACTTTGCACGAAAGCCCAAATTTCCAGTGCTAGACTGGATAATGACTTCAACAACGATTGCACAAATTTCCTTGTTCGGCACCCAGACAACAGACAGAGAGGTAAGGGGGTATGATATTGACGCAAAACTGTGAAGTACTCCCTCACGTGCAGGCGTGACATGAAAGGCTACCGTGCCCACTGCATCTAACTTTTGGCATGTGCCGTAAACCTGATAAATGCATGAAAAAAAACCAATTACCAATTACATAAGGAATCATATCACAATTATGCAGGCAGTGATCTCACATTCACTGCTTAGGAGAACAGTCTGATTTTCTATGTTGGACTACACCAGACTATACCATTCTTTTTTTCATATTCAACTTTGATATAGTAATCAGTCAGGAGAAAGAACAGTTTCCTAGAAGTACTGTAAAAGTGGAAATTTTTGTGCATTTCGCGCAACCAGAAGCTGCGCGAAAATAAAAGCATGTGAATATATTTGTGTGCCATATGTTCCAGTACTTGATGTCTTGATTCCGCAGAATTAAAAACATGCGAAACTTCTTACACGGCAAAGTGCGAAAAAAATTTTGCGCGAAAATATCCACTTTCACAGTACTTTCCCTATATACTGCCCTCAATATTCTGTTGCTAATTCAGTAGGTCTGCACCGATTCCAAAGCACAGTTTGTTGATCTCCATCGTGGGACATTTCGCATGCACAAGGGGAAGCCGGATGTCTTCCCCTCTGCATACATAGTGCTTCATTTCAAGTTTACAGCCTTTACCTCTTATAGCCTCACTGCAATAGTAAGTAGGTTAATTCATCACACTCTGTGAATTACAACAAAATCAATTTGTGGAAAATTTCATCACCATTTGCCAAGAATATTGCCAATCTTTGCCTAAAAACAGCAAGTACTGCTCCCCCATCCCCTCTCCCCCCCCCCCCCCAAAAAAAGAATACACACAACCAGAAATCGCGATGGTATCATTTCTCTGCAGCAATCTCCGACTTCCATTAAACTCTGCTACTGACACACAGCTAATCCTTAAAGTGCGAATGGATTCCCGGAGAGCTGACGGTTTGATTAATTGCAGACGGCCGGATTTGACTTCACTTCAAGTGAGCAGAGAGATGCGCGGCATATCTTTAAAAATGGCATGATTTAAGCCGGGTTCCGCAAAACTTTTCCCTGTCTCTTGTCTGGATTAGATCAAAGTTTAATGAGTCTCATTGCTACTAAATTCTCTGCCCATATAAAGAAAAACACAGGCAAATCTCTTTGAATTCAAAAAGTTTTGGTTTAGTTTCATGGTTTGATGAGTTTGGTCACATTACAAAAGGATATAATTCATTATAATTGTGCACATAACTGGAATCAAAGTAGAAAATAAGTTTTCATTATTCAGTAACTACATGTTTTCAATGTACTTTGTACTAGATCACTGCTTTTTCATGTCCAGATTGGTGATCTTTTGAACAAGCAACAGAACAAGAAAATTGCTAGAGTAAGATATTTCACGTCCTACAAAGCTGACTCATAAATCATGCTTTACTGCTAAATTTACCAAGTCACGATTGATCCTGGTTGAAATGCAAAATCTAGATCTTGTAGGAGAAAGCTGACATATCACATGAAGGTTCAGCTCTTGGAGAATGTATCCCTAGGCCTCATGGAGGCCCTTTGTGCCATCTTTTGAAAAATTCTGTGTCCACAAGCAGTTAAGACAAATAACTGACTCCTGCCAAGCTTGACTAAAATATGTTCATTTATATCCCAAAAGAAGATAAAAATGTTCAAAGAATTTGACTGTCTTTCAAATGTCCACATCCAGTATTCCCTTCAGGGGTCAACCTTGACCTAAACTGGCACTGCCATGGTGAAACTGAAGAGGTAACCCTGAATAAATAAGACCATATTACACTCTAATCTTTACCATGGTAAGAATGATGCAGTTCTTTCAATAGCAGTGTTCCATTTTTCTGTTTCTGACAATTCCAACCCTAGCTAAGAGGCTCTTAATCACTGAAAGGATTGCAAGCATCAAAATATTTCTAATGATACCCATTTCATCTTGACATACATGTAAACATATACAGTATCATTATTCATTATGAAATGCATATTTGACAGTCTACTCCTATTTATAGACTGAAAGACATATAACAGAAAATAAAGAGAACTAGGAAGACAAATGGTTTAATGGTAAAGACAACAACAAACAAAAGAAACAGCTGCATTAGTCATCGAGCGCTAGGCTCACAATTTCCAGTTTCAATTCAATCTGTAATCTTTCGGGGAAAACTGCAGTAGCTGCAAGCTAGCCAGCGCAATGTTTGTCCTAGACAGCTTACAGGAGGAGACATGATTTAGATGAGATTCATGTTAGAGGCAAAAAGAGCAGCGGAGGTAGACCATGACCCATTATAGCATCCCTGTGTTAATTTACCCAGTAGCGTATTACACAGAAACCCACACACCCACGTTGCTGCTGCTGCTATTCATTTCATGGGAAAGAGACCCCCGATGAAAAAAAAAATAATTGCTAGGGATTCGGTAATCCACATAAATGTTTAGCTTGAATTATCTTTGACTAACTCAGTATTTGGATTGCCACGCGGGTAGCTACTAGAGGCTGCCACGTGCTAGATTCCAATTCGGCGTACCTAATTCAATCAAGTCATCTCTGGAAGCAAAACGAACACTAACAATCAGCCTCGTACATTTCCCTGAAAAACTGTCATACACCACTAGCATCACTTATGCGTTGAATGTCAATCATGGCCTGTGTGAATGTGCATCCTTTCCATGAAAATGTGATGATGGAAATGATTAGGTTAACCTGATCATGTTAACCCTCTCTGTGCTAGGGACTTTGGACAATGTGCACAGTGCTATGGGGTTTCCTGTGCTTTCGCACTCAAAGCACTCCAGGGGTTAAAAGGTGGCAAGGTGAAACAAGAGTTTCACTGGAAAAAAAAATTGTTAGCAGCCTTTCAGTGCATTGGCAGTGCATAGAAATAATGTGTTTTGTCAGGCTTTGTGTCTTGTCCATGGTTTATCATCATAAGATATGAATATAGTCTAAACTAGCTACATACCATAGCAACTTCTTCTGGATGTGTGTAGGGTTCAAAATCAACAAAAATATAACATTTTATAATGATATTACTTGTAAAGGAATGAACATGAATGGGGTTTTATTTTTGTTGCGCATAGATTCTTTATTCTGGACCATATGTGTCATATGCCATTATATGTATACTAATAAACATGTATACAACTGTACATCACAGAGAGCATGGCTTTATGCAAAAGTCGTTTTCACATTGTAATTCCATTAATGTATATGAGATATTTGAGCTGGGCCCCATTTCATCAAAAGATATAATCGATTGTAAATTTCCTTACCACACAGGTTGCCATAGACTTATGATAGAAATCACCTGTATAATCAATTATAACTCTTCATAAAACAGGGCCCTGGTTTCTTATGAAGTCCTGCCTGATAATTGCTTGAGGGTATTTGTTTTTTTCACAAGTAAATCAGAAGACTATCACTGGGAAATATATGGACAAAATTTATTTCATTAAAAAAATGGAAAGGGAAAATTGGCAAAGGGCTGGTAGGTGGAAGGACCACTCTACATGTAGCCCTGGAAATGCCTGGAGGTTGTGCTTTCCTGGAATTCTTTTTCTTCTAGTCTCACGCATCCATAATGTCCCCCGTGGATGGTGGGGTGAGGCGACTGAATCCCTGATGCTTGCTCCAGGCCAGATGGCTCCGTTGGTAGATATATAATATGCAAATAATCAGACAAAGGAGAAGTGGGAACGGACAAACGGTCACACTGAATGGAGGTTCAAAACAAAATCTGCTCTATATCGTCATCCGCCGTGCATCATTAATCAGTAAACAAACTTCCTTCTGGGAAGCGATTCTAGCACCTACGGAGAAAGATGAGCCACTCGGAGATGTGCGCGGGGAAACCGATATCGCGGGCGAGAAGCCATCTCTTGACACGAGCATCAACAGGTGCTCACTCGAGGAGCGGCGCAAGGCAGAGAAAACTCAGCACTCTTCATCTCCCTTCTCTTACCACACATCCATGATGTCCCAAGGTTGGCGAGAATTATGGACAGATTTCTGGATGAGAATCCCTCTGGGTATTCTATCATTTAAGCAGCTCAAGGAGAATCCAGAATGCATTGCACCAGAACAAAAGTATTTCTCGTGTGTCACTTGGTCTGTCATATTAACAGATTTGTTCTCAAGAATGATGGTGTCAATCATACCATGGAAACATACTCTCTCTGCTTGAATTACAATGTAACTACCTTTCCAACAAAACATGTGTGAGTTTTAGCATAAGTGAATTCAGCATACAGAGGAAACAGTCAAGAATGTGCTCATTGAATGATGACAAGCTGCATTCATTCTATGAATAGCCAGTTTGATAAAGTTTGTGGAAATTTGATCTTTGAGTGGCAGGTGCCAGCAGCGCTAAGGCATCGATTGGTTGGCTCATCACCCTGACACCACATGTATTAAAATGAGAATGTAGACTTCTGATGTCCTTGAATGGAAAGTTAAATCATACAAGAGTGAATCATTCATTCAGTTCATCGAAACTGTCAATCTTATAGAAAAACAATAACCTCATTCTTTATCTAGACCATTAATGATGAAGAGTGGAAGACAGATTTGCTTCACATAAAGGCAACTAGATATGACATACTCTGCCATGAGTCAGCACAATACATTTTGCCATCATCCATTGTTTCTATATAATAGAAGATTGATAACCATATAAACAGGGTCTGGAGGTCACAATCCATGGCAAGGCTTACAGAGAACTCTCTGATCTCCGATCACATATCCAAGGAATTTCTAACACCCAGGATACGTCAGGCACTTTACATTCTTTACAGGCTAGTAGTATGGAACCAAACTGCTGTTGGGACGCCTAGGTGCTTGTGTTAAAATCATGTGCATCAAATCATAAAAACTAAGACACACTAGATTGATTCACCAGAAAGTCTTGGGATGGTCCAGAACATCAAATGACACAAAAAGTTCTAGATGAAACCTTACTCATACTAAGAAAAAGCATCCAGGCATTTTGTTACAAAGTTTCATGCTGTTATCAAAAGTGTCATTAAATGCTCCCAGGAGTTGCAACTTTACAACAATTACAAGGGGGACCACTTTAAACCTGTAGCAACTGGGGGCAAGCCAATCAGCTGCAAGTATATCAGCTCTCGCCATGGTAGTGAAAATGCTCAGTGGCAAAGTTTGTAAACAGTTCATTGAGAAATCTGCACTCATGCCTTCTGGCTATCTGTTGACAGAAAAAAAAAGACAGCGAAAGTAATCATGGAATTCATGAAGACTTTGTTAAACAGGGGAATGCTGCAATGTTAATGCCGGTACTTCCATTCAGACACAGCTAGGTAAGAGAAGTAATCAGGGAGATTAACGAAGGCACACTGAGACAAAGAAAACAGCAAAGCAAACTTGAGAGTGCCCTCATATCACATTTCAGAGAGGAGCAACTCCTGCCCTGAAGTTAACTGTCAGAAGGACTTCTCGGAAATGCCATTCGGAGTAAAGGGATGTGCGTATGGGATATGGAAGAACGGAAGTGTGACCGCAGACGTGCTTAGAGATGAGAAAAGAGGGAATCCCTGACGACTGAGTGTCCCAATTAGATTCACCGAATCATCGTCAGTTGCGCTCTCTGAGATGTGTTGGTAAAACTAAACATGTCAACTGTTGTGTGCACCGCAATGCCTGCCCAAGATGGCATTGCTCTAAGGATATTTTTTTCCCTCTTTACTTCTCTCTGAAAAGAAAAAACGGAAATGTAGTAGTAACCCTATCGCCAAATTGCCCTAATTATTCCCAAACCTATGAATCCATTTGGACCAAATCTCCCAAGAATCTATATGAGGGCTGAAAGATGCTTGCAAAAACCACACTAGAAAAAAACACCCAAAAAAAGACATACATTGCATGCTGCAAAGTCTCCAGAAAGGAAACAAAAGAGCTCTGACTTTTGATTATGTCTTTTTATCTCTACCACCATCAACCCTGCAGGACTTATACAACTTATTTCTAAAGTAGCTCACATCAATGTAGATGATACACTTTGCGAGGAGGGGGGGGGGGGGGGGGCTTTGAGAAACTCGCGGACACGCAGCTTGGCTTACGAAAGTTCTCCGAACATCTTGCCAATAAATCTCATTAAAGTGTGATCTGTCAAACTATGAGATTTTGATGGAGATGAAGATTTGCTCCCTATTTTGTACCTTCTATCATTAATAGATATATTCAATTTGTCACTCGCAGAAAACTGACAGGATCCTCAACAACTTTATCACTTGAAATGGAGAAGAATTCCTCATCTCATAGCTACCTTGCATTCCAACTCAGAGAATTTTCCATTTGCACTTTGTTTTTAATGGCAAGCTCATAGATTAGAATTGTGTCAGTTTAAGACATCATGAGCTTTCCTAACCATTAATTCTATGATGACAGTACTCAAATATGTAAATAAGTAACGTTTATCAAGGAAAACAACAGTCACTAAGACTAACAGTAAGCTGCACAGTATGAGTGAAATATGTACATTGGTTAAGAATGAATAAATTGTATCACATGTATGATGTTCACTTACAAAGCTTAAACTTACAGGTGTTACATGATGTATGATATGTAACATGAAAGCTCATTTGTCAAGACTTATATTCACTTCTCAAAGCTTCATTAACTTTATCCATGAAATTTACTAGAAATGTGTACCTACCATTTATTACAAATACCGTGATAGATGGATAGAGTTTCACAGTACAATCTTTGAAGTCAATAACAATGATGTTGACATGGTAGTGATAACAAAGAAAAAATGGTTGAATTTTTTGTGCTTGATATTACCAAAATCACAAGTAGAGGGAGAAAAAATCTCCTGAAGCTAATGTTGAATTATTGCAATCTGGGGTACTGGATTAGAGAAATGATGATCATGAAAGTGTAAGCGGGTATTTATAATTGATGAGCACACACTACAGTGAGGAGAGGAAAATCACTTTTAATCTCTTTGTTCATTAACGCTGTTGTCATCAACGAACCCTCCCAATTTTCATAAGCGTTCAGATGCATGAGAGAGCCTCACTGCAAATTGACACAGTGTCTGCTAATTTTAAGCTCCAGCGGGGGATAATAAGAATAAAAGATTGCACAGTAATTGAGCAATTTCTGTGCCCTAAAAACTTTCCGATTACATTTCCAGTCAGAGTATGTAAAAGCTTGGCAAGTTCTATTTTCTTTTCCTTTTTTAACTTCCCTCACTGTCCAAATCAGGACAAGCTACAAATTCATTCAGGAGTTTTAAATTAACATCATATACCATATGATTTATCTGTTATCAGTCCACGCCCACTCCATCCCACCCTCGCAAATGCACCCGAAGGGTTCACAGGTTTTCATGTATAATATGATGACTCCTTAGTGTATCTACTGCACATTAAGGCACATTTGCACATCCAAGTCTAATGCTAGACCGCACTGTCTGCACTGCCATAGAAACCACAATACTCTTTCACATTGAACACAAGCTACAAAGAGATCAGCTCCACACTGGCTATTCTGAGTAAATTTGCACCATAAATAGTAGTCTCTATTGTAAAAGTGGACATTTTTGCAGTGTGGAAACTGTTGTGCATTTCACAAAACAAGAAACTAGCAAGAAAATGGAAGCTTGCATACTTTTTTTATTCCTTGCTATATGTAACATTATTTGATATTTTGATTACACAGAATTAAAAAACAAAAAACAAATTTGCCTTATCCGGCAGAACACACAAAAATTACTTGCAAAAAAAAAAAAAAAAAATCATTTTTATAGTATGCACATCTCATTGGAATCCTTTAGTTACCAACACAGAGTCGCACTGTCTGCACTTCCCACTGTCCAGTGGTTTCATGGACACTATATACATATCTTCTGGAGTCGCTAACCTCACCCTGAAAGTAGAACACTGCCATGAAACACAACCCTCTCCACTTCACTGATTTCATTTGCCTGGAAATTTCATTCGGCCCCATGATACATCTACGTGATACATCTCCTTCAAATTCCAAGAAACAGGGCACTGGCAACATCACACAGTTCTCAGGACTGCCTACAGAGAAAAAAAAAAATCTGGATTAGAATATTTTTACCTCGCAAGCTACATCTTGCATTCAAGTGCTCACTGTCAGCTCCCACAATTTTTGCCACAGGAAAATAATACTCGGACGCATAGGTACATGTAGCACCATGTATGTCATGATGAATGTACAACATGTGAGCATATTTGTAAATGACACAGTTCTTGTAAGTCAACTTTTCATAATTATGATGTGAAAATATGCTTTATTATTCTTTTGTTGATTTGCTTTGTCTTGCTTTTGCACTGTGACTTGACATACAAAAATCTATCTATGCATTGTACATTTTAAATCAGATACCCGCCTCTTCCTCGATCGTATCTCCTTCTTTTTTTTTTCTTCTTCTTCTCTGGTAGCACATCAACCATAGAAGATTTTCACTGAGTCGGGCTGACAACGGCAGTGACCACTCTTGCCACATGGTCATTCAACTTTAGCTGAGGATTTTTTGCTTGATGTGACTGTCCGCGAATGTGGACTGGGGGAGTCTTGTACGGACAAAACTGATACATCTAACATCATCTGTCACGTACTTGCATTCTTCCTGTTTTGTCACATCTCGCATCCATCAGGAGCCATCCCATCACGTCAAAGGGATTACAACTATTCCCGCTTTTCCTCTCAGTGTGGTGTACGTGCAAGATGCTCAGCAGAGCATGCAACTGGAGTTTTAACGAGAAGCGCGATCTTCTTCCTTCTTTAGGCATCTTTCAATACTCATCTTAATTTCGACAAGGGTACATTTATCAGGAGTTTCAGAATTCGTCTAGTTCCAGTAGGTTTAATGGCATCTTTTTTCTCTTCAATTTCAACTCTCAAACTTGATACAGAGCTGGGTCTGTTGAGTCTGAAAACATACATGTAATACATAATGCTGTATTAACCTTAATTTTGATTGAAATGTATCTCCCATTGCTACTTTCTCTTTTGTCTACTACACAAACTATGACTTCTGAATAAATGTGATGAGTTACAGATACAAACTTCTAAGTAAGGCGTAAACTAGGCCCTGCAGCCCACTTTTTCATTCTTCAGTTTTTGCACATTATTCTTTATTTCATATCTTAGAGTAACTTAAGCCCAACCCCCCCCCCCCCCAAAGTGCCAATAGAAGTTGCTTTGCCATTGCCATAAGAGTGCTCTGAATCATTCCTAATCCCTGTGAAATGAAAACAAAAAAGCAGCAATAAATAGCTTGGAGGTTATGCTGGTAAGTAAACATGATAATACACCGCTAGCAGACTGCCACACAGACTAATGGAGGTCTTCCTAGACGGTGATAAATGTATCGCCCCGGCATTCCATCCTGCTGCCAGCAATAGACTCCTCCTCGTCATCCCACAGGCATCTCCATCAGCGGGACCCGCATCACTCCTCTGGTGTTCTACGCCCCCAATATGTCCTCTCTTCCTTACATATGGTAACCTCATCCAATCCCATCCTGCCTCCCCCCCCCCCTTCCCAATCTCTATTTGATTAACACATGACAATGCAAGCATTCACTTGACACATTTCATGAAAATGCTAAAACTTTATTGTGTGTGAGTGCACTATGCTAACATCCTTTCTTCTCAACAGGATTATCATTAAAACACTTCTAGAATCAAACAATCAAACAATGATTAGTAATGATGAATAATAGAATGAAATATACACAGAAACATGCCTTTGTTTCCAATATATTTATGTCTTTCTTAATCATCTTTGATATGATATTCTAAATCTGTAAGTAGATTGTTTATTTTCATTGGTCTACACATGCCAAATTTCAAGACATATAGAATTACATTCACTAAAATACACCATTCATATCTTTTTAAAGTATTCAAACATCAAAAGTATAAACAATCTTTACTAGCTGTCTTATTCTGACATCCTTAACTACTCTTCAAATCGGGATATTTTCTCATTGAATCTCCATTATGTGAGGACATAATTCCCTTACAATGAGTATAATAGCAAAAGGTTAGAATTTTGAATAACATCTGAATAGTCTTTTTGATGTAATATTTGATTTGAAATCATTAAAATGGCAAAGGGTACAGACTACTAAATCACTATTTAAAAAGTCAAAAACACATGGCGGATGGATGGCTATGAACAAATCGCATATTCCCTGTACTGCCTAATATTCAAGTCTTCCTCTCTATTGTGGCTCACAAGTTTTAATCTGACTCTCTATTTGAACATGCCATTGCTTGTTTTCAAATCCTTTAAAAGCCTGATGTTTGAGAAGTCAATCCTCCAATTTGTGTGCCCTTTTCACAACTACAAGTTATCATGATGGGAAGGGAGGAGGGGGATTATGCTAATCGATGTGATCTGCTACTCTGAAGATCTATCAACTCTAAGGGTGAATATATCCCTCCTCTCTAGAACATGCAACTCCCCCTAATGCAGCGTCAAGTTGACCAAACTTTGAGGGTGGCTTGCTAAAACGTGAGTGTGCATCAACAGGATTCGGGTAAACACTGATCAGACAGGGAGGGGGGATTGGAATGAGCCATGCTACACACAAATGACCCCCCCAAGAGCTCAGGGTGACACAAGTTACAATGACAGAAAGTCGCTAAAACTGATCCTTTCACACACATACATACACACACACACACACACACATACACTCACACACACACATACACACACACACACACACACACACACACACAAGAGAAAATACAAAAATATCTCTGATCAAGTGTGATAGCCAAAGAGGCATGAGCGTGGAGAAAGGAACTGGGGCGAATGTTGGCATTACCTAGAAGGAAAAGATGTCACGAACCGCCTGACGATTGACAATGCTCAAATTCCTACCTGCTGATAGCCATCACATTGGAGGGTCATGTTGCCCCACGAAGGAAGTGACGAAGGTATGGACTCGAGCAAATTCCGGGTAAAGTACACTCTACACGGCTAATGAGAAGGGCAGATAAAGCAATTCACATTGAGAATTCATCTGTCATCATGCTTGTCTTACACTACACGCAACCCTATCAGACAATGGTACCCCGAGATTCAAAACTTAATACTGAAAATATGAATTCCATGAAAAAGAAACAAGAATAAAACAAGCGGGTGACAAATTTGGCAAACTGTTGTGTTCAGTCCAGAAATACAGTCCAACAAATTTTGTCTCAAACAATAGTGTTGCATTAATTCTATTTGTAGTTACACTTAGCCATTTCCTGTTTTTGATTAATTTCTATGGCTCTTTGACCAATCAATGTGGGTGGAATCCCTTATGGGCATTAGAAATTATGGAGGTTACTCCGGTGTAACAACAATGCCTAATATCTCAGAATGGATCTACAGCTGGAGATATTTGGAGTGTGTAGAGAAAATTCTAAAGACAGGATATAAGATTGAAGTAAATCAGGAATAGACTTTACAAAAGACAACCCGGGAAATGAAAAAAGCCTTGAGAAAATAATTTCAGTTCCACGAATTGCACAAACCTTCCTGGCACTTAAAATTTCTTCATTTTGGAAATCTGTATCTAATGAAAACTGTTCCCCTGTTTCCTAGAACTAGATTTCATTGACAAAGTATATTTTCACTGTACAGCCACACAAACAAACAAAACACACATACACACACACACATACACACACACACACACACACACACACACACACACACACACACACATATACACAAGCACATACACACAAACACACGCACAAAGCAATATGTTACACATCCTTTTCCCCCCTGAACATCCTTCCATTATGTCAAAATATACCACAGGAAATTTGATTACCAATAAAATTCTTAACTTTGGCGAGAAAACTTTGTCAGAAGGATGCAAGAGCAGAAACCATAAATTCACATCAAACAAGATAACACTGATCCATTAAAGACCAGTCATTCATAAACTATGTTCAAAGCATGTAAGGACTTTGTAATTCACTAAAATTACACTGTACAAGACTGATTACTTTGATGACACGATGTAATTGACTCCATTTAGAATCCACAACATTGATGCTCTTGTCTCATTTTTGGTGGGTGTTACCAGTGATTATGAGAATTTTGAAGGGTGAACGGAAATTGGCAATGTATGGGCCATTAGAGCTTCATATAAGAATAAACCGACTCATGCACACAAGTTCAACTCCTAATGTAGGCGTCAGATCATATGGGTGAGGAAAGATGGTTGATGTATCTAATTCATCATTTACCAGACAATATTCTGATGGGCCCCGTAAAATGTTCATTGAAGAGTAACCATGGATGTGCTTCACACACACACACACACACACACACACCGAATTCAAGACTCATTAACTCTTCAGGATTGTCAAACTTTGATTAGATTACCAGCCACGGAATCCTGAGGCTTCTACTGTACCTTAAAGAGAAAGAAGTGGTAAAGATTGTATTCCCTTCACATCAATCTTTCTTGACTCAAAGCCTAGATTCTACATTAATGCCAAAAGGAAAGAGATCTCATGCACCAGTGGGTTGGCCCCAGCAACCAATTTACCCTTTCACGCTAGTCACTCACTGGATAACCCACAAAATTCAATGGGGAGTCAAACATGGAACATTTGCAAAAAAGAAAAAATGTCTTTCATGCTAGCGTTCTTGTTCTCGCTTGAATTTTTCCTCTGCACCGCAAGTACATTTAATGGCGCATGGCCCGCAAGATGGTATTGGTATACCGACCTTCCCTTTTAATCTAGGAGTTTAGCCGCGATGCTTTTTCATTCTACAGCATCACTCGAGACTTTACAGGGACACTGGAGTTTACCAGGGCAGTTTGAGGGTAAGATTTCTTAAAAGTCACATGGTATTTCATCTGGGAGTTTACCTGTGATGCTTTTCGATGCTACAGCATCGGCTGCCAGTTCATATGGCTGGTAAATCTCAAGTGAAATTTGCTATTAAGTATAAAAAGGGTATAAATCCTATGACGGTATGCTTGACTTTACGCTTTCATGCTCAAGAAAGTGCTTGTTTGTAACTACAATGTTTCTACACAGATTTCATGCTAATTGAGTAATTATTGACAAGTCTCAATGCATGGATCACATTTCTCACAAAAACTTTGTCAAAACATATGATCGATCATGTTTTGCTGGAATTTAAGTGCACATTTTGAAATCCAAATGGTTTCAACATTTTAAACACCATTGGGGTAACAAATAACTCTACCTTTTATCAATATCCATCACAGTGCCCAGGGCCTGTACATACACGTGTATGTATCCTTGCATGTAAGCTTTTGATCAAGTATTGCATTTTTGATCGACAGGTCACAAAAATAGGTGATAAAGCTGTTGTAAGGAATGTTGTTTGCAGTCATGAATTAGACTCTCTGTGTGCCTGAACAACCAATAATGCCAAACACATTGAGAAATGAGTTGCAGAAACAAGATCACTTTAACAAATTATTCTGTAAGTGTGAAACCTCTCTTCATCTGCAACTTGACAAGGATTTTGAAGATGATCTAGATTACAACCAACACCCCCCCCCCCTTTTCTAACGTCACCCTCCCCACCACTTCTCCAAACTGACATACTTTCTGGACATGTTTCTCATATGACATGGTTGAGTGCATTATTACAATTTCCCTCGTCCATGTCCACCATGTGAGCTCACAGAGAGGATAATTTCCAGCTGGGCTCCAGTCATCATCCCCCCCCCCCCCCACCATTCAATCGCACGGTGATCCCAAAAGGTTAAACCGCTAAGGCTGTTGAGTCTCCCCAAGTATTGTGTCCTCTCCAATTACCCAGCATTAGCCCATCCCCTACATCTTACTCGGTCTGCGATGCCCTTTGAACACATCAGACACAAGTCCTCTTATCAACCCTCCCTTTGCACTCTCTCTCTCTCTTCATCTCAATCTCTGATCTCTCCTTCTCTTTCTCTCTTTATGAATCTCTCTATCTCTCTCTCTCTTTATGAATATTTCTCTTTAACCTGTTGTAAGACAAAAATATGCCTAAGCTCGTGTTTGTCTTCTTTTTTTTTTCATCCATTTGCACATTGCACAGATCAATCAGCATACAAAATGTAGGTCAACAACTTGTTTTTAAAATTGCACCACTGCAATGGTCAACCTTGTTTACTTTTTGATATCAGCATCCATGTAGTTGATTATCATACAACAATATCATATTCTGCTAAAACTCAAACAAAGTGGTATTTCAAATTCATTTATTCATCCAACTGCTTCTAACCTTTACATCTGCATTGAGTATAATGGCACAAGGTTGGAAATGAGATCTGACATACATTTATTTATTATACTTTTGTCCAGGCTAGCCTTAATATTTCCACTGAATATATCAGGACTAGTAAAAAATATCAAATTGCTTTGAGATTCAACCCACTCTTGCCATATAAAGTGTTCTATAATGTACATTTCTCCATCTCTCCTTCTGCCTTTCTTTCTTTCACACACACCCACACACACACACACTCACACACACACAACCCCTCATGGTTCACCCAAGGTGACTAGTCAGCAAACGGTATCGACCAGGCACACTGTGCTATATGCTACTAGAAGAAGAACACACACACTCAACACCCACACACATTACATAAAGTCAAGGTAGCAGTTAGTCTTCGATGTGCAAACCACAGTTTGCTTTGATTTCATCCATATAGGATGCTCACAGCACTGTGATTTTGTCATAGCATCATCACATGGCTGCCACGTGCTCATCATGTAAAAGATAAGATAAAAAATAAAAGACTAGAGCAAGCAACTGCGGTACAGTCAACTGAGATTCCCTTCACTTCCTCATACAGTCACTATATGCCATACATGTTTATGGCACTTGTTTGCATTTTGATGGATTTACTAATCTTGACCACTGATCAAGGGTTGATTCTAAGCCCTCTCCACACAGCCAAAAAAATAGAAATTAAACATATTTTCTGACATACTTCCAAATGCTTTATACCAAAATAGCATTATCACCTGGCTTACCAAAAAGTAATCCCTAGCCAAAAGACAGCATTTTTACTTAACTTTGGTGGCCTTAGGCCTTGATCTTTTACTCCTATAATTGCAGGCAACTATGTGATTATTCACTCCTGTCTTCACACCATATATTACCACTGGAAATTCCTAGCTGATGATGTGGCTGGAAAATAACTTCTTAGAATTGACCTTAAGGGATTTTGCCTAAAATCTGATTTGCCAATCTTCATGTCATGTAGCTTGCCTGGGCCAGGTCCAAAAAATCATCCAAAATTTAATGCCTCATTCACCCTGAAGAGTGGAGCCATTAAAATATAGTTGCAAATTGACCTAATTAAAATCATAATAGGCTTCAAAATGCACCTTTTATTTGCTTTTAGACATTGTAATATTTTCAGCACTTCAGCAAGTTTTATATGAAATATGCCTAGATAGGCAGAAGAAGAAAATCAGGATTAGGAACAACAGGGGGCGTGTTAACAAGTACAATACAAGCCTTCATGTATCATAGTATATTTTCGTGAAATCATGGACAAACAGGAACCAAGCACCCTGTGTTTCACCTGCCCTCCTGCCTACCTAAACTTTTACACCTTAAATGTTACCTGTATTCTAATAAAATGATCATATAAAAATGACGATCAATAATAATATCACGCTCTTGTAGAATTCAAGTTTTATCAAAACACTTTTTTTTAAAATCCAGTGGTATCTACATGAAGAGGTGTGAAATGTTTAATTTTATTGAAGGATGCAGAGGTATTTTTTTGTGATGGAGACCTCACTTTCATTTTCCTCGTATTAGCCTTTATTCAAGTGGTAAATTGAGTATAACCATCCTTTCTAACTCAGGCAAAGAATGCATTAATGCTTTCCATCATGTTACAATGATTCTAAAGAGGTACACTGTATATAACGTGAAACTCAGTATTTCATGGTCGGAGGGGGAGGGTTAAAAAAAGGTTGAGCTCTTTACCATTCTTTGCATGACCTCTGCTGATGAACCGCGCATATTTCCCTTTGAGTCTACCCACTATGAATGACTCTCACTACTACAAGGTTGCCATGCACCATATCCTTTTTTTTTTCTTTTTTTTTTGTGCATTCCACCCTGTCCCATCCCCGCCCCCATTCCCAGGGCCTGATGATCAGAAATGGCTTTCAGCCACGCCTGGAATATTGGCAGACTGATGGAGCGCTTAGCCAAAAGTGATGGCAAGTTACTCCAATTTTCGGCCAGTCTCTTTTCCGCATGCCCCATCACATCAGTCGGAGGGGAACTCCCCATTAGGCTGACATGGGCCAGGTAAAGTGCCGTTAAACCGACTCGTTTACGGGGTAGGCCCAGATGCGGTAGTGTTTGCAAAGCACCATATCTACTCAAATTAGTCTATTGCCCCCTACCAGTCTTGAAATATATCACCGCAACACACATATACTGTATATCCAACATGCCTTTTAACTGATACAGGTATAGGCTAACTCCCAATAGCCATATCATGGATGAGACATTCAGGAGAAAATTTGCTAGGCATAATGTATTCTCTACAAAGAATATACCACACATGCACATGATCACTCTCAAAATCTTTATCATGGATTTTCCCCATACAAAATCATGATAAATTGAAAAGATCAGGGTGATTTAGTCTTATATCTCAAACATCACTTTTACAGTAAAAAATAAAATAAAATACAAGAAACAATGTTTTTTTTTCACAAATCTTTACTAGAAATATACAATTTTTCAGCTATACCTTATAACGTCGAGAGAGACCTAATGAACAAGCTTACCATATTCATGGAAAATATACTGTTATATTTACTGTTTAGCACACCAAGGTTTTTCATTCCCTTTTCTGCGATATTGGAGCTGTTCACTTGTAAGCAAAAGCAAGTAGGCCGAGCTAAATATAGGTGTGACTTTGGACGTGCACTGACTGTATTTTTAGACCTTATTGATGCTGAATGCGCCTTGCAAGAATACAGAATTTCGTGCAGCTGCAAGCAAAGCATACCACGCCACAAAGGTGGCACACTGCATAAATGCATGCTTGTTTACTCTTGGTTTATCAAAAGTGCTACGGGAAATGCCTGTATTAATGCTAAGATTTCCACCCGGCATTATTTTTCTACCGATACACGATAATTCACAAACAGCAGGTGTGGAAACGAAATGTTAAATTGATTCCGCAACTATCACAGTATGTCGGGGAAAACCCAAATCAATTCAGTTTACGTACAATCCATATGCCTTCACTCCCAGCAGTGCAATAACACATGTGTGCACATTGGCAATTTGACAACCATTTTTGCTTAGGAAGACAAAACAAAAGTGTCATTGACCGGTAGTTGAAGTGTGTACCTGCCAGACACATTCAATATAATCACCACTTGGAAGCATTACCACAACCAGGCCATATAATCTCTGAACCTGGATCCTACGCTGGTTAATATGTCATAAAGACTTCCATTGCAGCAAGAAATAAATCAGTAACATCATTGCTATCACTAGCAGGGAGGGAAACAAAATTTACATGAAAATTTTGTTCAAGTGACTGCTACTGAATTAGTGAAAGAAAGAAAGAAAATCACTGTGGGCGTGTATATTTACCCCCCTCCCCCCCCCCCCCCCCCCCCCCGCAAACATGTCCACTTTTCTTCCTCTTCCTATGTATAAAATCATTATTCCTATGGATACTCAATGAGATGGGGAGACCTTATTCATATCAATGCAACTCTATGATCTTTGCACTTTGAGTGTAGACTACACATGAATACTGATTCTAAGCTCACTTATATGATATGAGCAAATCAGAACAAGCTAGTCTGAAACAAGGAAAAGTAGAAATTACGCGGTGGGTAATATATGTCCCCGCTGGAAGTAGCATTTTGTAGCAAAATGTACAATATAGGTCAAAAATCAAGGTCAAAGGTCAAAGAGGTCAAAGGTCAAAATTCTGTGAAGGAGTTTTGAAGCCCTCACCTAGTGCCATCACATAAAGCAAACGGAATCGAAATCGGGTTAGAAATGGCGGAGTAGCATTTTGTAGCCAATGTACAATATAGGTCAAAAATCAAGGTCAAAGGTCAAAATTCTGTGTAGAAGTTTTGAAGCCCTCACCTAGTGCCATCACATAAAGCAAATGGAATCGAAATTGGGTTAGAAATGGCGAAGGAGTAGCATTTTGTAGCAAAATGTACAATACAGGTTAAAAATCAAGGTCAAAGGTCAAAGAAGTCAAAGGTCAAAATTCTGTGTAGAAGTTTTGAAGCCCTCACCTAGTGCCATCACATAAAGCAAACGGAATCGAAATCGGGTTAGAAATGGCGAAGGAGTAGCATTTTGTAGCAAAATGTACAATACAGGTTAAAAATCAAGGTCAAAGGTCAAAGAAGTCAAAGGTCAAAATTCTGTGCAGAAGTTTTGAAGCCCTCACCTAGTGCCATCACATAAAGCAAACGGAATCGAAATCGGGTTAGAAATGGCGAAGGAGTAGCATTTTGTAGCATTTTGATCACACACGGATGCACACACACACACAGACACACGGACACACACACGTACGGAGCCCGTTTCATAGTCCCCTGCTCGGACTCGTTCGGCGGAGACAAAAATAGTCAAGTCATAGCATGCTGAAGATTAAAAAATATACATACACATTAAACATCAGCTATTCGGTGTTAATTTCAGACACAAATCACTCAAAACAGTAATTCTTTTTTCTACTTTTTAAAGTGTAAGGCTAAGGGTTTTGATTTGATGTACATAATACTGGTCTCTTTTTTTTTATTATTTATTCTGCTACTCATAACCCAACATAATGACAATTTGAGAGAAAACAAAAGAAATTCACCAGCTTCATCTGTAATGTGTTGACATACAAACCTATCAACTCAGCCAGCTCGGTTAAAAGTAAATTCAATATTCACCAATCAAATTGCTACTTATTCTTGTATATTATGCTGTCATTGCTAATATGTTGTTATCACATCCCATACATGTCTAAAATAATTGCAAGTACTAAAGCATTTGGTAACTTTTTATTTTGCTGTTAAAAAGAAATAAATACACTTTATACTGTGTGACACTCATATCTCAATACGTTGTGGGAGTCAATCAAATTATCAATTGTCATGGGTTAATCACTGGCCTAATTTTGTATCCTGTGCAGCCATGCTACGAATACGTCATTGTCGAATGAATCAATTTTGCTTTCTAGGTCGGCAACTTACTGCTACCAATAGTCGCCAATCAGGGGCAAATGAAAGAAATTGGGTTAGCTAGATAAACAGCATTTGAGTAAGATTTGTCGATACTGTGCCTAGATATGATGGCAAGAAAGAAACACACGTTCATTTTCCCAAAAAAAAAGCAACCTAACATCCCCAGTCCACCAGATTATCTTTGTCAATAACAGAAAAATCCTATCATTCATTCAAGGATTTTTGCCGACTGAAGAATGCAGAAGTGAGACCACTGTTCTGCAGTAATCATCTCACTGTGGTAGCCAGAGTAGTCACTGCTACTGCAATTGATTCAAAAGAGGCCCAGCTACTGAAATCTTTGTCTTTAAATCCAGCGTAATCTTCTTGGGGGCAAGGCTCAGTGCCAGGAAATACTTTGTACATTTTTAGGAAGAGATATTGTAGATTTCATACACACATATTATCGAGAGCACATAAGAAGCTGAAGTCAATAATTCAAAAAGGGACTGCATGGAAAACAGGCAAGATCTTTAATAGCATCCATCAAAGACATACATCACTATTCATTTTAATAGCAACAGCAAGAGCTATGCTCACGAAAAGCTCTGGACTTCCAACTGACACGAAACCCCAAATATATACTTTATGCAGATATAAAAATGTTACACTAATGTATCTCTGTTTTACCAAGAAACTTGTTCAAAACTTTCAAAGAATCAGTAGAAGACTAATCTGCAATGCATCTGCTATGTTCAAGGTGGTCCATGAGCACTGCATTTGAACATCAAACCAATTTCTGAGAGGTCATTTTATGTATCTTGTATTTGCATGCTCTATTTTATCTAAATTCTCTACACCATACGCCAACTGAATTAGCCCCTTAAACCAGACACTCTCACCCTTTGTGCATATAGACCAATGACCAAATATGATCAGAAATATTTGACCCTGGCCGATCCTCACGCCCCATCTAAGTTTGCTTGATAGGCAGATTGAGAAAAAAGCATGCCTCGGCTGGATTGTATTACCATACCATCTAGGCACACAAGCATTACAGACTGGTGACCCCCGTCTCCGACTCCCTTGCGTTCCTCCTCGTGTCTACCCACATCCTGCATGGCGTGAGATGAGGGGGCATGCCACCAGTCTTGCTCATGTCTCAAACTTTCTGGTGACCATCAAGAGAGGCCTTGCAGACGCTCCGGCTGCATGGCTGTTCATTTCAAGACAGCTATGCCAGAGACTGGTGCACCAAGTTCCGCCTTACCACGGTATCACGTCAGCCATGGCAGTAATGTGATAGACAGGATTGATTACCAGTCTGCCATGGCTCAGATTTCTAATTAGTTGGACGGACCGACACAGTTAATTGCAATATGATGTAGCAGCTTCTTGATGTATAGCAAGTGCAGAATATGATGTAATTGCTGTATTCTGACGTTAACCGTGACAATAATTTCCACAATTGCAATTTAGCAGACCAAGATATTTCAACCATCATAGTAATGCAATTATTCTACGTTGGTATTCGATGTCAACAATTTCTTTTGATATATTATCTATGCTCACAAGCCTGTTCATGATGTAATGACAAAAATAATGTGTTTATCACAACTGTGTTGATTTAATGAAAAATACGGTATGGCTTTAAAAAGCGAAGTAGGAAGAGTTTTAAGTAAATGAAAGGAACCTAAGCAGAGCAAGATGGGGAAAAAAAAGAGCTAATGGAATAATCTCAACATTCATTATTACCACTGAATATGCTTGAGTTAAAGTCTAGTACTGTACTTTAAGCTTCTGATTATCATGATAATTTATCATTTTCAGTCAAGAGAGCAAGTAAAGCCCAAGTTCAAATTTGCAAGATTTACAAACACTGGCACTTCGTTCATAATTTGGTTATTTTGCTTTGTGAACTGCTAAAGTCCAGGTTATGACAGTATGATGTTTCTGAAAAGAAAGTAAACAAAACAATTATTACAGCAGTTATTTCTCACAGACTAGAATGATACAAGGCATTAACAACACTAAGAGATTATTGTTGATTTATAATTTCTTGAAATCTGTGGACAGAATTTACACCTTGCTCAGGCAGAGGGACAGAGTACAAGCAATAGCCAAAAGGAATTTAATTCTAAGTTCCATTCATAATGTTTAAATTTGGCCATCTTTTATAAAATAACCAGCGTAGCATGTTTAACTTTAATCTTCAGAGCTGAGCTCAAGAATTTATTGCTACACCTACATGTACATTTCTTACATCTGCCCCACAAATCAAACTCACTGAGATTTGCAAGCTACACTGGATGCTGTGAAGATGGTAAGTTTTTTTATTTCCAATTGGTTCACTATCAAAACATTATGTTGATACTCAACATCTCTGTTATTGCTACTTCTACCAATCTGTTCGGGCACAATGTAAATGTCACATTGAGATGGCGGCACGGGAAGGGTTAACAAGTCACTGCTCTCACAGACGTGGCCAAAAGCCAAGGATGTTAGGCGCAGTTCACCTGCATTGCAATGCCCCCGCTGTGAAGCAAACCAGGGCTTTCCACCCCGCCCCCTTCTCCTTTCTCCCCCTGCCCTGCCCCATCACAGTCTGGCAACCATGCAGTTAATCTTGGCCCAGATTCCAGGCCAGACCTCGCATGCAACACACCCTGCATCTCACACGCCCCACTCTTTTAGAGGTGGTGTCTGCAGGGTTGGCATGGCAACAAGGCCACGGAGAGAAATCGCACTGTACACTAGTTGTGTAAGAGCCTCGATCCGCAGGCACCCTACAGGGGCAGAGGTATGCATGGATCACTGATTTTGCTCTCAAGTAGCACTCTATTGGATAAAGTGTCTTTTTCATACCCACTGGCTCTTGAATGCTGATGTAATCTCTTAACACAAATTTGGAAGGAAAAAAAAATCACTCAGATGCGCTAGGATTCACTGAATTTATGCTCTCTACTGTTTATCTTTCTTTTTGAAGAACAAAAAACTTTTTTCCAAATACAATTAATTTTTTCAGTGATAGTAGATAAATCTGTCTGGCCGAAGTTCATTATCAACCCATTGAGGGACGAGCTGATTTTGCTATTTAACACACAATACCCATAGACACCTGCCCAAGCATACTTGTGAGTAGTCTCTCCTTCAGGGATTCTTAAAATAAACATGGACATCAATTAGATTTTTTTTTTTTCAGAATATCATCATTGCTTACTTGCAAGTGCAGGTCAAACATATTATATGGCACATTGTTGTAGATCATGTTTGTAGTATCCCCCACATTAGATTGCATCTTTGACTTGCACTATACATACAGGCCTGTCTCTCTGTCTCTCGCTCTCTCCCTCACACACACTGACACATGACATAGTCCGCTATTACATCATGTAAGGTAATATGGCGCTAACTTGCCAATTCTGCCTAACTTGCCAATTCTGCCAATGATTACCTTCATGTGTGAGTTATTGATGAGGAAAATCCCATATTGTTGTCAGCTGCAAGCAACCACAAACCTTGTCCTTCAACCACACACCCACATACATGCACATAACAACCTACACATACAGTGTTTACACACACTTATCACCATGCACACATACACACACACAACATACACACACACATGAACAAAGGCACACATGCCACACATATACAAATATACACATTATATACATATACACACATGCACACACAAACTTTACACTTGGAGTTCTTTTATTTTATATATTTTTATGTATATATCAGAACTAATCCATTGTTCTCAGGAAACAGACATATCATGCATCAAATCTATCATATGGAAAATTTTCCTATCAGAGTTAACTGTTCAAAATATCATAAATGTAAAGTTGGCAATGCTAGCTTTATTAAGAGGTAGGGGACCGTCAGAAAGGTTGTACACAGATGTCTGTTTTTAGCTGAAAATGCAATGATGCGAGTACTCTTTTTCAGCAAAATAACAACAAAAAGACACATAATGTACATACAACTGTATGTAGCTCAGGAATCTCTGCATGTAAATAGTGTGTAAGCTTCACAACAACACACTAGTGGCTGGCACAAGCCTGTAGAGTAAACAGTAACACATGTTATCATGCCACTTTCACCTGGTTCACAGCTCCGTAGGAAGCCATTTAGACTGTGATTTGACCACATTTGGCCCAGCAGTAAAGAGACTGGTATCATATACCAGGAGAAGCAGGTGCAATGGCTTAATGTGATAAAACTGTGGTAATCTTTGTTGGGGGCAGCTGTGCTACCAGTCACAGCTTCAACTCTTGTAATATAATCACACAACCCACAGATATTTTACATCAGCAGGTGTGGGGATTCCAGACTGGTTTACCACTTGGTAATGGTTGGTGACTGGACTTCCCCCCCCCCCCCCATGTCAGATTGTCAACATTTTCCCAGAATACTAGATCCATAATGCTGATGGCTAGCTTTTAAGAACTGCACACACACACACACACACACACACACACACACACACACACACAAACACTCACACAAATAAATATAATTATGTACTATATCATTTTTCTTCCACTGCAGTTATTCCCTTTGTGTATAGTATCATGTAGTTAGCCCTGTTGAGAAAACCATGTACTTGTGTTGATGGAAAACTGCATTTCAATGCACTTTGTTCCCATTAATCATTACTGCATTTCTAATGAAGTATTACATATATTGCAAATGAAGGGCACAAACAAACAAAACAAATGTTTCTTTCTCCTAGCCCTGCCATAGACAAACTGTCAGCACTACTTAAAGATCAATTAATCCTTATTGATGTCTACACATCAAAACACAAGTGCTACAACTAAGCCACTCATCCTGTTAAGGGTACTGGCCATTGTAAAATGCTGTGAAATTTCATTGATTGGATTATCAACCATGCCCCCCTCCCCCCTACACACACACAAATCATTTTTGTAATGCTTCTCTTCCGAAACTCACACTCACTTACTTTAAGTCACAATCAAGATTTGACTTTGAATTATCTCTAACTTTTCATGACACCCTACCGCAAGAGGTGTTATTTCACAAGGACTTACAAACACAATACCATTTATGCAAACATGCAGAAAAGAGAAATTCAGTGAATTAGCATTTTGTCCTCTGGAATGACGCAAATCTGGCATGATGTATTCACTTTGCTATTTAACTTCCAGAGAAACCACATCAAACTAGCCTTATTATAACCTGTAAATAGCTTTATACAGCTGAACCTCTCTTATCCGGCCTCCCTTTATCCGGATCTCTCTATTATACGGACGCAATCTCGCCGTGATTTATTTTTATTTTTTTAATAATTACGGGAGGAAAGGGGGATTCCCAACTCCTTGAGAACTCCTACACAAACACACATGAATTACATATTACTTCCAACATGATTAACATAGATTACATCAAATTTCCTTCCAAATTGCTTACCTTCAGACGCATTTTAACATCCCCAAACATCCCCAAATGTAACAATGAAAAGGTTGCAGTATACACATTACTACATGTGGTACTACGATGGGCTACATCAGTACATGTGTATGTATATGTACATGTATATTAAGCATTGAGTCTCCCGTATCCGGCCAAATCCCTTATCCGTATGAGCCCCGGTCCCGACTTGTCCGGATACGAGAGGTTCAACTGTACATCTCTGGACCAAGTTTTGTTGGATTGGCAGAATACAGTGTGATTAATCAATCATAACAAATTCAAAATTTTCCCACAAGCCTATGATATGATTCAAACAATGAAGACAAATTAAGAGTGTTTTTTTTTAGATATGTCCTGTCATGAACTGATGTGAAGCTATTTACATCTATAGAGACATTCCCTTTAACACCCCTTCATCTTCTATAATCAACCTCAACCACTTCACATCAAAGTAAGATATGAAACAGATTTCTCAATCACTTCACATCTAAGTAAGATATGAACCAGATTTATACTATGTGACACAAATAGACAATATAGTAATACACCTGTGGTGAAGGAAAATGCATAAAATGCTTACCTCTGGTGAAACAAAATCTGTGTTACATTCTTTGTTTGTGCATATTTTTATGTGTGTGTATGCATGTGTGATTGTGTGTATGTGTGTGTGTATACATATAGTTATATGCGTGTGCATTTTTGCGTGTGCATTCTAACTGCAAATTGCCTACATAATTTCCATGCACATATAAAGATCAGGCTGCATCAATGCTTGTAGAGTGTGTGTTTTAAAGCATTTATTGCGGAAAAGTCTATGGTTGCTGAAAAAAACAGTGGTGGTATACATTTTGACATTGAAAATTGCCAGATAAGACCCCGAGTTGTTAAAAATCAATTTCCAAATTCATCGCCTACGTACAGGATTTATGTTGTAAGTGCATAATTTGTGAGTCTGAACAATGCATTTCGGTAAATCTAGACCTTCCTTTCAATATGACACCATTTATAAAGTAAGTGATATTATCTTGCAACTGCTAAAAGTAGGATGTGTGATGAGTTCATGATTGAACGAAATGGAATGTCTAAATTGTGCATGTTTAATAGCACACTCTACGGCTAGAACACATGATGACAGGGTACTTTCACCACTTTGGCTGGATTTAGTAAGTAATTATTTAAAACCAGGATTTCAATAAAATCTGAATTACTATGTCCTTCACAATTTGAGTGACTATAAATTTCATTTTGACTATCATTAAAACAAATTCATATCAGGCATCAGCACTGAAGACGCACTAACAACAATTTTTACATACTTTGCAACTGGTATAAGCAGGACCACACATCACAAAGAACTTTCTGTTCTCTGTCTGAAATCATTATGACACTGCAAGCTGAAGACACTTTGAACATCAGATTCAGTTAATAGTTCAGGAGAAATGTGGCTTTTAAACATGAAAGTCTGGCTAAAAATCTAGAAATATTGATAATCTGATATGAGTATATTTCCATTTGCTACATTGCAAGCTTTCATATGACACATTATTTTCCCTGGCTTTATGTTGAACAACCTGTGATGTAAAATGAAAGACATCTGGTTACTAGAAATGTACAAGTTTCGAGGAAAATTGACTTCATGGTCAAGATGAGGTTAAGGGTAAAGGGGATTTAAAAGCATTCAACTTTGACTTTATGGCAACATGCATCAAAAGGTTAAATCAAACCACTATGATACTTTAAAAATGCTACCTTTGATAATTATTACTTTATTCAGACTGAGTGCCTACATTGTATATGTAAAGCACCTAACGCTCATCAAAGATGACATTTTAGCAAATGGTATCATGAAACTTTCACTCAAATCTCACAGACATACTCACTGATTTTGTTTTGTTAACCCATTTCACTCCTTCTTTGTTTGCATGCTTAATCTACCTTTGAATAGATTTCATCCTTTAGTCTTAATTTCTTTAGCAAACCAGAACAAGGATCATTAATAGAGTTGGCCACCTCTCAACAGTTATTGCACATTCCATAAGGGCAATTATGCACAAGTCTCCACAGCAATAGCAATCCATCAAAGAATGCCCATATGAGAGAGAAGGAGATTGAAAAAAAAGAAATCCCCTAAAAAGTCATATCATAGAGCCTGCATTGTCAGATACAGAGTAGCAGCGCTGGGGCTAAATGTAAATGCAACATCTAGCTTTTAGCGCGGGTTTCATAGGAAATCTATTCACTCAGGTAATTATCGCGCGCTACGTGCACAGGTTGTTGGGTACAGGCAGGCTTGTCACACAAGGGGGAGAGGATGAGTGTGTGGGATAAACACGGCATAGCGGCTGGCAGGAAATGGTTGCCTGGCAACCGTATCTCCACTCTCTTTTTTTCTCTCTCTCTTTTTAATATGCACCATCTGCATTGTTCTTCATGGGAAAGAGCTGCAATCCGTGGCCTCAGCACACTTGCGGGTGAATGCAGCCGCTGCACTCTCTTTCACTCACGCTTGCTTTTCTGCTCCTTCATGCTTTCTACAAACACGGTCAAGCCAGCAGAACATGAGCTTTGCGTCATGAACGCCTGCCACCTTTATCTCCCGCCCTCGAGTAAAGGCAGAGTCCACAGTATACCGAGCAGAAATGCACGCTTCTTCATTTTGCTACCACTGCCTCCCATTGTTTACATCAGCCGAGCTTACATTATCAATACGCCTCACCTCTGCTCAAACATGAACTCGATTTTCAGACGGTGGTGCTAATGCAGAATGCGACAGACTTTCATATTTGACATAATCTGCAGTATCTGCACTTAACCTATTCATTGCCATTAGTCATAGCTAGTATGTTCTCTCATAATTGGGAGGTGGGGGAAATGAAGCATGTTTAATATATGATATCACAAAATATTTTGGTCAACTAAACTTGACTGATTGTAGTACAATCTGTATGACACCAGCCAGAAACTATGGCTCTTGCTGTGTTGGATGTTGCCCAACTGGCAATATCAAATGGAAGCACTCATGACAAGCATACTGTACTTTCCATTATGTACACAGTGTTTCAATTTGATTTCTGCATATGAATGAATGATTGAAACTCCATCTAATGAATTTGAAATATTATTATAGAAACAAATGAGACGTGTCTCTGATCTGCTATGACAGACAGAGTTGTATTTTCAAAGCAGATGTTTTAGTATTTTCCTGTTCTTAATTCTTTTCATTCTGCCCATCCCATGGCCTACTCCCTGTGGAAATACTGTGCCCAAGATTTATATGTGACCAGAATTGAAAAAAGAAGAAGAAAGAGTCAACATTGACATCATGCAAAGTGGACTTGATTACAACTGAGCAAAACTAATTTTACACACAAGAAATATGAAGAACATTGTACAAAGTACATTCCCGTTTTTAGTTTTAGAAGATGTTTGCTATCGGGACACTGAATATTATTTATACATATAATTATATAACAAATCATAGAATCTGTCATCATAGCCACATTCACACATGGGAAGTAATGGTTTTTGCATCGTGATTCAAAACTCGAGTTTATTTGCCACCGTTCACACACGCAGCGCAAGACAAATTATTACAATGTTTCGATAACAAAATTAACAGTGACCGGAACTTGATACCGAGAGTCCAAGTATGCGGACCTGCTGTGGCACATTGAATTGTGGGATTACAAAACTTGAATTTCTCTTTGTGTACCATTCACAAACACTACTCAAGGCGAATGATTGCAATGTTTCATGTAAAAAAAAAAATTTGCATCAAGATGCAGCTCTTGATACAAGCGTTATTGTATCCACACACAGAAATTCAATGGTTTTTGCATAATTTCTATTCAAAAACTTGATTTTCAAAGAGCATTACCTGGGGTGTGTGTGAACGGCACCATTATTTCTTTACCTCAATCATCCCACTTGCGAAACTGACCCGACCACCGGAACCTTGAAAACAAACAAGATGATCCTGCCCCTTTATTACATTGTGTACATTATACAACTTTCAGTTTAATTGGGGTGTTGGCTTTTACTGACACGTTGAGAGAATTAATAGACTCTGACTGGCTTTCCACACCACTGAATGACACGGAAATGAGAATGAGGATGGAATCGTGGTGGCGATGGAGGATTGGGGGGGGGGAGGGAGAAGTGAGGAAGGGAGAGGAGGGATGAATACTCCATTGATTCTGAACAGGATATTATTCACCCGGAGAGGATTAATAGATGAGAGCCGAAGTGATGCTGACACCGTGCTGAATCTCGGAGGAGGAGGAGCGCATCATTACCAATCATCCCAAAAGCCACAGACAAGCATCCGCTTCCAACACTCATTTTCTTCTCCTTCTCAAACCCTTCCTTAGTGTCATCCTATAGTAGGACTTAACACAGTCATTGTCTAACCCTCTTGCCCTGACAATAGAGTAAACTCCCACAGGATTTAATAAGCTAACACATTCACTTCCTATAAGCAATTATAATGGATTATTGTCCAGACCAGAGTGTGGCAATATCTGACTGTGGTCAAAATTCGACACAAAGCATGATGGGATTGGGTGAATGAACTAACGTGACATCAAAATGATACCCTTCCACACACCACATATGGAGGAAAAAAAAAAGAAATGAAACCATTGCTGGTGGAAAATTCATTATTGATAGATTCATGAATATACCACATGCTGTCACGTGGTATGTTGTGGTATTCTTTGAAACCTATCAAACATGGAGTTTGCTGTGACAGGGGAAATGTTCTTTCATATCAGAACTAATCTAAAAATGCATCGGATGTCACCCTTTTCTGACTTAAAACTGTGCCTACAATGTACAAAACATGATTTACAAAATATTAGTTGACAGTATACCTGTCAGCTAGCTATCATAAGCATTCATTCTCACGCCTCATGAATATTCACAAGGATTTTCCACTTCTCATTTTGTGAGCATTGATTAGTATTAGTGGTCAGCCCTGTTCTTCACCATTCTCACACATGCCAAACAGGCAATAACACCGCTCGCCCATCTATCTGCACGCTACCAGCAATGCAGCAGGGGCAGTGTGCGTGACCCCTGCATCCAACCCTCCAAGCATTGTAGAGCAAGATCAATACTTTCTCGATCAAAACATTTACATCATGCTCTAATTACCACCCACACAGGGACGTGACAATCTCATTTAAAAGAAAAAAAGGGGGAATGTCTATTTTAATAACAGAATGGTTTGCATATTTTCTTGGAATAGGTCACAACACAATGCATCCAATGTTAAAGGGACATGGAAAAAAAAAAACGAAGAAGAATCTACTCTGTCACTGGCTGTCATTCAATATGTATGAGGTTGCTGTGATGATCATACTGTCAAGCGGTAATCCTTTTACGGCACACTCTGGAAGAAATCACCTTAATGCCAAGGCCCACAGATTATTAGCACTTACATTGGTTGATTACCATCTTTCTACTGTGAGGTCAAAATTGGCAAATGGCTGAGTGAGGGCCTTGGTGCCACTGTCAAGGGCAATTACAAGTGAACTGAAAGAGTGTTACGCGAACACACACACAAATACTCATATACACACACACATCTGATTACCCTATCTAAAAGTCACGTAAAGCATAAAACTAACTTGCACTGTGTGCATATCAGTGAACCTATATGTACAAAGAGACTTTTGTGTGCATGATACACATTTAAATATTTTATGTAGCTCACGATTATGAAGTGCTATAATGGTAATAACCTTGTATGTTAAAATTGATATAATGTATCTGTTTTGATTTCTAAATAACTTTACAAATTGATGTTTATTGCCAAAAAAACAGAAAAAAAAACCCAAGCCAGGTAGGAGAAGAGACAGGCTCATGTTAGATGATACAGTATTCTTAAACATTACCTCTCCCAAAACCTACTTCATTACTTGCACAATAAAGACTAGTATCAGTGCCAATGCAATGTACATTATCTAAAAAAATAATAATAAAAACATGCATACTGTATCAAATATTGTAACCTAGAGCTGGTGTTAGGAAAACGTCAATACATTTTGCTCAGACAGTTAGAATCAATACCATTTTTTTTTCTAAAAGAATGATACTTTTACAGTGTGTCGGCGGATTCAGTAAAGAATGGTAAGCTACAATATGTGCTGTTGGCCAGATTGCTCTCATGACTTACGTCACAAGAACGTTGCAATCATACCTCACTGCAATGAATGTTTAATGACAGGGACATGAACATACTTATAAAATATCTAATTTATCACTGCTTTAATGGTACCTTTTGCCACATTTTTGTAGTGTGCGCAATAATTAATCATCATGCTGTTATTTGAATTTTTTCCTGCACTTCCCTTCAGAAAAAAATGTTTTTGTCTTTTTCTCCCCTCTTGACTAAAATTATCATTCGTCATGATAAATCCCCAGCAAAGTATTTGGGTACATCCTCAGACGGGGACAGCCGGCATTACCTTCCCAGACAATGATAAACAATAGGTACACCACACTAATAGAGTGTATTAAACTTGATTAAAATTCCAGTGTATACACAGAACAAACACTCCTCTCAAGTGTATTTCTCGCTTTACCTCAGGCTTTCCCTTGAAAAAAAGGGGCAGGGAAGGTGGATGGGGGAAGGGAGAAATAGGGAGGGGTGGGGGGGGGGGGGCTCGGAGAGAGAGCGAGAAGGGTACATGGCTTTTCAGCCCTCAGTCTGCTGCTGAGGAAATCCTACTCTCTGGAATGCCATCAAATGCCAGGCATAAGTCTGTCTGCCCTATGGCTCTCTGTGTCACAGATTGACTACATGTGTGCCGTTCTAGCTCGCTGGGTTATTAGATTATTACAACTGCTAACTATGCATTGTGTAAATGCATACATGTATTAAATGTAGTGCACAGAGTGACCATACTATAGTGAGTATGTTTCCTTTCATTTTCGTTGTCTGCTACATCATTGTAACTCGCTTCTCTAGAAGATGGATATAAGTTACCTCTTCTTTTGCACCTCCCTCAATGTTTTAATTTTGTATGAGGTTTTTTTTTTTAAACTATTAATTGGGTCTAGGATGCTAAGTAGCACTTTGATATATCAATTGTGCATTAAAGTGTACAATATTGTGTATCTGCTAAAATAGGTTGAGCAATCCTTGCCATATTTAAGAATACACTTGCCATATTAACAATCGAAATAAAAATAATTGATTTCTTTGGCTAGATTGCTTCTAATTTGAAGTCTATTATCATGGAGTAATTTGAAACAGGTGCATATTTCATGCCCCGCATCTCCTCCTATCAGAGCAAATACAGACATTGCACAAAATATGCACCAGACACAGGTAACATTCATCATGGTTTTAGCAGTCTCAAATGATTAAGGACACACAACGATTATGGCGATTAGCTGTGGTATGGGAAAAATCTTGAAAGGAGCACACAACAGACCACACACAGCCCGGTGAATAAACTGCATGTCTCTCTGCTACTCTCTTGTGCTTCGCTCATCTGTGCAGTCACCATGGCAACCTCCCTTGCAATTTTCATGATTCGGGCTAGACAGCCTTCCAGGCACTACTTGCATACTCATCAAGGCGGGCAGACGACAGGCACAGGTAGGGTAAATATCATGGGGCATTGTCAGCACGGCGATGCTGCATCCTTCAAGAACACTTTTCTTTGTCCTAACGCAGAGAAAATGAATGCATTGATCAACGTCGTACATCAAGACAAGTGTGTATATATTCCTCTCATGAACAGGATGAATGCATGTACACAATCTGCCACTGCAATTGTGTATAGATTATGACTGTGACATTGCTATATGATACTCTGTGAAGCGCTGACTTTGCATCAATCCTAGTTACACAGGAAACTATGACAGGTCTATGACTTTTACTGACAAAAAAAGCAATAACAAACGAAACATGAAGACAATAATCACTGTCAACATAAACATGACTCAGTAATTTCCATAAAAATCACCATAACTAGCTATCAGTCGTTGTATGCATGGCCAAGTAAAGAAAACCGACAAATCATTGTTTGTGGACACTTTGCCAAAACGTTGGCTCAACATTTGCAGTGATCGGTGACAGAATGCCACATACACTGTATTCTGTACATTTAATAACCAATGTTTGTCAGACATTCAGTAGCACATTTCATCACTGTTGGACTCCAACTGGGTTAGAGTATTTCAACAGGCAGTCAGTGACTGACTCACACTGATAGAAATGTCCCATTGCATGCCCTGCTTGTCAACCGATGGAGACGTCATGGCGACCACCAAGAATCAGTCCAAAAATACTGGAACAAACAGTCTTCGGTACCAATAGCAGAGAATTAGCAGAGAATTTTCTTTGGACCATGGATGTGGTTTTGATATCAAATAAAAAGCCGACGACAAATGTGAAAAAACAGCAACAACAAAACTATGACTGCATAAAATCTGCAATGATCAACTACCCACAGGAGGTTAGGTCACATACTGGCGACTACTGTATTAAAAGCTGTTATTTTGGTGAGGGTTTAACATTTTTTCGCGAATTTTGTGAATCACAGATGGACTGCGAATTTAACAACACACGAATATTTCACCATACGCTAAGGCAGTAGTGCCCTTATGAAGGCCTCCGTGGCAATTCACAATTTAAACAACATCTCACGAAAATGTCCGTGACCTCCTCATTAGCGAAAATATCTGTATGCGAAAATAACAGCGTATACAGTGTACTTGTCACAGCTGGTAGCACTATGGGTGACAGGGATAAGAGATGAATGTTAAAAGTAGTAATGAGTCTAGGATGATAACTCATCCTTCACAAATCTGTGATTCCTTATCAATATTTGACTAGATTTATTCACTGCGTGGAAGTTTGTTCCTTTGTTACTACATGTACAACTGTATGTACTCATCAAATTTTCAAATACCAAATTCAATATTTTTGTGGGGGGATTTTTACATGTACCTAGCCTTCATTAATAAGACAGTTCCTGTTTTTTAATTACTGTATACGCTATAATTTTCGCGTACATAAATTTTCGCGAATTGCCGCTGTCACACATTTTCGCAAGTGGTTAAATTAGCGATTGGGGGACCAGAGGAAATATGAAGTGGCAAAGAAAGTGTTAATTTTCAACTTACTAGCAAATAAGAATGATACTAGTTATACACTGCATGAAAAAGACTTGCCAAACTCTGCGAACTAGTAAGTTAGAATTCAACATTTTTGAAGTGGTTAAGTCCATCGCGCTAGATTTGTGACGAGTGGTCCCCTTGCGATAATGGATTGGCTCTCTACAGTATCGTAAGTAGACGTGGACGTGCGTAAACAAGCTTAGCCAGTATAGTCTGTTCGGTAAGCCGTGACATGGTATACTAGTACTGAAATGTTCGTATCATCAAGGCAAGGGATTCATTTTGGAAGGTGATATTTTCGCGTGTTGTTAATTTCGCGAATAGCTCCCGACTCGCAAAATTCGCGAAAATAAAACCCCCGTGAAATATATAGCGTATACAGTACATAGTGAAGCGGAAATCACTATCTCTAAATTTTATTTTTTATTTTTGGTATTGTTGCACTATTTACATTATTATGTTTGTATCTGTGGATTATGTTTGTATCTGTGGAGTGCATATGGAGTTAAATATCTCTTTACAGTCAGTTGATTCTGGTGAGCGTTAATGCAAGCACCTACACATGGTTTTGAGGTAGTACCAATTTCCTCCAGTAGTTCATGTAAACATGATTTAATTACAGCTGTATGCACTGAGTAAATACTCGAGTGTTGACACAATCATACCAGCACTCTTGCAGAGGGCTTGTGTAAAATAACCAATACCCATTCAATGAAACGATGAAACTACGATTAGTACTCATTCCAGATATTTCACATGAGAGTTTACAGCAAAATAGCATCATTGGTGAGCTGTACAGTTGTGCTTGTGGGCATGGCAAGAAAAAAAAATGAAAGCACTGGCTAAGTACTTTACCACTTCTTGTGAATTATATGAAGATCAATAAGATTTGCAATAACTCTGCTGAAACATCAAAGAACCATATGTGCATCTTTCAATGTTCATACACATGTAATATGCATAAATGCATGTATGCATAATGTATTATAAACACATAATTTCTGTTGCCTTGACAGCAATTTGAGGCAACTACCAACCCACAATGCACATTACCCAGTGCAAGAGATTTATGCTGAATGGTGCGTGACCGCAGTGCAAACAGGCCCCTAATCAATAGTACACTGGTTCTGTTGGTGCAGTGCCGTAGCAGGTGCAGAGCACCCATCTTGCTCTAGTCTCGGGAGATTTTTAATCAATAGGGTGCAATGTTGTAAACCTGCAGTATACGTCCAAGAATAGAATCCAGTCAACGACACGGTGTCCCCTGGGAAAATTAAATTCAGTGCAGCCTGTTTTCAGTGAAAATATTGGTAAATGAAGCTTTTTGGACTCCTATCCATTAAAACTTTTTGATGCCAAAGGCATGAAAATCTCATTTATGAGTCTGCAATTAACTCACTGCTTGTTTGAGACAGGTGGATAGAGTGTACAGCCCAGGGGTCATAGGGTGAAAGGAGGGAGGTGCTCATTTCTGACACTCTTTATATGAATTCTTGCCTAATGGTTATCTTAGTTGGCAACATGCCAGGTAAAATGTGCACATTTTGAATTTGTGAATTTGTGAAAGTCACATAGTTAACATGATTTACACCATATGTTTCTATAACAGCCTGTCAATAGCACACCTCAATACAAGCGCTCAGATTAAGGGCATGAAAAGAAAATACACCGGCAGTGGAAAGGTTTTCCATAATTGGAGGCATATTTTCCACCATTGTACATAGGCATGGGAATGAATTAGTAAGCACGTTTATTATAAACACAACCACACTTCCTAATATCAATTCAGTTTGACACTGAACTCAATTTCTGTGGAAGTACTGCCTATCATTAATGGATATTGTCATATAAACTATGTCTGAATTTCTGTCATATGGGCTTCTAAACATATTGGCTAGCCTTGAGTGGGATAAAAATACTCTATACAGCACATACATGAAATAAAAATAATTTGGTAAAATCTTCAGTGGTATGGTTCCTCCTGTGTGTAATATGCAATAGGTCAATTCCATTGTGACTTATGGGACAAAGTGACAATTTTTGGCAATTTCAAACCAGTATTTTGAGAAAATAGTTGCATCAAATGCATTTTTCTCAGTTCATGGTTAGATCCATCATATCACAGTTTATGAAAACACCATATTTAGTTTGAAAAGTATCATTGCATTACGTACAGCAACAAAAAATTGCTGTCGTGACTTATGGGACATCTGAGGACCACCGTTTTTCACGTGGGAAAGTAAGTTCTGAAATATTCTTACACACAGAGACTCTGGAAAGATATTTTCTTTCCTGAATGTAGCAAAGGGTTGGTGCTTACCCTGAGCCAAGTGGTATGAATATCTACTCATTGGTACAGTAGCAGGATAGGGAAAACCAGTGTGACTGATGGGACACAAAAACGTGACTTATGGGACGCTATCAACTACCACATTTTGAGATTGAGAGAATAATATTTACTGATGCCGGAACAAGATCTAGAACATCATAAAACCAATCTATGACCAAAGAACATTCAGAAAATAAGCCATCTGAGAATTACACAAGCTGTATTATGGTCATAATAGTGTATCAGAAATGATACATAAATTCTGCAAAAATTGGCAATTTTCATGAAAAATGAAGGTTTTTCGGACATAACTCCACTCCACGTTCACCGATGTTCACAAATGAGGTATCAAAATATCCGTTGTGAAAGGCTGCCTTGAGTAAACAATACCAGATCATCTAATTAAGCTTCATTAATCATCTATACTCAATAGTTTGATTATCATAAAATGCAACCTTTCCGTGGAATTGACCAATAGCCAGTCACTATTTCATCTGATTTGTTTGGTTGGTAGCATCTAATGCTTCTTTTTATACAGCTAGCTGTTTACTTGGTTATGATACATTAATGCACTCATTTCGCTTGCAATTCTGATCATCTATGAACAGACTATAGACCTTAATTCAAGACCCCTTCATATCATACTGTCCAAAATACCTATAAACATAGATTCAAATTCAATGTACACATTTGGAAAAAAAAAAAAAAGTTGTTCCTGCCAACCAGAAGGCTTACCCATGGCTTACCAGTCATAGCAATACATACCAAAATGTCATGTCAGTACCATTCATTGCCATGGATACTAGTTCTAAACAACCTCACCTTTATTGTTGCTGACCATGCTTGCACCTGGTTCCAACCCAAGCTATAACAAAAGACTATGACATCATCACTTTGGTATTCTATGCGCAAACTAAGTCTCATTACTGAAATATACTCATAACAGCTACAAATGTATAAGTTATGAAAATGCTTGTTTGTTTCTTAATTAACAAACCAAGATGCAGTTTATAGATCCCAAAACTGGCACATTCTCCTATAAATCCCCATCAACACACTTGATTTCAGTTAGAACAGCTATAATCCATCAATGCAGAGTTATTTGTTAAATGTTGCAGAAGCACACATTCAAACTGTTTTCACTAGTATAATTCCTTACATGTCAGTAGTCTTCACAGTTACTGTTTCATAGACTTGATATTTTCCGGCATTAAAACAAAATGGAGGCAAAGGACTACCGCAAAGGATGAAAAATCATATTTTGTTTTCCCACTGGCAACATGTGACTAAAAAATCAATCTTAAAATACATCATGCCTTTTAGCTGGATCAAGTATAAAATTGACTGTGAAAGAAAAGATCAGGGCTGCCAACCTCTGCCAATCCGGAATCTAGTCATGCAGAGTTTAAAACATATTTTGAAGACAAACATCACATTCCAGTTGGAAAATAGAGAGATTGCCTGTTTCAGACTCATGCAAACATTGGCTAAAAATTATCAGACTTTTCAGATTGATAAAAAGGATATTTCCACTCCACGATGCTGATGCACATCCTCCTGACAGGATTGTCCAGCGTCAGACAGAAAAGCGAGCGCGGGGGCCGCGAGGGCACCCCGATGTGCTGCTTCTTCTTGCCGTAAGCGTTGCGCTTCATGCTGTTGACGGTGTTGGCGGCCGCCAGCGCCTGCATCCAGGCGTTGCTTAGCGGTTGCTCGGAGAGCGGGACGGTCGTGGTCTGGCCCGGGGTAGGTGCCCCTAGGCCAGTGGTGGTGGTGGTGGTGGCACTGGACGGGGCCGTGCCAGAGGTCGCAAGAGGTCGTGACCCCGGCGCCGCCTGGGACGCAGGAACGGTCCCGCTGACGTAGGTACCGCTACTGCCGGTCCCGGCCGGTGCAGCATTATTGTATGGACCTGGAGAGAACAAGACAAAAGAAGTCATTTATTTGTAGCCCTTTACATTATATGACTATCATCAACAGTGTCTTTTCTATCCATACAGGATCGTGTTTTCAATATATCTCTTACAGCTTGGTCCAAAGGTACACGATGAGTATGACAAATTTCTGCAAAGTCAAAATGAGGATACCACATACAAATACACAATAATTACCATGAAAACATATTTCAGGGTTGATGAAAATATAAGAATTGATACTGGATGAATAAATTGGTGATTTATGTTACTGTTGGTTTATTTTATCATTAAACTCATTTAACACTGAAGGATTCACTATACTTTTCTAATTCAGGGAATTAGTCTGGTGCCAAAGGATCTATATTTTCTATGCATTTTCACAAAGACTTGCCATGTTTGTTACGTGTATGATAATACAACCTTCATTAAACTTTACATATCACGTTCACATACATCTCCAGAGATTTAAAAGTAAGAATAAAGATTATAGTCATGCTATTATGCATTTAATCAAGAACTCACTATTTACTGTTTAAGTCATTTATTGGATTAAAATCTTCTGATGGTGGTATCTAGCATTTGAGAGTTTCGGTGATAGCAGTTGAAATAAAATCGATAAACAGCAATGGCTATACCCCTAAGGGTGGGATTTCACGGAGCACGCGAACGATTTGCGAAGGACGCGAATGACAAAATCCAACATTCGGAAAAGTTTTTCTCCGAATGTTTTCCGACAATGAAGCCGAAAACTATTCTCGCGCAATTTGTGCGAAGTTCCCACGACGTATGTGCGATTGTCGTGTGTATCATTGCTAAAGTACAGCATGTTACGTACACGAAGAACACGCGACGGAAATGCGAACAACGAAACATTTTCAATAATCATGGGAGAAAATAGCAAGGAGAGGTGGAAGCAAGAAAAAAATCAACTCAAAAAGCTTTCTTGAGTTGATTTTTTTCCCCTGTATTTCTCCTTTCTTTTTCTCTCATTTCTCTATCGCATGTGTTTGCCTACATTTTTTCCCCCTATAGTAGAGCAGATAAGCCCTCAAAATCACGTGAATTGTGCAAAATTTGACTAAAGCATGAAACTTTCACCAGTGTTAGTACATACCATAAGATTTATTTTAAGATCGGGAGGTAAGTCTGATTTGACCTCTGATGACCTCCAGAGGTCAATGTACTTTAGATATCAGAAAATCGATGTTTTTAGACATTTGCAAATGATATATGTGGTTATGTTGCACTAAACATGCATTTATACCACAGAGAAATCATTTCCAGATTCAACAGAGCACTGACAGGTTTTTACCTTTGACCTCTGATGACCTCCAGAGGTCAATGAACTTTAAATATCAAAATATCGATGTTTTTAGACATTTGTGAATGATATATGTGGTTATGATTCACTAAACATGCATCTATACTTCAGGGAAACCATTTTCTGATTCCACAGAGCATTGACAGGTTTTAACCTTTGACCTCTGATGACCTTTGGAGGTCAATGACCTCAAAATATTATATTGATCTGTGATGTCATTGGTTAATGGTAAGCATTGTTAAGATGTACAAAACAAGCATATTTGTCTTACAATGAAATTGTCTTCATATTCTAAAGAGCAGACAGGTTTCTACCTTTGACCTCTGATGACCTTGAGAGGTCAATGACCTCAGAATATCAGAATATTGAAGTATGACATCATTGGTGAAAGGTCAAACATGGTAAAGATGTACAAAACAAGCATATCTGTGTACTATGACATCGTCTTCATATTCCAAGGCACACAGACGAGTTTCTGCCTTTGACCTCTGATGATCTCGAGAGGTCAATGACCTCAAAGTATCAGAATAGTTTGGCATCATCAATGGTAAACATGATGATGTTTTAGAGAGCACTCGTAGGCCCTGTTTATTAACGAGCCATTACCGTTCACCTATGAAAATCACACAAGGTCAAATACCTCGAATGAAATGTGAGGATGTTAATATTGATATTGCGATAGTTAATAGTTAATAATTGTTTATAATGTAGGGCTTACAAACCATGCATTTCTGTTACCAAAAAAGTGGCTACTCATTCCGCAGAACTTTTCAGGTAATTATCTAAGTCGGGTATGTGCACAGAGCAAGGGGTGTCGATCTGTTTTCACGTGGGGGGGGGGGGACTTGGAGAATATGTAAAAGCATAAGTTCATGGTGCAAAGGAATGAAGCGGAGGGGGAGGGGGAGGATGTGGGTGGGGGATTGGATTTTTGCAGGTTTAGACCTGAAATCAGCGATTCAGTGTAGCTCTTGTTTAATGTGTGCGTCATCACATATACGGAAGTTGATGGGGTGTGGGCGCATCTCACCTACCCTCCTCCCAAAGACGAAGTTTTTTTTATTTAAGAATCTGAAGCATACGTTTTGGGGAATATTTGGAAAATTATGGATCACCAAGGTGTACCAAGTCTATATGGATGGGAACCCAGCAAGCGCAGCATTGGCGAGGGTAGGGTATTCCACTCCCATTCGACAGAGCTCTTGTATTTTGAGAAATGAGATTCAACGACCTGGCACACAGGCAGTTTTGAAGGAATACCTCGAAATTTGTATCAAAAAGGTGTAGTAAGTCAGCCATCTATGGAGGAAGACCAATCGACAGAAGGATGTGGGTGGAGGTATCCCCCTCCCACATTATGGAGCTTTTGCATTCTTTTGTTTGCAATTCGATGATCTTGTGCCACTCTTGGTTGAACTACCATTTTGAAAAAAAAAAGTCCATACCCAAATGTGTAGCCATAATCAATGCATGGAGGAGAGGTTGATACAGCGAGAGGAGGGTATGAAAGGGGCTGTCCCCCAATCCTTCCCATGCGAGGGAGCCTTTGCAGTAAGAATAGAAATGTAAAAAAAAAATCTAGTATACACATTTATGATGGAATATTTGGGAAATTATCAGTAAAAGGAGTGTACCAAATCTAAGGGTAGAAACCGAGGAGGGATTGTTAATTGAAAGATACACTACCCCCTCCAACAAGAGGGATTTTCTTTAATATGTCGGAACTGAAATTAAAGATCTAGTACATACTTTGTGATGATATAGAACAAAAATGGGACAAAAGCACTGAGCGTATATGGAAGGGGACATAACGAAAGATAGTGTGGGGGAGGGGGTATGCAAAGGAGATTCTGCCTTTTAATCTGGTGCATACTATAGCTGAAATGTTCGGTGACAGTTCATTTTCTGTCAAAAAAGTGAAGAAAAAAAATCTCAATCTCAGGAAATACTTGGAGGCAAAGTTTTATGTCCCCACCATTCCCCCTCCCATATTTTCTCGGGAGGCGGGGCAAATGCCTCTTGCCCTCCAAAATGAACAATCGTGCATATATAGGAAAGGCTTTTCATCTTTGGAATTCAAATAAAAATATCTCTTAAAAACATTTTTCACAGAATAAGGGAAATTATCATTCCCCAAAGTATGTTATATCTGTGGAAGGAACCAAGCAGGGGGAAGGAGTCTATCAAAAGGAGATATCCCCTCTCACAGAAGGGAGATTTTGCATTTCAGAATTAAATTTTAACAATCCGATGCACACTTAAAGTGAAAAACTTGGGCAGTTTTCTGTCTAAAAAGCAAAAAACAAAAAACAACAACAAAAACTAACAACAACAAAACATAGTCCACATCTCAGAATTTAATGGGGTGGGGGTCAACTATCCCTGCCACCACCCCACCCCTCCTCCAAACTGATGCCCCGGTATGTGCATGTGTTTTATTCCACTTGTTGAAAAGAAGAGAGAGTTTTAAGAAACAATATTGTTCAGTGGTCGCTATTCCAGTCAAGTAAATTGTTTATCAATAAGGTGATTTCCTTCACCTGTATACCTTAAGATGATGTAGGCCTGGTATTTGCCTTGCACGTTATTACATCTATTTCTTTTTTAGTATTCTCGTTTATATTTTGATGTGAAAGTTGTTTACTTTGCCACGATTTTATTTGTACATAGAAAAAATAATCCAAGACTGAAAATGAAACTGATACAATATTTAATGATTGACATGATGCACATATTGTGTATTTCTATAGCAATAAAAGTGAGCAATTCAAAAGGTGTGCACTCATTTCACATGAACATTAGCGATGATCCTCTGACCTCTGGAGGATATTGAAAGATATGCATCAAAATGTAAGAATATTGATGTCTGGTCTCATTGGTTTGTAATGGCCAGCTGCTTATGAAATAATAATTATATTTAAAAAAATGCATTTTGTGCATGTGTGTGTGTGTGTCCAAAATTGTATGCAGAGTATTCCACACACAGTTCAATTTTGACTTCCATCTAGGACAATGAGCGGTTACTTTTTTCTCAACTACACTGCAATATCAAAATCTATTGAAAAAACACGGTGGCGGCTGGGTCTAACACATTATCATTCCTTTTCGTTGGAGATCCATGCGGGATGGTCAAAACAAACATAAAAAATAGATATCTCAGACCTAATTGTTATAACAAAGCATCATATCCTCATATACCCAACCCAACCCTCTATGCCCAGACAATGTAAACCACCCCATGGACTTACTTGGAGCTTTAGAATATCCTTTGTCAACAGAGAGAGACATCCAAACCTTTGCAGTGCCGACTAAGATCTGCCATGGAACTGATTGGTATTGGCTCTGCATCATTGACAGCAGATCTCGTTTCCTATTCTCCTTTTTCTTCTTCTTCTTCTTCATTATACTGTGCAATCTTGTAATATTCGGCCATGGAGCCTTTTCTTAATTGGTTAAAGAAGGTATCCAAAGAGCTATATGAAGCAAAAAACAACAAACAAATGCAAAAACAAAAAGAGAGACATATGTATCTTTAATATTTAAACAGAGCTGAATATTGAGTATCTCTCTCCTGAAGTGTTTCAAAGAGATACAAGAGACAGTGGCCGAGAGTAGCCGCCACCTTTTTTGGGAGTAGGCCTACTTTGTGTTCTTGCAAATGATGCCTGACATTGGTCATTTGCCCTTTTTGAAGAATGCAGCAATAGAGCCACAGCTTCCTGCGGAGTGGATATTGTGGGGTTCTTGATGCAGAACATCATCGCTGAATTTGCCTGAGCTGTACTTTCTTACAGGGATTGCCATTGTAGTTTTGTTTTGTTTTGCTTTGTTTTGTTTTTCAAGTGTGGCTGTAACACTGCTTGTTTTGCATATGATGGTCATTGCAGCTAAAGAGTGCATATCTTCTCTGGATCATTCCAAACTTCATGATGTTTCACCTGGGTGACTGGATCCCAGATGATGCATGCATATTCCAGGACAGTCCTGAGCGGTATGGAGTAGCAAAACACCTGAACTTTATGATACTCGTATCTTCGTCTGGAGAGAGTCTTTGGTTGAAGTATAACCTTTTTAAGCTGCTGTGGCGATTTGATTCCAGCTGAGCCTCCTATTGGAACTCCAAAATATTTTGCACAATCCGCTTTCTCCATGGTTTGCCATGAATGCTTATCTATTCCCTGGGTAGGTCTCGGATGGCAATAGCTAGTTGCAATACACAGGATTGCTTAATGTGGAATGCATGTTGGGCCTCACAGTATGTCGAAGTTTTCAAGATGGTCCATGATGTCGCAGCTGTGGACTGTATACTCCAGGACCATGAGTCATTCATCGCAGTCATACTGTAACAACCCACCAGCTTTACACTGGCCAATACAGGCCCACCAGCTGGAAACTATGCAAATATTGCCCATGAGCTTGACACTTAGGCAAACCAGTCCCATAATGAGTCCGACAAATGGGGGAAAAGATCTATGAGACTGACACTGAATAGATTAAACACTCTGTATATCAGTCTCGTGGGCCTTGTTTTCCTCGAGTGTCGAGATAATGGCCATATTTGCCTATATTTGCTAGTCTACATAACTAACCCAAACATAACAGTTGTATTTGAGGTCACTGCCATCACTCAAGAAACTTAAGCTTTATTTCTGAAGTAATTGACCTCTCACATTCCAGAGACCTGTTACTATAAACCAATGCTCTGTGGAATATGCATACATACTTTGATCAAAACATCAATGCGTGATTTGTACGTGATTAAGCATTTACGATTACACCAATGAAGCCAAACATCAATACAGGTAAGCCTACACATGTGACCTCAGTGACCTCTCATTGTCCTGAGAGGACAAAGTTGGATATAATGCACAGGCTAATGACCAATGTTCCATGGAATGACAAGATTCTTCTATTATAGCATAAATGATTGTACATCGGGTATTACAAAGTTGACCATTGACTATACATAGAATATCAATATTCTGATATTTTGAGGTCATTGACATGTCACCTTCCTCAGAGGTCAAAGGTAGAGACACGTGAGTAATTTCTCTTCCTCTGTGGAATAGGAAAACAATTCAATTGTAATACAAATGCATATAACATCTAAATCATGTTTGTCATCAACCAATTGCACCAAATATCAATGTTCTGACATTTTGAGGTCATTGGCCTCATCATAGGTCATCTGAGGTCATCAGAGGTCAAAGGTAGAAATCTGACTCGAAAGGCTCAGTGGAACATTGAAGCAATTCCTCTTACAAAAATTAGTTTTTAGTACATAATTATCGTGTTTCAGTTATGAGTGACACATTAAAATATCAATTTTCTGACATTTTGAGGTCATTGACCTCTGAAGGTCATCAGAGGTCAAAGACAGAAACCTGTCAGGGCTCTGTGTAATATAAAGACAATTTCACTGTGACAAAAATTAAGTTTTAGTACATCATTACTGTGTTTTATCATTAACCAATGATGCAAAATATCAATTTTCTGACATTTTGAGGTCATTGACCTCTGGAGGTCATCAGAGGTCAAAGGTAGAAACCTGTCAGGGCTCTGTGGAACATAAAGACAATTTCACTGTGACAAATATTAAGTTTTAGTACATCATTACTGTGTTTATCATTAACCAATGACGCAAAATATCAATTTTCTTAGATTTTGAGGTCATTGACCTCTAGAGGTCATCAGAGGTCAATTCAGACTTACCTCCCGATCTTAAAATTAATCTTATAGCATGTACTAACAATGGTGAAAGTTTCATGCTTTAGTCAAATTTTGCACAATTCTTCGGCTTATCTGCTCTACTACTAGGACGTATCTCCACTAGTAAAGCATTTGTTCCTTTTTTTTTTTGCAGTTCCTCCAACACATAATCTCTATAGTTCAAATGAAATTTACATTGATTTTAAGTGTATTCTGCGATTTTTTTTTGTATATCAAATATTCTTTCTCTTTGCTAGTCTTTAATTTCTTTCGTTACTATAGTTGTTAATATTTAATTGTTTGATGTTTAGATGTATACTACGATTTTTATTTGTAGAAAACGTACAGGGCATACATCCCTCAAACGTGCGCTAAACGTTCGCGAGAATGTCTCAAAAGGTACGCGAACAGTTCGCGATTACGTCGTAAAATGATCGGAAAAACTTCGCAGATTTCGCGTAACATACGCGAGACATTCTCCGAAGTTTCGGAGTCTGTTTGGGGTTTCACGAACATTTTGCGAACATCGCGCGTGTCTTGCGAAGGTCTTGCGCATATGACGAAGCTTTAAAGACACTTTCGAGAACAATTCACGAGCAAATCCCGACTAAGTGTGCGGAAAAGGTTCGCAAAAAATTTCAAACTTTTTTGAAATTATCGCCGAAGTAAAAACGACATTCGCGAACAATTGACGACGCTTCCGAACCCTCACGTTTGTTTGGCGATCTTTTGCAGACTAAAATGCGAACGCTGGATTTTGCCATTCGCGTCATTCGCAAATCGTTCGCGTGCTCCGTGAAATCCCACCCTTAGACATTATCATGCTAGCAAATTATGCAAGCAAATGATCTTTATAATTACTTCTATGTGTATTGTTCTTTTAAAGCGTGTAACATGTTTCAAGGATATACTCAAATCACTAAAAAACCACCAGATCCACCACTTGCATATATGAGCACACATAAACATGCATATATATGCACCTTCATACACACACAAACACACACACATACACACTTACATATCCCCACAGACAAGACGGAATCTAACCATGGGCACAGTAATTATGTCCATTACACGCAATGGCACACTCTCTAATGATGTGACGTATGGACTTTTCCAATAAATACGAATTGCCAGGGTGCAAAAAGCCGTCTGTGTTCATGTCCATTAACTATCAAAGCATACTCTAGGATGCGCAGCAAAATGCTGCAGGTACCACAAATGTATACTGTAAGGGCAAAAAAAAAAAAAGTTAGAAAGAAAAAATATGCGCAATGATAGTATGTACATGTGACATTTTGATGCACTGCCTGAGAAGTTGAAGCTAGTCTTTGATAATGTGAAGGAGGAAGGGACCTTGCGTCTTTGATGAATGTGATCTAAATGGAAATGAATGTGGGAAGGGATGACACTTATGGAAGCGCCTGTCGTGTTTGCTCCTCTCGAGTGGCTTGAACGCACTCGAGATTTATGCAAATCATGAAAATCAATATCGTCAGCTCGCGAATCTTCCTCGGCTGCAACAGGCAAAAGCTGCCTCACACCGTACTAAACAGACGTGGATGACATCACCCTATTAGATTATCTACAATTATGGGGGAAAATATACAAAAAGATGTTTACTGCGGAGTTCATGACTATGTGGACAGGCTTAAGAGGGGTCCCTGAATTTGCATTTCATATCCACTACACTACCTTCATAGTGGCAGATCAAATCAGTTTCATTCAGGTTTATGCACGTCAGAGTAATATATCTTTATTGGAGATTTTTTTAGATCCTAGAATATTAATTCTGAAAGCAATGCTCAAGAAGATTTCATGAAATTCTGCACATATTTTTTTTAAAATAAAACGCATCATGACATCTTCAGTAACAGCTTTTAATCTGGTCTTTTGAAATATGATACCTGCAAGGCTTTTACTTGCTATAATTATCTTCATATGTAGACAAAAGTATTCCCTTTAAAATGTATGCATCTGTGCTTGTCAAAACATTCATCTATCAGTCTTCATAAGCAATTACATAGTTATTACATACTCATTGTTTGCTAATGATTAGAAGCACTGTACATTGAAAAAAGACGAACAATTGTTACCACCACAGCATCACTTCCTCAAATTCAATCTTGAAAAAACAAAAAATTAATATATATATTATATATATATCTCATTCAAATCATGTTCTTGCCTCACATAGTATTTCTTTTACAATGACATTACAATTGTACATCTTATACTTTAAAAGCATTCGAGGTACAGTTCAACCTCGATTATCCGGCCATGTCGGGACCGGCGCTCATCTGGATAAGCAAACTGGCCGGATATGGGAGACACAATGTTAATGTTTATAGCTGCCATCCAAGCTGCCGTCCCAGTGCACTGGCAGCTAGGCAGGTAGCGCACCCCGCAACGGTGGTGTAATCTATGCTACATTGTAGCCTGCGCAAAATTGTAGTCCCTTCTTTACAAAAATAAAGTATATCTTTATGTGAAAATTATACATGTTTTACCTCATTATATACTGAGAAACCTACCATGCACATCTTATGAAATTTAATAGTGAAATAGATCCATGAAAAGATGTTTAAGTCACTGTTTTTTCTCAATTTTTGGATGAAAAAAAAAAAGTCCTTCACTGCGTGAACACGTCCGGATAATAGAGATTTCCGGATAAAAGGAGGCCGGATAATCGAGGTCGAACTGTACCTGGTAGTCCATGTATGGCATGGAGGGTAGTTCTTTTTTGCCAGTGTTTACAAAATTCCAAAACAAGAGCAGTTGTGAATGAAAAAAAAAATAGAGCAACATAATGTACAGTCTATCACTGCAAAGTTTCTTAGGCACGACAGCATCACAAATCCACTACACAGTAAGCATTTGAATGTCAATAAGCATCATGACACAAGATGTTGTAGATCTCTGGGGCCATACGACTGAATTCTCTTGCAGAGAGACATTTACCACATGATTGACATTTCTGCAGTCGTAACTAATAATCTGTGGTATTTCATTCAATATTTATTGATTTTTTTCTTCTTGTTTTACCACTTTTTTTCTCTTTTGAGGCACACTTTCTCTTTGACGTAATCCAGCCTGTAAATGTAACAATGTAAATCATGAAGTGTGATCACAATTTAGAAGGGTGTTCTTGTTACCGTATTACATGGAGAGTTTAGACGCAAAAAGCGAAATATCCATTTTTATCAACTTGAGGTATTTGGGGTAGAAGCTCCCAAGAAAACAAAGAAAATAATTCACACATATGTGTGATATGTGTCATGCATAATAACCCAAATACCTCTATGTTTGTTCATTTCGTTGCCCTTTTTAAGACGATACTCACAATATATAGCGTGCTATGTTCGTACTTTCTTTCTATCGTTCCACCTCTCTGCTTTTCATGAAGAAATAGCTGACAATCTTTCGCACCGTGTTACACCGCGTAACAATTACCAGTCTTGTGACATGAGATAGGATTTTTTTCTTTGCTATCCTCTGAATAGGTGGCGTGACATTGGCTATCAGTTCATTGAACTGTAAATTTAGTGCACAACTATGGCACGTATATTGTAATACCAATCTTGGAGAATGAACAGAAGCAGTATTGCGTTATGTAATAACGTGTTCAATTGGAATGGTGACATGTCTTTATTCCGGGTAGTACTTATTTTCCCTCTCTTCTCTAAACAAATTGAATTTGAATTGCATTGACTCTAATTCTTTTATATTAGATGCCATGACACGCCACGAATTTGGCTTTATTCTCCATTTTTCTTTTGTAAATAGGGTAACCAAACTGCAGACCCTGTCTCATATCATGTCATGTCCGTGGTTAATGGCGTCACTTTCTGTCACTAGGGCTGCTGTGTCATTCGTTTCTCTCTTCTCCTTTTCTTTTTCCTCTTCTGCAATTTCTAACTCCCGTGTCATCCCTCAGCTTGGTGGCGTGATGTTGTCGGTTTAAGAAAAATAAGTAATGACACAAGTATACACAGAGTTTTTTATGTATTTAAGTAAAAATGGGTGGGTCATGAGGTGTCATTTAGCTTCGATTCTAATTTCAGGCTCTCCACCTGGTGGAGTAGCGTTAATCTGATTCTGTGATGAACTATAGGTATAATGATAAATTATATGGATAATTTGGTTGAAATGAAATGTTAAGATGATGTATTTTCAGAGTATTAGTATATCATAATGTAATGGATGTTTGACTTCTGTGTTTGTTTATTTTTTCGAGGATCGGTTTAATCTTCGTTCCTTCTCCTTTGTTAGGAAAATTCTGGTTTTGATTCAGAGTTGACAAATAATTTGATTTTTATTGAAATTTATAGTTTGGGTTCGGCAAACTTTGATGGGGTGGGAAGGGCTCTCTTTCTTGCATGTTGTTCACTACTCATGAATAAGAGCTATAGAATTATGTATAATAGGCTGTATTATTTTCTTGTCTTTGTGCTGTCCTTGTTTATTGTCGGTAATATGCTCTCTTGTAACCCTTTCACCTTGTATTCTTCTCCTACTACCCTCTCCCCCTTCTACCATTCCGACTTCATTCTTTCCGCAGCGATGCTCGCATTCTTCCGTTATCCCTTTTCTTCTGTTCTTTGGGTCATCGCCTCGTGCCCTCGAACGCACTCTGCATGGTTCTCGCTGAAACTCGAGTTCGGTCTTGTCATTCATCTTATATATTTTAGATGATGCGAATTGAAAACTTCGCTTTCAGTTTACTAAATGACGACGAATTTTTTGATATGTTTCATCAAGACCCTGTGTCATATACAATTAATGAATCCAATAATGAGTATCCTGCTGTTTATGACTTCGATTTTTTTTAAACAGATGTAGAATTTAATGAGGATAATCATGAACAATATGTAAGTTCAAAGTATCATACTATGAATCAGTTCAAATCCTTAACCGGACTTACTGATTGTTTCTCATTATTGCATTTGAACATTAGGAGTTTGAATAAGAATTTTGATAATTTTTGTTGTTTTCTGGACAATACTCATGATATATCTTTTTCTATAATAGGTCTTAGTGAAACATGGATTACTCAGGATTCTGCTTCCGCATATTCTCTTCCAGGCTATGATTTCATAGAAAATAGTAGACGCGATAGAATGGGCGGAGGTGTCGGTTTATACATCAAACAAAACCTTGATTATGTTATGCACAAAGATTTAATGTGCATGAACGGAGTCATCGAGTCATTATGTGTTGAAATCAAGGTCGCCCATGCCAAAAACATACTTGTATTCATGATGTATAGACCTCCTAATTCTAACACCCAAGACTTTTTGGATTATTTGCAAATTTTATTCCATAATTCAGTATTTTATAATAAAGACTGTTATATTATGGGAGATTTCAATATAGATTTATCTAAGTTCCAAGCAATGAATACTGCTCAATCTTTTCTTGATATCATGATGTCCACATCTTTTTTACCCCTTATAACCAAACCAACTCGAGTAACCAATCACTCGGCAACTCTTATTGATAATATATTTTGTAACATTAACCCCTTACCGGTCTCTGGTATTGTTCTCTCAGATTTATCAGACCATTACCCTATTTTCACTCACATACCCCTTCAGAAAGACATTACCATGAATGACCCGGTGTCAACTTTCCGGAAAGTTACACCTGGAAATATAGAGAGATTGCAAAACGACCTCGGTAATGTGGATTGGTCTTCTGTATATAATACCGAAGATACAAATGAGGCTTATAATTCGTTCATGAGTACTTTAATATCGCTTATGGATAAGAATGTTCCTGTTGTTAAAAAGAAATCTAGAAATTATAAGAGATCCCCTAGACTTCCATGGATATCTAAGTCTTTACTGCGATCAATCAATCGAAAGAATAATTTGTATTATGCTGACAAAATTAAACGTACTCAGCAATCTCATGATAGATACACTTCATATAAAAACGTCCTCACACAAATATTACGTTATGAGAAACGGAAATATTTTACTAATCAGATAAGTTTGTTTAAACATGATATTCAAAATACTTGGAAAGTTATCAATATGGCTATCAACAAAAATAAGCACAAACCCCGTATTACATCAATCAAATATGGTGATTTATTTGTTGATGATGTTTCTTCAATAGTTGATATCTTTAATCAGTATTTTTCACAAATGGGTAATTCCGTGAAGTTGGGGCACAAAGTGTTACATTTCAGCATAACTCAATACTAATTATGCTATACATATATTGTTTATAGGCTTTACATTTGTATTGAGACCATACATTTTCCTGGAAATTTTGTGCCATTCAGACTCAATTTTGATGAAGTTATCTTAAAAAAATGTAACGGTGTCCTGTAGCATCGTGACGTGTCCATGTAGCATCGTGATAGTTAAAATCTGGTCCTAAAAGACAAATTAATGCAATTAGCTTGACCAAAATTTGATATAATATGCATAATTACTAGATTAGTCAGATAGCTAAATATCTTAACTTTCCTTTCCACAGTTTTACTTTTACAAGAAAATTTACACAATGTGTCACTATGCTACGCGGTGTCCACCAAATGTAACAAAAAAGGACACCGCGTAGCATCGTGATACATTTTGTAATTTTCTTTTAAAATTAAAACTGTGTACAGGAAATTTGAGATATTTAGCTATCTGACTAATCTAGTAAATATGCATATTGCATCAAATTTTGGTCAAGCTAATTGCCATAATTTGTCTCTTAGGACCAAATTTTAAAATATCACGATGCTACATGGACACGTCCCGATGCTACAGGACACCGTTACATATTGTTTAATAACTTCATCAAAATTGAGTCTGAATGGCACAAAATTTCCAGGAAAATGTGTGGCCTCAATGCAAATGTAAAGCCTACAAACAATAAATGTATAGCATCATTAATATTGAGTTATGCTGAAATGTATTTTTCAAATATCACGATGCTACATGGACACTGCCCCAACTTCATGGAATTACCCAAATAGGAAGTAATCTTGCCCAAAATATTCCACATACTCATCTGAATTTTCAAGATTATTTAGAAGGCCCGAATCCTAGCTCATTGTTTTTCATGCCTTTGCACAGAAATGAATTATTAGATATAGTTCAGAATTTAAAAAATAAAAAAAGCTCTGGTTATGACGGCATTGATAATGTCCTTTTAAAAAATATTATTGATTATATCGTTGATCCACTTGTACATGTATTTAATTTGTCTATAAGTAACGGTGTTGTCCCTGAGGCTATGAAAGTCTCGAAAATAATTCCTGTCCATAAAAAAAGGGGAAAGGGAAGATGTCTCCAATTATAGACCAATATCCCTGCTAACCTCCGTTTCGAAAATGTTAGAAAGGGTTGTTTACACCAGACTCTTGAAGTTCTTGGACACTCATAAAATAATTTCTGATTATCAGTTCGGATTTCGGCAAAAGCATTGCACATCTCATGCAATCCTTACTTTCCTTGACAGGGTTTCAAAAGCGATAGATACATTTCATCATACTATTGGAGTCTTCCTGGACCTCTCCAAGGCCTTTGATACCATAGACCACAACATACTGCTTCACAAATTATCACATTATGGTATCAGGGGAAAGGCCTTGGAGTGGTTCACGAGTTACCTTACTAATCGAAAACAATTTGTATTTATCAATGGTCACGCATCGACTACGCAAAATGTTGACTGTGGTGTTCCTCAGGGAAGTTTACTAGGTCCCCTTTTATTTATTCTTTATGTCAATGATATGTCAAATTCTTCAAACATCCTCTCTTTCTTATTATTTGCAGATGATACTAATGTGTTTTTATCTGATTCTGATCCCGATCGATTAATTGATACTTTAAATAGTGAATTAATGAAGTTACTTCATTGGTTAAGAGCGAACAAACTGTCAATAAATTTGCAAAAAACTAAATGTATGTTGTTCAGTAATTCGCTGGAAAATTTACCGAGAAATGTTCTTCTGGAAGACACGGTCATAGAAGAAGTCTCTTCCATCAAATTTTTAGGTTTGATCCTGGACAATAAACTTACCTGGGGTTTGCATATTGATTCTGTATGTCGTGTTATTTCAAGGAATATAGGTATTATAAACAAAGTCAAATTTTATCTTCCCAAAAATGTACTTTTTATGTTATATTCTACTTTGATACTACCTTATTTAAACTACGGGATACTCGCATGGGGAAACACTTTTTCTACTTATACAGAAAGAATATTATTATTACAGAAAAAAGCTCTTCGTATCATTTGTCACGAATCGTGGAGAAGTCATACTAATAATTTATTTCACGAAAATAATATTCTGAAAATTTATGATCTTTATCGTTTGCAATTAGGACAATTCATGTACAAACTCACCAACAATTCTCTCCCCCTGGTGTTTGATTCCATGTTTTTAAAGAATGAAACTGTTCATGCATATCCAACCCGTCAATCCCATGAATATCATTTGCCTTTGACTAGGACGGTTTTTGCTAAATCCTTATTCTCCTTTTCTGGACCAAAATTCTGGAATTCTCTTGATAATAACATCAAAGAAGCTTTAAGTTTTCATACATTTTCTTTAAAGTTAAAGAAATATTTAAAAATGTCGTATGCAGCATAATGATTCATTCTTTATATATATATATATATATATATATATATGTGATTTTCAAAACTGTTGTTGCTCGGTAGTGTCACTATACACACTTTGTTTATCAGTGAGCCCGTACTTCTGTGCCTCTAGTGCCCTGGTTATGACCCATCGTTTCCTTCTCTCTCTCTCTCTCTCTGCCCCCCCCCCCCCCCCCCCCCCTTGCCCACTTCGGGACTTACTACCTTCCTCACTATATCTCTATCCTCTCATCTATCTTTCCTTACAAGAGAGCCGCCTTGTGTCTGTCAATGTGCATTGGTATGTGTGCATGTATGTGTGTATTTGTCTGTCTTTTTTTTCTTTTTTCCGCTTAGGGAAATTGTTGTTTTGTTGTTTTTGTTACTATGTGTGTGTGTGTGTGTGTGTTTTTATACGAGGGGACTGCACTCTACAAGCTCTGCTTTTTAGCAGTCCCCTCCATTTCCAGCAATATTGTGTATGCATTTACCACAGCGACACGAGTTATTTTTTGTATCTATGTTGGAAATTTACCTGTATCTGTGTTACAATGTTATTTCTGTTGATCGCATTGTGGTACTGATTTTCTGACAACTGTTTATGCGAATGTTTCATTGTACTTCCAATTATTTTGTTTGTTGGAAATGAAAATAAATGAACTTGAACTTGAACTTGAACTTGATAATTTTGATATCTTCACAGATATTTTTATGTAATGAATAGAGTATCACTGAAATTATTAAATTTGTCTCTACTTGACAATGACCTTACTCAACTAAAACAAAAACTTTGAAATGGCGTTTATCTGTTCTTGTAGCCCGTGTAGTGGGTTATTGTAAGTTTTGAATCCCTCAAAGTGATTTAACGCGGAGTAAAAAGACCCAGAATGGATAGGACTGAGCGCATTGGACGACATACAGTACATTAGAATTGACTCCCCGACTTCGGTCATCTACGGGATGAGGGTAAGTGTTAAGAGATGACTGGGGATTTAATTCAGGAATATGGTATCTGTCATGACATTTTTTTATTCTCCTCACTTACAATTTCATGGCATGATAACAATACTCAAATAAACTGGAGGCATCACCTATAAAGAATAACAAAAATTCAATGTTCATGCACAATATCAAATAGTTTTCATTCCTGCTCCATCCCATGTCGGCAGACCATTTTGTCAGACAGAACTGCAAATAAATATGCAGTATCTCTCGCCTCAGCTTAAATGGCACGATGCCAATGGTGACATTTAACACAACATTCATGAATTGTAAATGCCTGAGTGGATATTGGGAGGGGGGAAGCAATATAACATTCTCTTCCTGAATGCGATGCCATTAGGGACAATCTGTTGGACCACATGGCTACATAGCTGTCAGTTTGAAAGGTTATTGATCAAAAGGGATCATTTTTCCAATCAAGACAGTTGGTCATTAGTGGCACTACAATGTAGCCTGCACACAGATAGATTCTTTTGTTGTTGTTGTTTTTTTTTTTGTTCTGACTAGGTCATGATGGTTGGCGATCGATGACACTGAAACGCAGTGCATTTACAGGGTCACCTGACTCACAGACACATATCACATGATGCACAGAATGTATTTTTGTCATGTACAGTGTCATTTCATAGTAAACCATATTTCTGCAACAACCCTCAGCCATGGCTATCACAACCCTCACAGCAGATTTCATACTATCTGAGGAGAAAAGTATGATCCTCACATTTCTATACCAATATATATGAACTAGTCTCTCACTTCCACAACCCTAAATTACCAATGCTCGGAAACCCTACGAGCATTGAGAATTTAGGGTTTCTGGGATGAACACTGAAACTATGGCTTGCTATAGCTCAGTCGGTAGAGCACCGGGCTAGCAATCTGGTGGTCTCAGGTTCAAATTCCAATGGAATCCCATTTTCTTTGCTCATTTTTCCACTAATAAATTATATTCCTTTCTGGTCAGTTTCCTTCTGTTTGCATTTGTTACATACTAAAAAAACTGCATCACTTCGGCAATCTCTTGCATTTATCCCCAAGTTGAATTATCATACGGGTTTATGCCAGGTTTAAGTGTGTGCGTGTAAATTGGAACTACACGTAACATGAGAAATACTGATGATGCTGGGCTTGTATAGTGATGACTTTATTCAGTCAAATTATATACACACTATAATGACAGTGAATCATGCTCATAATCTGTGGCATCCAATGCTTTGGATTCAGTTAAATGAAAAAGTTTTTACCTCTTCTGTGCTGAGCATTTGGAAATAGATTGATACTTGTACATGTCCTCTTTCAAAAGAGCGGATACACACAAGTTTTTAGAACTCTTCTGGCTAAACTGTGATACTCATTGATGCCAACTCACAACTATACTTTATCATCTAACTTAGATGTGCCCATGCGATACTGTGTAAATGAGTGTGCTAAATATAGACACTGGTTGAAGTCTGCATGTGTTACCTTGGTATTCACAAAATTCAGTCAATACATGATTCTTTTTAATCTATTGTAATGTGCAGACTACACTGCATGCACACATTTCATGAGCCCAATCTTTACTGGAAGCCCCCCCCCCCCCCCTCTCTCTCTCTCTCTTTCATAATGTACACGTGTATATTTCATAGGACTGATGTGAAAAAGGAAAGAAATCCTAGTTATGGAGGATTAAGTGATATGCTAGGTATCCCCTGGCTACCTACAAAACCACACTCAAAGACTGGCTCCTGTCAATAGCCAGAGCCTCTGGGAACAATACAGTTGACACACAGTTCTTTCAAATTATATTCTAAAGTACCTTGACCCGCTCATCATGGTGAAAGGGGGCTCTTGGCCTATAGTTGATACTGAATACTATCATCATCATCATCAATTTTACTAATGCAAGACTAGTAGTTATATACATTTTTTTTTTATTTGGATGGCCATCTTTTGGTAAAATATTACAACAGAACCAGACAGACTATAACTTTATATTTAATTCATTGTTACCTGGATGACCTTCAACAGGGGATCATTTCAATCACAACAACAACGAAACATTTGATTTTTTTTAAATCAAAGGAATCTTGGCACAAAGAAACAGCTGGTGTCCATATTAGACCATGATGGTGGCCTAGACCTACTCAAATCCAAGTGCATTCCGTTTCAAAAGATGGATATGCCTCATGTTCTTGCTTTCAGAAGCTGTTAATTCCAACGAATGAAACACTTCTTGATGTAAGAAATGATAAACCTCAATCTAAAGTCAATACGGGTACCCACATACCAGCATTTTGAAAACGAGGTAAGTTTGTTTAACCTTCGGTTATCTACACACACACACACACACACACACACACACAACAATGGGGTACACCTTTATCACTTCTTATTCTTATTGTTCTGTGTAGATCTACTATAAAAGTTGGGTTTTGCACCCCATAAGCTTGATGGAATAAAGCAATCCATTGTTCTCTAGACTCAACCATTTAGCCTACTGATTACACATCCACCGGTAACATATTTTTCTCATAGTCATACATAGAATACTCTCAGTACTAACATAGTTACAAAGCTAGCATGGATATCAAACTTTACATAACACCTCCTTGTCACTTGATTGGTTGTTTTGATATTGATTTGTCCAATTTTACTATCACATCATCATTCCTGCAATTGTGGCTCCATTTACCGTGCAATTTTTAATCCATGCGATATGCTCCAATTGTACTAATGCCGAGAGCCTGGTGCACTACGCATGCAAAACGCAAGCTTGCGTTTGCAGTGTGCATGTGGTCAAGCACATCGACCAACAGCGCACTAGCTTATAGCGCTCAGTACTCTATCGATCTCCTATTCTAAGATCCCACACAGTCTCTCTTGTTTCTAAATTCATAAAATATCACAAGGATCTATTTTTAGGTGTTATAATATAAAACAAATTATTTTTTCTTTTCATTTAGATCTATTCAATGGACAGAATTAATATTTCATTTGGTGAAAACAAATTATTGATCCATTCAATGAGGCTGTGGCTCACTGAATGTCTGATCATTACATCTTTCATCTCATGAAATATTCTGTCCATTGAACTCATAAACATTCATTCAATAAAACTTCTATTTGCATAGGGCCTACCAATTTTCAGACAGTTGAGGAACTTAATTAAAATGATTACACTGCAGCAACGAAGAAAATTGTGTGGAAGAAACAAGCTATCTTCAGTAGATGTTGATATAACTATCAAGTTGGGCCTAGAATTTTTACATCTCTTTCATCCTTTCCAACCTTTGAAATGTTAAAAAGGACAGGAGGAAATCTAGGAGTAGGACTCGTATACTGTTACACATCTAAAAATCTTACACTCTGGTACAGTTTTTTACTCATCCGAAGCAGTTTGCGCTTGCTCTGCTACTGCTAGACGCCTCTTTTTCTTCATAGGCCTACTTAATATTTTAACTTTCAATGTTTCACTCGATCGCATTTACCGTTCTCATCCTTCCTGAACATTTTTTTTAACCCAACTATTTCCCAAGAAGTCTGATTGTGAGGTGTTTTTTTCTTCCTTTTCGCAAATTCCAATACTTTCAATAACTGAAATGACGGTAGAAACAATTACTCGAGTATTGAAGCTGTTCTATGAGTGTACTTTACGCTGTGTACGCTTTGCGTAGAGCGTATTGTGGCGAGTGGTATGCACTGTACTGATTTGTATGAAACGCGAGAATGAAATTTAGCCATGGAGCGGCAAAGGCAAATAAAGACTGAAAATATTTACCCGGTCTTGGACGCTGCATAATTACGTTTTCCTAAGACAATCTCTCGACGACTACTACAAGAGTCTTGAATATATCCAAATATCACCACATAATGATCTCACGAATGTACAGTGGAGCATGATTTATCCAACACGATCAGCTACGTTGACTCTTCCAAATTACACTGAGCTCGCGATTATTACACACGGAAGCCTCGCGAGGATCCGCGATCGAGGAAGCGGAATGCAACTGGTCGAATACGGAGAAGCGTCGGGCTAGCTAGCTAGCCAAACTACGTGCGTTGACGCCCCGCAAAATTAGTTACTCGTACTTGTCTCAGTCGCATGCACAATCACGCAGTTGGAACGCGTTCGTGAGGTGGAAAATTTCACGCACACAAGCGAGTCTCGCAACTGATTGCTATTAGTTTCATTTCTCATCCCCGCTCTCTTGGTGGATTCGTTCAATATGAGATAGGTAATCAACTTTTGACTTTCTACTTGAACAATTACTTAACTTCCAAGTTATTTCAATTAAGTTACGTTTATTCACTTCTAACTAATAATTTATTTCTCTGTTCTCAGAACTTCAATCATATAAATCACTGGTAGCATAATTTTGTAGCGTTGTTTTTTCAAGGGCGAAGATATTGAATCCTGACTCCTAAATAATTGAAATGGACGCGTCAACTTCTTTGCGTTGATACACCGATACATACAATACATGGATGCTTCGCGCTACTAGTATATCGTGTACAGCGTAAAACCGGGAACCATGAGCTTCAATGGTTTCATTCATTACGAAGTACATTTCTACAGCACCTCCTTTCATATCGAAGAGTACTGTTAGTATCCAGAAATCACCGGCTACAATAACATTGCCAGTACATTTTGTATTTGTTATTGTCTCGGAGGAGTGGGGGGGGGGGGGGGGGGGGGGATAAAGTGACTAAATGGTTCTGAAGAAATTAAGTTGAAGTATTATTTCCTCTCTCTCTCCCCTTCCCTCCCCACCCCCCATAATGTGGCATATCACAAGTAACGATCATTGCCGAAATTTTGTCTCTTCCCGGCCCCGTCTTACAAAGACTTGTGATTGATTCAAATCAATCGCAACTTTATAATTGAATGCAAATCCATCTCATAAAAAAGTTATGATTGAAATTAAGACGGAGAAATGCAATCAATCATTCACAGGTTGCGATTGATTGCAGCTTTCAAGAGATTTGTGATTGATTGATTTCTATCACAAGTTTTATAAGACAGGGCCCAGATATTAATGAATAATAAAATAAATGTATACTTTAAACGTAGATAGATTGATATAGATAGACAGATAAATAAGTCTGTAGATAGATAGATAGATAGATGAATTATACATTTTTATATAATCATAAAATATTATCAATGTTATTGTGGTCTTAGTAGAGTAGACCGAAAATCAGATGAACACATTCGTGTTCATCTGTGAAACTTTTCCCAACTTACACACCTTTTATGATATGATTTAGTTTGACACACAATTTAGACATTTAGCATATTAAACTCTAATTTCATTTTGATAGGAATGAGCGAAAGTATTATTTTGTGAGTTAGTCTAGCTAAGTAATGGGTGACCTCCGTATATTATCTGTACCAGCGGGTGACCTCCGTAAATATTGTTTGTAGGTCTAGAATATACAACGTGCATAATAATTCTGTCTCCCGACAACCGAGTATGAAGCATTTTGAGTAGTCGTATCATCCTATAAGCCTCGGAACATAATATGTGTGTCATCTTGTATTGTAGTTTTTACCTCTGTCTGAGAACTACCTCGTGTATATCCACTGGGATTCGTTATGATACAGAAATCCCCAACCCCCAATTCCTGGAGAAACCTGCGATGGGCGCACTATCACGACTTTGCATTCCCTTTCCTTTGTCTGTCATTGTGCCCGACTGTTTCTACTACAAAGTGTAGTTGCGAGAGAAGATGACTTGACTGTGCACAACTTGCAGTTCGCGCGGCAGCCTCGCTCAAATCTTACCACAGATGGCGCTCTTCTACTTGTATGTAGTACACGCGCAGTTTTGACAATGAAATTGTTATGATTTTTATTTTGTACCGTTCGTATATTCTAGCAAATGTGCTCTAACTAGCCGTGACCCTTCTAGCCTGCTGGTCTTTTATTTCATTTTGATCCAGTAATGCAGTAACATAATCAAACTTACTAACATGTATTAGAATGTGCATTGCACAATGGTGCTTTCGTGATATAATAATAGTTTTAAAAAAAACCACACACACACAATAATCTATTGGGGGAAAATGCACTCAGCTGATGTAAAGTCTGAACATTGTCATCATACTGGTCAGGTCATACAATGTTGGAATGGAGATAACTTAAAGAAACACTTAAATAAAAATTCTTGTCAATTTGGCACATTTGTGATTAAACATTAAATAAGTAACAAAAAAGGGATTATTTTTTATCACTATAACTTCAAGAATATTCCTTGTTCAGTAAAAATTGCATTATCACTGGAAAGGTTTTGTTTGCAGTTGCATCATCCATTCAAAAGTTATTGGAGTTGAATGCGAAGAGTTATATGGGGTTGAAGCGAAAAGAGGACTTCGAGATATATCTGTTCACACTATTCTACAAAAAGTGTCCTAGAAAAGCTTCTTTAAAATAAAAAAGTCCCAGATGTGATACTTATGATCCCAAACTTACAATAATGTAAAAAAAAAAAAAAAAAATCATGGTGCTCTTTCAGAAAATATGAAAAAGTCAAGATTGACTGGGTTGACCAGTTTCACCTATTTTGAGTCCTCATATAAAATCAGGGCGTGCAACTTTTGGTAGGTTTTGCGGATGCCTGGTCACATATGGAAAACCATAAACTAATGAAGTTAGGAGGAGGAGGAGGAGAATGAAGAAGAAGAAGAAGAAGAAGAAGAAGAAGAAGAAGAAGAAGAAGAAGAAGAAGAAGAAGAAGAAGAAGAAGAAGAAGAAGAAGAAGATCGAAGAAGAAGAAGAAGAAGGTTGACGACAATGACCAAACAACAGACAGGGTATTACACGGAATTGTTGGAAGGGAAAGAGAACTATAAGAACAAGCGCAGAAGAAGATGGTTGTTTTCTTCAGAGTTAAAACTTTGCTCTCCTAAATCAATAAAGACTGCAGAAAGTACAGAAGAATTATTTTGATGTTGTCATCATGAATGTAATTGTCATGATGATGATTACAATGATCATTATTATTATATTTTCATTACTATAGTGATCAACATCATCTTCATTATCATCATGTCATCATCATCACTTACATCATTATCATCATGTCGTTTTTATATATAGATGTTTGTTATTGTCCTGTGTATATTCATATAAGAATGGACTCTAGAGGGATAGTGCTTTGGAACTGATAAGACCATCCAGGATTTGAAAAAAAAAATGAATCAAAACTAAAGTGAAAAACAAAAATACAAATAATGAAATGAATGAATAAACGAGTCAATAAATCAAAAATCTGAAATGAATAAAAAATAAGTAAATACCTATTTTCCTGGCAGACCGAATAGATAATTCTCATTGATGGACAAGACCCAGTGCAAGTACAATTTTTCATTGAGAAGCTAAAGCAATTCACAAAATCGCAACCCAATGTATTAGCAGAAGACAGATTCACAAAATCGCAACCCAATGTATTAGCAGAAGACAGATTCACAAAATCGCAACCCAATGTATTAGCAGAAGACAGATAAACCCATGGTATGGACAGTAATCCTTAATGGTGATAATCTCTAAGTATCAAAACATTGTATCAGATTCTAATCAACATTTGAACATCTCTAGCCTTTGTTGTCAATTGTCCATGTCACGGCGAGAGCAACACAATACGGAGAAAAATCTCTTCAAAGAATAACAAGAGTTGAGAATCTAAAAAAATAACATTAGGAGCCAGACTGACAATGCCTACTAAAGTCTAATGTTTTTCGACAGTCGAAGCGCCCCGTGACAATTTTTGTATGCCGCCATCAACGGCAACTGTGCGCACATGCACGGACAGCAGAAAAGATGGCGACAAACGTTGACAAGGCCGAGGCACAGATGAACCTCACAGCGCTGCAGCAGTTCGATCCATACATAAGCGACATTTTGCTGAAAGCTAGTCAAGTTGCTCTCTACCTGTTTGATCACTCTGCAAACAAATGGGTTAGTATGACAATGATTAGACAATGTTTACGCTATCTTGACGAAACGGCGGATTGTCTTTGTGTAACAGTCCCATATACTATATCTCATGTAAGTGGGTGTAAGATCAGAGAATAGTGGCCAGTGACACTCATTGCATTGTCACACGGAAGATGCGCTTTCGAAGCATCCAGAACCCTGAGTACGTAATTGCACTCATGTAAGCGGACAGTATGGCACATAGAGTATGTAGTTGAGTACAGAGATACTGCAAGAGCTCCATGAGTCCATATGTACCCCCTGCGAAAACTGACAGTGAGACATGTCCCCAATTCCCACCACTTGCCAAATGTGTGTGTGTGTGTAAAAATTAGGGTATGTACAAATTGTATCTACATCCGTGTGTATTAAGCTAACAAGAGTAGGGTAGTGTAGAGTGGTACTGCTGGTAAGATGAGTGGGGGTACATCAGGAACTCCTTCCCTGTAGATTTTGGCATTGTATACCACTGCATTTTTCTGCTTCATCATCATGCTGGGCCGGGTATGGGTCAAGCGAATGAAGAGCAGCAAATGCAGTGCAGCTGCGTGACTGCAAAAATAAATGGTTAGACTTGGAGGAGTATCTACATCATGTATGATATCTCATAAACTTGATTGAGACAATGCATTTGATATGGCAAGATACGAAGATATCATTTTGTGTGTAAACCATGTACGGTTTACTTTGCAGCTGGCCTGACCAGACGCCGTGCTAGCGCAGGGCGTCTGACGGTGTGTGATACACCAATTAACTAAACCCCTCAAACACGGCCACACAACAGCAAAACTGTTGAAAATTTCTACATTCTTATCATAAATTTTACGAATCACTCACGTGAATTGAGATGCTTGGACTATGAGCATGGTATATCAGTCCATAGTGAGCCCTCGCGCAACATACACTGAGCAAAAAGTCCAATCTTAACCCGGGATGCCGTGATCATCGCTGGGCAAGTCAAAATAGATCTTTCCCAGCTTTGAACGATGCAAATTGCGCTGCTAGAGTTTGTACGCCCTCACGGTCGACAGCGTCCCCTTTGCCCATTATTTTGCAGTGCTGCGCCGACATTTCGAATCATTTCTGTGATTTCTATGATTTCTGCGGCGTATACGATTAATAAAGGCTTCATTTTCGGTAAGTTGTGATATCTGTTTGTCAATATCGATAGCTAAAGATGGTAGCTAAATAGATAAAGTTTTCGTCTCATGTAGTCTGAGTAACAAATATGGTGCAGTAAATTCAAAATAGAATTGGCGCCCCGGAATTATAAGATTACGTAATGTCCACACGGTACAGCCGTGTCGCGACTTACACTTGTGTACAGCGACATGGCTGTGTATAGTTACTTTGCAGCCAGTCATTTGCAGTGCTTGAAGTGCTTGAAGTGCTTAACCTTGTAAAATCACACCTCATTTTGATATTGCTGTCCTTTGTAATGAATGATGATTTTATTCTCTAGTGCACAGCATAGGAAAACAATGCTGGACATGATTGAAGAATTTGTATTCTTGATAATTTTGATAATTTGTATACTGGCATGCCTCTATGATGGACTGTAGACATTTGTGTAGGCACAGCACAAAATGATTTGGAACCAAAATGTGATCTTCTGTCCATTCTATAACCACTTAACAAAAATCCATGATGAATTCTTAAAGCTTTCAAATCATAATTAGTGATGATTGGTATCGAATTTCATCTAAATATTTGATGAAGGTTTCTGTCTTATACATGAAATCTGCAATTTATCATTGATGCTACTTGTACGCCTGCTGACTGCAACAGCAACGCCTTTCATGAAATATCAAAATTTTATCACATTGACTGTTTCTTGAGATTGAAGGGAATTTGTTGGAGAGAATAGTTTTATGGATGTTGTCTTTTTTGCTGCTATTCTCTATAAGTAATACATGCTCTATTGATCTATATTATTATGAACACCAAGTGAGAAAGAAGGAACTAACTTGGGATTTGAACCTGCGTCACCTACTGCGTACAGGGCAGCAGCTCTAACACCAAGCTATAAAGCTAATTCATGGCAGTGACAAGATGATGTTTGATTGTTTCTTATCTCTGTTGGCTTTTGGACATGATTGCGATAAGTAGTTAATATAAGAATGGTACGCCAGCTGCAAACTTGTGTGCATCTTAGTTATGACTAGGGGTGGCACATACATGTATCATGTCATGACACATTACATGATGGACATTGTCATAAATGGTATCAAAGTGGCTTCACCCCCACCCCCCTTTACATACAATATTAAAGGACAAGTTCACCTTCAGAGACATGTTGATTGAGTGAATGCAGCAATATTAATATAACACATCAGCAATAGTTTGAGGAAAATCGGACAATCCGTTTAAAAGTTATGAATTTGCAAAGTTTCTGCCTATTCACTGCTGGATGAGAAGACTACTACAGCTTGTGATGTCACATGTGTACAACGATATAAGGAAAGTATAAGGAAAATTCAAGATATTTTCACTTTTCTCGCATGATAAAAGAACACTTGACTTCCCTCTTTCAGAAGGCAAGGAGAATAATATTATCCTTACCTACGTCAGTGACAAGTCGAGAAAATGTGCACCTTTTTAAAAAGTACAATTTTGTGAAATTCTCTTTATATTTTCGCTTATACGTTTTACGCATGTGTCATTATACACTCTAGCAGTGACTGTGCAGATACTTAAAAAATTACTAACTTTTGAACGGATTGTCCGATTTTCCCCAAACTTTCACTGATGTGCTCTACAAATATTGCTGCGTTCACTCAATCCACATGTTTATGAAGGTGGACTTGTCCTTTATTTTTGCTGGCAAGGAAACTTAACTTTGGTGCAGTAGTTATCTTCTGACATAGTTAGCTACCCAGCAAACATTTTTTTTGAACTATTAAGATGGCATTCCTGTCCACTTGTCTGTTTGATTTTTTTTTATTACCCATTTTTATCTCTTTTTTTATTACCCATTTTTATTTTTATTTTTTTAAATTAGCTGTTTTGTACTGCTAATGTTCTGATTGCAGTCGTTATTGTATGTGATATCAGCAACAATAATATTGTATTCCAATGATAATGTTACAGGGCAAGTGTGAAGATTGTATCTATTTCTGATTGTTTGAGAGCAAGTGCCCTTCTTGCATGGGAATTATCTTTTTAATATAAATGCAGATGATATTTCATATTTTTTGTAAATCTTTACTCATTCATCAATATACATATCTATAGTCATTTTTTTTTTTGGCACAGATTAGTCAGTTATATGAGGTATGTTTGAAAAATTTGTCAGCTCTCTCATTAGTTTCTTAAGGCTAGTAGGATTTATATCACAGTTATATTGAATTTAACTTTGCAGCACAGGAACTAGTCCTGGGAGATTTTTTCCCCCCTTTTTGTATGTCTGTGTAGCTGTGCACATGTCCCTGAGTAGATTTAGAATTTCAATCAAATTAAACTAAAGGATGTGGTACACTTAATCAGGTCTTCAGTATTCTCACTGATCAGTCACTTTGTGTTTTTTACTCCATGTAGATTGCACACAATAAATTTGAACATATTCTGAATACTGTAAAGCAAAATATCTTTGCAGCATGAAATTTTGGCGAGTGCTTGCAGTGATGAAATTTTGGCGAATTGGAGCTGACTGCCCATTTTGCGGTATGGAATTTTTGAGAAATTGCCACTGGCATTCAGTGCACATAGTGTAAACAAGAGCTTTTGTGTGTATTCTTAATTCCATGAATCTTGGCTCTCGCAAAATTCACAAATTTGATATGCATGCGAACATTTCTGGTTTTACAGTATGTTTGCCTGATTGACTTTTGAACAAATTGCTGGCATTATAGGAGGTATCTCTTTCCTGTTCCTACAGTAACTTTTATATGATTTAGACATGAACAGTGACATTTCCAGCTGTTCAGAGTACCTCATATGTGCTTATTCTGATTGCAAAGTACATGTGGTCTCTCTGCTCATGTTACAGAAGAAATCATTTTGTAATAAATCTGTAAAATCTGTAGAACAATGAGATAATATCTAATTCAAATTCACTCAAAATAGACATTCCGATTCAGTACCTAATCCTGCAGACAACTCAATAGGTACTGTATTTGATTGGAGTGAAGAAACGGTTTACATTTCTGTGACTAGTATGTGCTGAACCTACACAGATCAGTAGAAATGCTGAGCAAGAGCAATACACTTGGATCAAGACAGTGAACCCCTTTCCTGGGCATATTGCATGCTGCCCTCTATTGTTGATCATATGTGTATACATGGTCTGATGCCAGTTTTTGCATTGTTTGGGTTTAATCAGTGTGGATCATATGATTTCTCGCTGAAGCATTGTCAATGCCTCCACCTCCTGTAGGGAAAAGGGGGGGGGGGAGAGGGGGGCAGAGAGTGAGGGGTTATGTTTTAAGGTGAAATGAAACAAATGACTATGTTTAATTGATATGCTACAATGTAGGCTTGAGCTCTTAACAAATGGAAAATGTTTAGCAGTAAAATTGCTAGAATGACAGACATGATCCAGTGACCTATCATTATATAATTTCTTGTGATGTATAGATTACACTACTTTTATGCATGGATCATATTCAAATTTACAAACTGAAATGCCCTTAAGAAGGAAATCAATAAAATGAATACTGTCACCACGCTATTATTTATCAAAGGATGTCTTCAAAATTCCATGTGTTGCTGGCCTGGTAGATCTATGACATTATTAGAAAATGTAGAATGTGATCTAGGGGTGACTGAATGTTTGATAAAGAATAGAATATACATGTATTTGTTCATTTGTTTGTTTTGTATTTTGTTTTACCCAAGTGAGTGCTATGAAAATTATTCAGGGAAAAAAAAAAAGCTTTGAGACATATTAAGGACTTTAGATGACATGGTAAGGAAAAGCACAGTTGTCTGATACTCAGAAAGAATTGTTGTTCTTCTTCTTCTTCCGTGCTCTGTTGTTAGGTGAAGGTATTCATGTGTCTTGACGGCATAATGAGTGTGCTGAAGTGAACAGTGATTAGAGCAATTATGCGATGCAAAGTGGAGTGCTGCTGCCATGCGTGAATTTGATAGCCTAAATATTTAGCAGCTCTGGCTGGATATTCCGAGGCAGCGGATAATGTATACACACACAGAAACACACATGCACACACTATTCACTCAAAATGGTCTAACACACACACCACTCAAACACACTCTTCTAGGAACACATGCAATAATGGTGAGCGGGGCCTGAGCGCAACTCAATTTTTCACAGCTTTAATCAGGAAATTGCTTGTGGTGCAACTTCTTTGTTTTCTCTCTTTTTTAGCTATGAGCTTGATTGATCACTGTTGCTGCCTGCCCTAGCCATTTATTGCCTGATTACCGTCCAGCGGAGTGTGTCTTCTGAAAATTTAATTTGTCAGGTTATTTTGTTTTTTGGTTTGAATTTTTGTTCCTTTTTTTTTTCTTTTTTGCCAGAAAACACTGGGAATAAATCGATGAGAACTTGAGGAGTGTAGACTACTCTTTAGTTGAGTGTTTTCCATAACAGCATGTATTCAATTAGATTAGTGACTAAACCCCAGAATTCTGTATGGCTTGTAATACACCTGATGGCCAGGATGATGCAGAATAGCGCAGCACAAACGCAAGGAATATATTCCAGAGCAAAGTGCTGTATACCCATATGATGCACCTGTGATTACGAGACATTCAAACAATTTGTAGGTCCTACCTAATTTCTCCCCGGAGTAGACTTAATTTGTTTTTAAAAATCATTCTGATTTTTGGTCGGCAAGAGCATGGACAATTCAATCCCATTTCCTGAGATACATGTAATGTAATCCTTACAGATTGACCACATTACACATCAGTTTCCTGTACAATACTGTAAAACATGATATATTTGCGGCATGAAATTTTCGTGAATTGGAGCCGACAGCCTTTTTCGTGGCATGAAATTTTCACGAATTGCTACTGGCATTCAATGCATGTAGTGTAGACAAAAGCTTTCGCGTGCATTTTAATTTCGCAAATTTCGCGAGCGCCAAAATTAAAATGCACGCGAAAATTCCTCGTTTTACAGTACCTTAATGATAAAACATTTTTCTCTGAAGGGCTCAAAATTCATCTTCTACCACTTAGAATTTGCTTACAATACATCGAAAGGGTGTACCACAAATCTTTACCTAGCTGACGTGTTTTGACATGATGTTGAGTTATTTTGGAGCGTTTTGAGATCAAAAGTGCAAAATGATTTAGATCATAGTATACAACTTTTATTCCTGAAATGCCCTACTTGTTCAGTAGTGGGTAGGTAGTATGCTGCGTGATGATCAATCATGCTCTTGCAGTAGTTATTTCCCAGCAAGCTGCATACGATTCATTCTGGCTTGATCAAGTGAAGATCAATGGATACTGCTATGGCTGATTTGTAAATTACAATTTCTAAAGTATAAAGCATTAATGTAGCAACCACGATTGACGCTTTGAGATTGCAATGCTGTTGGTGTACTTCTTTGGCTAATGCTTTGCGTTTTCATCATTACCCAACTGAAATTGTGTTACCACAGTGTTATTTTACTCATTTTGTACATGCATACAAGTATGTTGCCACTGTAGATTTTTATAAAAAGTAGACAGTTTCTGCCTGTGGAAACTATGTTTTACTGTTACGCCTTCCGTGCAATCAAGGTGTTTGCTTTGAATATGCCTTATGAACTTATTCTGTACACATGGGAACCTATGTGCGTACGATGAAAATGACATGTTATTCCAAAATGTTAGTCTTGGGAGGGGGTTAAAAGTCAATTGTGCAGTTGCTCACAGTTGAACATTAATTTGTATACAGATGATATAATTGTCACAAGGCAGATCAATATCCTTTCATAAAATCATAATCACTTAAAAAAAAACAAAAAAAAAAAACACGTCACTACTCCACCAAGCAGCAAAAACCTGCTACCTCTTGAGTTTGCAGAAGTTTGTTTGTTTTTTGTTTGTTTGTTTTTGATGGGCAATTTTTACTTGTCGGAGTATGCAAGAATATCTTGAAAGATGGTGATACATTTGAAAATGTTTGGTATTTCATGTTGATTGTCACAAGCATAACATGTTACATTGATTTTGTGAAAATGAATTGTTTTTTATGAACTTTTAAACTCATGTAAAATGCTTGTTGCAAGCACATTTGTGCATTAAATCGACAACAGGGCTGAACTTTCCCCTTTCGAGTCACTATGCCATCTTGAAACTAGGCCAAGAATAATCATTTTCATGTCTAGGTCCCAATGGCTGATGAGTGCAATGCACTTTTTTTTCTTTGTGTTTAAAACCAATTCAAGGAGTAACCTGTAAAACAGTTTTGAAAAAAGCAGGGTCAACTGTGATATAATAAGGTATATATATGGCACTTGATTGCCTGAGAAGAACAGGGCTGTACCTATAGGGAGAACATGTACAGTATCTAATTTTTGTACATGGAAGAAATTCAGTAAGCAAAGCATGCCTGTTTGTATAAGAACGTAAAGCTTGGTGGCTGTTTTAAAAAACAATGTTTTTCTCATGTTTTAGTTTATTTCTTTGTGAATCAGAAATATGACTTTAAAGTGCATTGGTCTATACAATACTCCTCCTTTTTTGTTAGTGAAAAGAGAGTTGAGAGTATGATTTGGAGAAACTGATGAATATTACCTTGTCCGATATTGAAATATTGAATATTTCACAATAATGCTGCCATCCCCACCCCCAAATGCTCCCAGCAGAGATCTATAACAGCTACCACGACATGCTACCAGTATCCATGGGGGAAATCAAGCCAAATTCATGTGGAATGAATCCACTCTTCCGTCGGCTCAACCAAAACCATCTTGTATCATGTACACAATAATCCTCCGCCCTGTCTGTCACAGATCTATGGCTCAAACAGTTGCTGCTGTAGACAACTCTATCCCCTTGATTACTTTTATTCAAATCCTGGCCCACGAAAATGTCAACAGTATATATGCTCTATATCATTCCATTGCCCCTCAAATAGCCCTTTGTTACATTTTTTGTTGTTGTTCTTATTGTTGCTGTTGTTGTTGTTATTGTTTTTTGTATTATTTGAAAAAGGCTAGATTATTATTTTTTTTTCTCTTTCTCTCTGTGGGGTCACTGTGCTACTGCGCTCGCGCTAGGTCTTTGTACTAAGCTCCTTATCGGGCGGTAGATTTTTTGAGTCGGGGAGATTGGATCGATGTGCGGAGCATGATACTCATCCCCTAGCATTGTCCTCCATGGAGAGTTTCCTGGAATTCGAAATGAATTGGCCCTTAACGACTTGCAAGGGATGATAGCATTAGATGATGGCATCTTAGGAGTTCTCATCAAAGCAATGCAAAACGAAACAAAGACAAAACAGACAGACACACACACTCTCACACACAAGAGTATTAGTGCTTCAGCATTTCTGGCATCATTAGTGATTTAACTTTCATTGCCTTATGGCATGTCTGCAGTCTCCAAATTGATTGGGTGAAGGTCAAGTTTGATATGATTAAGTAAGTGAATTATTCATGGGATATTCTATCAATTTACATAAAAATGTGCTTATCTCGAGCTGTAATATGATGGATTTAGAGCCCATTTGTCTAAATCAAGACCCATGATAATTTTTATTTTAAGAATGTTGATCACCGTGCCCTTTTGCCAATTATTGTAAGCAATATGCCATTAGCATCATAATTTGTAAAGCTAAAACTGGAAAAACTGTATTTTAATTTTCTTTCTTTGATTTGTTATGTTTGCTTTTTTTAAACTGTCTTAATGACATTTCCCAGTGCAATTCCTGGTACTCTTTACTACTGTTTCTTTTTTGGTTTTCATATAATAACACACAATAAAGGCACCGGGGGTTTGAGATATTCTATGTTATCGGATCAGACTTTGAATTTGGCTTTACTGGGACAATGTAATTCACAGAAGATAAAGTTTGGGCAGAGTGTGAGTTAGACACAAACAGGGTAGACAAAGATATACATGTACATTGTAGCATAACGATTTGTTTGGAAATGTCTGCCAGTGAGGTGTATACAAATAAAACACAGATGAGAGTGTGTTAGTGGAGATGCAGCGCACTAATAAGGGTATTTACAATTGTGAAACATGCGCGAGGCGAAGCCGAGTGCATGTTGCACTTAATTGTAAATACCCGAGAGGGAATTGTACCTTCACTAACATCATGAACTTAAACCTGTGTATTATTTGATTTATAGAATGGGTTGAAAATTAATGGCATTTCCATGTACCTTTATGGGTCAATACCAGTCAGCTACAACTTGCTCAAAAGTCAAGATGTCCGAAGATGTTCGTTGCAAACATCTATGCAATCGGCAATTGATAATCCAGCACATCACTCAGTAGGCCTACGCACACGTATGTACGGCAGGCAGCCTGAACTATAAGTTGCTTACAGGATTGCGAGCGCGTATAGTAGTGCGCAATGCGCTTGTAATGTCAACCGATTGAGTGCGCACTGCTAGTGTAGACATTTTGATGTCTGTGACCCAGCAGTTATGCTTTCTCTGTAATGTCTCATAACAGCATGCTGTTATATGCTTTTTCGTTGCACACTTTGTGCACGGCTGTACATGTTAGTAAGAAAATCTAGAGCACATACCTGACTCATTTAAGCGCTTCTAATAGGCTACATTTTTGAACTCATTTTATGATTAAGCATGGTGCATGGACGTACTTTGTGCGTGAGCAAGTCCTTGACTGGATGGAAATATGGAAATGGTATCCACCAATATTTGGGTCAATCATCAAATTCAGATTTTTACAATAATTATGCTGCGCACCTCATGGCCAAAGAATTTAATGGATTTGTATGCAAATCAGTTCTTGCATTGAATGTAAAGTTTTGCAATGGAATTAAAATCAAGACACAAAAGGTTGAATTCAAATTGAAAAGTTAATTATCTCCAAAGTAAGTCATGATTTGTTGGGATAGTTTGATAAACTGTTCACCTGTGTAGCAATTCCTTAGCACAAATTCAAGAACTCGCAATTATGTTTTTGAGCCACTCCACATGAAAAATTAATCATGCAAACATATCGACGTTTACAGTATCTTTCTAATCTATTAGGAGAGATATTAGTTATTAGTTATTAGTTAAGAGATATTTGAGTCTATATATTCAGTGCCTGGCAGAAAAGATTGAGATTGAGAGAGAAAAAAAAATGTTTCTGCACAGCAAGTCACGTAAAATGCTACATTTCTAGTCATTGGTGTGTGTGTGTGGGGGGGGGGGGGGGTAGGGGGAATTTAAACTGGCTGTAAAGAGTGAACCTGAGCAGTGGTGAGAGAGGAGTGTGCCGCATCTCTGGCAATACTGATAACAGCAGAATCGACAGTTGCTAGGGCAGCTCTTAAGCGCCTGTGTGTGTGTGTGTGACAGAGCGTGCGCAAATTTGGTTGTCCAGCGGAGCGTGTGTTTGAAAAATGGTGGTGGTCGGCTGGTGTGAAAGCTTTTTAGAATTCCTGATAGTGGGTGCGCTACTAATGAGGGTTAGAGAGCATGGCGTAATGCGGCGTGATCCGTGCATTCTTGAGTGGCGTTGTAGCACCGTGGTCAAGTGGGCTGGCTCGCTAATGTCATATTTCTTTGAAATTAATTTCTTTCTCTTGGATTTGGTCTCTCTCTCTCTCTCTCTCTCTCTTTGCCTGTTTGTCCCTTTTTTCTCTTTTTCTTTCAATGTCTGTCTGTCTGTCTTTGTATCTGTCTGTCTCCTGTGTTCTTACACTCTTAGGGCAGACACCTGTAATTTTTTCTTTCTCCCTCTCTTTTCTCTGTCTGTTTGTCTGTCTGTCTCTATAAGTCTCTCTCTCACTCTCTCTCACTCTCTCTCTTGCTATCTCTCTGAATTACTGTGCTGTGATGGTGAATTGGGAGACTGTTTTTGGCTTGGATGCATTATTTTTTGTAGTCATAATCATTGTACAATGTGGCTGCATTTTGAAATGATGCAGACATATATATAGAGAGATACACTGTATGTGTTAAAGGTATATTATAAAGTATATTTGGAGGATGATATTACTACAAGACATTACTAGATGGCATCCTACACCAGCTCTGACTTGATGTATCTTTATAGTTCAACAGGCTCCCACCCAGTGCCAGCTTCCATGTTTGACACATTTTAATTGGTATTGCTACTTCCATGTGAAAAAAGGGTTTATGAGTGGTGAGCTAATTTATTGCACGGAAGGTGCAGGACTGTCGTCTCCCCTTTCCACACTCTGCCACGTTTAAAAACTTCCTGATTGATGGCCAATGTCGACAAATCTTTACATTGTGTCAAGAGTGCACTTTGTGCCACATGATGGCCTTGCTCAAATGTTGCCCGCAAATGGTCGCTAAATTACATGCTGCATGCGGGCGTTTTTTTGTTTTTTTTTTCGTTGGCTCTCGACGTTTCCCCCCCCCCCCCCTTCCCCATGATTGCTCATTATCGTCACTCAAGCATGGACAGACTTATGTAGAGTCAACTGTGACAAATGGATCGCAGGACACGCCCCGTCTGGCAGTCAGATGCGATATTTCTGTACCCCGGTGGCAGGTTTCACATCAATTTTTTGTATGTAGATGGAAGAAATAAACATGGCACCACTTTGAATAATGAGATCCATTAATTTGTGATGTTGGAAATAAATTTTGATTTGAATGGATTTTGAATTGAATTTTAAAAGCTGGCATGCCTTTTTTTCTTGATATCATCTGTGCTTCAATTTATCTTTGTATGTTTTTCATCTGTCTATCAATATATCGTCATACCTATCTTGCAGACACATCATTTTTTTGTGTGTTCCTTCCATCCCCATCTCTCCCTATGGATATCCATATACCGTATCCATTGATTACATGTATCCATCTACACATCCATCAACGTATGCACATCATTACATCTGTCATATTATGTATTTATCTATTTAGATATCAAGTTTATAATATATCTGCAATCTGCCTATTTAATTATTTTCATCTTCCTGTCTGTATTTTCATTTTTTCTTTCTCTTTCCTATGATTAACCTCTATTTCACACAACTCCACAGCAGGTATATAGTCAAATGCGTGGATGGGAATAGCCCCCTCAGCTGTAATTGGTAACTACAATGTATCTTTCAGGTAACATCCTGGTAGTTTCCATTTTTGATCATCAGAAAGTTTGTCTTACAAACATGATGTCACAGTGTATACATTGTGTTGGAAGCTAAGATATTAAAGTGAATTTCTTGTATTGGTGCCTGGGCAGTTATTAACTTTCTCAGGACCATAATCTCAAATTACCTGGCAAACTTTACATCATATTCTTGTCTCTGGATGTGAAATTAAGGATGGTAGTGACTGCCCCCCCCCCCACTGTCCCCTTAGCTGTCCAGTCACGTTGATTTATCTTCTGCATATCTTCGAGGGGCCGAAACTCTGCCGACCAACTCCATGAACAGATGTGTGGCTGGGGAGTTAACCTCCAAAAATAATTGTTGCTTATCATTAATATTTTAATTTTCGCAGGGCCGATAATTTATGGCCAGTTTAATTGAAAGTTTTGGATGCTCATGGGAGGGAGGGGGGAGCTCTGTGCTCCTGTTGAGAGAGCAAGGGGACGCATTAACCCATCTATCTATCTATCTATCTATCTAGGGGTGTTTGACCGACCAGATGAGTCAACACACAGGGTATGGATGCGTGACTGGAATTTATCAATTAACGTCCGTTGGGGTCAGTTTGCAATGAGTGATAGCCAACATTATCACTGTTGGAAGAGCCAGGGGTGAGCCAGTTGGTGCGGCAGTGTGCATTTGCAGCATACAAGGTGCCCTTGTGTGTAAAATTTGTGAGAAAGACAGTGTAATTTCAATAATGGTGGTGAAACTGAAAGCAACTGGTACTTTAAAGGGAAATCGACTATGTATTCAGGTTGACTTAGATAATAAAGTTCACATGACCAATAGAAAAGTTCAAATCACAGTTATTGTGCATACAATGACGTATCATAAAAGCAATTTAGAAAATGCTCTGGTATCATTACCATGACTTTCATCTGTATTTTGCTCAATAAGATCTTGTTTTCAGTTTCGGCGTTTAGCACCTGTGATGGGTAAAGCGAATGTTTACCCCTTTTGAGTCTGCCCAGTGTAGCAGCAAGGCAGGAAGAATTTGTAATTTGATAGGGCATGCCATAATTTCATTTCGTCCAGGCAATGCCGCGGAGAAATGGGGGCAGACCCCTGATGTTAGAACATCACAAGGTGCGTCAGCGGTGTTTCGTTGATTAAATCAAGTTTGCTACAGAGTCTCAATGTGTTTCCTATACCGCATGACACCACAAGTGTTTCCCAGCCATCAACAATACAATCAGCCATTCTTTCCATTATAACCATAATACTAAGTTACATATTCTTTTCTTTATATCTTTGAATGACAATATTTCAAGTTGAACCTTTCCTTTAAATGTTAAGCTAAATGGCAGGTTGCAAATATTGATTTTTTTTGTTGTTGATATATTATAACATCCAGTTTCAGTCGCCCAGTTTCGGAAGTTACACAGGTGTTGCATTTACTTGTGTAATCCAATCCAAACAGGAAGCTGTATTAAATATGTCATCTGATCTTGATGAAACAAACCCTATGTTCAAATATCATACTGCATTATATGAGTCAAGTGGAAAATACTGCCTCAGTTTATAAATTTTTAATTAATTGTTTTTAGCTCACCTGAGCCGAAGGCTCAAGTGAGCTATTGCGATCTCTTCGTCCGCCTTCCGTCGTGCGTCGTCCGGCGTGCGTAAACTTTTTACATTTTCATCTTCTTCTTGAGAACCCCTTGACCGACTTTCACCAAACTTGGCAGGTAGCATCCCTAGGATCTCAATTTGTTCAAGTGGGCACCATACCCCACCTGGGGGTCCCCAGAGGGGCCCAAACCCCCCAAAATGAAGGAATCTTAAAAAATCTTCTTCTCTAGAACCAGAAGTGATAGAGCTAAGATAATACTATGAATTAGTACATTGATGACTGTAGTTTCAAGTTTGTTCATGGCGGAATCAGGGGTGCCCCCCTTGGGACCCAGGGGAGGGGGGTTGGGAGGGGTCCTAATGGGGCCCAAATTGTACATTTTCATCTTTTTCTTGAAAATGCCAATATGAATTTTCGCCAAAGTTGGCAGGTAGCATCCCTAGGGGGAAAGAATCTCATTCCCATCAAATGGGCACCATGCCCCACCTTGGGTGCCCCAGGGGGCCTAAATTTGGACCGAAATTGTAAATTTTCATCTTTTTCTTGAAAACCCTATTACAAATTTTCACCAAACTTGTCAGGTAGCATCCCTAGGGGAATAGAATCTCAATTCCATCAAATGGGCACCATGCCCCACATGGGGGGCCCCAGGGGGCCTAAATTTGGACCGAAATTGTAAATTTTTATCTTCTTCTTGAAAATGCTATCACAAATTTTCACCAAACTTGTCAAGTAGCATCCCTAGTGGGATAGAATCTCAATTCCATCAAATGGGCACCATGTCCCACCTGGGGGCCCCAGGGGTCCCCCCCCCCCCTCCTGTAAGGAATCTGTACAGATTTTCTCTGGAACCAGAAGTGATTGAGCTAAGTTGATACAATGAGTCAGTGTATTGATGACTGTTGTTTCAAGTTTGTTCTGGGAAAATCAGATGTGCCCTACCCCCCTCCCCCCTTCCACCCCCCCTTGGAACCCAAGGAAGCTTGATGGGATGGGGGGGGGGGGGTCCAAATGCGTGCCTTTTTTTTATCTTGCTGAAAACAACATAATGGGTTTTCAGCAAACTTGGCAAGTAGCAATCCCATGGGGATAAGAGTAGGCGCTGGTGCACCAGTGTACCTAGCTGCTGTTCTCGAGTACCTGACCGCTGAGATTCTGGAGCTGGCCGGCAACGCCGCACGCGATAACAATGAATGGGCTCCATGCTTTCCCAGGGGGCCCCAGGGGGTCCAAACTTCCTGAATTAATGAATATTCAATAATGTTTTTCTCTAGCTCTAATCAAAAGTGATAGGGCTTTAAGTCTTCCCCCCCCCCCCCAAGCTGCATAATCCAACATTCTATAAAGTACAGTGTACTTAGTAGGTATTTTTTACCAGTGTAATGGAATATGTAAATGGACACCATGCCCCCACTCTCCAAGCTACCCCCACCATAAGTTTCCAATGTTCTCAGGTAAGAGTCTGCAAGAATGCATGGAAGGTGAACTTGCGATACTCAGGTGAGCGCGTGACCCCCGGGTCTCTTGTTATTACAAGTCATCTATAATAACCATCAATAATGCTGCTATTTTCTTCCTGAGATTCGACTGCATTCCTTATTACAGTAGTTTGAGAACACATGATGCTTGCTTTACACCTGATTCACTGTTTGCTCTAAAACCCCCAACATCGCGCTTCCGTACACGTGTACAGTATTTCTTACACGTGTACCGCGGCGCTACTGGTATCCATTCGCAGCGCCGACGTCATCCTGTGATGACAGTAGCCGTGTGTACACAGTTGACATTGTCTTGATCCTGTCTGGCGGGCAGGGACGGCGGAGGTGCAGGGGGTACAATGTTTGGTCAAGGGAGTAAAATGTGCATCACTCGGATGCATCACAGACAGAAAGACAGACAGACGGGACAAGACTTGTCAGATTGGGAAACAAAGAAAGGATAGAAAAGAACAAGGATAAAAGGTGGGCGTGACAGAGATAATTGACTGCCAGTGTGCGCCTGATTTATTGACACATGAATGATGGGGACGGGACGGCATGATGTGAGAGGAAAATTAGGCGGTTCTGTTTGATGGTTTGGATACCTCTCGGGTTTATTGACATTCATCGCCCCAATCAATACTCTGCCGTCTGGGAGGGGAGCGCACATATTATGCACATAGCCGTGGCAAAGCGTCCATGTTAAGGTGTTCATCACTTACAACCGCTCTTCTACAGGGGAAAGCATATTCATCAGATTTATCATTAGTTTTATTTTTTGCTCTGTGAATAATAATGCAAGAGTTGGACAGAGTGCTGACACAAGGCAGACAAGGATTTGTGAAATGGATGATGTGATGAAATTACACTCCATGTACCTCTGTGACACTCCTGTTGATCTATTGAGACAGACAGACGGGCAGACAGAGAAGCACAAACACACACACACATGCACACACACAAAGAAATTCAGGCATGAATCTGACCCTGAGAATTTCATGAAATGATGCCAGTGTTGGGGTTTGGTAAGCATGCATTTATATATGCAAATCTTGTTGGAGTTGACTAAATGTTTATTGGTAGTGACGACATCAACTACAGAGATGAAATGCTGTATTAAAGGTAGTCAATAAAAAAAAAGAAATACAATATCCGATTCCTGGCTGGTAGTGAAAAAAAGTGAAAAACAAATACATAAAAGACTGATGAACAGAGTTGCATGAAGAAAACATCAGAAGTTGTAAAATAATCTGCAGATGATTTCAAAATGGTCTAGAGGTTGCTAAATATGAATAACTTAAAATAAAATAACTCATGATTTTAAAAGCAAGATAAAGACAAAGAGTGCTACAAAAAAAAACAGCAACAACTTGGTCTGTCAAGTATTCTTGGCCACAAAGATCTCCCCCCCCCCTTTCAGGTGATCATAGAGAGTTACCTCGTAGGCATCCAGAAATGGAATTCTTTATAAGGAGATCATGCTAGGTTTCAACATTCAGTCTTCAAGACATAGGCACCCCTGTAGTGATCAGATTCGTTTGTCACACCACCGTGAGTTGTGGTCTGAGGTTTGGGAGGTTTGGGCTGTCGTGTATTCCTTTTTTGTCAGTTCTTTGTGGTCATGTTCCTTGAGATCTAGACATCAGTGAGGAGTGTGTCCGCTCCTCAGACTCAATTTGTGTGTTTTTTTTTTCTTTTATTTTGGTCTCTTTTCTCCTGGAGATGAAGAGAGAGATTGAGGGGGAAGATCTGAGGAGGTTGCTAGGATACGAAATAAAATTTCCATCACATCAAGGAGTTTTGTGATCTACGGAGCATTCATGTATGGTGCTGAGTGTCCAAATTGTGCATGCTCTCTGCATGGGTATTGTGTGAGTGAGTGAGTGTATTTATTTGTGCATTTGTGTGTGTGTGTGTGTGTGTGTGTGTGTGTGTGTGTGTGTGTGTTTTACCACCACCCCTATAACAACATTGGAAATATATAAAAGTGGGTCGTAGATTTCTTCCTTAGTATAGCAAAATTTATGACTGAAACTTCGCAGCATTGCTGATTTAAAGAAAAAGAAAATGTAATGTCAGACTGGTAGCCAACTCATAGTACAAATTATCTGCACGTCAGGAATAAGCCCTCAGTACCATGGATGGTACATGAGCAATAATACACTGATGAGCTCGAGAGAACAGTTTTAGCTCATTGGCGTGCTCATCATATGTTGCAACTGGATCTCTGTCATAGAATATGTCTGTGAGTTCAGATCACCACACAAGATAGAAAACTCATATTGGTGACAACTGTATGAAGTGATGTTCAATCTGAAGGCGGAAATAAAAAATCAAAACGTAGCTACACTTTTTTTTTACACTTTAGTTGTAAAATTGTGTCATGTTGGTTCTGCTTAAATTGCTGACTCCAAAGCTTGTCATCTTCCATTCTTTTTTTTATGTCGTTGACATTTCTACATGGTTGGTTGAGTCCTCTTTAAACCCGATGAGGACGAGTCCCGAGTATACTTGGGCAAGTGTCTATGGGAATTGCGTGTTGAAGCAAAAGTCCCCAACGTGTTAAGACTTGGTCTTTTCTCAAAACAATCATTTGCTTTCTTTGAACTACCTGGTACATGTGGTAAACATGCAGTGCTTGTCCTAACTTTATTTTTATGCTGGATACGTATGACAAGGAAGTATCACAACTTGAAAATAGAGTTTATGAGAGAAACTCGTAGGCATGAGAGCGTGAAGAGCCCCATTCACTTTCTCCTCTGTGGAAACCAAACCACTTTCCAAGAACTTTCATTGCAAGATGGCACTGTAGAGTCCGAAAGGCAATTAAAGTGAAATGTCAAGTCCCAAAATAGCAATTAACTGTAAATATCTATCTGAAATATTAAAAAAAAACACTATTATTCGTCTGTGTATAAAATTCACTTATCAGCAGCACTTCAGCTGTAATTAGCAAATGGTTTAGATATTAACTTTCAAAGTAATAAATGAAAGCATGACTGCTGGTACATTTAGAGTTCGTGTACAGATGTACAACCAAGATAATATTTGTGAAAAGATGAAGATAGAATAGAATGACATGTAGATGAATTGAACATACATATCATCAATAAAAAAACAAACTGAATTCAGTGAAAGTCTTTTATGTGGGTCTCTCTTTTCCAAAAAAAAAATGCAATTATTTTGAACAATTAGTTCCATAAATATATATGCACATTTATCGTTGTAATACATTGGATGTTTTGTTTTCTTTGAATCTGTGTCGACACCAAACATGTGTTATTGGAAATAGAATTTCATCTGAATTGAATTAAAAAAAAGTAGTAGTTTGAAATATTCCATGTATTGCACAGACAAAATAGCGAAGGACAACAGAAAATAAAATAATGATTTTTTTCTGTTTCTATTTTTCATTGCACAAGGACTCACTATAGTGACAGGTGTACTACAGTGTCAGCAAATAAATGATGATCACTAGAGTCGAGGACTTCTAAGAGTCGTAAAGTCTAGATAACACCTTGACGTTCGCAATGTGATTAGGGTATTAGGTGCAAGATACAATCACCCCTGTGGAAAGACCTAGGGGGATTAAAGAAAAATGATGAGAAACTAGTTTTTGGTTTGCATAAAGATTGGGGGGACAAGAAAAGGAAATTAGGTTTCAGGCAAGTTGATCATCTTCTTTTTTTTTTTTTACAGATGCATCAAATTTGTATGAGTGTGCCTGTGTGTTCCAATTCCTTATTTTTTTTTTTTTTCTGGGGGAGGGGATGAAAGGTTGGGAGTTGAACGATGGTTGATTGTGTGAATGACATCTCCCCTAAATCGTGAAATCGTGATGACTGGTGATGATTGCTCCGGGAGGAGGGAGGTCGCTGAGGAAATCAACCCCAGTGGGAGTATCTTCTCCCCCCTCCCCCCCCCCCCCCCACATCTCATCACCCCTTGCCTGGGATTATTTGCTGAAATATTTATGTCTGCTTGTCTTTCCACTCTGCCTGACAGCAGTGTAGATTGGAGGGAATGCGAAGCCATTCTGACAAAATTGGAGCACCATTACGCATTTTCTGTCCCTCCCCGTTGCCCTGAAAATCGACAATCATGACAGCGACACACTTTCAGCAGATGCAGCGGAGGTCTCAATAGAAACAGAAAAACAAACAAACAACAAAATCTGATGTGGAAGGATTGTTGTTGGAGAAGAATAATGGTCCTTCATGATTCTTTTTTTTTTTTTGGGGGGGGGGAATGGGGAGATGTCACCTTATGCTTCAGAACTGATCCTTCTTTTTCAAATTAAAGCTTGCAAGGAACGAGTTACAAATTGTACTACTTCACATGCGCATGTTGATCTTAAGTGTACCAATACCCTAAGTATTATGTCTGCTATGTTTGTTGAATATACTTGAGACATGCCCTCTGCAAAGAATGAGAGTTTTTTTTGTCACTCCCATTTTTATTTATTAGGATTTAAATGAAAATTTTAAAGAGCATACCAAAACTAAAATGACTTGAAATAGACTAGTAGATTACCCAATTCTTTCAAACGAACTACCGTGCTATTGATATTTTTTTTTTCCAAATACATCTTGAACGATAGTAATATGCATGCGCCCATGTACTTCGATTGATGCCTCGCTAACTGATCGACACGGAATCTCAATATTATTTGTGAAACGTATGCGTATACCTAGCTATAACACACACTCGTAAGTACCAGCACTTATGAAGCAGAACGTAAACGCGTGGAGCACAAGTGCCAAATTGTACGAGAGATATGATCTTATTCAGGGGCTTTCACAGGTAAATTACACCTGTTTTTTTGTGTATCGTAGCTGTACACAAATTTGATTTCCAGGGTATTGGTACATTTTAAGTACTCAGCATTAGAGTGAATTTTCATGACAAAAATTTATATTGGACAATTTGAGTGCTTTTTTCATGTGGACATATTTGATACCAGTGACTTTCTCTTCTGCCAGCAACATGGTTTATGAGAGGCCCTTAAAAAAAGTTGCAAGAATGATGAAAACACCATTAGCAGTACATGTCTTTAAAGATTTTTATATATTTCTGTAGATGTTGAATGAAAGAGGAAGAATATGAAAAATCCAAGAAACTTTGATGCTTGTTTTTGTACAACAGTAATGCCAATGAACGATGACTGGATTTGATTTTTAATGCAATTCATTCCCTCTCTTTACTCTTTGTTTCTTCTCCAGGCGAAGACGGAGATTCAAGGCACGATGTTTGTCTACAAAAGGTCAGTGCTACCGGATCCTGTTTAGAATATTTGTGTGAATCTTTTGTTTCTGTCTGAAGGAAGAAGAGTAAAAATCCAAACATTTCAGTGTATCCCTGACAGGCTCTTCCGTGATGGAGTCTCCTTGTTTAGTGATTGGAGTCTAAAGCTCTGTTTTTAAAACAGACCTTACCCCCAACAATGTCTGGGCAGCGTCCGGAGAACAAAATTCATCACCTCTGGCAATAAAACTGCAAGAGAGAGTGAGGGGTACCGTTTTAACAGACGCACACCGAAAACTTTCTCCAGATAGGTTTCCATAACAACCTGCCTATTCATGCACGAAGGGGTTGTGGTTACAATCCATGTACGTGCTCTGCGAGCAGTGTGTCATTCTGTTTGGACTATTGTGCATGCTTGTTGGGTGTATCAAAGGAATGTTACCATGAGAGCATTTTAACAGAAAGGTTGTCGGGGTAATGTCAGGGTAATATCAGGGTAATGTCAGGGTGATTGCCACAGCTGGCTAGGGTAGAATTTGGCAATTAAGTTACCATGACAACGTCTGAGCAACATTTTGCAGGGACTGTTTTAGCAGGCAGGGTGGAAAAAGATTGCTCGGATGTTGTCGCAGTAACTCTGGTTTGAAAGTCTCTGTTAAAACGGGGCTTTACTCTGTTAAATTTCTCTTAGAAATCATGTTCATGTGATGTGAAAATATATTTCTAATGTTTTCTAAGATTTTTTTTTTTTTTGGGGGGGGAAGGAAAAGTTTCTCTTATTCTAGAGGGATCAAATCTTTCATACTATAAATGAAAAAAATACATATAGATTTGATGCTAGACTACAGTAGCTCATTAAACATTACTAGGGTACAGATTGAGCCCCTAGATTCTTCAGTGCAGTCTGCTCTAGATATTTATGACATAGATGGAGAAAAACACAAGTAAATGGGAATAGCACAGGAAAAAAAAAAGCCAAGTTTGAGATGATGAGAGTTTCAGACTTACAACAATAAGTGACTGTACGGTTATCCTAAAAACATCATTGGTGTGTGTTAACTATTTTTTTAAATTAACTAGCTAGTGTTTATTACTGTAAAAGTGGATATTTTTTTGCGTGAGTAATTTTTCACACTCAGCTGCGTAAGATGAGTTTCGCATGTTTGTAATTCCGCGGAATCAAGACATCACCCACTGGGACATATGGCAAGCAAAAATATTTGCGTGCTTTTATTTTCGTGCTAGTTTCTGGTTGCACGAAATGCGTGAAAATTTCTGCTTTTACAGTAGTGTGTAATTGTCTCTTCTGCTGTTCGGCTATATGGAGTCGTACACCATACATGCATGTGTTTTCATTTTGAAACAAATTGTCAGCGTGTGGTGGAGTGATGCCGGTGTGAATGCAGCTCCTGAAGGAGTAGCGATCGTTGCCCTTGTCCATTCCTAATCGAATGGGGTTTTGGGTGCCTTGCTCTCACCTGACAATCACGGTAATTGAGGGCCAGGTGTGGGGCACAATGCATCTAGTGTCCAATCAGGGAAGTATTAGGGGGCGTGACACCAAAAAAAGAAAAAAGAAAAAAAAAAGATGATGGAATGTCACAAGATGAAGGAATGGTATCGGGATGGGAACAGGATGGGGGAGAGTTTAAAATATATATTTTTTTGTCTTTGAGGATTTCTTGGAAATGAGAGTAAACTGCTTTAGGATGTGGCAGCAGATGAAAGTGTTTCACCCACCCCCCCCCCCCCCCCCCCCCGAATTCAAATTCTCAAATTCTCAAAGATGGTGCTACCTCCAGCTGACGACAATGCGCTTGATGTTGCTTTTCTTGTTCTTCTACTTCGAGAGAGAGAGAAGTGTCATGGTCTGTGCAGGATGTTTAAGAAGGACTACAAATAATGCATGTCATTTTGCACCTCAAAAGTTGATGGAACAGTGTCTTCAATGGCTATTATTAAGCACTTTTTTGGTACAGTATGGCAAAATGAGGGGGCGGGGGGAGGGAGTGGAGGATAGAGGGGGAGGGGGATGGGAGGTTTATCATCACTTGTCATAATAGCATAATTTATGACTCCAATGCACAAATTTGTTGCAGAATAAGGTGATTCTCGCAATACATTAATATAAAAGGTGGACTTTGTAACCACCCAGTTGGTGTACGAATTGTCATCTACACAGTTAATTACAGATGTTTCAAGTATGTGTGTGTGTGTGTGTGTTTACTTAAATGGCTGTGAGATATACAAGTTGAGGAGCACAACTTATGCCAGCATTTTTTTTTTTTTTTGCATTTCTTTTTATTAACATTGCACCATGAAGTGAAAATGAAAATAAAGTGATATTCTAATAGGGGAATATTAAAGTGGAAGGTATGTTTGCGGGAAAAGAATAGTTAATGGACCATATAAAGAACAAAGAGAGAGATGAAGACCCCCCAAACAAGTGAAAAACAATTACCATCCTCTGACTATCAAATACATAGTTGAGTAGTCAAGTGCACTCCTACCAAGAACTCATGCTGTCAGTGGACAATTTGATTACATGGGGGGGGGGGACTGGCCTCAGATTCTTGTTTTTTTACTTTATTGTTATTGTTGTTGTACAGAGGAGACAAGCACTGCGATCGAGTGGAAATTCTGCGACTCCTTTGCAACAAATCCCCCAGAGGCAATGCGTGCGTTCTTTGGCAGTGCGTGTTTACGATGGATTTATTGATTTTTCTCCGTCGGTTTAATGTAGAAGAGAAAGAAGTCGGTGTCTTCGGCTATTTATGGATTCTACATGTGGTGCAGAATTGGTGATGCCTAGATAGTCTGCATGTGTGTGTGTTATGGTTTGTAATGCACAAGCCTTTTTACAGGTTAAAAGTGACTGGAAAATTTTAATGACAGTTTAATACCACATGGTACCTATCATGATAATTGTTGGTATTCTTAAGGAATGCAATCTGCAATTTTATGTACTCTCTGCAGTATGTATGTCAGTTCATTCTCTCTGTTCTTTGAGACCAATGCTGGTAGGGATGCTTGTCTAGGATTACGGATGGAAGATACAACTTTGTATGTTTGACTTACTGATCAGCAGACACTCTCACAAATGAGGCATGGTCTGGATTTAAAAGAAAAAAAAATGCAGGTCCCATAAAACACCTGAACATTTTTTCATTGAGGACAAAAGTGCTGCATTTGATGCATCTTTTATTAAATGTCTATATTTTGTTTCCAGAAAATTGACAAAAGTATAAAGTTGCAAGTGTGTGTTTTCAATCCACTTGGTACTCTAATTCAGTGGCATTCTGATAATGAGGTGTCTCCAGTCTTACTATATCCTTTTAACGGTAAGATTATTAGTTTGTTAAGTCACTGAGTGGTGAATGTTTTAGTTAACCAATCAGAATGAAGGGTTGACTCACTTGATCTAATGTATGCTAGTTCAGATTTCTAATGTGTCTATTTGAGTTTGTTTCTTTCCACTAATCATAAAAGAGACACCCAATTGACCTTTTTTTAAAAGTCCTTCCTGTTGTAAAGGGAGCAATTTTTGATTGTATTATATGTGAGCATTTTAAGCCTGAAAGTTTTATAAAATAAATATGAAGTTGAGCTGCATTCAAATTAAAACATAGTTGCTTGCTGCAATGGCTGGTAATCACATGTTGCGGTTTGAAGACAGAAAACATAAATTCACTATTGGACAGTGTGGTTTTGGAACTTCCTGATCCCTGCTGATTGCTTAATTAAAACTCCCGTCATCATCTCCCCACACGGACACGACCGCATAAACCAAACCTTGCGCGAGCAGCGCGGCGCCGGCGACAGGTACAAAGCGTCATTACACATATATACAGTTGCAAAAGCGCGTCGAAAAACGAAATGGGACCCTGGGGAGAGAGAGAGAGAGAGAAAGAGAAAGAGAGAGACTTTACGAGGACATGCGGTGATGAATACAGAATTGAGGGCAGGAGCCTTCGTCGATTAAATTTTAGAGCAGCCCGTCGAGTCAGGGCTGTCCAAGGCGAGGTAGACGTTTGTGCGTTTGTGTGTGTGTGTGTGTGTGTTTGTATGCTCATGATGTTAAGGGGAAAAACAAGACCAGTGTAATGAGACAAGGACGGAGATGGCGGCGGCGATCGCCAAATTGGCAATGACGCTGACAGTCATTATCTCATTGGCTGGCTCTCATTTGGGGAATCAAACTAATGATGTATTCAATAACATGTCGGCGGAGAGAATTAACGTTGATGTACCTGACGGGACTCGGAATTTTGTAGCCATTGTTGACGTTGTTGTCACTGTCATTTTTCTTGGGCAGTAAAGACATTTTCTGCACTGAATCATCGCTGATTATTAAAGAGAGAAAGAGACAAAAATATGACATGACTGTAAAGGAGAAAAATTAATGTAATAGTGGGCACTGATACCCTTATGATCACATGATAAAAAGGAATATAAGGATGCACTGAGCAAAACTTCATCTATGTGCATTATGCAGTATATTTTGTGCATGACTTCTGCGGAAATGCCTGTAGTTCCCTGTGCACGCAATTGGCATGCATGTACTCTGCGCTATTGTCTCAACTGCTGAACAGCCACAAATTTAATAAACAAAAAGAAAAAAGTCTTCCTGAAACCATGGGGGAATAACTTCTTTGCATGCTCTTTCTTCAAGAGCAAGCGTCACTTCCAAAGTCTGGCTGTGGTGGGCTGATGAATACTTTTGCTTTCTCGGATAGCTCGAAATGCGATAATGCAGCGAAAGTGATTGATTACTAAAAGTATGCCCTTGGCAAGTTGAGGTGTCAGGGTCAAAACTTGAATAGTGAAATTTCCTCAACATCTTTTTTTCTCTGTTATGGAAATAATTTCACTCTCACTATTTATTTTCCTTCAATTCTTTAAAAAAAAAGTTTTGTTGTTGTGTTTTTTAGACAGTTTAAGGATTTATTGTCAACACAGAAGTTGGACTGAGAAAGTTACGACGACGTGATTGATGTGTTGCCATTGTCATTCCTGAGGACATAATCCATGCCTGGCGGTGGGATTGAATCGAATCAGCTGGTAGGATTGTGGTAGGGATTAGGACTGAATCCGAGCCTGGTTAAGGGAGGAATGGATCGGAGTGGCTGACTGTGGAAGTGGGCAAAACGGCAGATGCGAGTGGATCATGCAAATGGTATAGATTATGGCTGTGCCTTCAGAACTCCAGTATCAGCTGGTTACTTTCCTTTCTGTGTTATTCTGCTTTTGTATATTAAAGTGTGTAAAGTTTAAACCTCTCAGTTGAAAATTCTGCTAGCTCTACTCGAACATGGAGACATCTGGCTTTTTGCCCAAAGGTGGCCCATAGAACGGCAAAATGCAAAACATTTTTAATATTTAAACATGATAAACAAATGGATGGAGGTTTACTGAGATTAAGGAAGATTATGTGGATATGCCATTATTCACTGTGTCAGCGGTCATATATCTATACAGAGAATAAATGGGTTAGTACACTGCTAGACAAATATATGGATAAAGAGAGGGGGGAGGAGAGGTGGGAGAATATCAGGGATACACCAAACAGGAATATAAATATAATAAATGAATAAGTGCTTGGTTCTGCAAAATCGGAAAATAGCATTCAACACAGACATACTACAGCTTTTCGACATGTACTCATTAGAGTAAAATCACATGATTGAACAGAAAACCAGAAATGAAACAATATAAAGGAAGCGAAGGAAACCGTATGGGCGAAATGGCGAGCCGTGATTGGCTGTCAAGGTAAACAAAATTAGCCTTGCTGCCAGCCGTTAGGTTGATTAATGCTAAAATAATGCAAGCGTTCTTACGAACTCTTTTTAATGGCACAGAATGGGGTCCGTGAGCTGAATGTATACTGCCTCGAGCATGCGCAGATGCATGAAACTTCTCGCTCGGCTGAGAACCTTAAACCAAGATGAACAGTATTGTTCCGCGCACTTGTGGTTGTTCATCAAGTGGTGAGCAATGGCCGAATTGCCACCATCCACCGCAGTACGCACACTAGGCTGTCTACATGCGCGCGAAGGTAGGGAACGCACGTTAGTTAGTTCATTCATGCGATTTTACTCTGATAAGTGCATGTCGAAAGGCTTTAGTATGTCTGTGTTGAATGCTATTTTCCGATAAATATAATATACCATGCACTGAATGCTTGTAGTTAAAATGATGGATTCCAAGGTTGTAGGAATAGCACTATTTTGAAAATGCAATATCTGACATTGGGAGAGTATGCCAATAATTCCACAAGTGGCTCAACACACTGCATGATATACTAGTATTCATTTTATATTCCTCCAATAAATCTTTGGATAACAAATGGTCAAATTGTTTAGATAAAATATGTACATATTGCTGTGCAGATGATCAGTGTACTGTAGTGGACATGAGTTACAGCAGTGGTTTATCAGGTCAATACCGATTGCACTTTACACATGGTATTGATAAAAACACATTGAACATGCGCATATTACGTATAATGACATCTATGGTATAGTGCACTATACCATGAATGATCTCAGGATATACATCTGTAGCACATCTTTTTTCATTATCCTTTTTGTTTTCAGCATCATCAACATCATAGCAATGTTATGTTTTGCCGCACAATGCCAGGTATACCAATCAGGATACCAAACAGGATTTTCAAAATTCTCTCTTATACCATCCACACAGCAATTTACAAGTGCATCCCCCAAAAAGCCACTCACAGTTTGCTGTGTGTGGATACTCAGATTTTTACATTTATCCAGTAGTTTATGTTGCATTTGAAATTTCAGACATATGACAGAGCTGAAATATGTCATCCTGAGGTGTTGTTGTTGTTGTTTTTGTCTGAAATTGATAAAATGAGAAGGGAAAAGTGAGTGTGTACTAAAATCCATATTTTTTGCTTTTTTTTATTGCAACAAGAAAAGGATACAGAGTTGTTTGAGAGAATGAGATTGTATATTAATTGTACACATAGTGTTCTATGTGCTGATCTCCATTAGATGTGGAACTACCATGTAATTTTCACTGTCTGTCAGAGATCAACATTTTTTTTCCTGATGCCTTGGGAAGTATTTTGAAATCTTGAAATTGAATGCAGTATCTTTATTCAATCTGAAGATGAGTGCGGGGAGTTGATGTGTATTTTCAGTGCATCAGTGACAGGGCATCACAGTGAGAAAGTAGAATAAAGCAAACTTTCCAGGAGAGAATTATCAGTTTCATGTTTGCAATTTTCAAGGAATTCTCTCCCCACTCTTTCTCTCTCTCATCCACCTCATCTACTCTCATCCTTTGTCTGTCTGTCTAACTCTATGTATTCTTATGTGCGTGTTTGTGTGTGATATATTCTTTGTATGATTTTGATATATATGCACCATTGTTTTTTTTTTTTTTTCATTGCTCTCTACCCCCCCCCCCCCTTTCCTCTTCCTGGCTAAATACATCAATTTTGTTCTGATTGCCGCTGGGAATGTGGCTTCTACTTTCCTGTGGAGTAATCTGTTATCGTCATGAATGTTTATTGATCTCGATCATTTTTGCTCTTTTATTCGTACTTGTTCTTTTGCTGATTTGATGCATCTCACTCTGTTGTTGTTGTTATTGTTTTTTGTAGACTTTCTCTCCCTTGGGCTTTTTTCCCTCTTTTAACCGTTCCTATAGAATTTGGGATTTCCCATGAAATTCGTGTCATCAACATTCTCTCCCCTCGCAGAGCAATTTTTTTTTTGCCAGTAATTGCCCAGAGTGATATGGGGAAACGATCAGCCGTATTCGTGCTCAGAATCTACACGGCTTTGCCTTGCCTTTCTTATCATTTTGGGTATCTAATCTAATTTGGGACATGACATCAAGGGCCGTCCTTTTAGTGTGCATGTGTGTGTTTTTGTGTGCATGTTCCAAACAAGTTACTGTTGGGGGAGGGGGGAATGGGTTGGGGATGCATACATTCAAACGATTGACCATACTTGTGCTCTATCAGTATACAACTTGAAAGTTGGTGGCTTATGCATGTTTTCCTCACTGTTTTATACACAGACTGTGAGATTACAAATGCATGCCATTTATACATGCATGCTTGATAATCAGCATTAGTGTGCTCGCTCGTTTACGTGACAGTGCTTGTGGTGAAATGCCAGAATTTAGGATGATGTCATTGGCCGCTGTGGGCTAAATATGTTGTATGTTGAAATGGGTGCAAATATTTGACTGCAATATTTCACTGCTCATATTAAAATATATAGTATACTTGAATATTTGTGTGTATATGTGTGTGTGTGTGTGTGTGTGTGTGTGTGTGTGTGTGTGTGTGTGTGAATCCAACAGAAGCCCAAACCAAATGATCCACCAGTCGATAATAGGCTTATTAGAAAAACTGCAGTAAATAGGATGATTTATTCTATGACAAAATGAAGTTTCTTACCCTTTTGAGTTCCCTTCACTTGTACTAAGAGATTTGAACCTCAAACCAGATGATGAAGATTAATAAAGAGCTCCTTTACAGCCCCACATATGCCTAGATGTTGTTGCTTCCATAGTTTAGTACTGCCTAAATCTGGTTGCTTCAAGAGGTAAATAATGGAAAAATCTTCAGTAATTTGAACAAACTGTTAAAAAAAGAATGACAGGAGTACCTCTTATTTGTAATTGATGAACAAAACTTTTACAATTTATATCTTTCAAATCAAGGGTGTGAGAGAAGTTTTCCTCTGTTTTTTTTTTTGTGGGGGGGGGGGGGTTAGGAAGGAAAAGCAAGCAAAAGGAACTGCAAGAGGCAAGATTTATTGGCAAACTCTATATGGGGGTTTACCTGCTACTGACTAATGGCTTGTCTTTTTGGCTAGAACACATTGGTCTGGGCATGTCTAAACATTAACCGCCTCCTAGAAAATGTGCCCACTCACATAATTTGCCACACAGACTGGACTACAGATGGTGTTGGTGAGATGTGTTTTAGATGCACACCAGTGGTCAGTTTAAAGGAAGTCACAGAGAAGGGGGTAGAGAAAGAAAGAGCTTAAAGTTCACATAAGAAGCCGATCGCCAAAAACTGGACTGTTTGTGTTTTTGAAAGGCTTATTAACCATACTTTCCTATCTCACATCTTTCAAACCCCTAAAAAGGTTGGTTTTTGAGGAATATGCGTTCAAATTTCGTCAAAATATCGAAGCCTTATTCCCCGTTGAGTCAAGACCCCTAGATTATGATGTCACGTAAGGGTATTCCCTCTTATGTCCACGCAAATGCAGTGCTGTCAAAGCTTTAAAATTGCGTCATATCGCTCTCTTATGATGGATTTTATGTTCTAATTTGTTTAAGAATTATTAGAAAAAAATGTTCTAGTGAACGATTTTTTGATACATCACATAATATTCAGAAAATTTAGAATTTTGAGAGGACTTTTTTAGTTTTATTTTGGTTGGAAAAATAACGTCCCGCGTAAAAGATTAATCCGCGAGTGATGCGACTCTGTACGTGCCAGCGCGCGGTACGGTGCGGACGCCAGATGCTGCCAGCAAAGAGCTACCTCTGTGTGTGTGTGTCACTACGTGTGTGTGTGTATGTGTTGTGTATGATGTGCATATCGAGGCAGGAAACTGGGCTGGTGTCGCTTGCGATAGCTCCTATAGGCCTACAACACGCATCACAGCATAGCACGCACCCTGTACTGTACATATCGGATACAGTCACGCTCACAAATCACGTACGTCTTGCAAAACAACCAGACTAAATTTCTGTCTACTATTATTAGTTTACTTGTGGATTGGTTATGATCTTATCGTTGTTCATTTATATGGCATTTATATTTCGAAAGTGCACTCGCGATGCTCGAGTCACTGGCACTATAAAGCCGAGAAGTCGGTTGTGAATACAATCATGTCCGCTTAGCCAAAGTGCGAACGTAACCATGCTCGCCATGCCGGCTGCCCTGGCTTGCAATCGCGATGCTCTCTCGTCCGCTCGGCTCCCCGAATTTTACCGGCGGGGCTGCCTAGCTGCTGCTAGCTAGCTGCGCCTGCATACATACGCGGGGTTCGTACGTGTTGTAGGGCGCTCAATACGGTACATGTGAATCGAATGTAAACTGAATACCGAGCACGTACGTACGCACGCAGCGCACACAGGGTATGACAACACATAGGGGGAGTGGCTTCTGCGCTTGTTACGCGTATTTTCTAACCGCTGTACGCTCATTATCTGATCGCTGGAGATCCACACGCGAATGCAGCTTTTCGGCGTTGTTTGCAAACATGATTTGGGTCACATTTTCATGCGTGCTCGTAAAAAAATGGGGTGATATTGCTGTGATTTCAAAGTTAAATTTCTCAAGATAGAAACATCATTTCGCCATGAAATTTGAAATATGTCTTAATGAATATGTCTAAAATCGAGACGAGGAGCATCCCCGTCGTTTGCCATTCCATCTCCATCGAAAGGCAGCGGCTCATAGGGTTGCGGCACCCGTGGCCCTGCCGCTGCTTCCCCGGCTGGATTGACGTCGACAGCACCTTGCTCTCCCACTTCTCCATCGTCCTCTCCCCAGCTTACATCTTCCCAACTTCCATCGTCCTCGTCTATATTCTCGTCCCCTTCTCTGCTTTTGTCGCTTCATTCCTCTTCACTAACGTACTCCTCAAAGTCCATAAAAAGATCACTCTGATAACTCACTGTTCTCGGCCATTTTCGGAAGGAGTGAAAGCTCAAAATTGATCGACGCGAAATTTCGAAACGAACCGCTATGAAAAAGTTACGATGATACAAATGTGAACCGCACGTACGTACGTACAATGCATACGATACGAGCTGCGAGGTGATACGTCATACCGACCGACGGCCGACCGGATCTACTTTCGCACCAAAACTATGAGGAGAAAATTGTGATAATTGTGTGAAATTTGGGCTTGTTGCAGATCATAGTAATACAAAATAATTGTTTGAGAAGAAGCAGTTCATGATAATACTATTAAGTGTAGACAAACAGTAAAGAGTTGGTGTCAAAAGTATAAATAGCAGAGATTTCAGACTTTGAAAAAAAATTGACAGAAATTCTTTCCCGATGCCAAATGCTTTTCTACAGAGCATCCGGGGCCCGTGGCTCTAACTACCCTGGCGTGACGTCACAACTTTTGGAGTCCCGTACTGTGGCTGGTTTTCGAGGGGGAGGGAGGGGGATGTTTGGGACTTGCAAATAGCGGATATCTAGATGCTTGCGGGGATTTGAGCCAAACTTTTTGCATAATTGGTCAATTACCAACATATATTTCATCTACAAACGAATTTTACGAACATTTATTCCCTTCATATAGGATCTTTAAATTGATGATTGATTTTTGTTCTCTGCTAATGGAATTTGTCATAGGACAGGGTAGTATCATCCGTTCTAATCCTTAGATTTGACATGTAATACAGGCAAACATTGTTGACGGTAATGGAAATAATGCCAATGATGGTAATATCGTTGTGCTGATTCCATTCACAATAGCCATCTGTAAAAACATCCATCAGTATATAATACTTTTTTTTTTCATGTTCCACACATGGCTAGATATTTTGTAATCCTGGCTGTAAAGCGTTTCGCTCTGTGAGGTAATTTGATTTAGATTGATCTGGCATTAGCTTGAATTGAAGCCAGTCATGATGCCGGGAGTATAAATGATGGAGGGTTATTTGTGGGACTAAACCATAATATTGCTCGGCTGTATAAAGTAAATCCTGCTAATGTTGTCTTTGCTGATTGATGAATGAGAAATTAATCTTGTTTCACCAGCTGGAATTGGATCAGAAATGTTCAGGATCACAGACTGGATGCATCATAGTTTTTCACTGAATCATAGGCAGGTATTTTCTCCATAATTTTGTTTTTCAACATGTTGCATACCTGCATATTGGTACATGACTGCATGAAACAGCGTATTTAAAAAAAAATTATCTAATGCTCGCGTGTGGGAGTTTTTGCTGCCAAATTATATTTGTACGGTGCACTCCCATTATAATGAATACGGTTATAACAAAATTCTGGTTACAACAAACTAAAAATTCAGGCCGCAACGTCATCCGCTCTATGTATTTTTGTTGTTTATTTGTTCGGTTATAACAAAATTTTGATATAACAAAAGAAAACTGCTGGTCCCGAGGACTTCGTTATAACGAGAGTCCAATGTATACCTAGGGTAGAAAAAAAAATCCAAATAGGATTTTCATACATAAAGAGTTAGAGCCCTAGGTGATTTTTTTCCTGCCATTGTATCAAATTATGTAAGTCAGTCATATGCTTATTTAGAGCCTGCCAGGGAAGCCATTTATGCCAGAAAGCTGGAATGGTGTTCCAAGCAATAGACAAAAAGGCATGTAGGTCAATGGGAGATGTGTCAAGAAATACAGAAACAATTTTTATAAAGAGATGATTAAACAAAAACAAAAACAAAGAGGAAAAGAAGCTCTAAAATGTACAGTAGTGTGAGCCATCCAATATTTGGACCATCGAGCGAATGTGGGAAAGGTGAGCTTTGATCAACCCAACCCTCTACCTGGCCGTGTAATTTGTCGTGATTCCCCGAAGGCGAGGCGAGATTCTAGGTCAGCCCGAAATATTAGCCACTGCAATGTCCTGGTGGTAGTGGTGGTGGTAGCAAGGTAGACTATAGTATAACCCCTTGTGCAGTACCAAGGGGGAGCTATCAGGCAAGAAAGTTGTTTGTTGGTCATGGAAAATGGGGGGGGGGGGGAGTGGAATTAAACAGAAGTAGTTGAGAGATCAGTAATGGACAGGAAACCAGCATCGAATTTAAGGAGAAAAATGAAGGAACCCTATGGGGAGCTGTGAGTATATCTTTGACTATGAACCATGCCACGTGAACTTTCTTCATTCATACTACATGCCAATGGCATGGGAAAACTGAAAGAATAGGTGTTATGTCAAGAGTTCATGCCCCCCCCCCCTCCATTAGATTATACTCCAGTACCTTTCTCCAAAGGTCACAAAATGTCACATATATTGGTTGCATAGCCTGTTCTGAACACCCCATGATATTTAGCCCTTTCTGTACCCACAGAAAAAAGACTTCAGTGTACGATTTGGTGGATCTAACTTTAGGAAATCTAGTGGTTGTGATTGATGCATCCAACATCTTTTTTTTACACTTTCCTGACATAGATCATGAACTAAAAATTGAGAGCATATATATATATATATATATATATATATATATATATATATATATGAAAAAAAAAGTCTTGAAAAGAAATCTTAAGAATGATTAAGGAAAGAAATACTCAACTATGGATAAGATACTTTGGGCCTCTAGATGGGAACTGGTATTTGTGTTGTGCAGTTGTTGTTTTTTTGGTTGTTGTTGTTCAGTTGTTATGTTTGTTTATGTTTATGTTTATGTTTTGCTGGGGGGAGCTGGAGGAAGGAGGGAAGGGAGGAAAGGAGGATCAGGAGTGGGGGGGGGGATAGACAGAAGGAGTGGTCATCACCTAGCAGGTGCGGATCCAGGAATTCTGTAAAGGGGAGGCGCCTTTACAAAAAAATTAAAGGACGGTGCTTGCGCCCGCCCATTTTTTTCTTTTTATTTCTTTTGTTTTGACATAAAATGAAGAGGGAGAGCACACCCGGTGCGCCCCCCTCTGGATCCGCCACTGCATAGGATGTTTGACAGGTGCTTACTGAAGCCTGCCGATACTCCAATATGCTTCACCACATGCCAAGAGCTCCTCCAGCTTGTCAGATACTGGTCACATGATACTTCCGTACTTCCAAGGCACACAAGTTACCTCTTTCCTCGTTTTCTCTGACAATTGTGAAAACAGTCATTGCCTTTGAAACAGTGTTTTGTGGTATGTCCCCCCACCCCCGGAATTGTATACATTTTCTTCCAACAGCAGAAGTATAGACCTGTAAGATATGTACCATGACTGTCTGACTTACTGCAAGCCTGTTGCAACGTAAGAACTGATTATGTTCAAGTGGTACAGTACTCAATATGGATTACTTTGAGTTCTGCCAAAAAAAACACCCCAAAAAACAAACAACAAACAACAACAACAACAACAACAACAACAACAACAACAACAACAACAACAACAACAACAAGTGAGTCAGAATTTGCTCTGTACTAGACCTGGTTCTTCAATGTTACATACGATGTATGTGCATAGTGATATAAACACTCTCAGTAGAATTGAACCCAGTACTGTTCGACACCATTTCAGCTGTCAAATGAGATCTATGCCATCCCAGCAAACCTCTCAAGCATATAAGGGTTCCAGTGTACTTGAAGCTTTAGTGGCTCCCAGCTCTCTTGCTTGTATAGTGCTGTAAAGAAAATATCTCAAGCCTATTCTCTAATGTGTACACCAGACATTGTACCTACAGTGACTGTTAGATCTGAATGAGGGAACAGGCAATGGGGTAGAATATTAGAATGCTCAGAGACATCGCTACCTGTTGAATTGGGGCACATAATTCAATTTCTTTTCAAATGTTTACAAGTTTCTTCTCGCGCTTGTATTCTTGGCCACGAAATCTCATTAGGAATCATGAGTGATGTGACTTTTTTTTTCGGCTGCACAGTCGAGTCGTAAGCAGTACCTCGTGTGCACGGTTCAATTTCGTAGAAATGAGAAACCCTCCCAAAGAATGCAAAGTGTTGAGTTTCTCCTCGTCTAACTCTGAAGGATGTTTACTGCTGATGATGAATGCCGAACAACGGCGGAGCGAAATTCGAGAAAGAACTCGTCAATTCTTGTGCCATTCAGCCCCAAAGGCATGGCAACAGTCCAGTGGACGCTTGCCTGAATTCGGAGCAACTCGGTACCCAGCCATGACGTCTGCAGCGTATTTCAATGATATCGAATTTTATTTTTGATCCTGTTCGACAGAAGTGTCGGCAGACATTTCGGGATTGGGGTGGGTTGGGGTGGGTCGTGGGCCACCAGTAAATAAGATGTACAAATCGAGGCGTGGTGAGGCATGTCGTAAACAACTGCTGCTTGTGCAATTTGCAGCATTTTGTCACCACATTCAACTCGTAGCACTTCACAAAAATTCTGTGAATATGAACGATTTGGTTACGATTTGCAACAAAATGTATGACACATTACATGATGTGAACTAGTTCCGATCACAAGTGATCTCTCTGTTTTACTAATTGGTTTTAGTTATGTGATTTTTTTGTATCAAGTGATGAAAAACCAATGTCTACACGTGCTCAGAGGTTTAAAATGCAGGAAATCAAGCACTTTCCTCATGTTATGTCATATCATCAGCATTTCATGCAGAAAATTCAAGTGCGTTTTTTGTAATAAATAATATGCAGTAAACAGAATTCTTATCAAAATTTTCTGATGCCCTTAGAAACCATCAACCCTCTGCTGTTCATAGTGTGAGCATTGCGTGTTTGGGACTTCAAGACTTATTCATGATTGATGGTACACTTCTTCATGAATATTTATGATATTGTTCAGCAGTCATTCCCATCACATATTAGGATACTATTTCAGACCCAAGTTGGTTGATTGAACATATATTTTGTACATCCAGTTTATAAATATCATCTCACATTTGACCTCTCATATCTAAAGAGAGAAAAAAATGTGTGCACAGTCATCTTTAGATTTTTGGTAGTGATGCAATCACATTTACAATGTGTGTTTTGCAAGTTCTTTTTATAGTTTTTTTAAAGGTTTCACAACATATTTGATTGACTTGCTAGAGCAGATATGAAAGGTTTAAAGCAAGAATAATCCTTGTTTTTGTGTTTTCCACTGGAGATGGGTTAAGCTCCGTGGGTTTAGGGTACAGGCTGTACTCTTGGAGAGGGGAAAATGCTAATTGAATTAGGCCCCGTTCAACTAATTAATGAAATTACCCCTCCTCGGCTCCCGGTCTTCTGTCTCACCCCACTCCCCCCCCCCCCCCCCCCCCATACCTCCTTTCTAATTTCATGCTGTTGAGTTATCCCCTGAAGCATAGATCTGAGAAGAGAGCAAGGGGTAATCTAGCCTGCAGTATTAGCCCTCATCCAGTTGTGATAGATGTTAATGGAAATTCAATTAGACTTCCATCAAATGCTGGAGACTCTACAAATCGAACGTCTGTCTGCAAATCAAAACAAATGAATCATTTTGAGGAGCACGGCTGCATTAAATTCATCTCATGGGTGTTGTGGAGAAACAAAAACTGCATTAAAAAAAAAAGGAGAGAGAGAGAAAAGAAAAAAAAATTGTCCTTTGTAATGCCAGGCATTCTATCTGTCCGTTTCTACTTGATCAAATGCCAATATCACTTAGTACTGAGTATTTGAATGTACAAGTGTGAACATATGAAAAATAAAATAAAGATGTGATATCTGTGAAAAGCGAAGTTTGTGATACAAGGTGGGATGTGATGGAGTGTAATCAAGTAGAATATGACAGATGATTCCTCCTTTATACGACCACAAGAGTAAGCTTAATAAAGCGACGATGCAAAAGTGAATATGCAATTCATAAACATTCACAGCAAATTCCTACACCCATTTTCTTCTCTCGAGCTCAAATTGCAATTTGAAATTCTTGAGAAATAATGTATTAAGTGAGCATCTTTGCCTCTTTACTGGCAGCACATTTTGTTCTGTCCTTGGATCTAGGTTTGGAAAATTGAAACCTTCAAATAGTGCCATCATTTACAGGATTTAAACTTCCAGTCTCGAGGCAGAGATGAAATAGGTGGTTTCTAGGGAAAGTCTAGGCTCAGTGGATATTCTGGTAAAACTGATTTTGTAGAGTGGTATAGTCACTTAGCAACACCAAAACTCTAACAACCAGGCTTTGCAACAGTACTTTAAAATGCAGAGACAATGCCAGACTATCCTTGGTACCATGAAAAAATAAAACCTACAACATTTTATTTTTTCAACAAGAATTTTGCAGATCAACATACTTTGTGAGGACATGCCCACTGTGACTAGGCATACTTTTTCCATCCAATCAGGGTTAAAATATATTCACAACAGGTTCTTTCCGATAGCTCCAGAACCCTCGCAGAACTTTCCTAAAGACCAAAAAGTAGATTTTACCATGAAAGTAGCATTAATGCATTGAGCAAGTCCCTTAGGTGGAATGAGAAATAAGAAGTGTATAAATACACTGATAGGCTGCCATTAATGTGTTTGAGGTTTGCATTCATGATTTGTTTATACGCCACAGAGTGGTGCGTTCCATTTGGAGATGGTCGAGAAAGACGCGTCTGGCGGCGTGCGATGCCTGTTTATTTTTGCAGTGACGATCAATCCCAGGTAGACTTAACATTGTTGGCGAGCGGCAACGTGATTCGCGAGCGCTGCCCCTGGTTCCTAGTTGTTGTGATTTAGTGCAAGTACAGCAATTGTGTCAGTTTACATGGCATTGTTGCTGAGCAAATACACTTTCCTCTCTTTTTTGAGATGGGGGAGGGGAGAGGAGAGGATTGGAATAGCGCCATGATGAGCCCTTTCTACTTTTGTTCACTTGTGATTAATTTTTTGTCTTACGGTAAAAGAATAAGCCTTTTTGTCTTCCAAATGGAACTTCAATTACTCAGTGAAATACAGACTCAGAATATGATGAACAGGCAGAATTTTATTACTGACAGTGTCCCCCCCCCCCCCAACCAGATACATTTGCCCTGTGGAAGGTCTTTTATTCTAAGTTCATATGATGTTGACTTAATTATATTCCTTCAGCAAAGAAGAATTTCCAAGGGAGGTGGAAACAGTCTGGTAAGAAAAACAACATTATCAAACTTCAGTCTGAGATGTAGGGAAAATTTCCTCAGGGAACTGCAGGTACTCTTTTTTTAAGTAATCGATGTGCATTATCCACTTGTGTAAAGTCACAGCTATGCTTTTTTTCAAGAGCAATCCAATACTACCTAAGAAAAACATTATACGCTGTCCCTACTTGGAAAAAAAAAAAGAGAGAGAAAGAAATAGCCCTGTCAAACGGACAGGTCGCGTTCCTTATTAGCCATGCGGCAAGAACTGTGCGATCTGAGGCACGCATCATGCATAACGCAGCCGCTGCTCACGCACAAGCCAACCTGACTTGCGACTGTTTGTTTTGTCTACCCATCAAAAGACCCCGTCACTCCAGCAGCTGGGAGGGAAATCCAACATCTCGATCCATCTGCCTTGCCGGTTATTCTTTCCGTCAGTTTTGTGATTCTCTTGTCTTTTTTTTTTTTTAACCCTCCTTCAGTTGTGTAAGATGAAACATTATGAGCAAACACTGAGACTAGACATATTTGTTTTGGTTTGATTCCTCTGTGTTTCATATCAATTCTGACAAAAGAAAAAAAAAATGTTTGGTGAATTCTTTTTTTGCTCGAACAAGCACCAATGCAGCATGCCGTCCTGTTTGTGAGAATGGTGGAAATCCATCTCTGAGATTTTCTATATTTTGCATACGACTGATTCACTAACAGTCGAATGTAGTCGGGAAGAGAGATGATATAACTACGTTTATAAAGAGTGAGAGAAAGAAACATGCATTGGACTGTCAGTTTTAATATGAGTGTGAAACCCAATGCAATGATTTTTAAAATCTCATTTACAAGTAGGTCTGTTGTCAAATATGTATGCTATAAGGATAGACTAATAGGCCAAAGCAAGCATTTGTGTTTCGAGCCATGGATGGGAGCACTGCAGTCTTATCAAGAATTTAGATTTTGACAGCTTTTGTCAGGCCTCCATATTTCTTGTGGATTATGAGTTTCAGGTACAAGGTAATCTTCTCCTGATGTGAATATATTATTGTGCATCTGATTTTGCCATTCAGCTGTTCATTCTAGTCATGACTACAGAGGTTGGAATACTGTAATTAAGTGGATATTGTCGCGTGTGTAATTTTTTGTGCTCAGCTGGGTAAGGTAAATTTTGCGTGTTTTTAATTCCGTGGAATCAGGACATTTATTACTGGCACATATGACATGCAAAAATGTTTGCATATTTTCATTTTCACACTAGCTTCTGGTTGTGCGAAAATTTCTACACCGCAAAAAAATTTCCACTTTTACTGTACGATGTTCTGTGTAGGCCAAAGGAGATGTTTGACAGACTACTTTGATTTTACAATTTCAAATTCCGGCATTCATTCCATAAAGGTTCTCCCAAAGGTGAAATTTCATTTTGGGTCAATTAGATCGAAGATTATTTGAAAAAAAAAATATAGTGATAAGAAGTGCTTTCATTCATTTCTTTTTAATCTCTTCAATGTATAAATGTTTGTTTTTATACCCCCGCCAAACGAAGTTTGAAGGGGGTATATAGGAATCAGCGGACGGTCGGGCGGTCGGGCGGTCGGGCGGTCGGTCCGTTGCAAATCTTGCGTCGCGAACTACTTCCTCAGTTTTCAACCGATTCCCATAAAACTTGGCACAGATGTGTGCCTTGGGTTGTAGATGTGCAAGACGTATTTTTTGACAGTACCCAAAAGTACGTTGCCATGGTAACGGCATATTATGGGCAAAAATGCGTACAAATCTACAACTCCTCCCAGTTTTTGATCAATTTTTATGAAATTAGGTACAGATGTTCATCTGAATATGTTAATGTGCAAGACACATATTTCCGCAGTGGCAAAAAGTGCGTTGCCATGGTAACGGCATGTTATTGGTAAAATATAGGGCAAAATGCTTCATGGCAAAACTGCTTCATCAGTGTTCTTCCAATTCTCATGGAATTCATATTGAATGTTTGTCTTAGGATATAGGTCAGCATGACACATTTCTTGACAGTGACAAAAAGTATGTTGCCATGGTAACAGCTCACATATTATGAGCCAAAATGATGGAAAATTTTGTGTTGCAAACTACTTCCTCAGTTTTTGCCCAATTTCCATGAAACTTGGTACAGATGTGTGTCTTTGGTTGTAGATGTGCAAGACGCATTTTTCGACAGTACCCGAAAGTACGTTGCCATGGTAACGGCATATTAATGGCAGAAGATCAAGGAAAGATCTTGCGGATTTAACTACTTCCTCAGTTTTTTTACCAAAGCTTATGAAATGTGGCACACACCTTGATCTTGGTGGGAAGATGTGGAAGACATATTTTTCGGACGTGTCGGAAGCTGCGTTGCCATGGTAACGGCATATAAATGGCAGAAGATCAAGGAAAGATCTTGCGGATTGAACTACTTCCTCTGTATTCGACTCAAGCTCATGAAGTGTGGCACACACATTGGTCTTGGTGGGAAGATGTGCAAGACATATTTTTCGGACGTGTCGGACGCTGCGTTGCCATGGTAACGGCATTTAAATGGCAGAAGATCAAGGAAAGATCGTTCCTTGGGTAAGACTGTCGTCACGGGGCGGGGGTATTAATCACCTTCAGTGATATTTCTAGTTTTTTCTGAGATAAAATGACTTGTATGCATGATGGCTAAAGGTATTATTTTTTCATCACAAATAATATGTGCTAGTACAAGAGTTCATGAAAATAGGGCCATCAACTAATTTCATCTTGCCAATCTGATTATCAGAGAACAAAACGCCTCAGGTCTTTAACAGGTAGCACATCATATATATGTGAACCTCAGCCATGTATCTTATTCATGACCCCAGTCTGGCTTGCATCGCAGCTTTCATCAGTAAGCCGCCAGAGGGGTTTATGATGCTTGAGTAGCAAGGTCTGGAAACAGACCCATCCATCCACTGAGCATTTGCCTCTCGGCCGGGGTTTGAACTGTACCTCCGAACGGGGAATGAAGCCCATTGAGTCGTCAGCCCCACCAGCTCAGCTAATGCTGTCTGGGTTTGGATAGAGGCAAGCTTTGCCATTTTTGGAGCTGGCGATTACAACTATTGATGCAAGATTTCTTTTCTCTGCAACGGTTTGTCTGTCCTGCTCCTAAAAAGTTCACCGCAAAAGCTCACTCTGACTTTCTTCTGTCGCCCCTGGCAATGCATCTATGCAAACGATCCCCAAAGCACTTAGTTCTGACCCATTCTGACCCCTCGAGCACAGTACTGAAACAATCATTTCAAATTGAGAAGTGTTTTTAAAAAAATAATAACCCAAAGGATTCCATGTGATCTACAACAACAACAACAAAAAATGAGTTAAAGTGAGAGAAGTTCATCAACTGTCTGTGATATTTTGTGATGATTCCCAGTAGGGTTCATGATGAATCAGGTTCCTTGGTAATGGACAAAAGCTAGATGCTTTGTTTACAAAATTTTCATGTAGTGTTTGACTTTTTAAAACTAATTAACAACTGATGTGACACAATGTCTGGCTAAACTTCAGGAGAAAGTAATATCAGAGTTTAATAAAAAAAGGTGTGGTACAAATTCCAGTATGAACGTACCCTGAACTGGAACTGATAAGGCCAAGCATTATCCAGGTTTATCTGAAGAAATAACGGCATTACTGGACAACTCTCCCTTTGGTTTGTATCAAACCCTTTCTCCTAAAAAAAAAGTCTTTGCTAGATTATTGCAGCAAAACATTTTTTTTTTTTGTGAAGGATACAAAATTTTCTTTGTGATTTCATGTTAACAAGGAAAGTTAGTGAATTTTGATGTATACAGCAAGAGTCCTGAGACTCAATTAAACCATTGCCTCATCAAATCGGTATTTGAAGATGCCACCAGTATCACTGGTTGGTGAAAAATTTGACACTTGAAAATTCCATAACTTTTCTCTTATTTGAGATTGGATTTGGTAAAGCCTCTACCATTCTGTTTGCATGATTATGATTTTACTTGATTTCTTAAAGCCAATGTAAACATAATGAGCAGATTGTACCTTAAAGTGTTAGTCATCACGTTCAGTTAAGGGAGCTTTGCATATTCCTGTGAGGATACTTGTATCTCCCAATTTACCTTTAGTCCCCCCCCCCCCTTGATGATTTTAGTCCTGAAGTCATTGCCCCCTTCCACCATTGCCAAAATATTTCCAAACCCACCCCCTCATTACAAATAACTCTGGTACCCCCCCCCCTGCACACACACACACACCTTCTCTCCCTCTCCCTCTATCTAAACTTGTTTACATGCCTGATTGGAATCAGTGTATCGACTCTTGTCCCCTCCACCCAATCCATTTCATTTGCAGTCATTGGCTGTTTCGCTTCGTGTCCTGTCGTGTCCTCCCGTTGTTTGGTTCCCGACCGACCGGGCGAGGATCAGCCCCGGCGGGGACTTTGCCACGCCATTAGACAGATGACACTCGGCAAGCTAATAAATGCGTCGAGGCAAATCAATAGACGCGAGCCGAGATCTTCTTATGATTTGCGTCCATCTGCCGGAGTTAGTCTCATTGATGAGGCCCTCCACTGCTGTCCCTAGGACATGTGACGTGCTCATGCTCAGGTTCCCACTCAAAAGTTGGAGCTAGAGGTATTTTGCCTCAAAATTTGGCCTGAGTATAGATCGGTGAGGCAAAAGGCAAGGAACAAAATTCTTTCATTTGCTGAATCTAAAAGGATGCCATGGTATCAGGATGCTTTCATCAAAGTGGTGGGTATGATCTCAATGATGGAAGTTGTCTAGAGGAGAAAAAATGGGAATGTCCCTAGTCTGTAAGTCTGTAAGTCATTCAACCCCCCCCCCCACTTATACACAATCACACATGCACACACTCACACACACTCACATGCACACCCTAACACACATGTGCACACACACACACACATTACAAATCAAGGGTAGTTAAAAAGACATGATAGAGACACACAAGAGTAGATTCTAGTATGTGCAGGTCAAAGTTATGATGTCACATTCGCATAAGAATCAAAAGGACTCTCCTCTAAAGAGATTTTTCAACATTCTCCGAGTTCCACAATAGTGATTTTTAAAATTATTTATTCCCAAACTACTGTTGTCACAGTATCTTTGGAAACAAACAAAACCAGAACCCCTGTCATCAAGTTTAAGATGTAAGTGAAATATATGTGAGGTTGGTAGGTAGACCAGATATAGGAGAATGTGATTTTGTACATCTTAGGAGCATTCTTGTACATAAAAAAGGGTAAAAATGTGTTTTATGAATCATGTCGTAGTTTCATACTTGTTCCTGATATAGTACAACTTCCACAAGCAACCTTTTTGAAGTTACTTGTATACTGTTTTGCACTTAAACATTGTAAGTTTCTCTTTTCTGGTTAAAATTATCAGGAGAATGATTAAATCTTTTGCTCCCTTGTAATTCAAGAACTCATGTTGCATTGGTCACGACAGGGTAGGTGTGAGAAGGTGACAGGAGTTAGGACGCTTGCTGTGGAGGCTGCTGCTGTGATGTTGTGATAAAAGGGAGGACATAGCTGCGGCTTTTTTTCCCCACCAGAGTGGGTGCGTGTTTGGGGAAAGATAACCTCCCGCCCGTCCGCTGATTGCTTCACGATCGCTCCTCTTGTCACCTCGTGTGAGGTTCAAATTTGATTATCGGCATCATAATGGTGCGCGCATCGCTTAACTCGAGCACCACACCTTCCCGAGAAGTCGCTTTCTAAGACGTCGGCGGTGGACGCATAACGTTGCCGGCAAAAATCGAATTAGAGATCCCTCGCCGTGCGCAGGGGGGAAACCTAAATCGCTCACGACGGAGACTGTCTCTTCATGTCTTTCACAATATTGGTATGAGTCTTGAGTGTTATCGGGGAGGGGGGAGAGGGGGGAGGGGAGGGGAAAGAGGGCTTGGAGGGAAGGGGAGGAGGATGTTGATGAGATGAGGGAAGGGAATGAGGTAGCGATGTGCCATGGATCACCAAACAAGTTTATGGAGACGAGGAAAATAGGGAGAAGTGTCGAGGAGGTCCTCTGATGCATACTGATTGGGTCCCTTCTGCCCTCCCTCCCTCCCTCCCTCACCGCCATGCCTCATCGGCAGCGATTTGCGTGCCCATCCCACCTCGCATCACCGTCGCCGTGGTAATGGCATGGATGTCTCCACTCACTGCATCTAATCCCGGGAATAAGCTGCGTAAACATGTTGGTGCTGATGCCCTCTCATGGAGTTTGGGCAATGATTGGAAAGGGGGGGGGGGGATAATGTGGTAATGATGTTGCAAGAAAGAAAAACAGAAAGTCGGATACTCCCCCCCCCCCCCCCCCCCCCCATCAGTGAGAGCTCAAACAGAAATCCACTATCGGCAGGAAATCATGAGGAATTTGCTTCCATCAATCATACTCCTACAGCCCACTTGCGATCATGATGAAACATTAACCCGAGATATTAGATTCTGTTGTCACAGGACAAATGGATGATGCTGTAGGCTAATAGAATGAGATCACATGAGATAACTCTCACCGCTCACTGTCAAACTGTGGGGTTATTTAATCTTGAAATGTAACATTGATAGGCTGTTGTTGTAACAAAAACTGTGTAGTCAATGAGGTTTGTGGAGACTTGATGTGTTAGACAAGGAGTATTACAGCCCTTGTGGGATCCATTAAAAGTTGTATTATCAGCCCCAAGATGTAAACATGAGCACAGATTTCATGCCTCGGTGATGCCATCGAGAACATGCTCTCATATCGACTTCACATCACGTTAGAAGGACTTATTCTTAGAATATAGCAGCACAAGAAGTCAGTGCTCGAGTTATACATTGAAAGAAGTCTAAAGGTTGGTAACTACATGTAAGTTTTCAAGACTCACCCCTGGGGTATTAGTCAATCAGAGCTTTAAATACAGTCACAAAATGATGTTCATTTCTTCTTAAGTTGGGGAATCAATTGCCATCTTATGGCAAGATTTGTTGGTACTTTGAGGTACTCCGTGGAAGAGTGTGACATTTTGGGAGGGGAAGTGGGTGAGAGGATCACTGGCAGGCCTACTCACGTACACCTATTACTGAGTAACCTGAGCGCCACATTAAGAGGAACGGGGAAGGATTTTGTTTTGTTTTGAGAATGACCAAATGCTGGGGTCAGAATATGATGGTAATGTATGTTTTATCGAAGAGCATATTTTTATGTAGGTAATGAGAGCCTACATTCTGTGCATTGCCTTAAACTACTGAAATGACATATTTTGGACTAGACAGAGTGTTCTGTGCTTATGAAATTACAACCTCTATATCGTTTGAAGACCGAATACCTCTATTTATCCAAAAGAATGGGGAAAAAGTGGAGACACAATAATGACTGTATTCAGAAGCTGATGTAATATGTTATACCAAAAAGCACATTTTTTATGCAGGTTTGATAGCATTAGTATTAGTTGTTTTTATACACTAACTGCAATGATACATTTTGAGAAGTCAAAGTGTTTAGTGATCACAAAATGATAAGCTCACCCTCACATAGTCTGAAAGATATGAAAGTTGTATTTATCTAACAGAATAAAAAAAAAATAGCAAAATTGAAGATGCAGTGTAACTTCAGTCTCGGGTAGGGTTTCAGACCATTTTCCACCATTGTCCTGAATAATACAAAAATAAAATGCATCTTTGATTGTATATCAGTATTCATCTTTGAATATCATATCAAACAGAATGCCACAGTGTAAATTTGGCTGCTGTGTACATTCTTAAGATAAAGGGGAAATGCATGAATGTAAGAGTATCATGTGATAAATGATTACAGGGCATAACTTGATAAATCTGGTATTTTCATCGTTTGCCTTGTGAGTCACAATTATACAGATGACTTTTTAGTTGCCGTGTGCCAGCCCATCATATGCCATCTGGTTTAAGCTTCTAGGGCATCCCATGAATGACGGAACATTTGCTAAGAGGTGATTCTAAATTTACTTTAAAATAATGCATCATTATCTCACAAGTATCATCTGTAGGATTTCCAGTGGGTATTATAAAGCCAGTATTACAAGCATTTGCTGGACATTCTGTATATTATGTATTATGCACAATGTGAGTTGCCTTATTTTTTTCATTTTCTTTTTTGCTGTGACCACGAATGGACAATGGTCGTGGTGGTCAGAACGAAGGAGGACATATTAGCTTCGCCGATGGAGGAGTGTAAAATGAGAATGCAGGGGCTCTGAAATCCTGACAATGCATAATGGATTGGATGTTCTCAGATAAGAGGGGCCATCGCACTCTTCAGGTGGGGGGGGGGGTAAAGATGTCCTTCAGATTTGGTGAAGAAGAGAGAGATATGGAGACTAATGGCCATTCATTTTTTTCTCTCTCTCTCTCTTTTTTCCCCCTCTTTTTTATGAGCAGGAAGACATAACTGTAGGTCATCATTGCAGAGCTTCTAGCTAGTATGCCTTCTCTAAATTACAATGTTGGTACAAGTAGTTCATCAAAAATAAAAATGTGGTTGAAAAATGAAAAATGATTTTTTTTTTTAATGATATGATTTTGAATAGCATATATTTCTTTAAATTTCAGTGAAAACAAAAATATGGGGTTCAGCCTTCAGATACATGGTTTTGCTTCCTCTTTTTTGCTTTTTTCTTTTTTGAGCTGTGCATCAGTTATGCCTTTTTTTTTCTTTGATCTACAGTTCTAAGATAGCAACCCTTGATTCCTTTACAGTGCTGTATAGTCTAGTTTGAATTTGTATATAAAGATATATGTATTTGTGTACATGTATATAAATACTGACTCTAGATTGCTTACTGTTTGCTTCATTCTTTTACAAACTTGAATATACTGTAGCTCCTAAACACATGGTAGAATTTGAAATTGTGCTCTCTCTTTTATTTTCTAATGAAACAGAATAGGGGTTTCACGTGGACTGAATCTATCTTTCAGAACAGTGACTTTGGGAAAATGGATCTCTATTTCTTAACGTGTAATTTTGTGTAATGATGCCTTTCTTGACTGTGATATTGGTTATCAAATTGCTTTGCATAAATACCTTGGTGTTTGGGGTGATTTTTGTTTTCTTAAGTCTTCAAAATTTCATCTGCATTTGAAATTAGACATGAGAAGAAGAGATGGAGAAAATGACAATATTTGGTGTGGAAAAAAAAACCCCAAATCATACAGAGGAGAAAGTAATCAGTGAAAAACAGTAGAAAAACAGAAGAAAGTTGGATTTAAAATGAAAACTTGTGGTTGTGATGCTTCATCCAGAGTCTGCAGAAATTGCAGAACTTGCACAAAAGTTACACTAACTCCCTCATTACTATCAGCAACTTGATTGTGCACATTGTCAATGGCACTTCAGTGGTCTTGGCCCTGATAGGGGTAAATCACTGGAAGCCACGCCTCCTGCAGTTTTAAACGTAGGAGTTCGTTCAGAGGACTCAATGTACAGTTCAATGTTATTTGAAGTGAGTAAATGCCACTGCGGTATAATGAAACCGACAGTGACACTTAGTGCAAGGCAACATTCACGTAGGTTTATGTGGTGCCACGATCATTATAATCAAAGTGATGGATTGATAATGAGCCCATTGTATTCCTGATCAATGCGCAGTTAATGATTTATGAGCTGGCGCCATATTGCCCCCAGACGCAGACAATTCAGCGTAGAAAAAATGTGGAATAGGATGATTTGGCCGTGCAGTAAATTTGTACATGTTCGTACAGAAATTGAACACTTGAATGTCTTAACTACCACATGTCTGAATTTTAGAAGTGTGAAAAGCCGATAAAAACACTCAAGTCTGTTTGGTCGCTTTATGCGTGAATCTAGCCCCGTGTGTCTAGACAGTCTGATCTCCTGCATGCCTGACTAAATGTTGAGAGCAGATTTCCTAAAAACCAAGTTTATCTTGGGGCAGGCATTTGCACCTATTGTATTTCTAGTTGATTTTCGCATATCAAGAGGGATGAGTTTTACACCAGTTTTACGCCTTGAGTCTGGCGGAAAACATGACTGCAAGTCTGTTTCTATGGTTATCAAGCACATAATTGCTTTAGAAATGGTTGATTGTGTCTCACCTTTATCCTTTAATGATATGAAGATAATAAAATGTTCTAGAGTCCCAACCTTTCCTGGTCCTGCTAAAGCAGGTGGGAGATCAACTCCAAATACATCACGAGTGCTATTTCTAATCATTTTATCATATGCTGCTTTATTTTGTAGTCCATACATTTTTGAAATTTAAAAAAAAACACACCAGAGATTGTGCCTTATGAAAAAAAAAAAAAAAAATGTCCCCGTACCAGACTAGTTCAAGTACAACAGCCTTCTGTCACATCACTAAGGTTACTGCATCAACAATGCCAAGCCATTGGCCAGAAATATGTACTGACAAGGGGTAAATATTTCACAGGAGATCTCTGGGCACCAGGCGTGAAGCTCCCTCATAGCCATTTATCACATTGGTTGTAAAAATCATCCCATTTACCTTTGATGAGCAATTCCACGCCGTGTTCAAGGTCTATTTTTATCAAATGGAGTAGAATTGGACGGACAGAATTTAAGTGGAAGACTTTCATCAAAATCGGCCTCAATTGTGATGTAAGAAAGTCATAGGATCACTATTTTCACTTGTTTTCAGTGAAAAGTGATATCGGTCACAAGGATGCTCACAAATTAGGGGAGAAACTGATGTTATTGCCACACAATTCTTCTGTTGGCTTGGATGTAAAAATACTATTCAAATGAAAAATCATGTTCTTGGTTGATAATTTAGCATCTATGGCCTCTTCCCCTCCTCCCCCCCCCCCCAAAAAAAAAAAAAAATAATAGATAAATAAAAATCACAGTTGCTTGGTTATTACAAGACAACAATAGTTTCATGTGAAGGACTCCAACATATTCATAAATCTCACGTTTTGAAGAAAAAAGGGTGATAACTTTATAAAATTTTATTTGCAGGTCTGTTTGAGATTCCTGATGTGAAGATATCATCACATCTTCAGGTTTTAATGTGTTGTTGTGACTAATAAGTGGAACTCTTTAAGGCTGTGACTTTGTTAGTTTCGAGTTTCATGAAACCACACCATCTTGTTCATCTGATATGAAGCTTTGTTTTGTTTTTTAAATCTTTATCCATTTTACTTTTACTGGCCCTGTTTATGGTGATTGTGCTTCTTATAATCAGCATACAGTAGCTAGCTTTTGCTATCAGTGTTGAGAATTTTATTTTGTGACCCCACATCATAAAAACAACAAAAAGGTGCCAGATGGGATATTTTGGTTAAAGTCAAATTCTGAAGGATTTTATAAGTTCAAAATGATATATAAATCATCAACAAACAATGTTCCTAACCCTTTGAAATATATGATGGAAAATCAAACATTGGTGTAGGAATGCTACTTATGAGAAAAGGGGCTTTGATGTTGAGGGGTGTATTCAAGCGCACATATTCATCCCTTGATGTCACGTATAGAACAATGAGGGGATTTAAAACTCCATGGCAACCACTATGAAGAGATTATCCAATTTATCGGAAACTTGGCACTCTCATGAACAATATTCTATTCATGGTTATGTCAAAGTTATGAATGCTTTGGTGGGATTTGTAGGATATTAGTGCACACTTCCACATGCCTTGTGTGCAGAAAATTGAGAAAGTCCATTAGAGATGGAAAGAGAGGATTAAAAAAAACTGTTTTACATTCAATCCTACATGTTTCAAAACTCCAGACGTAGAGTGAAAGAGGATAACTATGTCAGATGACATGGTCAGATACCAAATGGAAAACCAACGGTGCATAATTTTTGTGGGTTTGTGGTGCAAGGTCACCTACGTTCTCTCGCATAAAGTATGTCTCACATCGCCGCCTGCTTATCATGCATTCCATTTTAAAATTTCATTCAATTTGGTATGCCATTATAAGTCGATCAAAATTTTAGCCATAGATGTAATGTGCTGTAGCTGATCCCTTTTACCTATTTTCATTCCTATCTCGAAGGTGTTGACAGGTTTGCTGCTGTAAGTAGATGATGTTTTCATCCACATTTGTGACACAATGTATTGATCTGTTTATGTAGGCATATAATGTATATTCTCCACATACCTCGCAATGTCGCTAAATTAAGCAGAAAGTGAAAATGTCCTATACTGGCACGAACACGCTCACACAAACACACCCCTGGGAAAACTGAGAAATCAACCCGGGCATCTGCTATGAAGTTTTCATACACTCTGTATTTGTGTGTATGTGTGTGTATGTGTGTGTTTGTGCTTGTTTGTGTGATGGGGGTGGGGGGGGGGGGGGGGAGGCAGATAATCAGTAACCTCATAATGTATGTCTGCGAGCAATTTCCAGGCCGAGGGTCTATAGAGTGCCGAACGGGAATGTGTATTCGTACATCGTGTTAGCTGCGTTTTTCCATATGTCCCTCCAAATTGGCCACATGCTCCTTTTCCCCGTCTCCTCTTTTGTTGATGTTTTTTTCCTCATTTGTTTGTTTGGTTTGTACGAGAAAGAGGGATAATGAGTTTGTTGTTTTTTTAAGTGAAGCGATGGAGATAATACATTGTGGTTGTAATTTGGACAACGACACAGGGCATGATTTAAGGTGACTTTCAAATACAGTCAAATCATGGCAAGTGCTAGAGATATTTGAGTTTTACTCCAAAAAAACGTCAAAATATTTCTTTTTTTTTTATTGAGCTTAATCACAATAATGATAATCATTTCAGCTCATAGCAGCTATAAAAGTAATGCCAGGTCCATCAAAAATTTTTGTCGGTCTCATTCAGTATGTCAAATTTTGTTACAGTGCTTTGATCAAAAACAAAAATCTGAAAATGTCAGCCCTTCTCACACGTACCCTCTCCTTCTCCCCATGGAACCAGTAGGCAAGTCTTGTATTGCCCAAGAATGAAGTGATGAATTGGGATCTATCAATTTTTGCATAAAGTGACACAAATGTCCCCGCTGGGGAAAATAAGAAGTCGTCATTAGGGTTATGGCTCTTGTGTGATGTGTTGTGAAACTGACGGGAATGGAAGAGAGAAAGGGAAAGCATCACAGAAGATGGATACAAAGAGCTAGATGGAAAGATTTAGGGTTGATTTCTCTCCTTTATGACAAAAAAAAAGATAGAGGAGGGAAGAGAAATCTCGGGAAGATGATACCATTTGCATATCAAGTCAGACCTATAGACCCAAATGTAAGAATGGTGGAAAAATTCAAATCTCACAGAAGGATATTCCATGCCAACTACTCCAACCTGATTATCTACTGATATTAATTGGTCTGATTTTAGTGATATTTTTGAATAATCAATGAAATAGGTAGCTTACTTTATTTAATGTACATATTGGTGAATTTGAAGTCCCATCTGAGACCCAGTTCTCTGCTTTCTTTTAATCATGCATCTGATGTCGTTTTGTGCATGAAAATGCCGTTACATCAGGAGACAAAATGGGAATTAGCTGATTTATTATTTTTTTTTTTGCTTCTTGGTCACTATTTTGATCACAAAAAAGTTGAAAAAATAGAAATCATGGTGATTATCAACTCCCAAATGCCAATGTACTAGTATTATATGGTAGCTACATAGGGGGGATTATTGTCAACATGCTGATACCAAATCTATAGAGATCTGCCATCCTTATGCTGAGATATCTCACAGATTATAAATCCTTTCTAATTGTATATTTCTCAGTCTAGTCGGTTGCCTTTGTGATAGATATTCCCCACTTCCCTCCCCTCCCCCTCCCTCCAACCCCCCCCCCCCCCCCCCATCTCCCACGACCCCACCTACTGATCCACAGATTTATGAGTATTTGCGCAATATTACTCGGGCAAACAGTAGTGCTTCTGGTCAAATTTATTCTGCGGAATATGACAAATACTAACTGAAGCTTGTTTGCACATGTTATCCAAATGTTATCCCAAGCAAACTGAATTTCGGCACTTTATTGTCATTTCTATGCAGGAATAGGGTCTGTAATTTTTGCCCTCATGAACTGCATTAGGTACCATTAATTTCTAAGATGTCTTTACATAAATGTATTCTTTTTTTGTTTTTGTTGTTGTTGTTGCTTTGGTGCCTGTTGTGTGGCCAGTATTCTGAACAATTTTTGTCATACTTGACAAAAGGTGTGTTCAATTGGGTAATAGCTGTGAAAGTGTCATGAGATCGGATATGGTAAAAATAGCATTAAGAATCAAGAATGGTTACAGTATTATGGTACACATGGAAAAAAAAATGAATTCAAGATGAAAACTCTTCCCCTCTTCCTGAAAGATGCCCCCAAATTAAATATCCCATGGATAAAAAGGGGGAAAAAAGAGAAAAGACCAGTGAAATTTTATTCATGCTTATCCCTAGAGTAAATAACCGTGGGATATTGATTTATTCGTTGCATTAGGGCTTTAGTGCAAATCTAGCGAAAGCGATCGGCTGATGTATTCCTAATCCGCAGCTTTCGGCTGACATCCCAGTATTCGGTGGCACTTAAAATTCATCAGGGCACGGAGAAATCAAATCAAGCTCTTCCAGCCGGTGCAGTAAGCTCCTGTTCCCATTCTAATGGTAGAAATCGAATTATCGTTCTGCGCAATCTTTCTTCTTATTGCATAATTACAGTGGGGGGGGGGGGGTTGGGAGAAGAAGCAAAAAGACAGATGTTGTTGGGGCAAAATGCATTCATAAGAAGGGAAATGTGAGTAGATTTGATCGAATGGTGGAATATCATTTGATAACGTGTGAGAGAAATCTTCACCTTGAGGGGATTATTGTGTTATCTGGAAAAAGAAACGCAACAATAAAACCGCTCAGCATTTGTCAAGTCGCAGCTCGTATTCAGTTGATTTCCTCACCTTAATATGTTCTGACAAACACCTTGCATTCCTGCAAGGAAAGAGGAAAAATGAAGCAATAATGCTGGTCGGCCAAAACGTGAAATATATTTCTCTCTCTCTTTATCTCTCTCTCTCTTTCACCCTTCCTCTATTTCACAATTACGGATTTCCCCCTCAGCCTGCTCCTACAAGAAGCCTTGTTGTGATGTGTTATTCCGTCAAAGACTTTCATCGCTGAGGGTAATCAAGCTGCTACCTGTGATTGCAGAAGCTATTCAAACAATGATGCAGGGCCGGCGAATATCCTCTCATATCCCCCCACCGCCCAGGGGAAAGGAGATTCGCTTTTCCCTGTTGGCCCTCGGGCCGGCCGTGCCATTAATGTTCTCGTGCCAGATATTCTGGAAGGGTGGGTGGTGACGCTGGTACCCCGAACGAACTGTGCTAGAGTTTTGCAAGGTTTTGGTGAAAGGACACGATTTACTTTACGATGGGATTTGCTTGCTTCACATATTTTTTCTTTGGGGGGGGGGGGTAGTTGCATTGTCGCTAAAAGCTTGTGAGCTATTGCTCATGGCATCAGCAAACACTGTTGAAAGCTCGTTTATGGAACGTTCTTCTGGGAGCGGCTTGATTTACTTGTTCTGCTTCTGTTTTTATTCCTAAGTGCCATGTGATTTTCATTTGATCTTTATTCTTCTGTCTCGCCTAATTCACGTGATCGCCACTCTTCCGTTTGTCTCACATCGTTCATACCATTTGTCTAGAAATTTGTGTGCAAGCGCTGGATAATTTGTCGAACCTCCTTCCCAAGCCATGCAAGATTGATGTGTAGCATACATCTAGACCATGTCTTGACCCAAAACAACAGATTTATGGTACAGCACTGTACTCGCCCATAATGGCAGAATGAGGAAAGGTACCTCTATACCATGTCATGTGACATCACCTTATCAGTTTTGATTTATTCCTTGAAAGGGCTCAGGCTTTTTGCAGTTCATGATATCACATCCTCATGGTTCCACATCAATTACACATCGTGGCATACTCGGCAGTCTGCAATCATGGAGGTGTGAACGAATGTGGCGCACATTTCTCGTTATCACGACATAATTGGCACACTGAAACAGCGGTGCTGATTGACAATTTTCATTTGTAGTGTTCGCTGTTCATGATCTCAATACCCCCTTTGCTTACCCTCATCTTTGTGATGAATCTGCTGGCTACTTTCCATCCCAGCCCCTTGGCAGACCTCCCAACCATTCCTCATGTGGAGGAAAGAATTTTACTATTCCCAGCTCTTGTTTTAATAGGAGTTTTCTATTTTTCTTGATAACTTTCCTACACACTCCTTTGGGAACTGCTCTTCCTTTCATACTTTTGAGCCAAATCATCCCTATTTTTCAGTCAGAAAGGTTGGGAGGTTTGCCTTTGGCTGCGTTTGTCATCTTTCCCCAGTTTGAAACGGCTTTCCATACCCACTATCAAAAGTCATTTCCAAAGCCCTTTGCAAATGCCTTCCAAAATAAGTTGCGTTTATCAACTCATCACCAACACTGAAACTGGCCTTGTCACTGCGCAGCTGCATTGCGCCGTTTGACCCGAGAAGGGGTCTTACACAGTGTGCGCAGTAGAAAGTTGTTTCAAAATAGCTTTGAGTTCATCTGGCTTCTAGAAACACGTTTCTGGCTGAAACCTGTTTCGGAAAGCACAAATTTGTGGTTTTTAAAAAGGCTTTCTGAACCCCATAATCAAAACAGATTTGCGTTTGTCATCTCTTCAAAAAATCCCTGAGAGCCGTTTGGAAAACCTGTTTCTGCCAAAGTAAAGAGTTGATATTATAAACGCACCCAAGGTGACTGTGTGATGTGCAGTCAGGAAAGATAACAAGCTTGGTTTCATAATTGGATACTAGTGTTCGTGTGAACGATCCATGGAAATGCAGCAGCTCAAACTTGTTTGGTACTTGGTGTGTATTGAAAATGTGTTCGATAGTTCATACCTTTCTTTTATCAAAGAAAACATCCTTCATGTTCTTATCTCTGCTTATTGCAGTGAAGAAGTTACTTTAACATTTGGTCACACATCATATTCACAGTACAGATCAATGCAACCCCCCCCCCCCCTTCTTTTCTTCTCACTTCTGTGTCTATCATGATATTTGATAGAAATGATGTCAAATTGTGTTGCTATAATTCAAGTAGTATCAGTCTGGTACATGATGGACAGTTTCTGCTCTTTGGTCAGCCGTAGAGATATATTGCAACTATGTCGGTGCAAAGAAGAAATCAAGACACACGTAGCAACAAAAAACAAGCAAAAAAGGGACAAAATAAATAGAACTACGGTATTCTATGTTTTAAACTGTTCAGTTCATAGACTTCCCATTTCTGGCCTAGCATCGATGTCGAGTGCAGAACTACAATTCCGCCGTATTGTAACAACCAGGGAAATAACCAAATGATAACCAGCCAATCATAACCAAATTGCATCGTGAGCTTAATTTGGGCATGCCATCAGCAGTCTGTACTTCCTTGTGCTTCCAAGAGAGAACGAGAGTTAGTAATGGAATGAGCTTTGCTCTTTCTTCCTCCTCCAGTAATAATGCTCTTGGCCGACGTAATTGCCACTCTCACACACTGTAGCCAGTGTATGATGAGGTGTAAATGAACTCGTTGGCGCACCCGGGCAGAGAGAGGTTTTCAGCCGGCCAGCCGAGGGGAGAAAACTTGGTCTGTCAAAACAAAAATTGTGTCGATGAGATGATTTATTAAAATGGAATCTAAATCCATTTGGTGATTGATCGCCGTGGTAACAGAGAATCGGCCACCTCGTTTCTTTGTTTTGCCCTCACTTCTTTCTCTATCTCTCCCTTTCTCTCTCCTTTCTTCCTACCCTATTTTCTCTTTCTCTCCTCTCTTTCTTTTTCCTTCTCTCTCTCTTTCTGTCTCTCTGTCTCTTGTTTAGGTGATGCTGTTCTCCACAATGACCAATACAATTATTGACCTTCTGACTACGAGTGCACAGATTATGTGTCCTGAGTGTGGAAGAGGTATACAGGGCTAACACTGGCTCTTTCTTATGCACAATGCCAATGCATTTGTCATAGGTGGATAGGAGTAAAACTACTACTAGTACTTTGATCAAGTTTGATGTGAATGCAGTCAAACTTTAAGTAAAAGAAGGTACACAGAGAGTAGATCCATGTACATTAGTCCCCTCAAAACAGTTGTTGTATTGGAGTAAACCTGCCCAAAACTAAAGATACACCAAACCCTATGTTTTGTTTTGTGTTGTTTTTTACCATCAAGATCATTTATGACGGTGCTGCCGTAGCAGTTGAGTTTGCTGTGTAGAAAAACAGGAAGTGTTACAGACATGTGCTTCAAGAAGTTTCAGTGAGAGTTCAACATTTTCTTCTTTCTTTTTGTGATCGCGCTTGCGGCATCTTATTTTGGCGCTCATAATGCTGTGTATCTTGCTCAGTGAAATCTGTTAAAGAAGCATGCATTCATGCTCCGTAAAAAACAAAAAACAAACAAAAAACAAAAACCTGTGTCTTACCAATCCTATTTTTCAGTGGCCCTTTGCTGTGATACAGCATTTGTGTGTGTGTGTGTGTGTGTGTGTGTGCCGTACATGAAGGATTATATACAATGAGGCTCTATGTTGTTTTAGTGTGTGTGTGTGTGTGTGTGTGTGTGTGTGTGTGTCCAGTTCTCCAGTCATTTTGTAAACAAAAGTGTTTACACTCATGATGTTAGATTATGTGATTTTTTTTTTAACCTCAAACGCCACAACTGTCCATTGAACTGTGTGCCACTTGTGCTGTGTTACGCTTCATTTGATGTTAATTTTTCAGTGAAAAATGTTAATTGTCCCACACATTACAAAACATTACATGGTGTATAGATATTCAATAACTCAAGTAGCTATGGAACATCATGAAAATAGATCCTGATTAAAGATAGACTTTGTCTGAGCAGATTTTGATGCCAAAGATGTATGTAGTTTGCTGTGTCAAGATGAAATTGTATTGTTTAGAAATTGTCATTTGTGCTACTTGTGATTTCAGTGTAAAGGTAATGCGTTAATCACAGAGTTATAAAGTAATAGCGATTGCTTTGTCTTGTTTCATACTTGTTTTTGCCATGTTATCCGACATATTTCAATTTCAATTCAATTATGCTTTCTGCAGACAAAATGAAAAAAAAAAAGAAGTCAAATCAATCTAGCTGAGGGCATTTTCTCCTTAAAAGCACTTCCAATTCAAGCAATAACTGAAAATGTGCATTTTGTCAATGCTACACTCTTCATCCACTTACAGTCTTACCCTAAAGATGATTAAAGCAGGCTTGGAAGTCTCTGGTAATGAGATCAGGATATTAAGCAGCCGCCTACATAGTATACATTCCTCCTAAACCCCTGTACTCCCCCAACCCCCCCCCCCCCCCCCCCCCCCCCAAAAAAAAAAAAAAAAAGGAAAGAACCTTAAACACTGAGACTCTAAGAAAAGAAAATTATTATCTCACAAAGTTTTAAAGTGAGAGTGAAGAAAATGAGAAAAAACAAAGTAGGGAGGAAGTATGTAGTAAAGATTATCTAAAAATGGTTTCATATTGTATGAGAACATGGTAGGTACGGAGAGGGAGAGAAAACAATTTATAGTAAAGACATGAGAAGGAGCAACTCAAGAATACAGGATTAGGAAAAGGAGGAAATACAGGAATAGATTCTAAGAAGCAAGAAGAAAAAGTGATGTGTGTGGGGGAGGGAAAGAGGGAAAGAGGGGGATTCATGTACTGAATTAATTTTGAGCATGTAGGCAATGATGGTAACTGCCCTTGAGCTATTTTGTTGACAAAATACAGAAATGAACATACAGAGATAGGAAGTATAAAGAGGAAAGTGCAGAGTTGGAGATGACAGCAAGACTGAAGAAACATTGGTGTACCCAAAGACTTCTAATGCTTGGGACCAATTTGCTTTAGCCGTACTTCTGGTCTCATTTTGATGCCAAAATATAAAGTTAATTCCTGAATATCACAATCATTCATACTTCTCCCATCTGTTACACAACTTCCTGGTGCACGAGAAGAGGTTTTTATTTTTAATTTTCTTGTTCCATATTCCACATTTTGTACAAGTTTTGTATTCCATTTGATTTCAAGAAAACATATGTTTATCACAACAGTCAATTTGAGATAAAATTACACAAATGTATTTAGAAGGACATATACGGTAATATGAGGAACCTATTAAAAAGCAGAACTTGTAGGGTGTAGGTTCCAGAGTTAAACATATATACAAGTTTTTCAAAAATTTTCTCACAAGAGAAGAGTAGGTGAAGAGACCTTTTTTTTTTTTCTTTTTAGAATTGCCAAGGGATTGAGGCCTTTCAGCTATCTCTTCTCTGCCCACTCAGATTACGAGTACCAGGTACTCAGAAACGAGCCTTTCTGTAGAGAGACGGTGCTTGAGCACCCAACACTAATTGGTGGTCCTCAACAGAGGGGCACAGAGACACAGCTGGGAGCATTATCAGCACGAAGGAACCATATTGAGTGGGCCAAACTTGGGAGTCGTATCATGCTTGGCTGTTAACCCTTACAGCACTATTTGATGCTGATGAAATGACATACCTTATTCGCTGGCGATAAAGTAGCACTGTTCTTAGCAGAATGTATGCCACCACAACCAAATCACGGTCTGCCAGTGATTCACCTGCCTAACCAACATATGTAATCATGTATGGGACTATGCAATATGCCAATGAGGAATGTGATATTAGATAATGAATCAATCAGTCTGACAGACTTGGTTTGATATTTATGTATGTGTGTATGCATATATACATGTATATATATATATATATATATATATATATATATATATATGATATATGTTTGTTTGTTTGTTTGTTTGTTTGTTTGTGGGGGGGGGGGGGTGAGGTTAAGTCTGCGTTGGAAGCTATTAAATGATAGCATGGTACATAGTCCAAGCGTTCAAGCGACCTGCATTTTTGACCTATGCTAGTTCATGTGTGGTCCTTATGACATGGAATTCTCCTTCTTGTTTTGAAAGATGTTAAACCCTGACATCACTACTATGAGAGTGTGTCATAATTTGAATTTATGACTATATGGGGGGTGGGGGGTGGGAATTACCTTCTCAGGTTTTAATCTGAGAGTGTGATCTGTGTGCAAACTTAAATTGCTCCAGGCAACTTCTCACTCTCAAATCGTTGTCAACCCCTCAAGGATGGAATTCATGTAAATTCCACCAAGTTTAACGAGCAGGGTGCAAACGGGGTACAGTTGAGCCATATATTCCACCACCGCACCACCTTCAATCCAACGCGGAATAACTCAGTCGATGGCAGAGGGACGAATACACTCTGATTGATTCAGGCAATTTCTGGTACAGTTGCTAGTGGGCAGTTCCCTAGTGCCAATGAATCCATAATGTTATGCTTCATTTCCATTTAGTGTTTGACTGACGGCTTAATGTACCTGTGTTGATTTGTCATTGCAAATACATACATATATCTGTTTATCTATCTATTTATCTATCTATCTATCTATCTATCGATCTATCTATCTATCTATCTATCTACCGTATCTATTCATATATCTGTACATCTATCTGTTTTAGAATGTTTGCAAAAGCTGATAGTATAGACTTTTAGATTATCTTCAATAGAGTAATTGACTTACATCGACTGTTACCTACTGACTTGCTGATCTAAACAATATTTGGTTTGTAAAATCAAGCCCTATTCTTTTTACGGTGATATCCAGCAAAACGCTGCTTGTATCCTAGAATTAAAGTGTGAACTTCAAAAGCACCTGTGTGTATGACCAAGAAATGGATTATGTGCTCCAGTGTAGAATGATAAAGTGGCCACTGTTTGCAGTTATTAGATAATGAAATGCATACTGTGCAATGCATGTCTTGATACGAAAATCAACATCAGTCATTGTACTTGTCTTGCTTCCTTTGAATACCTTTGAATATGTGCTCTGACTGTTGGGTGCATGATTTGACATTGTGTAACATTTATGAAGATAATAAACAAAGAAAAGAAACAAGTCTTTAATATTTTGTTGAGTGCAGGCGTCAGTTCCAGCTGATAACGTAACTCTTGTTTTGGCATTATGAAATACATCATTTAAAGTGGAGTAAGAATTAGAAAGTGGGAGAAATACGAAAATCTGGCATGAAGCAGCCTTGATATTTTTATATGCACCTCTTAAAAGGATAGTATAGTATTGGTTGAGATGAGGATTCAGCTTTTAACTCTTTGTGGGATATTTGGAAACCACTGTATGAAATGTTAAAGATCATACAATTCTATGAGGAATTAAAAATTTATTTGATAAAAATCAGTTTTGAAATGGCTGAGGTCTCCCAAAACAAAGTGGTCCTAATAAAAGTTGGGGTCCTACTATGTATCTTTTATTAGCACCACTTTGTTTTACTTTATTTTGGATACCTTGGCCATTTCAAAACCTATTTTCATCAAATAAACTTTTAATTCCTCTTAGCACCGTATGCTCTTTATTATTCATATAAGTTGGTTTCTAATATCTTGCAAAAAGATAAAAGCTGAATCTCATTTCCAACCAAAAATATACCATCCCTTTAACCCTTTGAGGACGGTTTGATTTTGCTACAACACACATTTCCCATAGACGCCTGCCCGGGGCTCGTCCTCAATGGGTTAAAGGGAATATGTGGGTTTAGGCAGAGGGTACACTTCCTCCTTCACCCCTTTTAGGGAAGATGGGACAGCAGGCGCCGTCTGAAAGTCATCCTCTGGGAAGTTTACTCATAGACAACATCCACTGCCTCTTCACTTGCAATATCACCAGACAGACAAAAAGGAAAAGAAAATGCAAAAATTGAAACCTTGAGAGATAGCTGTGGAGGCTGCTCTCATATTTTTTTTTTCTGAGAAAACTTAATTCGGAGGAGAGCTGAGTGAGTAATATGATGGATTAGCAAGCCAGAGAGAGAGAACCAAAGAGAAAGAAAGTCAGTGTTGACAGTAGAGATAGCTTCAATTTATCTCATTTGACTGGAAGCAAAAGTATGGAAACTAAAAACAATCACATCGTCGTATGATCCTATCAACCACTTTTGAGACATGGCCTATTTCTGACGGCACCAACTTGTTTACCTGCCTTTTTTGGCAGTGTGGAATTTTTTCTTTCTGTCTGTGTTAGTTGATTATACCAGGAGAACTCAAGCACAGATGAGATGATACTCAGAAAAAAAACATGCAAGTGGAAAAGCTGCCATTGATTCAACCAAGTTGATTATAATACTGTGAAACAAGAAATATTCGCAGCATGAAATTTTTGCAAATCGCCACTGGCATCCAGTGCATTATAGCGTGTAGACTAGAACTTTCACGCGCATTTAGATTTCGCAAATCTTGGCTCTCGCGAAATGTGCAGAATTTTTCTGGTTTTACAGTAGTCATTATTCTGGTTTTACAGTAGTCATAAAACAACTACAACAAAATTATATATATGCATACTGATGTAGGATATCATTACCTATATGCACCTGTTGAACATGTGCATATATGTTTTATTCAAAATAAGTATATTTCAGACTGCGGTCCATTTTTATAGGCATTGTTTCACAGATGCTGCCATACCTCAGTAATCTTGTCATACAGACATTTACTGTAAGCGAGGGAATGCATGGGAAAATGGTTTTGCACATGATTTAAAGAGGTTAAGAAAACACTACATGCATATATATAGAGAGGGACTATGGGCAATATGCAGACAAATAGAAGAGAGAGTTAAGTGGGACAGATATGCAGGGGGAAATGAATTTGATCACCGTGCTGGTGGTCTTAATTTGTCAAACGTCACCAAAAAGTTTCACTTTGTAGATCACGTATACGGAGTCCAAATTAGTATGCCCCTCCGTTTGTACTATGCTAAACAAGGTGAAAGATGGAGGGGGGATGGGAGATGGGGGATTTGATGAGACAGGTGCCCGAAAATGGGCCTAATTAATTGGTAGAATGGTGTATGATTGCCGTCTTTGGTCTGATTAACTGCCCATTACTTGGCCCAGTCGGGGTACATTTGATTTTGGGTACAAAATTTGAAATAGGCCACTGGGGAGAAAAAAACCAAACAAACATAAAAACAACCTAAACGACGCATAATACAGTCAGCCAATGCTGGAAATTTTAGTGATTGAAATGTTTAGACTAGGAGAAACAGGTGTTTGCTGGTTGTAGTATTTGCTATTTGTAGGGACATTCCATGACATTGCATGCATGTATCACAACTTGTTGCAGGAAGAGAATCTTGTGTTGCAGGTTGTCAGTTTGTTATAACACCCCTGTCATGTTGAGTATATTGCTGTCACTGCACTAATAAAAAAAAGCAAACAAACAAACATGTCCTCTAATATGGAGGATGAAATTCTGTGGAGCTCCTATCCATGTTGAAACTTTAACCCGTTGAGGATGAGTCCCGAGTATACACGGGCAAGTGTCAATGGGAAATGTGTGTTGTAGCAAAATCAGCCCATCCTCAGTGGGTTAATAGACAACTGGTAGCAGCATGAAGACAAGATTGTAGTGGTCAGTTGCTGTATCCAGTGAGTTTATACACAGGTGTCTGTCAGTACTCGACTTCTCTCAGCCGATGTAGGCGTGATAGAGTCTTTGTTTGGAGGTGCTAAATATAGATTGAAATTACTGTCCTATGCTCTCGGGAGAATTTTCCACAATATCAGGATATGAGCAGAAACAAATCAGCATAATTACTGAAGTGGCCACAGGTTTTCCATCAGGCCCATGTACTTTTGCATTGCAGTCATGCCATGATAGACACTCGAAGGAACAATGTGAAGCATCAGACATACGAGCCGAGCCGTGGAATCATTCGTGTCACACAATACTGCCCTACTGGGTTTTGTTTTATTAAACTGGTAAAGGGGGGGGGGGTGGGGGAAGAGGTAATGAAATGCATAAACCTCACCACTTGTGACAGCAAAGGGTGATAGTGCTATAATACAAGTAGAAGTCAACAGCAATAGTCAATGGGTCATTTGCAAGACGAATGTCTGACTCCGGAGTCATAGCGTGACAGCAAAATTTCAAATACAATCGTCATGCGGGAGTTTGAGGAGACGGCCATATTTGCCGCTCTGGGTTGATAACGGAATGCAATGCTTGCGTAGCGGCTTCATTGTTTGCAACGTGAAAGGGAAATTGAATGGTGGGTGGATGGGGGGGGGGGGGGGGGGATTGGGGAAAAGCAAGCATAATATGCATGTCAGTCGATACGTCGACTTCACAAACTGAATACTCTGAGGACCTTCGCCTGCGTGGTCATCACCATTCACGCCGAAATCAGAAGTCAGTCTCGGAGAATACGGGCATTCATTTGTGGACGAAAAAACTGGAACGTGTTTATTTTAACCAAGATGTCTAGAGCCTCGTGTTTGAAAGCTGGAAAAAATGAGAGAAGAGGAGGTTCAACAAAGTTGTTTGCCTGTACTCGCAACGAGAAAGGCAACACCCGAGTTGGGTTTTTGTTGTCGGTCCGCCGCAACGCAAAGACCGAGGTTCTTGCCACTCAGAAAAGAGAGAATCCTTATCGGCTCTGTCAACGAGCGACGATTCAGTGTGGATGATATTTCAGTGTGAAGTGACATGGAAGAAGCAATCAGGTCTAGTTGTGTTATGTGTCGATTTGGGAATGACCACATGAGGCAGGTTGGGGGGGGGGAGGATGAAGAGGATGAATGAGAGAGAGAGATGGGGTAGGAAAAGAAAGTGTGCCCTAATTTCTGCCAGGTATAGTTTGTTTGGAGCAGGGTGCAACGGCTGCCGGGAGTCCTCCGTGTGATAAGTATCTCAATTTGGGACTTGTTGAAAGTAGTTCCTTCCTCCACTAGAGATGGATCATTGGGTGGGGTGTGAATTAAGGAATCAAATATGGAAAAATAAAAGAGGAGAAGTACATACTACATGCCCATATATTCTTTTTGTCATTGATATCATCATGTGATACAAAGAGAAGGAAAAATATCATTCTAGGCTGATGATTCACAATCAGATATGTGTTTGTAATTTGAAAACATATTTTCTACAATAAGGCAAGCCTATTTAATGATATAGGAGCAATTTTCATCATCTTGTATTTGTGAATAAAGTCAGTAAGTTTTTATGATCTTGTATTTGAAAAAAAAAAACCAACACAACTTTTAGTTGTCTGATTCAATGATAAGACATGATGGACCCAAGTCCTGGAAGAAAAAAATAAAATACGTTCTTATGGCCAGCAATACTTGGACAGAATTCTTGAGGTATTCAAGTCTTTTCAAGCCATCTGCCATAAGTTCTGGAAAAAAAAGACAAACAAAAGGAGATGAGGAGGACATGATCTAATCATTTTCTTGCTGTCACTGTTGAAATTGGTAAACAAATTCATGGCAATTTGTAAACAAACATGTCCATCCATTGCATAAATGTACATCTATTGGCTGCTTGTCACTTAGATCTGAATGATGTGATTTCCAGGTAAGTCACTTTGCACTGTTATGGACCAGATTAATTTTCGTAATGCTCAGATATCCATTTGCCATGGCAGAGCCAGCTTGTTGTAGCTTCTGTGGAAGTGAGAACCAATTTTTCTGAGTAATGTACTTGGAAAGTGATGACTCATGATATTCTGCATTAATGTACATGCCAGTCAAAGCTAAATCATTCAAATCTATGGATGTCATTTTCATTATGACTTATATATATATATATATATATATATATATATATATATATATATATATATATATATACCAACATGCTTTCTAATCCACCTGTACATTCACAATGTATGCAATGCTTAATATCCAGTTTGCTGGTACAGCTGCTGCTATGTTGGGCAAACCCTGAGCAAGCTTTCTTTCTATAAAAAAACAACAACAACAGCAACCTTTGTTGTGAAATATTTGAATATGCCAGCAAACTTGTCAAAAGACTCCATCTGCATTGCATTATAATTCATGGATGTTTCTTTTTCTATAGCGTGGTAAAACAAACTATTTCATTCACCTACCCCCTTCATTTGAGTTCCTTAAGTGAGAAATTACTTGGTAGTTACTAGGTAGGGCAAGCCTCCCACAAGCTTTATGGTTGTTGAGGGCAACTTTCGTAAACAAAGCATGCATAGAATTTTAATACATTACCAAATGGTCTCTTGCCAAAGCCAGAGAAAGAGTGAGAGAGCAAGAGAGATATGCTTTATATGTTGTTTGTGTGTGTATTTGTGTGTGTGTGTGTGTGTGTGTGTAAGTGTGTGTTCTTATGTGTGTGTATGGGGGGCAGTGTGGGGGCAATGGACAAGTCAAACTGGATATTTACATATCTCAGCTATGCAGACACTGATGTGTTTGCATTCCCTGGCCTGTAATCATCTGGGTGATAACTACTACCATCTCCAGAAATAAATACAAGAAGAAAAAAAAAAACCCTCTCAGTGACCAAGGAGGGCATCCCAGTTGCCATCTCTGGTTCCACCTGCATCTTTTTCTCTCTCCCACCTTCCCTTTGATATGTACTCTCTTTCCTCTTACCTCTTCTTCATCTCAATTTCTAGTTTATTCTAGATTGCTGCCATGGACTGTTATATTTCTGAGTGGAGTAGCATCCATTCCACATCCTTCTTTCTCTCTCCTTTTCTTCGTCACTTTCTACCATCCTCTCTTCACTCTCGTTGGTGGTTTACCCGTTCTCTCTTCCTTTTATTCTGTTTTCCCTGTTTTCTGTAATTGTGGTACCTTTTGGCTATAGTACTACTATTCACTGTGCATTCTGCTTTTGCTCCATTTCTCTACATTAAAGGGACAATATACCATGTAGTTGATATAGATGATATATATACTCTCATACATATATGATCTATTTCTTTCTCCAGTTTCTGTGAATGTCTCTCAATCCGCATTTCTCTACCCCGTATTTCAGCTTGTGTATGTTTCCATCTATTGTATTTATCTCACCATAAATCTCTCTCTTTTTCTATATGCACTGACACAACATCCAAATATATTTATATATTTCTATCTCTATTTGCTTTCTCTCTTATCATAATCCACACACACACACACACACACAGAGACACATATATATATGTATTTTATTTGTAATATATACATATATATTCATATATTCTCTCTATCTCTCTCTTTGTATCTCTCCTCTATTCTGTGTGTCCCAGTGTGTATCTCCTATCTGCCTGGATGTAACCTTTTCCATCAGTGTCTCATCCTCTCCCCCTTTCAATTCGGAGGTGAGAGGAAGTGCACTGGAGCAGATGTTTTTTGTCCCATCTCATTAGACTTGTCCTCGTCGGTAGGGTCGCACCGAGAAGACCACGGAAACCTGCCGCTTCCCCCATCCCTCCCCTATGCCGACGACGGACCAAAGACTTTAGAGGGGGTTAAACAAAAACGACAACGACGATGCTTTACCCCACTGATCCTTTCATATGTTTGTGTAATGAAGAATGCGTGGCTGGTTGCGTCCAGCCAGCACAATTGAGCAAAACCTCATTTTGACAGTCCATGGAGGTGAAACTAGCCCTTGAAAGTAGAAAATCTAGTTCCCAAAATGACTCATATGTTGGCAGCCATGGGAGCAGTGGCGAAATAGCAAAAGAAATGGATGCAGATTAGATTTTATTAATCTATTTCCAGTCATTTATGATACAGACATGTACATATTGTTTATACCATACTTCATTAAGATTGTGATCGTTATATTTTGCAAGGTGGTTTATTTTTCAATCTTAAACCATGGAGATAAAATGAGAATTAAGTATTACCCCTTTTTTGAGCCGAAACAGAGTTAGTGATTTCCCATTGTGGGGATGATATATAGATTTTACTTGTATTGCAAAAGGCAATAATTTGGTCATGCTAGAAATGTTGTGTCTCTGATTCAACTTTTGCGATTAAAAAATAGAGCTAGCATAAAATGTATGTCATCATGTATGCAGTATGTAACCTGACAATGTTTCTACCTTTTAGTTTGAGCTTAATAGAACCCAAAGCTTTTTGTGACAGTGTAATATGGTTCATTGCTCACACAGTTCATATATATAACTTGAGTACCATCAAGGACTGATTTCAGATTTTGTTAAAAGAATCAATATGTCCTATCATTGTTTCTGTATTTGTCACGTTGACCTAATAAACTCTATAGATGCCCTTAGCAGCCTCTTTGGATGCAATAACAATGGCATTTTAAGGTAATGGTACTTGAAGAGTTAAAGAAGTCACACCTTGGTGACTGCTTGGCATGAGCATTAAGTCATAGAAAGTGTGGATTATCTGTGTTACATTCATGCATCATAATTTCTGGTGCTAATCTATCTTTATGAGGATAATTTTAGGTGCTAATCTGTCTTTATGAGGATAATTTTAATTGTAGGTTTTGGGAAAGATTCAACAAAATTAGTGTTCCTGCATTGCTAGAGACATCAATAGCAAAAGTTAGTGCACCATATATCCTGCCCAGCACAAGATGTTTATCATGCCAAAACTTCTTGTCTCCGTCTGGAGCGGAAACCATCCGGTGCCCTTGGTTTGCTTTCATCTACTCGCGTCGTCGGCCAGTGCTGCCATTTATGACCGAATGTGATTGGATTCAAAATCTCAGCAATTGATGCGAGGCGGACCGGAAGGGAGAGGTCACTCTCGCTGCTCTGGTGCCTTCGGTCAGTATTGTATTAACACGATGGCTTTCGTGTGATCAGGTCATAAAACGGTCTGTTGCCTGCACTCTTCCTATATCATTATCGCGAATACTGCCGAAGAGGGGTTTCAGATTTTCTTATGAGAACTTGTGCGTAATCATGTTTCTGAAGCACATTTCCCAATGTTTTCAGCATTTGGAAATCTTCAGACCCTAAAATAGATCTCATCGATGACTGCTGACTGTAAATGCTATTCCGTGCCACAGCTGCCGACAAAAGTCATTGCCTAACAATCAAACATGCGAGAGCACGAGTATGTATTATATGTAAAATGTGGTGGTTGTGAATGCGAGACCAAGCTGAGCACCATCTTCTCAAGATCATTTGACAGGGGTCTGACAATTCTGACTGCTGTCACACTCCAAGAATCTTGCAAAACTTAATTCTCCCAATTGCATATAATTGTAAAAACCCAATTGGTGATGGGGCTATTTTATTTCCATAACAATGTGAAAACAATGTTGTGCTGGTGCAGAGTGCGAGCTCTATTAGATTGTACATGAAAAGCATGGAGCACTATCTCTATTTCCAAACTACCATACATGTAGTTCTGTAGATTTTCATAGCAATTGTTACTTGTTGGGAAAAGAAATATCAAGCTAAACGCTCTGAAATGCATTTTTATTGTGAAGTGACAATGCTTTAGTCACCCTAAAAAGGGGAAAATTAGATGTGATTACTGCATAAGATATGCGCTCTGCCCATGCCTGTTGCACAGTAACTCTGTGCTAAACGGAAGTGGACGTAAACACCAAAAGTGTGACCCCACTTGACCTCTGTTTGTTGCGCTTGAGTGCTTTAAGATCACCTCATTCATTTGCAAGGAGCATACAATGAGCGTATGGACCCAACTGCTAATGACGAAATGTTTACATATTTACATGTCATAGGGAGAGTTTAAAAGTAATATACAACCAGCATATGGACCCAACCGCTAGTGAAGAAATGTTTACATTTCCATGCGACAGGGAGAGTTCAAAATTTTGAAGACCTCTTGACCTTGACTTCTCAAACTTGACAGGAGAAACACTATGCAAGTTGACTTTCAGATGAAAACAAAAGAAAATTGCTTGATTAGCATAAAATATATTCCTGGAGACATTCGCAAATGAGTTCTCATACCAGTTTGAAAAGCCTGGATATGATACTGATGTGCCTGTGTTAGGCACCTTCGTGAAATGCAATAATCCAGAAATGACACCACAAATTGCCTGAGAGAGAATTCAGAAGAAAGGATTACAGAAGAAAGCATGGGATATATGGAGAGAAGCCATCGGCCTCAATGACAAAGACTACACACTAGTGATGAATGATAAATACAGAAGCATTACTTTGGGCAATAAATTACCACAGAGAGGAGTCAGGAACCCTTGGTGAGAAAAAGGAATTAAAACGTTCTTATGTTTCTCTCTTTGATAAGTATCATTTTCAGAAAGGTTAGATATGCGAAGTTGAGCTAGTATTAAACTATGGCTAACCAGGAAATGTTCGTTTGTTTTCTTTTCTCTTCTGTTTTGGTGATAGTCACTGCAAAGAGCTGTGCAGTGGACTGTTTGACTTTCTTCTGACATGTGCATGTCCAAGGTCTGCACTCGGGTCCTCAACCCTGTGCTTACTTTTACGACTCTTCCGTGCTCCATTATGTTCTTCCACGTGGTGTTGTTTAATCTCTTGCAACATAAAACGCCGCACTCTTGCTGGCCACTACATGTGCGAACTTTGACACGGTGGATAAGTGATGAGTTATGATGGCAAGATTTCACTGCTCTCCACTGAGGTTATATCATAGTAGTCCCACATAAAAAGAAATATGTTGGGCGCTATCTAAACAGGAAGGACCATCAATCCATTCTTCATAAATCATTGTGGGGAGAGATTGTCCTGCTGGTTTATTCCTATGACTGTAAAAGAGGGCTTGTCATGCGGAAAGGGAAATTGAGCTTGAGCTATACCGTTAGGAAACAGTTGGAAGGTCTAATTGTAATAAACGAGTGTGGTCAGTCTAAGGAAAAGTACTAATCATTCCAACCAGAATTTCACATGAAACTTCATTAAGGTTTGTTTATTGTAACAATCAAATCACCATCTGGTCATATTCAAACTCAACAGCGGTCTCCTTTTGAGAAGTAGTCAATTTATTGGCTGGCAAGTAAAAGTGCTTTTTGTTCCATTGAAGATGGAGGATTATGAATTGATATATACTATGCGACTCATTTTGTGGAGAGATGACTTTATAGCTATGGGCAGTCTGTCACTGCCTCTGCAAGATTAGAGGTCATTTTGTATCCCACCAATGCCCTTCTTGCTCTTAACTCTTTATGTGCCACATTCGCACGTCTGACTCAGTCGACGGCGTGCCGTTCGCATATTCTGCTCAAACGCACAATCCCGCCCAAACCGATTGATAAATCGCCAAATGCCACAGTACAATGAAAGCGTTTCTCGCGCTTTCGTTCCTCTCACATATAGCTTGCATTTTATGTAGTAATTGACTAACAAGCGGTGTTCCCTACTGGATTTAGATGTAAATTCCAAGTTTCTGTCACTGTTTTGTGTGCAATAGTCATGCCTTTACAGTAATTTAGCTATGCGAGTCATTTGAAAGAAAAATAATCATAGATTTTCATACATGTTGCATCATAGCAAAGCTGGGCATTTTCTCTACAATTTTACTCACTAAATGTCCAGCTGAACAAAAATCTATAGAAGTAACATAAATTGGAAATACAGAATGTTTTCTCAAAGCATGACATCGTTGGTGTCTCAGAATAATGTGGCACACAGGGGGTTTCCACAGTGGCACATTAAGAGTTAAAGACTGGCAATTCTGTACCATGTTATCAAACAAAAGTCTCACATGCCATCTACAGAGGCCATTAGGATAGGAATTCAGTCCTATCTCACACAGCTCTTATCTGAAATAACTCAGATAATTGTGTACCACAAGCAGTGCTGCAGTCAGCATGAAACGTACTAGACTGGAATTTCAAAATGTTGCCTGTTAAAGCGTCACACCCCCTCATTGTCCATGATAATCTTAACTTGCAAGGTGATTACTCTGGCATGCCATCCAGGTTGTAAAGGTGAACATCTTCTCAGACTGACATTAGGGTGCAATTCACATTTTAATTATTGTGCTATGAAATACCGCAGGAATTTGTTTGTACCATTCTCATTGGCAAAATACCACAGGAATAGATACCGTGGTAATTAATTTAGTACCATTCTTGTTCATGAGATACGATGATGTGATTTGATGGTATTTCTTGGACTGGAGGTATTCCACTCCAAGGTAAGCACTGCGCATGCGCATTTCTCCTACGGAGTGTACTTGAAAAATATAAACTGTAGTGCATAGATATACACACATGCGATACACTTTCACATCTTGAAATTGCAAATAGCACGAGGAAACGAGGATCTATCATGCAATTTTGCAATGTATTTCACGTTGTATTTTGTGATATATTTACATTCATTTATACAAACTACCACAAAAAAAAAAAAAAAAAATGTGGTATTGCACCATAGTGGTGAAGTCTCCTTTTATGGAATGATATCCCACAACATATTCTCAGTAGTATATTGAAGAGCTAGAGAGTGTTTCTTTCTTCAGATAGACTGCAAAAAGAAAACTTCGGATTACTCCAGGCTTTTGCGCCCTCCTAATTGTTCTGCAGTAGGACAGAGTGGCAGAGCATGACAAATTCTTACATTAACCCCTCCCCTCCCCCCCCCCCCCCGAAAGCTTTACAAAATGGTATGTTTTGTCATTTTAAAAATATGCTGAGCTTCATGCATACATGATAATGTAAAACTGGAACTCACATTTCAGACTGGATGGCTCGTCAGAGCAGATGTGAAGTTTGCAGGACCAGAATTTGGAATTCTCGTCATTATCAGTCACGGCGATTTAATCAGAGGCTTTCTGAGAGAAGGAAAAGAAAAATGCTGGCACAGCAATAAATCACTCCTCACTTTGACCACCTGAAGCTCGCAGTCAATGCCCTGACGATGTCTCTTGTGGGTAATATTGGACTCTTGCGGAAGAAATCAGGTGCTGATGAGCTGCAAGAGTGTAGAGATTTGGTCCAAATTGATATTTCTTGCGTGATGGGAATCTCATGTCCCATCCACCCCCTCTCTGCCTTTATCTTGCTCTCTTCCCTCCCCCTCTTCCCCCGTCCTCCTCCTTCTCTTCCCCTCTCACCTTCTTCCCAGAATTTGATAGAGGAGCAGGATGGTCCAGATAAGGAATTATTAGGGATACATCTTGGAATGCAAATCCAGCTGTTCTGGTCAAATAATTTCTACCTCTCATATTAATGTCAGGATAGTATTCATATTGCAAAAATATAATTTGCTTTGTGGAATACTGCAGTCTGTCATTTTTTTTTTGTACTTTATATCAATTACTGAGCTAATTCTCAGTTAGTTATATCATAGAATAGAGGTGCATATTTACATTAATTACTGAACTCAATGAATTGATATCTGGGTTAAATGATGTTGCATTTCTTTACAATAGGACATTACTTGTAAGAGTGAAATGAAGAGATGTGTTTGGTGTCAGAGGCTTTTTTTTTGTTGTTGTTGGATGCATCTTTCATCTATGAGCAGCACTTGGATATATGTCATGCAAACATTGCTTGTAGTCATGACAGGCAAGCCTGATATGACTTGCACAATATCAGAATTCATGTAGGGGAAGGTATGTGTGTACAGTTTGAATACTGACACTTCCAGTTAATCTTATAGCAATAATGATGATATTAGTTGGTATACATATCAGTGCCTTTTCCACTGGATGCAAAATGTTTCTATTATCCCTAAGTATTTTGCAAGATTTGACGCTCATAGATAATGCTTTCATACACTATCAGATGTGTGAATACGAGTCAGGGTCGCACAATGTGTTTGGACGAAAGAGAATGTGAGCGTAGACCTTCAAACAGTCGTATAATGATGATTACCCATTGTCAGCCCCAGTTTTTGCCAGTTAAGCATATTGTTTGGTTGTGTGATCATGAGCTTGCTGATTGTTCAGTAGCTCACATGGCATCTGGATTTTTTTTCTCTCTGACTTTCTTTCCTGCAGTTTCAATCCCGTTTGTGCAGTGTTGTCAGCTAGCATCTAGACAAGTGCTTTGTTTACGAGAATCGGCGAGTCATCGCAGCTAATAATAGCTTGACCTGACTTGTGGATGAAAGTTTAACCAACATGCACAATGTCAAAGTCTGCCTGGCTCACAGGAAAAAACAACATCCACCTATTCAGAAACTGCTGTAAATGCGATAGATCATGACATGGATTTGATATTTAATGCATGTTTTAGACAGGGGTAATTTAAGATGGAGAGCCTAGAACAAATGTAGATCACCTTTAAGAAAGTTCTACAAAAACCAAGCAGTAAACAAGTGTCCTTTTTATAACAATATGGGATGGTTTTATAAACTGTACTAAAATAATGATATACCCACTCTGCATGGAATACTAGTGGATGCTGTAGGAAAGGTGATAGGAAGAGGGAGGGGGATCCAAACAGGATAAGGCCTGAGCAAGAGTTGGGATGAAAAACAAAATCATGTGCAAGAATGATATGATGTTCATTCTTGTTTGGCTCTGCTATTCTTTGGGGGGGGGGGGGGGTGGGGGGTGGGGGGTGGGGATGGGGGGGAGCATGTTCTTCTTGTGGAGGATACTGTGCCGAGGAGAAAAAGATATTCCCAGACATGGTTCTCACTACATCCAAAAAATACAAATAAATAGATCGAAGAAATACACAACCTGCTGTCCATGGGTGATTGATCTACAGCAGATGTGAACTCTGCCCCACATTCCCCGTCGTCGTGGCGAGCTGTAAAGCCAACATATGACTGCCCAGGTACATAAACGCCTCACATACACACATGCACTCACACACACACACACACACACACACACACACACACACACACACACACACACACACATATATTGGCACTCCATGACACTTTCTAATCAGCCAGCAGCTTTCAGCATTTTGCAGGTTGCCATGGTTACCCATAGACCAAGCCGAATGTGGAAGGCCTAAAAATCAAAACTGATGGCAAAATGGGAAGAGAAAACCAATGTACTGATTCTTATGAGATCAGAAAGGGTCAGATGATAATATAACTATGACAAATTGTGCTGGCTGAATCATGTGAATGTTTCTTTCAATGATCCTTTGAAAGTTTCTACAGGTAAATGATGCATTTTAAGTGCTGTTTCATCATTCATCATCACAAATCATCATGTGTGCTCAAATTAGAAAATGATGATCCTGATGAAGATATCAGTAATAGCAATAGCAATGATGAGCATGATAAGATGCAATGATAGCAGTGATAGAAATAGTCATAGTTATGTTGATAATGAAGGTTATAATGGTGATGAAAATGATAATAATGATGATACTAAGTGTGATAATGGTGTAGAGTATTTCTAACACACATCATGTTTATTATGTTGTGACACTTCTGATGCTTTGACAACTTCTCAAACTCACCATTGCATAATATGCCTGATACTTTGTAAAGGAGAACTCAGGCTATTCAGCAGATTAGACCATGTGCACAACATTTCTTTCATGAAGCCAGGAGGGAAACCGAAAATCTGCCAATTTAGAGCCCCTGACACGAGCTATGCCATTAGTGGATTTAAAGTATGGTGCATTTCCATTACGCTTAGCCTTAGTCTGAATTGAGTAAAAGATTGGAGATGGAGAATGAAGGAGAGAGAAATAGAGAAAGAGAAATATATATATAACAGGGGAAATATATAGAGAGAGATAGAGAATCAGTGTGAGAGAAGGAATAGGGAAAGAGACATAGGATAGAGAAAGAAATAAAGCAACAGCAAGAGAGAGATATAGAAGGAGTGAGAGAAACAGATGGAAAGAGAGACATGAAGTAAAATGGAGGATTATGGGGGCTCAGTAGCTAGAGCCAGCTAGGCAATAGCAGTTAATGGGAATGTCATCCAGTATGTTCCAAGAATACCTGCTCATTCTGCTCACACGGGAACTTTGCCTATTGGTCTCAGATTCAATTACAGCCAGAAACGTTTTCAGCTATCCATAAAAAAGAAAAGAAAAGAGAGAGAGAAAGAAATGTTAACTACAATCGAGAGAGAGAGGAGTACATCCATAATCCTGGTGATCAATATCCTCTTTCCATCTTCCTCATCCACCTCTTTTACAATCTTACTCGCTCTCTGCCCTCAAATCTCCTTCAAGAGTCATGGTAAAGTATTACAGGCCTGTATGTGCAGCAGATATGGCAAGCAAGAGGCATTACTTTACTGGGTAAGATATGATAATAGTAAATGATGATATATGGAGTTTAAGGTGCTAAATCCATCTAATAATTAAATGCTCTAGCCACAACTTGTGCAAAGTATACACAAGTATATAAGGAAGGAAAGGGCAATATGAAACAGTGCAGTACATTACCCCCCCCCCCAAAAAAAAAAAAATAAATTAATAAATAAATAAATTAAAAAAAAAAATATATATATATAGCAAGTAAATGAAATGAAATGAAATAGTCATGATAAGCTCACATTTGCTATCAAAACTCAGTATAGATGACACGATAAGTGAACTTTAATTTTTTTTTCTAGCAAGGAGAAAGGTTAAAGGCATCTGCAAGAGATACAGTCATTTAGATATTACAACTACTGTAAAAGTGGAAATTTTTGCAGTGTTAAAATTTTCGCGCATTTCGCGCAATCAGAAACTAGCGTGAAAATAAAAGCACGCGAAACTCTTCTCACCCAGCCAAGCGCGAAAAATTTTACAGTAGTTGAATATTTACGTTTGATAAACATTTATGTATCATGGTTGTATTTATAGTAAGTTTGAGTGATTTTGCATGGACTTTGAGGTTAAATGCTACATGATAATTTTTTTTACAAACAATTATTGTTGCTTTAGTGGGGTGGCTTAGTGACAAATATACTGATAATCGTGACACGCCGGACAAAAGTGTCATTTTTTCCTCAGACATTTGTATATATATGAGGATCAAAATTAGGGGGTGCTCCAAGAAATCCGCTAACAGAAAAAATGAGAAAATGCCCTTAATTTGTACATAACAATAATGTCTGAATTCAAAGACTATACACAGGGCATTCGCCAGGTTTCTGTACAATGCAATGCAATGTACATGGTTGCTAGTCTTAAAATTCAGACCCATAATACGACATATTATGTGCATGTTTACAGTAATACACCATTTTTACTGGTTTTCCTACGGTAACAGGTGGTTAGTCTGTGCTGCAGACCTGAGGGAGGTGTGTTGGAATAGTCCAGTTTTCTTAAGCACCTTTTCATTAAATAATTTGATATAATTTCTGGTAAAGGATATTTTTAGTACTGTCCTACCTCCTGTAGAGAAATAGCAAAGAGTGACATGTGACTCTGGCTCAGATACTTTAAATCTTGGGCAATGACTGAGCCAGGTGTAGGACTATGTCACAGCTCATTTTTTCTCCCAGAACTACTAGTTTACCAGTAGAAGAGCTGCATATTCCATTGAGAACTTAAGGTTTTGGGTATTGCCCTACATATTTCCTAACAAATTTAACCCGTTTCCTCCAAGATTGTGTGAATTCCATAGGTTTAGCGCAGGGATTACCTGGTTCCCGTAAGCAATTTTTATAGTCCGCACTTCCCCTCTCTATATGTTTCTTATTTCTTATGGGGGTTATTCAAATGTTTAAAAAGGTTAAAAGTTTGTTTTCATAGCTGAAGTTGAATTTAGACAATTTGAATATTTCTAAAAATATATTGATATTTGTAATTTCACTCATAAAGACTTAAAGTGGTTTGAATATTTTTGGTCTGATAGCTATGTATAGACATGTTATTAAAAAGTAAAAGCAATGTTTGATTGGTTCACATTATCCAAAGAGGGTGGGATGTAGTTGGCTGGTGAACAAAGTCTATGGGGAAGTTTAAAAAGTTGATAGAAATAAAACAAAATCAGCATAGAGCAGAATCTAAATCACAATATAATATGACAAAATTCCCGACCCCAAAGACGGTTGATTCTATGATGCTTTATGTCAAAATACAGTCCACCCAAAATTCATGTGATTGATAGGAGGAAAAAGTATAGTACATTAAAAACAATATAGTTCAACTAACCCCATTAGTCCAGCAGCATAATGAAATGATTGTTAAGTTTTATCGTCTTGTCAATTGAAGATGATGTTACATAATGACAATTATCAAAGTCAGCTAGATCTACTAGTATATCAAGAAACCAAAAAGAAGGGGTGGGGTGGGGTGGGGAGAGAAGAATGAAGTAAGTTATTAGTATCTGTAGTTTCGGTTTTCAGTATATTCATTTTAATTTCCTTAATTTCCGTTAGTTCATCATGGATTGGAGCATTTGTGTACTAGTAATCTGCCAGGAACAAACACAAGAAAAACTTAAAGGTCCTATATATACACTTTTGGGAGAGTGACTTGAAAAAAATGTTCAGGATATCACATTTTATGCATAATATGTGTAGGTCTGGGGGCATTTCATGAAGCATTTTGTCCGACAAGTTGTCGGACCAATTTGCTCTCTGCCAATCAGATGCAAGGATTTCTGTAGTTTGTAACAGTTTGTCAGAAAAATATCTGACCAAACTGCTTCATGAAATGCCCCCCTGTTGTATCACAAGACATCCTACCATATACAGTTTTTGCAATCAAAGCAAACATATAAAGAGATATCAGTATTTTTCTCATTAAAGCATAAATGCGGACGGTTTAGTCTGGAAACATGTTATCATAGAAATATTGTTCACATTTTGTGTTATTAACAATACTTAACATTGATTATACAGATTCATTTTTTTTTTTACAGAGGTTCTTTCTATCCGTAACTCACACTTAAGAATAATTTTCAAGCACTAATTTTGGGTTTTTGCCTTTAATTATCCACACAAAGGAGGACTCAATGCATAAAAGGTGTATGCTTTATTTTTGGAAAATGTTGAGGAGATCAGGAAAATTATATATATTGATGTAGATTTTGGACCTGAAGGAGCAGTTGAAGCATTGTTAAGAAACAATGCCTTGTGGCATCGTTCTTATCATCAAAAATTAATAATGACAAACTCAAATGAAAATTGGAGGGGGGAAGAAAAGATGAACATAATGACATGAGACAGCTTGGTAAAGATTAAACGCTAAAATAGACAAAGCAGCCTCTTTTCTCAGTTTATACTTATCCAGAGTGTGTGCTTTCTTTCCAGTACCGGTATTGTTATTTAGATAGGTTAGGGGAATCTCTTTGAATTGTGTGATACATCATTTTAAAGCTTACAGTCTGCTCTTTCAGAATCTGTCCTTAAAGGACAAGTCCACCTTCATGCACACGTGGATTCAGTGAATACAACAATATTAGTAGGACACATCACAGAAAGCTTGGAAAAAATCGTACAATCCGTTCAAAAGTTATGATTTTTTAAGGTATCTGCACAGTCGCGGCTGGATGAAAAGACTACCACAGTGTATGATGTCACATGCGCACATTCTAAGGAAAATAAAATGAGAATTTCACAAAACCATACTTTTTGAATAAAGTTCACATAGTTTCTTTGACTTGCTACTGACGTATGTCAAGGGTAATATTATTCCCCCTGCCTTCTGAAAGAGAAGTCGAGTATCCTTTTGTAAGCGAAAATAATTTATGTTGAATTTTCTTTATTCATTCTTTATATCGTTGTACACATGTGACATTACAATGTATAGTAGTCTTCTCATCCAGCCTCGACTGCATGAGGAGAAACTTTAAAAATTCATAACTTTAGAACAGATTGTCCAATTTTCCTCAAACTCTCACTGATGTGTTCTACTATTGTTGCTGCATTCACTCAACCCACATGCTATAAAGGTGACAAATCTTTGTCTGGCGACTTTTTTGTTGATCAATTATACCAACCCTGATGGAAATCTCTTCAAATTCATAAGTTCTGAAGTCTCCTTTAAGTTTAGGCAACATACTACTTAACACTAATGAAAAGTATTTCAAACCTCTATACATCCCATCGATCAGTTGTACCTATTCAAATGGAATCTCTTCCAAACTGAAAAATAGCCTCCTGTAACTAACTAACAATTAAAAACCCTAGTTTTGGGTTGCCATGGCAACGCACAAATCAACAATTATATTTGACCCCTGGTTTATACTCTTGGTACCTTCTATACAACGTTCATATCAAACTTTGTGAAAATTGAATCTTCCTACCTGGAGAAATAAACAAAAACATGATTTTTAGAAAAAAGTTCATTGACCTTTGACCTTTGACCTTTGGAAAATTCACTCCAAATTCAACCAAAATATTTTACTTGTTCTCAATATTCTTCCTGCCAAGTTTTATCCAGATTGGATATTCCTGACCTGAGAAATAGCAAAAAAACCTATTTCACAAATAAAGGTCATTGACCTTTGACCTCTGACCTCCTTCCCAGCATCAATTTTCTTGGAGCACCCTATTTTTTGAGAAGGTACATCATGAAGTACCTTTGGTGAAAAAATCATGCTTTTGTCCGCCGTGTCACGATAATTTCACTAAGCCACCCCACTACTTGTACTAATTTGATATCATTTTGGATGTGGGAAAATATGAAATCAAATAAAAGATGAAATTTTCAGTAAAGTTTTTGTTAGAGTATTCAGCCTTTGGGCATCGTGAGAAATTAATTATGAATCTCCACTGCTGCAGAAAAAGGACTAAATTTAAAGTATTGCTCCCCCCCTCCCCCCCCCCCCCCCACCCTACTAAATTGCCACCCAGGGTCTGATAGAACCCCTCTTTCTGAGTTTAAAGTTTGAGGTCAATCGACAAAAAATGGATGAGAGTTCAATCTTTGGGAGGTGATTTGGCTGAGCTCTCCCCTCCTCGGGGCAAGAATGAAACAGAGAGAAATCAAACGGGACAGATATCGATGTCGAAGCCCTGTTCTCGCTGATTTTGCCCGATTGACCGTGATTGAAGGACGCGGTATGAAAGCCTGTATCGGGGCGGAAATCCTCAGATGAAACCATAATGTTTTCCCGGGGTCCTACGGATTGGGGTAATGTGAATCGTGAGCAGTGGGCAGGATTCAAGTAATGCTCATACCTCATAAAAGAAAAGATATCACAGCGTTCTCTTTTCTGTCTGGGGAGAAGGAGAAGAAGCAGAATATAAAGGGATGGAGGAATAAGGAAAAGCAGAACAATCACAAGAAGAAGAAGAAGAAGAAGAAAAGGAGGAGAAGGAGGAACAGGGGAGTTGATGTAGGAGAAGAAGAATAAAAAGATGGAGAGGATAAAGGAGGAAGAGGGAAGTAAAGGAGCTGAGGAAGAAAGTTAAGAAAAAAACAAGATTAAGAAAAATAAAAGAAAAAGAAGGAGAAGACAAATATAAGAACAAAAAGAAGAAGAAAGAAGAAGAAAATGATGAAAAAAAGAAAAAGAAGAAAGGATAATGATGAAGGGGCAGATGAAGAAGAAAAAAAGACAAAGAATGAAGAGAAGAAATTAGGAGGAAGATAAAAAGAAAGAATCAGGAGGAGGAGAAGAAGCTGAAGAATTTGGGATGCTGTAGAATAGCATATTATTCTCGTGAATAATCAGATGTAATTCTACTGTACTGATAAGATGGCTGGATAAACAATAACACCTTTTTTTTTTTTAAATTGTACTGATAACTATCACCAGGTGACTTCAGGTAGATTACATGTTTTGTACATATTGTGCTTGACAATGTATGTCAATTCTCTCTTATTTCAATCACTTTTTGAATGGGTCACCATGGTCCAATCTTAGCGAGTAATATATCATTTTAAAGCTTAGAGCATACTCTTTTAAATAATAGAAAAGTGGAAATTCACTTTTGCTTACTGTTTTTGTGGGTTTTGAGCTGGATGGTCACATACATAGGGGATAAAGCATAATGTGCAAAAAATTTACAGGTCATCAGTCCAATTGCCCGAAAGGATCTAGGGTCAGTAGACTTTGTCCACTCTTACATTTTTTTTTGGGTGTATGTGTAGAGACTGTGGTGTCCTGTTGTTTTTTTCCTGACTTCATATGTAAATGTATGTAGTAGTGCCCTGTAATGGCAGCAAGTATTTCTGAGTAACCATGTGACTTTGCTGATATCAGCTGTTGCACCTGTCTGCTTCATGCGGGTCATCGTGGCACTGGAGCGAAGTCGAGAGTTGTCTCGTAAACGACGTACTGAAAAATTCATGTGCCATTACACCCTACAATCAGGCATGCCTTTGCTGCAACTGATGAGCACATATCAATCAAATCTATATCATTCCGCTCATCGGGGAGGTGTGTCATTGATGAAATGTCTCGCTCATCGCGTCTGCCCGGGGAATTTGGAGATAGGTGCTCTGTGTGTGTTTAGCCCGTGTGCATCTATTTTACCATTTGCATTAAAAGGGTGTAATAGTCTCTGCTATTTGTGTGCGTTTCGTTAGTGAGTGACTGTTGTGTGTATATTTGTATATGTGTGTATGGCTTGGTAATGCTTTATGATTGGACAAGGTAAAAGACCATAAAAGATATTCTTGGAGAGTAATTACTACATTAAGGCAATTCATTCCAACATTTCCTGCTTGGAAAATGGTATATTCCCTCGGAAGCTTAAAGTTGCGAAGGTAATTCCAGTTTTTAAAAAGGGGGATAAGCACCAATTACAAAACTATAGACCTATATCGCTGTTGTCAATTTTCACCAAATTGTTTGAAAAATTAGTCTATGCTAGATTGATATCCTTCATTGATAACAATAATATTTTATATAATCAGCAGTTTGGATTTCGACATGGTTATTCCACCTATATGGCATTACTCAAATCAATGGAAAAAATATCAAATGCATTTGAAAATTTGAGAGTTTGTGGTTGGAATGTTTTTAGATTTAACAAAGGCATTTGATTGTATAGATCATAGTATACTTATTACTAAATTGGAATATTATGGAATAAGAGGGAGTGCTCTGAATTGGTTTAAGAATTATTTATCAGATCGTTCACAATATACAATTGTAAATGATATAAAATCAGATTTGTGTTATGTAAAAACAGGCGTCCCACAAGGCTCTGTACTGGGTCCCCTCCTTTTTTTGTTATTTGTCAATGATCTGCAATTTGTAAGTCCTACTTTGTTTTCTATATTATTTGCAGATGACACAAACTTATTTTTCTCTGGTCGGGATGTTCATGAAGTCAATCATATGGTTAACACAGAAATGAAGAAAGTATATTCTTGGTTTGTTGCAAATCGCCTGGTGTTAAACATAGAAAAATCATGTTATATGATTTTTAAAACAAAGAATAAGGTAATAGATGAAAATGTTTTACAAATACATATAGGTAATGTTAAAATTAAACAAGTGAATAATATTAAATTTCTTGGTGTGATAATTGATGATGGTTTAACATGGAAAGACCATATAAATGATATTTGTATGAAAATAAGCAGAATTGTAGGTGTTATGAGTTATTTGAAATATGCACTTCCTTCAAAGATTCTTTTAACCATATATCACACAATGATTTCCCCCCACTTAACTTATTGTGCAAAAGTATGGGGTCACACTTCATTGTACTTATTAAACCGTGTGTTATTATTACAAAAGCGTGCAATAAGAATAGTCTGTGACGTAAGCCCTTTTGAGCACACTGCAACATTATTCAAGAAAATGAAAGTTTTAAAAATTGATCAAATAGTGCAATTACAAGTGGCCATATTTATGTTTTCATATTTTAGAGGCGTTTTACCTGTAACCTTCCATAACTTATTTGTTCAAAATAGTGCTGTCCATAGTTATAACACAAGATGTGCTAATAACATATGTTTACCTTTTTTGCAATATAAATTTTCAAAGACTACAATTAGATATATTGGAGCTAAGTCCTGGAATGAGTTACCTGCTATTATCAAAGAATGTCCTACATTATCATCCTTTAAACGTAGATATAGAATGTTTTTAATCCAAAGTGCAGCTGAATAATTATTAGGATATTTGCCTTCTTGCTTTGTTTTGTTTTGTCTTTTGTGTGTATTTTGTCCTTTTTGCAATTTTGTGTATAATTTCTAATGGTATAGATTCATTCTAAAAATGTATATCTTTGATTGCAATTTGTAGCCTCATTTGTAAGGGAATCGGCCTTGATAAGTCCTATATGGTCTTTTCTGATTCCCACGCATGCTAATTATAGCTGTTTGCATCATTCCTTTTGTTTTTTATGTAAACCTAATATGCAATATATGTTATGTCCATGTACATGTACTTGTGTTTTTTGTATACTTTTTAGCATGTGGAATAAAATTGAATTGAATTGAATTGAATTCTTTAGTGTGAATACATTATCATATACCATGAGTAGATTACTGGTTATGATAATTCATAAAAGAAGGTACACTGTATACTGTATAGACATGTTTTATTACATTTATTTTATTGGAGGGAAAGGGGGAGAGGATGGGAGGATTCTGTGTGATTGTGTGTATTATTATGCAGAGAATGAAGTCATAAGTTGTTACACTTAGATTTGTTGAATTTGTTTGTTGAACCACAGGCACATGAAATCTTAAAGTTTTTGATTTGAGTACAACAACACCTCCCCACCTTCATTTTCTATTATCAAGAAAAACAATGTTGAACATTTGAGTTAATCGTTTAATCTGTTTCCAAGTATTTCCACTTTTAGATACAAATATTATTCAACATCTTTGTTCAGTTGACTTTGTGTTATATTCTCGTATGAAAAAGGAATGCCGAAATAAAATGGAATAAAATCAAAATCAAATCAAATATTTGGACTCCGAGTGCAAACCCACTTTGTGATCAACTAAGGAGTTATGTCAAGTAGAAGCTTTATATGATAAGTCGGGCAAATCATATGAAACTTAACCTGGGCTTTACACACAATTTCATTGTCTCCCTTCTCCGAGTTGTCAGTACTCGTGCATTCATCTCATATGACATTTCAGAAATAAGAGAAAAATATTACAATTGCATGTCTTCTCTATGCCCACCCCCTCTCCAATGTATCTTCCCTTGGACAGATTTTGGCAATTTTCTTATCCCTCGATGAAAGCTGCGCAAGACCCAGCAGCAGTTGTGCCGACACGGAGCCGTTCTGGTTACCCGGCCTGTAATCACTAGTAATGACCAAAGCACACTTTTCTTTTGCTGCCCGTGGCTAATGTATTGCGTATCCTGATTAGCTGCGAGAATGGGGGGAGAGAGTACGAAGCCGAGACGGCTCCCTCGTGGGGGCATATGTGGGTGGGTGTGGGGGTGGAATGCCCACTTCTCTCGCCGGTCTATAATGCCGTATGCTACAACCTGACCTTTAGCTTGTGACTGGTAATGAATGACTGACCTCACAGTGATCTCTGACATATTGCTGCTACTACAAAATGATAACATGTAAAATATTGAAAAGTGATATATGAATATAGGGTGATATATGTATATAATGTTATTTCCATATCTCAGTCCACATCATTCCTCCTTACTCTATTCTAGTCTAGTCTATTTCATGCAGTTCTCTTCAATTCTGTCTTTCCCTATACTTTTCTATTCTTTGGGGCTCTCTTCAATTTTGTATCTCCCCTTATCTATTAATTGTTTTTAATCTTCTTTTATCTGTGATTCTGATTTCATTCCATGTAGAGGGCTTATTATCTGCCTTGAAAGGATGACAATCTCTCTGAAGAAAAAATATTATTCTGTAAATTCCAGACAATAAAAGCATTCAGGGTAATCAGTGATGGATTGGTTGTTGCTGACTGTAAAGCAACAGCTGGACCAATCTGATGAAATATCTTATGTTCAATATATTATGTATGTAATATATATATATATACACAAGTGTATATGCACATGTATACGTATGTGTGTGTGTGTGTATGTGTGAATGTGTGTTGTGCATGTGTATCTGTAATAATAAAACTGTTCATGTGTCATTGCTTGTCAAGAATGAAGCATTTCACAGATTTAACAAAAGAAAAGTGAGAAAGAGAAGATTACATGGTGAGATGTACCCCATTTTCTGCAGATAAAGATACACTCTGAAATTTCAGGGCAGATCTCTACTTATTTGTTGTTTTTTATCTCTTCTTAACAGAGACAATTTGAAATAAAAACTAACAAATTCTTCCTCTTAGTAATCCACAAGTGAGTGAATCTTAGAGAATTGATTCTTTTCACAACTGAAATTCTGTGCAGCCCCATATAATTATCTAGGTAAGATATGAATGTAGAGGTATGGTAAAACACATGACATATCCATATTACATGTTCTGTACTGGTATGTACCGGTATGTGTGGGTGTTATTGTGTGTACATGTATTTATGTGAGCGTTCTTGTTGACATTTGTCAGAAGTCTCCCTCAATGTTATTTTTATCTCATCTTCAGCATAATTCAGTCTTCTTATTTCTACCACATTCTCTCTTGTGCATTTCCTGTTTCACAGTCAACATCATCACCCTCTCTCTCTCTCTCTCTCTCTCTCTCTCTCATTCCCTTGCCCTTCACTATGTATTTCTTTGTTTTACCCTGTTTCTGTATTATAGGAGAAAACCTCTACCCCTCCCCCAATTCATTTTTTTTTTTTGTGCTTGGTTTTGTCTTGTTATTCATTACATGAGAAACATCATTTTCTCTTGCCTCAGTGACAGGGTTCTTGTTTGATTTCAAGCTTCAGATGTCCGCAAGGGCTCCCGAAGGATGGGGCCCGAGCGACGCGCACGGCGCATTTGGCCGTGTTTTTGGTGGTCGGTCAACACGCGGGGCAAATATACATGTCAAAAACTCCCTCCTGTTTCATAAATGCAATATATCAATGCCTGCATGCAGAGATAATGGCTCGAGCTGGGAGCAATATGGACTCTCAAACTTGTGGACAGGAGCGCTGTCTTAACACGCATTTGGCACAGTTCGCAAAGGGGCTTGAGTGCTATCCCTACCAATTGGCACAAAATTGTGTGGAAACTAATTGTCAATGAATAGAGATTAACTAATCCCCCTAATCCCCCTAATCCCTATTGTGCCACCATGGCCCTCATGTTGGACATCATTTCTATACCTGAGTAGGCTTGCTGTGTTTACCACCAGGGTCAAGTTCAAAAAATATGAAAACAGTTCGGCAAGCTAAGCTAAGTACCTTTGGCTCATGAAGGGTTAACCCGTTGAGGACCGGCTGATTTCTGCTATAACACGCATTTCTCATAGACACCTGCCAAAGTATACTTGGGACTAGTATTCAATGGGTTAATAAGGGGTGAAGAATAGAGAGGAACACTGGAGTAAAAAGAAAAAAAAATGGCAAGGTCACCCATAAAGGCAAAAAATCTTTTTCTGCTCAAAAATGTTTGCTGGTTATTAGAAGTGATATTAAGCAACACACACTGCAAAGTAGGTCCTGCCATGTGCAGGTATATTCATACGTATATGTGTCCGCAAACTAGTATCCTAATCCCTCTTTCAATACATATAATAACTTTTATAAGTGAGAGAGAGAGAAAGAAAGAATTTTCCATGTATATCTTAATCTATTTTCATAACCATGTGAAGTGCACATGTGGTATTGAGTGTGTGGTGCTTCAAGAATTCTGAAAATAACCAAAAATGACTGATATGAAATTGATGCCAAACAAATCATAGATGGTTCTGTCATTAGGTTCATATGTCCCCAACAATATTATGACTTGACAAGCTTGAAGGTTACAAGAGTCATCATTTTTAAACATTAGACATTCTTTTCATTTTCTTTTTTTTTTGTTGTTGTTGTTCATTGAACTTGCTGACCAGTTGGAGCTGGTATTTGATGAAATGGTTTTGGAGCTTCATGTCATGTGGCTTACAAATTTTCTTCCAGAGCTTGATCTCAATCAAATAAGATGATGGAATTTATGAGAGCGGCTAGCCGGGGATCAATCCTGGGGGAGAATTAAAGCGAGAGGAGCCCTTTGTGGCTGATTAGCCAGGTCATTGATTGATTGGGATAGGGGGCCAGGGCATTTTGGGAAGGCAAGTTAGGCCGGGCCATGTGGAAAGTTGTTGGAACAGACGATGGGGCTTTTAGCCAGAGTCTTGTACTCTCCATCCCCCTGCCTTCAAGGGGGGAGGCGAACGCAAGATGGCAAATCGAGTAGCTCAATTCAATTAAGCAAGAAATAGAAGAATCGCACCCGGTTCTTGCACAAGAGGTAGAAGCAATGCTGATAGTATTTAATCTGTGGCAATACCTGGATTCATGGTGCAGTATATATGACAGGTTGATGGTGCTGTTGCTGTACAAATGCAATGAATCTAATGCCATAGCCATTTTTTTCCTGTTTAAATCATATTTGCGAATATTTGTTTTGTCACAAACTTGATGACAAAAAATTCAGAATATCACACCTCTTACAGTTTTTGTATTTTTGTATTGAAAATTTGGATCTATTTGAATATTAACATGGATATCTAGTTATTGCAAAAGACAGAACTAGTCATGTGTATAAATTGAGAACTTAGGACATGTGATGTGTTGCGCCCATTGATTTGTTACTGGAGACTTGATTGATAGCTGTCTTGTTGGTAACTATGAAATGATATCAAATTCATTACCACTGCTGGCAGAGGAATGCCAGATGTGGGCAAAAGAAAATATAAAAGTTGCTGCACAACTGGGCTGTAGTAATTGATTATGTGTAGCACAATGTCTGTGTTTTTTGGTTTTTGTTGTTTCTTTTTTGGTTTCATTTTTCTGTGGTTTACTCTTCTTCTTTTTTTCATTTGAATTGGAAGTACATTGTGAGGGCCACTCATGAAAAGTGGCTTTGGATTTTATGAGAGAAAAAGGGGAAACCATTTGAATAAGTAAAGCCATGTCTGATCTTAAGATAAAGAGAATACAAATGATATGAGAATTCTGCTCATACAGTATGGCTTCCTCTAACGACACAGGTAGAATTTTGAAAATTTGTGTGGATATTGTTGGGTGCAATTGTTTTGCTTTTTTTTTTTGCTTCTTTTAGTGCACTGGATATTTGTGTGCATTAGACATATGTCTGGCTTTAACAGATAAAAGGCCCTAAATTTGTCCCAAGTTGGTAGTTTTTGTCTGAACTTGAAAATAAGTGTCATCCGATGAGCGAAACTTTCTCCTTCTTCTTTACCAAAGTTCTCATTATCATAGGTGCATTTAAAGAAAAAAAAATACTGTCTTGTCTTATTAGTTGTGTTACCACAGCAGATTTCCATTTTTTGGCCTTTAGAATTATAGTGTCTGATTTCAGCAGTTGAAAGTATCTTTTTTTTTTACTGTGGCTGAATCTAGAAAATTGTGAATTAGACACAAAATTGATGAAAGTGTTTAATCTAATGAAGTCTGCCTCTTATACTGTCAGGTCCTTATCATCTCTCCTTCTGTGCATGTTTTGCAACAATGCGTGGGATATTGCCAGAGGAAATTAAAGAAAGTGTTTTCCTTTTTGCATTGACAAAGAATCATGTCATGTATTCCCTGTGGGATGCATCTTATGAGTCTCATAAAAGTTAAAACTTTCACTGTGAATTTTGTGTGTGTGTGTGTGTGTGTGTGTGTGTGTGTGTGTGTGTGTGTGTGTGAATTTTGAAATAGGCTCTTGATCGCAAAAAAATAACAATGGATGAAAATATATGGACAGAAATGGAAACAAAAAATTTCCTGTGCATGTGCTGTTCAAGGCCCACACACTAGCTTTTCAACATGAAGTGATAACTAGTATTGGTTCATTTTGTTTGTTTGTTTGTTTGTTTGTTTTTATGACAGATTTTTATCTTATTTCAAGAAATGTTTTAACACGACAGTTTGTTTGAGAAGTCACAGTTTCTTTTGAGCATTTGTGTCATTTTTTTTTTTTGCTGCAATTATTATGATAATGAGAAAACCACAAAGCCCAGAATGAACAACTTCTGAAAATTTCTGATCAACTGTATTTCACAAATATATCTGTATTTTAAAATATCAACATTTAAGGTATCATATGACACCTTTAATGCAAGCTGTTCTCGTGTGAGTGTATCAAGGGGAGAAGAAAGATCATGACGCTTTCTGGTGCATAGTAAGTAATAGTCATTTTGTGATCTCATCACTGCCATCACATGCATGACAACAGCACAGCAGGGGATTGAATATTTTTGCCGGTTATAGCAGCAGAAGGGCATTGGTGTTGTGCAAAATTTGTAGAGATAAAGCCCTTCTGGTTCCAAACTGACAAGTATAGTTTCTGCACATTGGACCATGTGGAACGCTTGATTAACTGTGATATTAATCTCCAAGGGCCATCATTTTCTCCTCTCCACAACGTGAACATGTCATATCTGTCACATAATTAGGTATTTGTGACAGATTAAAAAAGAATCATGTGTATGCCTCTTGCTTTCCTAGCCACTGCTAAGAGAGACTTCGTTTTTCTTGTTTTGATTCTTTTATGCGTGAGACAGCAAGCCTACAGCAGGGCTTTTTGTTGTGTAAATTACCTGCAACTAGGATGAAATTCGGAATCCTGTGTCAGTTGGGTATAAACGGCCAGTGGCGCCGCATCGGACGCCATCGCAAATGCGTAGCGAGAACTGCCCTATACGGCCGGTGTACACACCTCGGCTATTGATTTCTTTGGGAGCATCTATGCAGCGTCTGAATGTTTTCTTGGGAGGGGATTTTTTAATTGCATACTGCTTTCCTGCTCTGGCCGCCACCTGCCTTGCCTTTCATTGCATTGCTCAATAACGGTATCCATCTTTCGGTGTGGTAGAACCAGTATCGGTATTGATTTTTGGAGACAGGTGGAGGGGGGGGGTAAGATGTTGAAAATGATTTTGTAGCATTTGGTCCAAGTCAAATTGAATTGGTAGTATCAACAAACCTGTCAATTTCTTGTCATGAATGCCTACTATGTGTCTTCCAATCCATGAATAAACTGTGAGGAAATATGTTGTAATTGAGAACCGATGAATGCTTTGAAAGCGATAGTCTATGAAATCCAATAAGTTTTTTGCATGTTAACAGTGTAGCACATGCTGCATTTGTCGATTGATGCAGAAGGAAAGAATGGTATCTCATAACTCACTGTGTGGTACAGTCCCACAGCCTGCTATCAGGGGAGATTTGTAAACAAGGTGTCTTTCAAATTCTCCACCAAGAATTAGTCAAACTTGAGTGCCTTGGCCCCCTCATCTTACAATGTACGGACATCTAGACCGAAAACACTCTCCCCGTATCAAACTGATCACCTGCGAGTCTGTGCCATTAACATTCAATCCAGGCAGTGTGTGCAGAACAATTTCTCCTAATTTACAGCCCCACCAGTGTTTTGCCCCAGCATCATCTGCTGATTGGGCTAAAACAACGACAAATAAACCGAAATTTGCCGGGCACGTCCAAGCTCATTTCCAGCCAAGAGCAATCCTATCAGCATCATCATCAAAGCTTGACCACGTTATCGCCAATTTCAGTGACGTTTTTTTTTTTTTTTTTTTGCCATCTCCTGCCATGGGCAAAGGATTGCCAGAATGTTTAGGCCGTTAAAAGAAAACTCCTACCCATGTGTAAGTTGGATTACATACAGAGGAGTGAGTTCTCACAACTAAAGACAATGAACATTTCATTAAAGTCAGACCAAAAAGAAAAAGAAAAAGAATAAATTTAAATGTGTTCAAGAAAGAGTGATATAAGTTTCAGTCACATATGTGAATTAGATGACATAAATGTGTACAATTCTCCCATTGGTTTATTTATATAACAATGCTCCAAAAATCTCTATATCAGTTCCCAAACTTCCTCTTACGTAAAAGTACCCTCCTGCATAAAAGTGCCACATAGTCATTTCAACTCTAAATTAATAACAGGAATAATGATTTACTCTTCGTGTTCTGTCTGTTTGACTTTCCCTCTATTTGCTGAAGTTGACTTTAATGTGGCAGAGCCATAATCTACAAGAGCCGGAAGTTGCTGCCCTGTAGTTGGGGGACGTAAAACACTATACATCAAAGCACCCGCTTATAATGAAATCAGTTTTTATGTCCATTTTACTTCCTCCTGTTCGTAATGACAAAATGAGTGGTGCACCTGTCACAAGTTTTTTATTCCCCCATAGATCTCTTTTGACCTTATACAGTACATTGCATGCTGCATCATTGATGCTATGACAGGAAAGCCTTGTTGTGAGCTGTCGGAGATGTCAGCAGCTATTACTCGTAAAAAAGAAGAGTGTAATAAAGTTTGCATCATCATGCTTAAATTTGACAGATGCTGTGAAAAGATTATTCCGTAACGCTTATTCAAATTCCCATTGATATGTCAAACATTTCAGGCTTTTAGAAGGAATATATGTTGGCCTACTGTTCTCTTACATAGAGAAACCAAAACTGTTTTTAAAACCACTCATGTTCTTGGAAGAAAGTATTGAAAGTGACCGATTGCTTACAGTTATTCTGATAAACTTTTCTGTTTGTAGGATGTTAATTGAAGAGTAGCCTGTGAATGAGAAAATGTGTATAGCCATGAAAGTGATCTTTCCATAGGCCTGTTTCTACTTGGCATCTCTAAGAGTCTGTTGTATGGAAGGGTTATTACAGTGTATCTCAACAATTTCAGCAACCCTATCATTAGTCAATTAGATCTCTTAAAATTATGGATAGTCCTTACATGTAATGGAATGATTTTAAAAAAAAATGAAGTAATTGTACCATCAAACAATCAGAGAAAACAGGATTTCAAAATGTACATGGATGACAGTTGTGCTTTACAACCATTTTAACCCGTTGAGGACAGTTTGATTTTGCTACAACACGCATTTCCCATAGATACCTGCCTGAGTATATTCGGGACTCATCCTCGACAGGTTAATGTGTGAGAAATTGAATATATTCAAGCGCAACGCTCTTTGAAAACCAGCAATTTTGTAAAAATTTGGATGATTTTGATTTATAATTATGAAAACTGCATCACAGCAGATGATGAACACTACAATGCATGCTGCTGAGATACCTATCCTATTTGGTCTCAGTGATTATGATATGCCAGTATTTTGAATGATTGAAGTGCGAGCTTTAGTGAATGCGATGCGATTTTATGTGTGTTTATGCATTTCAGAGGTTTCAGAGGAAGAAAGAGAGAGGAAGGGGAAAAAAAAAGAACACAAAAAAACGATTTCATCATAGATGAGATAAATTGCGCTTTGCGTCAGTCCCAAGCATCTTATCTAAAGTACACACTGACCCCTTGCGTAGGTAGAGATTTATATGCTCATCTGAGACAGAAATTTATACTTTTATCCATACTACTTCTGGGATGCCACTGTGTGGGAGATCTGAGTCAGGGCATTTAATTTCGAGTCATCGGTCTTAAAGGTGGAAAACAGCCTTTTGAGCATGCCATGAACCCGGTCTACACTTTTCTGTTTCTACTCAATCATGATTACAATGCATCTGCTGCACAAGTTATGTGTACAGCTTGCAATTGAGCATCAAAAATGAAGTCAATATTTTTTTTGTGGTCAAAATATAGACATAACACAGGAGTGAATTGCATTAACCCTTGTGAAAAAGGCTATTTAGAATGGTGATGCTGAAAATTCTGCAGGTCTTCAGTGACGTAATGTTTCTATTAAAGAGTGTTTGTGTAGTCATATTACTATCTACTGCAGATAAAAAATTGGAATGGCCCCCAGGCAAACCTGAAAGAATAAAACTTTATTCTGGAAGGCATTGTGATAGTCCCCTGTGCATTGCCAGTAAAACTGTTAATATTTACATGACGGCTTGAATCACAGCAGTGCATAGACATATTTGGAAATGTTTTTAATGTCGTCATTGTGTGTGTTTGTTTGAGCTAGCATATCCTAGACCAAATCATTGTTGTGTAAGATATTGATAGAAAGAGATGGATGCATGTAAAGGAGAGAGCCAGCATATGTAAGGGGGGGGGGGGGAGAAGAAAGTGAACAGATGGCTCAAAACTCAAAAGACTCTTTTTTTCACCATAGCAGTGAGAGCATTATCACTTGTTTCTAATGTTTAATCACCAATGATTCAAAAAGCATGCAATATTGACTAGATGCCTTTAGCACCGGTGTTGACGTAGGTGCCAAGAAATGCATCCCCCACCCCTATTCTCTCTTCAGCGAAGGCGCAAACAGCTATAATCAATTTCACACTAGGCTGGCTGCCAACATTTGTGGCAGGTCTGTGCCGTAACGCTGCGTAGACGCGCTGTGGTCAAGTTGGGCTTTCTTTGGAAATGCAGCGATTTGATTTGATTCTCAGGAAATTATACTGCCCCGATGTATCCAGAGATTTCTCTGAAGCGTCCGTGAGAAACAATGTGGAGAGTATATACGTATATGCTGTCTAGACCCGATGGTAAACGTGAAAGTCTCAGAGATTGAATTGCAAAAAATAACTGCATAAAGTCAAGCAGCTTGAAGGTCAAGCTCTTTGTGCTTCTTCGTCTTCCCTTATTACTATTCTTCAAACGTTGCATTCATGCACTTGTGTTGAAAGTTTATCTGTATAAATGCTATTAATGTATTGAATGTATCTCTCTTTGCTTTTTATTCTGCTGGAATCTGAAATAAGAAAAATCAGTCAAAGGGCAAAGATGTCTTATACTCTTTAAAATGCAACTGTACAGGGGGGGGGGGGGGAATGTTGCATCTCTCTACCTAGCAGAAAACAGGCCCATGATTTTTATTTGATTGTCAGAAGCAGATACATGACACCTCAATTTTGATTGCCACATGACAGTATCATAAGCACAACTTCTTGCAAATTTTTTGGACAACCAAAAAAGCACCAAACAAACACGTCATTTTCGTAATGATTGTCAGGTTTTGTGATGACCGCTGTTGACGTCAATTCCTGCCCAAAACAGGAAAGAGAGATGAACGGCTGCAGCGTCAGATTCTTTGTGTGTAATTCAGTGTACCCTGTTCACTTCCAGTCATTTCATCATCCATTTTTTGTCATTCCTTTATTCTCTTCAGGATATTTAAACTGCATTGCTCTATCTTTGTAATGCAGAAGAAATCATACAATTATGTCTTATATATGTATGTATGTATCTATATATGTATATAGTTATAGCTATATATATCTCAGTTTAATGCCCAAATGATTTACGGGGAAGCACATAATCTTCGGTCTTTATTTCAATTGTTGCTGAAGAAATGGTGGAGAAATTTTGCTATTATGACATCTTGTTGAAGGAGTGTGTGATTTTGTGAAAGATCAATATAGCAGTTCAACAGTATACTGCAGAATATTGACATTTCCTGAATCACAAAGAGCATTAGAAATTCATGAGTTATTTTTGATAGATGAAAATGAGAGCTGTCTGTTGTTGCTTGTCGAATCTCTTGTTATAACAAATTTTCACCTGCCAAGTCTCTTTGTCTCTCAGTCACTCCGCAAGCATGCCCCGTTAGATGGCATCTTATGACTACTTTCACTTTTGGTTTTTGCCTGCGGGCTTTCTTTGTCTACCACTGAAGAAAATGAAAGATCTTGAAATATTTGTGACTTCTGCCGGTCATTTGCTGGAAGGTAGAAGTCACTGGTAACGAAAGCATGCTATCGAATCAATCACAATCATGGTCTTTCGTCTCACACTTGTCAAATTATGAGGAACGATTTTGAGATGGCAGGTGAGTGCTGGGGGGGGGGGGGGGATTGTGTCAACAATCGGTCGCCAGAAATTATTTCGTCACCATTGCCGCGTCAGTATTTCTCTGTTTGCTTGTACTGCACCTCCTTATTCTTATGTTCTCTACACTCGCGATTGAAGACACATTCTGGTCAAATTTCAATCATCCACACCACGCCTTTCATCATGCATTAAGGACGGGGACGGCTGTCGTGGAGCTAGCCAAGTGTTAAGATCTCTGCAGGAAGATGCAGCAAGAATGCACAACATCAAATTTCAGGAGGTTAAATTTTTCCCCGGTTTCCATGGTAACGAAGGTATCTCCGTGAGGCATCATGCCCAGCCAACACTCTACTCACTCACCCTCTCTCTCTCTCTCTCTCTCTCTCTCTCTCTCTCTCTCTCTCTCTCTCTCTCTCTCTCTCTCTCACCTAACTGGTGGTGTCTAATTGCATTGACAGTTCAGTCCAATGAAGATCAAGTGCACTCTCATTATCAAGGACCACTCCGTGAGCTGGTAAGAGTGAGTTCTCGGACCAACCATGTGTGGGATCAATTCCGTCTCTTTCCTGGCTGTCCGGGACTTAGCATCTGTTGTTTTTGTTATTGGCTATTGCTTTTTTTTTGAAAGCCAATCTAGCCTGCATAATAGTAAGTGCAATATAACTGATAGTAGTATCAATAACAGTATATATTTACCCATATGCATTTGTGCATGCATGAATATATCATGTACAAATGCATAATGCATTGCTTATGTGTATGTATAAGTTATTTATATACATGGTATATACACAGTGTATTTTACTTTTATGTGATAAATGGCTTTATCACAACTAACTGAAATGTACGGAATACAATACAGCAGTCATGGGCTTATGTTTTATGGTTCAATTCTTATCATTTTTTGTTATAACCTCTTGAAAAAACAGAATTGTAGAACCCTCTTTCTGAGAGATCCTCATTATGTTGTCCTTCCTATAAACTTCTGTGATATACCTGATGTGGTCACAGCCATGATAAGGTAAGAATAAGATACAGTTTGTCACAGGGGCAGCCAAACTCTATCACATGGCTTAAGTGGTACATAGGGTTGGAATGCTCAGGGGGCAAAATCTCTTCCCCTGTTATCGTCCCCCATGTGCGATAATTGCAGTCAATCAGATGATGTCGCAAACGTTTTGTACCTGCTACATGTTATCGTGGTGAAACTCATGACAGTATTTGAATCAGTGTTTGGCAGTGATTATTGGAGGTACGCTGGTTAGTGCTTTTCAATTGAGCTGGTGATCACATTGTAATTAGACATATATTTGGATGAGTTTAGTGCAGACGTACAAGGCTGACGTTGTTACGCTTTTCATCGACACCAAGGTGGTAATTCTCTCATTTTTCGCTGTTGCTATACTATGGCATGGGATGAATCATTCTGTTTCAACATTTTTACCCTACAGAAGATGTGTTTGCTGGCCATGTGATAGTGTCAAATATGCAATGTATACCATGAAATATCCTCAGTAATGTGAGTGTAAGTTGATTGCTGGTATTCCAAATCTGTTCTTGAGAGTGGCTTCTCCCTCTTTTCTGTTCCTGTATTTTTTCACTCTTATGAGGGAATATGACCCAAATGAGACCTTAGATCACAAAAGTGTCACCTTGTGATACAGTTGGTATTGGTGGAAAGGTTGACGATCATACAATGTGTAGTTCTTTGAAGCAGTCAAGGAAGTAGGCATGTTTACAGTCGCAAGATCTTTGGGATGGACTTTGTCGTGTTTTTCTCGTCTGCTATCACATCTTTCTTGCTGGAGGGTTGGGCAATCAATGGACTGTCGATGTCCTGCTTTCATTTGCTCTTTAAAGATGCCTTTTCTTTTCTTTTCTTCCTGCACCGTCCTTTCATTGTTCTTTTTCATCAATGTACGTTGTGCTGATTGAGAGCGCTTACCGCATGTCATTGATTCATGGTCTGTAGTCACTTTGTGGATTGTCCACCTTGCAGATGTGTGCTGATAGGTTATGAAATCAAGTCTAGTACATGGAACAGTGGCTCAGCAAGGAATTTTCTTTTGCTTAGAAGGCTCAAGGTTGCCATCTTAACTCACTTTATATAGTAAATGAAGAGAGCTACAATCATGGCTAAGAATTTTCCTTAAAATATGGGGGAAACAGTCAAGTCCCTTAAAAAGTTGAAATAAGAAGGGGATCCTCTGCCTATCAATGTAAAGGCATTAAAACAAACAAACAAACAAGTAAACAAAAATAAGTCTTGTAGGTATTGACCTCTCCCCCTACAAAGATTGCATAATATTGTGTGAAAACGATTGTCCCAGAAGAAACAGAGGCATACTTTATGTTCCCATTACCCATACATGACCTGCAATACAACCTCTGTGAACAGTCATTTTCTTTTGTGGGCATGGGGTGTGAATGTCTGGGGAATGAAATTGTGACTGTCAAATTAAAGTCGCATGCCACGAAAAAAGAAATGGGTAAGTATTAGACTTGCAAGAGAAAGAATGAGAGTAATTTGATAATGATGGTGATTTAGTGATGGGAAAGGAAAACTGGGTTCCCATTATTCAGGTCGTGATTGTTGCTTGTGGAGAATATAATGGGAGACTCTCCCTAGACATGCTGTGTTACATTTAAAAGCCCTCTATTACTTGAGGGCACTCTAATTGTCTATTGATTGATTTCCAATACGTCTTTTGTAACCTTTTACAAGTCGGCATCCACTGCACATGTGGCTGTCTTCCTAGTGTGCATGTGGGTGAGTGTGTTTGTGTATGTGTGTGTGTGTGTGTGTGTGTGTGTGTGTATTAAAAGTAGAGGTGAAGAACCCAAAGGGCTATAATTCCTCTGTGAATGGAAGAGACAGCCTCTTCATTTTGATTTGTGAGTGTGAGACAGGAGAGCTATGTGTTACAGACGATCTATTTCACATATTTGTGATGGTGGAATAATGGAGCACTACAGACGATTCATTTCATGTTGTAATTGTGTAATAATGGCAGAATCAAATGAAGGACATGCGTGTTGCATTAATAACAACAGCAGCTCAGTGAAGCTTGTGGCAATTTTTCCTTTCTCTCTCTCTCTCTCCCTCGCGATCTCCATAATGTAGCGCAATAATTCTTGCCGGAGTCAACATTGGTACAGTGGGGGGAGAAATAATTGCTAAAGGTTATTCAGCAGTCATTTTGAGAGGCAAGGGTGGCAATATGGTCGGCTCTGAATCAACGCGGATGATGCATGTTCTCACTCGGCCTTAGACTTTTGGAATTGGGTCAGAAAATGACCGTTGCCGTGATGTGCTAAACAGCTGCCTCCAAGTGCTTTGGGGGGCAGTTTAATGTCTGTAACATCATTACTTTCTCATTGCCCTGTGCCCAGTATCCGCACGATATTGTGAATGGGCGCCTGTAAATTGCTTCACGACGTCATATAATTGCGCCGAGATTTTAATGTACTCGGCCATTATGAGTAGCGGCAGTGTCTTCTAAACATAGCTCCAGATGTAGAATGCTATACCTCAACACTCTCTGCAAAACACCCCTGATGAATTCCACTGCAATTTAGCAGCAGCAGGGGAAATGTTGTTACTGAATTTTATGGGTACCTATATCTCATGTTTTTCACAACCAAGGACAGAAAATTTGCAGTTTGTTGAAAATGTTAGATTCAAATATGAAAAATAAAAGAAACAGCACAGGAGATAGAATCACTATGTTTGACTGAATGTTATATAAATAATGTTGCTCATGATCATAGCAATTCTTTTACTTTCAACAAAGTTTTGTTGCATGCATATCTTTACCGGAGGAATTAACAGAAAGGTTGAATTGGACAATTTTTTTTTTAATCTATCAATAACTCAATGCAAGATGCACTTAATGTAACCAGATACCTTGTTTTTCCTAAAATAGTCAGATTGATGTTCAAGGGAGAGTCTGAAATTAAGCAGTGAACAATGTCTAAATGCATAGTGTACCTTCATCCTTCGTATGCAGTTGCTAACTGCCATATGTGGTTTGTTTGCAAAGCACGTCTTATACTGAGTATCAGTTGTCATGAATTGTGATGACAATTTAATAGGTATTTTTTTCACTTATTTTATTACGACACTATGCAGTGTTTGCAAACTGCTGACAATCTATCTGACCTATGAGCAGAATGATGGTCAAGGGTTGATTTGAAATGCAAAGTTTGACATGTGCGTGTATACACTGAGGTTGTTCGCAGTAGGCACCAGGAGTTGAATAGCTCGCAACTTTGGTCGTTGCTGTCGTGTGAATTGCATTCCGAGGTATGGCACGTACGGAATATGGGCTTCTCTTCTGCCGAGACTTCAGAGAGCAGCCTCCGATCAGGTGGCGGCGGTGAGTGCTGGGTGACTTTGCGACCCAACAGATCAAAGTCTTGGATCTTGTTAAACTGAAATCGTGGGCAGTAAAGAGGAGGCTACGGTACTGCAATGTGTTTGAAAGAAGAGCAAGCAGCATTTCAAATGTTCAAATAAATATTGTGGCTTTGGTTTTTCCATGACAGCAGCAAACATACTGTATGTGGAAGAACAAAATGAAGCGTGTTGCTGCCTTTGAAGACATAGTTATCATTATGAGCCTGCAATGCTGTGTAGTACAGAAAGAGCCTGTAGAGATACAAAGTGTATATATCTTCTGAAGGATAAGAAAACATAAAGAGTGGAGAAGAAAAAGGATGCACGAAAAGAAACGCATATGGGAACTGCAGAAAAGCAGCAATAGTCTTACCTCAATGTAAAAATGTGCATGGTTAGCATGCGACCACCAGTGACAAGTCCCTTCTGGTTGGGAGGTGAGAAGTGTAGTGAATCCTGTGTCAACTGAATAATCCAACTGGCTTGAATGAAGGCCAAACACAAAACACATGCACAAAAGAAAATCAAAAAAACCCAGAACATAGAAAACTGCGAGTTACGCGAGGAGCAGAGATGATGCACACAGCAGCCAGCAGTTACTGTCGGGCGAGTTTTCACGTGATAAATCCGAGAAATATGAATCCAAGACCACTGGTTGGGGTAAGAGGTTTGATGAAATGAATCCTGAGGGGGGAAAAACACGGAGGATTGGCAGAGTGCAGGCTGGAGTACTATCAAAGAGAATGAGGCTGTGCTAGCCAGACGAGGTGGTGCTAAATCTGATGTGTGATTAAAACGATATGAAAGCAATCAGGCCAAACAAGGGACGCCATGCACCTGTGCGTGTGAAACGTTCAAATGAGGGGAAAGCAGTAAGCATCGCACCGCTCCGTGTGTGTGTGCGTGTGTGTGTTTTGTTTGTGTGTGCTGGACGGAGAGTAGAGGAAAGAGAGTGGGCGAGAGAAGTTGGATGGAGGGGGGGGCGATCGAGAGATGATTCAGAATCGGAGAGCTTTGATCGGCAAGGTAGTGATGACCGTGGAGTGAGACACAAGTGTGGCGAGAAAGGACAACCGATCTACAGCTGATCTAGAGCTGTTGCTTTCTTGTAAAAACACAGAAAAAAAAGAAATGAGAGACATCGAGAGGGGAGAGAGAGGGAGAGAAGATTTAGCTGAACAATAATATTCATCTCCCACGACACAAAGCCAGTCTATTGTATGATGTGTGCTCTCTAAATGGACTATACACAACCTTTTCTCAGCATGCATGGTATAGTGTGGAGGTGCATATACACACTCTCACTTTTTTTTCTCTCTCTCCCTTTCTTTCCCTCTCTCTCCCTCCCTTACACACACACACACACACACACACACACACACACACACACACACACACACACAGAACTTATAGCACTCATTCATTGGTCTGCTAAATCCCACGCCTTTGTGGTACCTCATGCATATTTCATGAGGCTGCAGAGCTAGGAAGGGGAGGGTGGAGTGAAAAGGCAGGTCATTATAATATTGCAACCAGGGTGGCTGGTGTACTCCCGTTGCCAGGCAACCGCCGGGTGACGTGTGGGTTGTATGGCCCAGCCTTCATCATTCAGCTCTCCATCTTTTACACATGTGCCCCTTTTTGTTAATTTTTTTCTTTGATGTAAAATCCATCTTTTTCTCATATATGCATGTATGTATGTATGTTTGTGTGTGTATGTGTGTGTATGTTTGAGTTTCCTCCTTTTTTTTTTTCTCCATACCCATCTCACTGTGAAGTCTGGCAAATGAGAAAGTCACATTTTTTGATCCATTGCACATTGAACAAGCCGGCACGTAACATGCTCCTGCTATGTGTAGTCAACAATTTCAAACAAGCTGTCCTTTTGAAATATATGTGTATATATTTTCCTCAGATATATATATATATATATATATATATATATTTCTTGAAACACAGATCTTTTTTATGACTCTCTCTTCCATACATGACAGTTGGCCGTTAATATCGAGAGATTGAGTGAGAGCCTTGGGATAATCATGCCTCCGCCCTCTCCAGTTTGATCGATGTCTTCCATTATCCACTGAACAATCGCTCAAATGTCATGTGGCGGTCCCAATGTGTTAAGTGACATTGGTGTGAATTTGAATGGGCCAAATCACTCATGTCAGTCGGGCGGCCCAGTCGTGCGCGCGAGTCCGGTTTTGAGAAGAAGCAATGCCACTCAGCTCAATATAAGAGATGAAGGGGATTAAAAAGAAACTTAAAAAAAAACCCACATCCAAGGAGACTGACAATTAGTCATTTACACCATTTACATATGATGACAGTCTCCTACAAAGAAATGAAACCCAAAGCTACATTTGGATTTAGTGAATACAGCAACTTTAGTCAGACACATCAGTGAAAGTTCAAGGAAAATCGGACAACCTGTTCAACAGTTACGAATCTTAAAGATTTGGTGCCACCATCACTGAATCAGAAGACTGTATAATTTTGTGATGTCATGTATAGAGAATGATAGAAAGAAAATACAAAGAATATCCAACATATTCTCACATTTCTAGCATAGTGAAAGAGCACTTAACATACTGCTTCCAGAAAGCCGTGGAAATGATATCACCTCTAACATATTTCAGTAGTAAGTCAAAGGGAATGTTATCTTTTCACAGAAAATAAGTTATGCAAAATTCTTCTTATATTTTCTGTATATCATATTCTGTATGAGAGGTCACATACTGTAGTTACATTGCAAGTCTTCTCAACCACCAATTGCTGCGCCAGAACATATCACAAGCAAATCATAACCCTGGATGCTGGAAACCTTTGCAAAATAAATAGAAAATAAATAGAAATAAATGAACATTTTTTGTAATTGTTACTAAATTAAAAATGTCTGCAAAGCAATCAATGACACTTCCAAACCCTCAACGCTTTTTTTTTGGCAATCTTTTAAAGCTTAAAATTCAAATGATGGACTTTGCCATTTTTTTTTTTTTGACATTTGCATGCTTTGCAAATTATTCATATATGTCAAGTGAAAACAGCCCCAGGCTCTCTACCAGAGTGACTATTTTGTGGGACATGAAGATCTCCTCCTTTACTCATCTCTGCTGACCTGGTCATCACTCTGAAATGACCATCAAAGTGGAGTTAGGGACTCTGGCATAGAATAGGAACACCTGCTCCTAATCAGTGGACCATCATTCATATGTACTAGCAAGTCAAGACGGTGAGCGTAGCAAAAAAAAAGAGAGATATAATTGGAAGGAATGTTTTAGGGTTTGTTCTCTACATGACAAGGCAACTCAGCAGCTGATAGCACCAAGTTTGTACCCAATGATACGTGTGCCTCATACCAGCTAATAATTAGATATCTATTACCAGGCTTTTCATAAGTTCTCCTCAAAAGGAGTGCTTTGTATCACATGAAATCAAGACTACATTTCTGTTGCAATAGCTATGAGCTGAAATGAAGACACAAAAATAGGATTTTTATAATTTGAAAATTCTTTTTTTTATGTCCTTAAAGTCACAAGGCCTTTTTGTTCACTCTACAAAACTACAAAATACATTCAGATGAATCCCATGTGGAGAAATCAGCGACAGAAGCAGTCACACGTAGTACACATTCAGGACAAAGACTGAGATTATGGCCATGAATGAGATTGTATTGCAAACTGGGCCCATCCATTATAGTTATTCAGTTCATTATCAGTTTATCATTCAGTTTATTATCAATCACAGATGCAGCAACATGCACCTTGCTATCTTCAATTTGTCCAGTCCTGTAACACTCAGTCCCATTGATCAGTCTTCAACTGCTTGTGAATTTTTTGTTATTTCTCATTATCACTCTGATAAAAAAAGGTTTTACAGCCTTTTTTAAATGACTTAAATTATGCATCCCCAAGATAAGATACCAGAGACATGGGGTTGAATTGTCTGTAATATTGTAGTCAAATCATATATCATCATTGATTGATAGGGCCTGTATATTCCATAAAAGAGAGAGAGAAAAAAGAACGTATGGTTCAAATTTCTTGACTGCTTAGAGAGCTTCAAAGCATTATGTTTCTCTGTCTCAATAAATTAGATACCTACCTTGCATAAAATCTCCAAGATTGGACTGTTTGATTTAAGTTCATTTTCCCCCATTGAAATAAAAAACAAGAACAAAACGCTACATGATGGAACATGTACATAGCTACCTGTGAAACATTTCCTGAAAGTAATATGTAATATTTTCCACATTAACAGCACTGGGAGTCCTTCCCCCACCTTCATAAGCAGGTGCACACAAGTTTGCTCTCAAGACAAAACATGTCAATTTTGGTGCAATACTGGATGCGTTGCCGAGCAACCGGCAAAATGACGTCCGAACTTTCTCATTGTCATGTCTGCGTTCTGCACTCTACTTTGTGAGTAAATATGATTATCTTATTAGGGGTAAGGAAAAGATAAGAATTCCCTCTCCTGAACATACAAGGGAGTGACATTCAAATATTGCATAGCATCAGAGGAATCCATGCATTAACCCCCTCAAAACCAACAGCCTTCCGAATGCTATGTTGATGCTGCAGAGAAGCAGGTTGCCATTAGCAACAGCAGAGTTAAGGCATCAAATGTTTTATATATATATATTCCTTAGTATGGAGAGCTTACCACTTTATTGAGATGCTTTTGCTGGTTTTAACTCTCACTCTCCCGTCTGCTCAATTTCTTCCAACTAACATCTATTCTTGGGATTATCATATATCTCCTTCCAGAAGGATGCAAGAGACTTTGTGCTTTTGTGTCGTCAGTCCCTTTGTCTGTCCGTTCATCAGTCTGTTCATCCCAGATCTGGTGACATTATACCATTTCACCTGAACTGGGGGCTATTATTCTGAGAATACAAATGTATCAGTGGTATATGATAGGTTGAAATAACTTAATCTAAAAGCAGCCCCTTTTTCTTTATAGCATGTCGGCCCCATTTGTTTCTCAAAAAAAATTAAAGAAATCACTTTGATGGTGGGCTCTGTCTGATATCACAGATATATGAGGAATACACCGACTTGTGTCCAGTTCATGCGATATGGGGTGCTGCTTTATTTTTGCTTTCATGCAATATGTTCATATGCTGTATTAGAAGCAGAAGGGGGGTTAGCTCCATAGACTTGTTTGGTGCGTACGGCCTTCTCGCTCTCAAACCGACTTATTGATTTGTCTGGCAGGAGACTTCCGTGAACGTGAAAAACAGGGAAGAGTCGCTCTGAAAGGACAAGTTCCACATCCTGCTATCAGTCCTTCAGTGTATGTATGAATATGACTCAGATCAAATCAGCCCCACCCAGTATCGGAGACAAATATATCAAATATATTCCTTCTCTCTTTCTCTTTCCCATTTTTGTCATAGATTCTCTGACTCCCAATTCAGAGAGCAATATTTACATTATTGTGGTAGCTGCTGAGACTGACAGGGCTGAGAAAGCTGCCTGTGTGTAGACAAAGAGTGATAATAAGTTCTGAGCTGCCTTCTTTTAATTTGGAGGGAAAAAATTGTTTGGATATTGGATTAGCTCCTTTGCCTTTTGAGCGATGGTGGGACGCTTAATTGATGTGGATTCAACCAGATAGGAAGAAATATCTGTGGTTGTTTATAAACTGGTCACAGAGTGTCTAAACAACCGGCAGGGTTTGTCGGATCGCCTAATGGACAGGACGGCTGACGAATTGCCGGAGAAGTTATTCCAGGCAAGAGATAAGCCCTAACAAGATGTGTGTATCCATTCAGATATCTCCACTGTCTTCATCTCACATCAATCCCTTTGTTAATACATTGCAACGTGTCCAACCCTGAAACTCTCTTTCATTCTCTCCCTCTTATTCTCTATCCATCCATCTACCTTTCTGTCTATTGAGCTACACATGTGTATATCTATTGATCTATCTTTCTATCTATATCAATCTGTCTATTCCATTATCTATTTATCCATCTTTATTTCCATCTGCCTATCAATTTTCCACATCTACATTTCCAATTATCTTAATGGTTCTGCCCCTGACCTTTCCTCCCCTTTGAGTCTGAGGACAAAGTTTCATTTAAGAAGCCCCCTTTCACTTATCACATCTGCTCACATCTTCCACTGTCTTCATTTGCAAATTTCTTACCCTTCTTGCCCTACCCTTCCTTACCCTTCTTACCCTACTTTCAATATCCTTTTAATTTCTTAAAGTGCTGTAGATATTTCTGGTGGTTTTTAGTTGAAATGTACAAATACCTTGTACCCCGTGCTGATCCAAGATACCAAGAAACCCCTTATGAAATATTACAGAGCATACCATTCCAAGAGGAATTCAAAGTTTATTTGATGAAAATCAGTTTTGGAATGGCTGAGACATCCAAGATCAAGTAAAACAAAACGATTGTAATAAAATGTGGGTCCCACCGTTTATTAGGATTGCTCTGGTTTGGATATCTCAGCCATTTCAAAACCAATTTTCATCAAATAAATGTTGAATTCCTCTAGGAATCAGATGCCCTTTTATATTAAATAAGAGGTTTCTCATTATCTCACCAAAAATGTTAGAAACCTGAAGTTTGGTCTCAACCAAAACTATACAATCCCTTTAACCGCTGAGTGTGGCAGGTTGTTCCAAAGGTTGACTGTTTCTGGAGAAAAAAAAAAGGATGGACCGAATTATACTGATGAACACTGGAAGATGCAAAATTGCTTGTCACAACTGCTTCTGCTTCTCTTTGGTCTATATGTATGTTTTGTTTTTGTTTTTTATTTACTTGTTCTTTTATTCTAGCATCACCAGTATTCACAGCATCCCATTTTTCTTTCATGTCCATCTCTTCCAATGTTGCTTCCTTGTCTGGCCTCATATTAGCCACGGTCACACTGGCAAAACATCACAAAGTTTTCGTTTTGCGAAGTTTAGGATCTCGAAGTTTTGCCAGTGTGACCACAAACTTCTCATTGCAAAACTTCCTACTCAAACTAGGGAAGTTTCCTGGATAGATCTCTGTCAATCATCTCCTAATCTGAGCAGACTGAACACTCTTGCAGCTGAAACTTTGTGAAGTTTGTCACGTGACCAGTCCACCACCTGTTCGTGGGCGGTGCCCTCAAAACTCATTGGGATGTATGTGTGTGCATTGTTGCATCACAATCATTAGCCATCAGGCAGGGCATGCTTTCTTCCATGTTAGCATGCGCACCAGGGACCCTAACTGCAATAACTGAAACATCGAAAAGTTGGGCTTCCAGTGTTTAAAGATGAGCAAGCTTCATGTAGACTTCTCGAAGTTAAACTTCACGATGTTTTGCCAGTGTGACTGCAGCTATTGAGTTTCTTTGCATTTTTTTTTTCTGTTTCCCTGAATACAGAGAGTTAAAGGACAAGTCCACCTTCATATACATAAGGATTGAGAGAATACAGCAATATGAATAGAACACATCAGTGAAAGTTTAAGGTCAATTCGTTCAAAAGTTACAAATATTTTAAGTATCTGCGCAGTCACTGCTAGAAGAGAAGACTACTGCAGTGTATGATGTCACATGCGTACAACTATATAAGGAAAATAAAAAGAGAATTTCACAAAACTTTACTTTTTGAATAAAGTGCACAGTTCTTCGACTTGCTACTGACGTATGTTAAGGGTAATATTATTCCCCCTGCCTTCTGAAAGAGAGAAGTCGAGTGTTCTTTTGTAATGGGAGAAAAATGGAAATATGTTGAATTTTCTTTATTCTTTCGTTATATCGTTGTACTCATGTGACATCACAAGCTATAGTAGTCTTTTCATCCAGCCGTGGCTGAGCAGAAACTTTAAAAATTCATAACTTTTTTAACGGATTGTCCGATTTTGCTCAAGCTCTCACTGATATGTTCTACTAATATTGCTGCATTCACTCAACCCACATGTCTATGAAGGTGAACTTGTCCTTTAAGGTGCTTAGGAACTTCTCTCTATCAAGTTTCACCGTCACCAAGTAATGAAACCGCGCTCCAGATTTTTGAATGTTTATAGGATATTTGATATAATTGGGTCTCTGGAGGGAATCATCTTCTTTTTTTTTCTTAGTTTGACAGATATTAAGTACAGTGCAACATACATGTATGTTTGTTGGAAGTGAGTAATTGCATATGAGACTGAAAGTTGCTAACTTTTGGCTGTAACATCTTGGAAAGAATCAGCAATTTTTGTTAGAGCTCGCTCGAGAAAGAATTCTCAACAGCTCTCTTGCAAGGACTAACTCTTTCCGAGAAAGGCTACAGACTAGATTAGGACAAAACATAGAATGCGTGTAGAGCTGGAAAGAAGTCAACATAACTTGAGACAGACTTGGGAATTGTGTGATAAAGACAACTGTGTACAAATCCTTCCCTACATTGAGCCTGACAGTTTACCTCTTTATGCCTCATTCCACCATGCCCTCCCCCCCCCCCCCCCTTGAAACATCCTCATCTTTGCTCTCCAGTCAGAGAAAAAACACAAGAGTGCCGAATCAGTGGAAGTCATTAGGAAGTCACATCACTCAGGCGACTTTAGTTTTTAGGGTGCTTAAGCGGAACCCGGTGCCAGCAACCAGGGGGAGCGTGACATGCATCCCGTGCGAGCCCGCACCCTCGTTTGTTTTGACAATCGATTTGCAGACTTCCGATACATTCTCAGATGGCTCCCCTCTTGTCAGCCTGCCCTGGGCAGCCACCAAATCTTTAGAAGCAGGATTTAACGAAGAAGAAGAAGAAGAAGAAGAAGAAGAAGAAGAAGAAGAAGAAGAAGAAGACTTTTGACTTTTCAAAATAGTATGTTATTTACATCACTCTTGCACACTATTTGCATAGTGAATATGGCGTTTACATACAAAATATTAAAAAAAAGGGGGAAACATATTCGCCCTCGACATTTCTTCTTTTTTTTTGCATTTAATACATCACGGGTGGTTTACAATTTCCATGCAGTAGAATCGAGGTGTTAAATGCAAATCAGGGGATTCAATCAATGGTAAGTGCAAATGAACTGGCTCTGTATGGCTGTCAGGTGTAACAATAATTGGTGACTGCGCTTGCAGTCGGCATGATTGCATTAATATAACAACTAAAGGAGGTTTTTACAAAAGTGCTGCAGTCAGCTTGTTAACAAAATGCTTGTAACGATGTTATTGAAAGACTAGTTGACTCTTTTCAGCGGGTATACATGAATAACTCAGATATGCTTGTTTGGCCAGGTTATGGCATACATGCTGTGGTAGCAGCCACCAAATCTTTAGAAGCAGGATTTAACGAAGAAGAAGAAGAAGAAGAAGAAAACAAAAACAAAAACAAGATGGATTACACTTATTTTCTTTTAAGGACGTGGGTTTTTTTTCTTTATTTTTCTTTTCCCTTTCTGTTTTTTCTCAGGTGTAGGGACAGTTACCCAATCTCTCACAGAGTGAGATGAAGTGATTTCTTACTAGTATGGAAAACCTTAAAAATAGATGCTGAATTAATGAAAATTTCTGAGTAGTTTATGCATTCATAGTCTTGTCATTATCTGTCATCCATACATTGAAAACTTTGTCGAGAGAAATAAGTAATGTTGATATTGACTTCAGTCATTTATAACAAAATTAACATTATGAAAATATTGTAACACATCTTTTATCATTTTCTTGATACACATCATCTAGTTACTGAAATAGATCACAAACATGGCTTGATAAACCACTGATGTAAAATTCTTCCCCATGCCAGCAGTTTAACAAAACTTTCACAGTTTCACAGTGATATGGTCACAACCACGTCTGCAAATTATGTGAGATGATTTCAATATTTCCTCACAAATTTTCTATTGACCCACTAATACTGCATGAAATTTCCCTTTAAATTTTTAATTAAAATAAATGAATTAGAATATTGTGTAATTTCTCCATCAAATTATTGTACTGTCTTAATATGAAAACCTTTACAGGCAGTCATTGAAGTTACAGCATTATCCACCAAAAACATAATATCTATAAAATATACAAATGTGCATAAACCTATAAGAATGCTGCAAATTGTTGACATCATTGCCAAATCTAATTTTATGGATGTGGTTGCTACTATTAAGTGTACTTCTGATTTTTTTTCAATACTTACAGTGCTATGACATTTTTCTTTTTGCACAAATATAACGCACAAAATTGTCTTTCTGTTTGTTTAGGGTTTTTTTTTATGCTAGTATGGCTGTAAAATGGTGATGTGCTAGAAGTTCTGTTTCTCCAGAAAGGTATTATTTGTTTTATGAAATTTGTTGAGAAAGGTTTATTTAAAGGAAATTCATTATTTGTGTCTGCTGAATGAGTCTTCTTGTACAGTTTTAGGTTCCAGGCTGGATGTTATTGCAAAGAAAAAAAGAGATCATTTATATGTTATGCCTTTCATCTACTTTACAGAGGCAACATGAAAAATGGGCAGGGGTACTGGAGATTGCAGAATACGAACACTCAACAAATGAAAAGAAAAGCAGGGAATGTATCACATGGTTGAGAATGTATTCATGAAATGAGGTTTACACAAGAAAGTAATATTCAAGTCTGTGTGTCAACATTTTGATTTTTAACTTCTTCATTTTTTAGGAACATCTGACATGTTTTATTATGAAAGTCCTTTTTCTTTCATGCTCTCCGGCAAGTTTTTATTTCTCTTTGTCATTTTTTTAAAGTTTCATAGTCTGTATTAAGAATGGTGCATTGCGACTTGCATAATTCACCCATTAAGAATGAGATTTGTTCAGCCTCTACCCCCCCCCCCCCTTCTCTCTCTCTCTTTCTTGTGAAACAAAATTTTCACCAGTGAAGCTGCAATGGAGGCTTTCAGTCTCACCTGCCAAGATGGCGGGCCGACTTTGGCACCTTGATGCTCCCTTCCAGCATCCGTCATTCCCGTTTCGAGGTAATGATGTGGAGCGGGATCTTGTCTTTCGGAAAGCGAGACATTCGTCTTCTCGGGGGCTGATTCACCAGCTAGCTGCTCTCTTGCGCTCACTAATGCCGGACACTTAATCTGTTCTTGCCACTTAGGATTGCGCATCTCTTCTCGCTTGGAAAACACACATAAGTCAGTATTGATTTACCTGCAGCCCATTAACTTGCAAGTCTTTGACTTTTTGTTAGCTGTCCTGACAACACACATCTTTTTTCCTTTCTTTCCCTAGATTTACTGTGAGAAGAGGAAAACACCCCCAGTTAGATTATTGTCTTTCAATTAGGGATGCAGGTTTATATGTTTACTATATAAGGATTTCTTGAAGATTTGCTGGCTAGGAGAAGAGTGTAATAAAAAGGCAAAATTTGGTATTTGCGCCACTTCAGAAGAAGTGCATATTCTTTGACAAATATTTGATTGCAGTCATCAGAGCATGAGATACGTCAGGGTCCATGTTAGAGTAAACCGATATACGTGAGGCTAGTGATTACGATTGAATGAATTTCATCAAATCCATGAAAAACCCAAACCTTTTCATCTTGAATATATTTCCTCCATGACATCGCATCATCCACCCCGTCAATCCAGGGTGGATAATGAAAATAATTACAACCTCATTTGCAAACCTCAGAATTACAATAATTTATGATATTTAGAAGTCCATCGTATTGATCGATGATAATGATGAATAGTTAGCTGAATTTGCAATAATTCTAATCACGTAAGAGCAAACAATCTGATTTGTTGACATTTATATTTACATTTACAATCATATTGGAAGCACATGATATATCCATACATACATATGTATGTATATACATTGTATAGTTTTACATACATTGTGTGTATATATATGTATATATATATATATATATATATATATATATATACTGTATATATATATATATATATATAGATATATATATAGATATAGATAGATAGATAGATAGATAGATAGATAGATATGGATATAGATATATTATAAATCCATTGATCTGAAAATATCAAAGGGTGTAGTCTCCCTCAATTTCATCTGTTCTCTCAGATTGAGAATGGCATATTCACACACATATACACACTCCACAAATTCAGCCATTTACATTGCAGATGCATGAATTCAAGCTGATTTTCCTTTGCTAATGGCTCATCAGTCTTGAAGGCAATCAAAGCTATTCTCATCCACATCTTTCATTGCATGAGGATCGACCAAAATACCACACCATGTGCCATGCATTGGTGGAGACATTGGATTACACAGATTTAATGTTGGCACAGCAAAAGGCGCAGCATTTGCATAAAGAGTCGGAATGCTGGACGCTGCGCCGTTTCGCCCCGCGACTGCGACATTTCCTGGCCTGCGGATCGCGAGAAGTGTCAACAAAGTTCAGGATGTGCAGCCAGTATGAATTATGTATAGTGCTCAGTTTCATGTAAAGTTAGAATGGAGGGGGGGGGGGGGGCAGGAAGATGGAGAAAATGGAGGGAATGGCAATATACAACATTCAGATAATGGTGCAGCGTTTGGGTAAGATAAACGGGGATATTGCATGTACCCCTCTTTGCCTTGTGGAGGGGGGAAAAGTGGCCTGTAGCAAATGTGGGCCAAAGTACCATATGGCCCTACGGTGTCTGAATTGTTGTCCTATAATACCCAGAGTAGCATTATGTTGAACAGATGAAGATACTGGACTTAGAGGCATTAGTGTAGCCCTGGTTTCACTGGGAATGGTTCTTTTGTTCATGACTGAACGACGACGGACTTGTTGAAGACAGGGGCTTACGTTTCCATTTATTTGAAGGTTGCAGCTTCACTATTTCTCCTTGAAAGAGGGCTAAAGACCATTGGCAGGTTAAGCTACTCAGAATAAATGTAGAGCTGGCTAATGCTACTAAGCGGAATGGAGAATAAACTGTAGAGGTGTAAGGATATTACCTGTAAGGATTTAGCAAATGAGGTCAGCCTCATCTACATTTGCTTGAGTTCATGGAATGTGGGATACTACAGTCTCACATCATGAACTCAATATACAATCAGGTGTGTATTGGGGAATATGAGAATAAGAGTCTCTTACTATGTAATCTAGGTATTTCAAAGAGCTTAGTAACACATGCATGTGATCTGAAGAAAAATCTAACCTCACCAAATAGACCCTACTGTAAAAGTAAAAATTTCTGCATATTTTGCATGCCATGAAACTAGTGCAGAAATGCAAATACATTAAATTTTGGCTTGTTGTACATAACACTGTTTTTTTTTTTTTTATTCCACAGATTTGAATAAAAACCTGTGAAATTCATCTTACCCGGCTGAGCGTGAAAAATTGTTCATGTGAATATTTCCCTTTTCATGGTAGCAGTGCATTCAACTTTGTTGTGTCTGTAAGGAAGTTTTCTACATATCATTGAAGGTATCTATTTTCAGTCTGATCATTGTCTGTTCTAATATTCTTAGTGTTTGGTAAGAATGTAGCCAGGTGCTACATATCTTACTTTCCCTTTTTGCCCATGACAACTAAAGGTCTCTATCTGGCAAGAAATGTGGATGGACACTCACTTGCCTGTTCAAATTATGGGGGCCCTTGCCTGAAATGCCCCATTAGGGAAAGTGGGAGGGATACTTATTGTAGTGTCCCAGTTTGGTGTCTTGGCATCATTTCATTGCAACATGATGTGGTGTGAAAGTGCCATTTCATGTCCTTGGTAGGATTTTTCTTTTTTATTTTAACTCGAGGACCTTAACGATTGTGATGCTCCTAAGTGTGATGCCCTGAGCATTGGTTATGCACATTTGCATTTGTCGGTGCCACGAGTGCTAGATTTCGGTCACAGCGGCCTGATTTTAGCTATGGTATTCATGCGACTGCTTTCTCGGTGCCATCCCTGAAGCCCCAAAGCCCAAATCCCGTACTGTCACCATCCATTCCATCTTTGCTGGACATGATTGGGAGTAAAGAGAGTGAGAAAAAAAAATGGTAAGATAAATTTCTCAGAATAGGAGCATGTTGCATCTCAAAGGTCGAGATCTAGAATTGGTGTCACAAATTTCTGGTAATTTTCTGTTGCAGAATAACCTCATTGCATATTCAAAGGGAAATTATTAAATCCATTATCTGTCTGCCTGTCTTCATTGTATGAAAAAGGCTTTATTTTGTAACATAATCTCAGCAGCTTGTGTTTTCTGAAGGCAATAGGTAAAATGGTACTTAACTTACTTTCGTCTCACCCACACACAAACACCCACACAATAGCAGACATACACATGGGGTAACATACTTAATCCTGTTATCTTTTAAACACTCTTCACTGAAATTAAATGTTCTATTTTAATTTCAAGCCACTGTTTACCATTGGTACCAGTGATTAAAAAATTTTCGAGTTACCACATTTTCATGAATATGTATAGTTCAGTTTTATCACAAAACATCCTACCACATAAAAATTTTGCAATAAATCCACAAATATGAGGAGATATCACAAATTTTCTTAATAAACCATGAATGGAGATAATTTACTATAGAAATGATTTTAATAAAGCTATTGTTTATTGATTATACTGATTAACATTTTTACATTGGTTGTTTATATCCCTAACTCATATTTTAGAACTATTTTGGGTGCTTTTTTTCATCTGCAAATGGTAAATAGTGGCTTTAAAGTAATTTCCAAAACTCCCACAGACTGACCTTCCATGTACTCTACTTGAATTTCCTGTGCTCTATTTACCTTTACCTTAATATATGATATAAATACATACATTTTTACCTGGTGAATAATCCGGGTATGAACAGCCCCAAAGGGTCCATAAAACTGCACCCTACAAATTATGTACATATATTTTAGGTGCCACAGAACATTTTTTTTAACCTGTTTCATACTGATACCAGGTTCCTGAATAGAACGGGTTAAGCTGGAGAGGCTGTGGATCATTGGTAACCTATATACAGATGTACCACCATAGCCCTTGTTCTGCAGCCCCTGTATTTGTTTACCATAAAACCAGAAATGTTTGCATGCATTTTGATTTCAGGAATCTCACAAGAGCCAAAATTTGCATAATTATTAATAAACTGCATACAAAAGTCCTTGTCTATACTACATGCATTGAATGCCTGTGGCAGTTTGTGAAAATTTCATGCTACGAAAAATGCCGTCGGCTCCAATTCACAAAAATTTTATGCCGACAAAGTGTCTTGCCGTACAGTAAACTATTTTTGCCGTTTGTTGTCTCTTTATAATCTTGTCTGCGTACTTATGCAGTTGTGTAATATGACAGCATTCTTCTGCTTTATCTCACTTTGATAGTAACATTACATCATACTATGTCACCCCCTCTTTAATACTCTTCCTCTCTCTCTCTCCCTCCCTCCTACCAATCTCCAGGTCTGCCACGCCCTACCACGGCTTCATGATCATGAACCGCCTCAGTCTTCACAACCTGACTGAGCCCATCACTAAGGAGCTGGAGTACACCCTACAGGAACCCTTCCTTCTCTACAAGACCACAAAAGGTTGGTGATGATGATGAAACAGCATTTATATAGCGCCATTATCTGTAGAAATATCCAAAAGCGCCCGGCTCCCACAATGTGTTACATGTCATTCACAAATTTGCTGGAAAGGATATGTCTTCAGTTTAGATTTGAAGGTATTAAAGTTGTTACAATTCCAAAGCGGGACTGGTAGAGAGTTCCAACAAAAGAGAAGGCTCTATCCCCACACATTTTTAGGTGGGTATTCGGCACATGGACTTCTACACCACACACACTGTGCTGTCTATTGTTCAGGTATTGCATTGTCATAAGGTCATTTGGTCCCTAGGTTATCTGAAATACACCCTACAGGAACCCTTCCTCCTCTACAAGACCACAAAGATTGGTGATGAACCCTTAACCCTCCATCCTACACCACACACTCTCTGCTGCATGTTGCCAAGGTGTTTCATTGCCATTGGTCATTTCACTGGACTTTTAACCCCATGTAATATTTGCCATCTACCAAGTGTAATGATTTGGCAACAGATAGATATATCTGGTTTGTCTTCTCATCCTCACAAAGCAGTCTCATTCATTAAGCCAGGGCTCCACACTGTCTTTTGTTTGTTTGTTTTACTTGCCTGGCATGAAATATTACTGTAAAAGTGGAAATTTTCGCAGTGTTGAAATTTTCGCGCATTTCGCGCAACCAGAAACTAGCGCAAAAATAAAAGCAGGCGAATAATTTTGCTTGCCATATGTTCCAGTAGTTGACATCTTGATTCCGTGGAATTAAAAACATGCGAAACTCTTCTAACCCCGCCGAGCGCGAAAAATTAGTCGCGCGAAAATATCCACTTTTACAGTACTTGCCCCGAGCAAGTGAGCAAGTTCAAGTGTTGAGCCCTGATTACTGTAAAACCAGAAATATACCTGGCATGAAAGTTGTAAATGGGAGCCAACAACCTTTTTAGCAGCATGAAACTTTCATAATTGCTAGCCATGAAAAAAAAAAAATACAAGTATACCACATGTACCTGTAATCCAGTGATTTGTTGATATGAAACACTCAACGAAACTGAATGTGTTCTGCTAAACATGTAGTTATTGTAAGACATGATATATTCGCGGCATGAAATTTTCACGAATTGGAGCCGACAGCCTCTTTTGTGGCATAAAATTTTCACTAATTGCCACTGGTGTGCAGTGCATACAGTGTAGACAAGAACTTCTGTGTGCATTTTATTTTCGCGAATCTTGGCGCTCGCGAAATTAAAATGCCTGTGAACATTCCTTGTTTTACAGTAAGCAAAAAAATAAAACAGGAAACTAATGTGCACCAGTAGTACGCATACTAGTGGTTGACTTCAGAAGTGTACAGCATTTGTACTGGCATGCATTGCATTGTGTAAAAAAACAAAAAAAACCAAAAAAAAAACTTAAGAGTGCACTTTACTTTTGTGAATCTTAACTCATTGTGAAATATGCGAAAGTTTCCATCATGCAAAAAAAAAAAAAATCTGATTTGATAGTATGAAAGTCATTGTCCGTGAAAAGCTCCTGATGATGTACCATGTCTATTGGGACTTCAGAGTATGGTGGGGAAAGGTTAAAGGGCAAGTCCACCTTCAAAATCAATTTGTTTAAATAGAAGCAGAAAAATCAGATGAAATAGACAGTGAAACTTTTAACAAATTCTACTGAAAGCTATGCAAGTTTTAATTTTTTTTTTCAGTTGTGATGGATCAAACACAAATTGGCAATTTTGTGATGCACACAAGAGCTCACCCCCTATTTGCTCTGTACTTTGAAATTAGACATGTTTCACTTCAAATCAAGTAAATTTGTTTTAAAAAAGTACGTGGACCCTAAATACAACTATTGAAATATATTTTCATCCAACTCTTGCATTGAAAAAAAATTGTCTGTCATCATCAGTAATGAAAATAAACAGAAGAGATTTTGTGGAATTTTATGCACAAAGCAAATTAAAATTGAAGTCATGTGCTGCACCACACAATTGTTAATTTCTGTTTGATTGGTCAGACCTTCAAAATTTTACAACATTTTCACTTTTAGGCAGAATTTAGTCAAATTTTCACTGTCACTTTTTCAAATGCTTATGAATTTTTTCAGGTGGACTTTCCTTGTAATGCATGCCTGCTGCAGAATTTCGTGAAACAGTTCTCAAACTTTTCAGCATTTTTTATCTCCAACCATTCACTCCTCTCCCCCCCCCCCCACCATCTCTTTCTTCCCATCCCTTGGCTGTAGAATCAAATAGAATCCTTCCTCCATGCTCTTCTCCTTCCTCCATTGATATATAGAATCAATATTTACACCTCGGGGTGTCACAGAGAGAGAGAGGGATGTGTTGGTTTTTATTTCGACATTCATGGTTTGCAAATGAAAGCAGAAGAGTCAGTGGCTGTCAGGTGATGGATTGTACTGTCTTCTCATAATGGATACATTTCTGATGGGTAGCCAGGGACATTTTTCCAACTTCTTCTGGGTTTTTTTTCTTCTTCTTCTTCTCTCTCCCTCTCCCTTT